>NC_134086.1:2690150-3890150 GCF_000715075.1 Nicotiana tabacum
TCCTTTTCCAGGCCTTTCTCGCTTCTAGGGTTTCTCTCAAACCCTAGCCTTTCAAGGTTTCCTAATTTCTCTATATCTGTTCTAGATCCGTGTTTATTTTAAGGTTTTCAAATGATTCCTCTAAATTTCTTCGAAAACTTTGCTTTCAAAATTGTTCATCTTCTCCGACTGAGGGTTTTCTTTAATTTTACTTGTTCTACTGAGATTCCTATGTGTTTTTACTGTATTTGCTCTACTGTGTTTTCATCTACCATGCCTTCTTCTACCATTGCTTTATGAGTTCTTTTACAGTATTTTGTTCCCTTCTTATGTTTTCCGAAAATGCTTAAGGTTTTAGTTCCTTTGGGTCTTTTTGAACTTATTTCGTTATTACTTTGGCCTGATTTGTCTGCATTCGTCTTTACACTTGATCAATGGAGGAAACCCTAGAATTTGGGGGGTTTTCAGACCACTTGTGTGTGACTTGTTTGCTTCCCATGTCTGAACTAGTTTGACTTCAAAGTCCTAATTGCTAAGTTCATCTTTGTTCTCCATGTGACTCTGATTCTGGCTAAACTTTGCAAGACTTTTTATCTGATTTCTCGCATGCTATCTGATGCTCTCATTTAGCCATAGTCTTCTACTCTCTAGTCTTTGGTTGCATGATATTTTGTTTGAATCCAGCCTCGCATGTTTAAAGCCCATACCCTCTTTATAGTTAGATCTTCCCTCTCAGAATAACCTTTGATTTGGGGATTGATTTCAGTCTGCCTTGTGTGAATTCGATTGATTCTTTCTTTGATTAGTGTTAAACTTCTTGATTTCCCTATTGGCTGGCTAGGTTCATTGAGTGATTTAAGGAATCTCTGATTCCCTGAATTGCTATGTGCTAATTGGTTTACTTCCTTAACCGTGTTTTTCAAAATTCCCTT
This sequence comes from Nicotiana tabacum, assembly GCF_000715075.1. NCBI lineage: Eukaryota > Viridiplantae > Streptophyta > Magnoliopsida > Solanales > Solanaceae > Nicotiana > Nicotiana tabacum. The sequence continues at coordinate 2,691,062 of NC_134086.1, forward strand.
TCCTAAATTAAGACCCACATGTATTTACCCTTATTTGTTTGATGTGCACAATGTGTTTATTTGATCCCCTTTCCTTAAATATTTCCTGTCCTTTACTGATCAAATTGGGATTCCTTAATTAAAGGAACCTCCGTTAATTGATTGATCTTAATTGATACTCGACTAATTTTCTTTCCTTGCTTGCATAACTGATTTCAAGTATAAATACATGCTCTTCTTTTCACTTCATCATCGAATTCAGACTGAAAATAAAAATCAGAATTCATCTCTCTGTCTTCTTTACTACTACTGTTACTACTCTCTATTTCTCTACACTACTACTGAGCATTCTATATCTGTACCTCCTGCTATCTGAACTTCTAAGCAATTGGGGAGTTTTCTTGAGTCTGTTCCTGTTGTTCCTGGCTGTCTGTTTGCTGTTACTATCCTGCTATTCTAGAATTTATAACTGGTATGTTCTTCTATGTTAAATAGCATCCCTGTTCAACTTCCCTGTTTCTACCCCTTTCTTTATGTGTTTATTTATGCTTTCCTGCAATATTTAATTACCTTCAAGAATGTTATGTCTCTTATGTTATATTAATACCTTTCCCTCTACTCCCTTTGTATGTGAGTATTGTCCTGGGTTATAGCAACACTATGAATTGTTGTCTGTGATCCAGGACTAGACTCTTCTGAGCCCTTACTCGATTATTTTCCCATTCCCTTTCACCTCAATGTGCTGAGCTCTAATTTGGGTATGGTGGTGTCCTAATCACCCTTCAGACCTAAGTTTGACTCTCTAAGAGTCTGCTCTTATTTGTTTGAATCTAAGCAAGGGGTTAGGGGTGTGCCAGTCTATGCCATGGCTGGGTATGACCACGTCCTGCTAAGGTTCCTCCTTCACTTCACACTTACTCCTAGCTCCTAAGTTCTACCCCCCTCTGGTAAGCCATGCTTAGGGATCCTAGAGCTCCCTCTGAACTTGGATGCCTAAGGGCTGGTAATTCCACACATTGCACTACTCTGTTACCACATTCACTCTTTAGGGTATAAGCATTGCCTGGGCTCTTGAAGCTCCTTGGAACTTTGAAACACTCTAAGAGAAGGCCTTGGAATCTGGAACCCGGATTTGGTGAAACACATGTTATTGGGTATTAAGATTGAATTAGGCTGCTCGGATCTAGTTGTAGGCTGTGATGTATTTCTGTTTACTTTCTTTCTTCTGGTTCTGTAATAATCTTGTAAAAAGAACTCGGGGAATATTAGTAAAGGGTGTGGGAGGGGTTCATATTGCTTGCATGAGTTAAAGGGCAGAAATTATGCCTATAGGATTTAATACTTTAAATCACCTAGAAATCATGCCTATAGGATTTAATACTTTGAATCGCTAGATATCATGTCTATAGACTTTTAACGTTTGAATCACCTAGAAACCATGTATATAGGCTTTGCATCTTTTCACTCAATCATCCAGAAATCATGCCTATAAGAAATGCATTCTTTTCATTCAAGCATATAAAAATCATGCCTATAGGAAATGCATAAACGCTAGGCAAACTGTAGGATCAAATACTTGTCCTCCTTAATGTTTTAAAAGAATAACAATCAATAAAATAAAGGTATAAATATCCTGCCTATAGGGTCCCAAACTCGTTTAAAAACTGAGTAATCTGGCGATTAGTTTCAACGTTTTTTTTAACATAATTCGTCCAAACCTGTCTGCAAAGAACTTGTATTCTGTCGCTAAAATTGTTTTCCAACTCTCTATCTAAACTTTTATTCATGAGGATACTTTCAAACAATTTTCAAACTCTCACCCCTTTTTATGAACACTTTACTTCTGAAACTCTGCTGCACATTTCATTAAACAGTCTCATCGATTTTCCAAAACCTTTTCGAACTTCTGCAACTTCTGCTTATTTCAAAACTTGTCTATGTTAGTCCTTAATTAACAATTTGGTAAAATATTCCAGATCCTAACAATTGGATCCAAGTTGCTTAATGTAGACCTTTTATCTATTTCTATGTGTTAAACTGATCCGCCCGCCGCTTAAGTTTTAATTTTAAGACCAAACCAGTATATGCAAGACATGATAAACTAATTGCTATGTGATTTATGGGGTTTGTATGAGCCTTTTTGAGTGTTTGTTTCCCATTTATTTGCTAATTGTTTTGATTGACGCCTAGTATTTTGTCCTTTTAAACCCCATATATGCCTCTATCCCTTTTCTTACCCCTTTTTAGGATTAGAAGTCCAAATATCCCGGGACTAATAGGTCGGGACGGGTACTAGCATGCAATAAGCAAAATGAGACTAATCACGTTTAATACCCTAATGGGGTGGGAATGGTAGAATATGGAGATGATGATGGTGCGCTAATATCTCGTGCGAGAATGATTGCTGGGTATTGCACCAAACTGATTCATATTATATTTAAACCTAGGATCCCCTTTTCTCCTTCTTTAGTTATCAATATTTTCTTAAATTAGTGTTTTCTTCAACTAAGCTTTTCTCTTTTCAAAATCACTTGTGTCTTTCTTCTTTCAAAATTTTTCATCTTGTTTACACTTCCTATGTGCAAATTTTGCTTGTTTATTCATATTCTTAAAGTCATAACTAAGTACGGCCGGGAACCACACTAGTGGATCTTGAGAGGTGCCTAACACCTTCCCCTCGAGATAATCTCAAGCCCTTACCCGAACTCTGGTTTATCTTTCAAAATCCTTTTTTTAAGTGTCCTAATGCACTATAATCATTAGGCGGCGACTCTTCAAATTCCATATCCCGATTCCTCGAAAGGGGAATAAGAGTTGTTTTGCCCATAATGTCGTAAACCTGATTTCGCCTTCTTTCAGGAGGGAAAAAGGGGGCGTCGACAGGTAGCCAAAGCATTGGCGACCTCATTATGGACCCTTGGAATATGCCTGAACTCCACTGATCTACACGGTTGGCAAAGATCATGTAAGCATTGTCGGTATGGTATGAGCTTCAGATCTCGCGTTTCCCATTCTCATAGAATTTGATGTACCAGAAGGTCCGAGTCTCCCAAGACCAAGACTTCCTGGACATCCATGTCCGCAGCTAACCTTAACCCCAAAATGCATGCTTCGTACTCAGCCATATTGTTGGTAGCCGTAACAGGATAGTGATGCCCTATTTCAGAAATAAGCACAGCTCCTATTCCGACTCTTTTCATGTTAGCAGCCCCATCAAAGAAAAGTTTCCAGCTTGGTTTTTCGACCTGTTCTAGTTCATCAATATGCATCACCTCTTCATCAGGAAAATAAGTCCTCAGTGGCTCATACTCTTCATCGACCGGGTTCTCGGCCAAATGATCGGTCAATGCTTGGGCTTTCATCGTAGTCCGAGTCACATAGATTATGTCAAACTCTGTGAGCAAAATCTGCCATTTTGCAAGTCTTCTTGTCGGCATAGGCTTTTGAAAGATATACTTTAATGGATCTAAGCGTGAAATAAGGTAAGTAGTGTAGGATGACAAATAATGTTTCAACTTCTGTGCCACCCAAGTTAGGGCGCAACATGTCCTTTCCAGGTGAGTGTACTTAACCTCATAAGATGTGAACTTCTTGCTAAGATAATAGATGGCTTGTTCTTTTCTGCCGGTGGCGTCATGCTGCCCCAATACACAGCCAATTGAATTTTCCAAGACAGTTAAGTAAAGAATCAAAGGTCTCCCTAGTTCTGGTGGTACCAGCACAGGCGGGTTAGACAAGTATCCCTTTATCTCGTCGAATGCTTCCTGACACTCATTAGTCCACTTGACCGCAACGTCCTTCTTCAACAACTTGAAATAGGCTCGCAAGTCGTCGTGAGCTGAGCGATAAACCTGATGATATAATTCAACCTTCCTAATAGACTCATCACTTCAGTCTCGTTCCTCGGAGGTGGAAATTCTTGTATGGCTTTGATCTTTGATGGGTCCAACTCGATGCCTCGCCGGCTAACTATAAATCCCAACAGTTTTCCTGATGGAACACCAAATGCACACTTGGCAGGGTTAAGCTTGAGGTTGTACCTGCGAAGCCTCTGGAAGAATTTCCTCAAATCCCTGACGTGGTCGGCCTGATGCTTTGATTTTATGATCACATCATCTACATATACCTCAATATCCTTGTGTATCATATCATGAAACACAACAGTCATTGCCCTCATATAAGTTGCCTCAGCGTTCTTCAAACCAAATGACATTACCCGGTAGCAATAAGTTCCCCAGGGTGTGATGAATGCCGTATTTTCTGCATCTTCTTCATCCATTAGAATCTGATGATACCCGGCATAGCAATCCACAAAAGATCCAATCTCGCACTTGGCACAATTATCAATCAGGATGTGGATATTGGGTAGCGGGAAGCGGGAAGTTATCCTTCGGACTTGCTTTGTTGAGATTGCGGTAATCGACGCACACTCTGATCTTGTCGTCCTTCTTCGGTACAGGCACGACATTAGCCAACCAGACGGGATATCGAGTGACCCGAATAACCTTTGCATCCAACTGCTTGGTAACTTCTTCTTTAATCTTCACACTCATATCAGTTTTGAATTTCCTCAACTTTTGCTTGATGGGTGGGAACGCTGGGTCAGTGGGAAATTTGTGGACCACTAAATCAGTGCTTAAACCTGGCATGTCGTCATATGACCACGCAAAAATATCTTTGTACTCAATGAGTGCTTTGATTAACTCCTCCCGGATTTTTGGCTCGAGGTGGACACTTATTTTAGCCTCTCGGACATTGTCTGTGTCCCCTAAATTGACGGCTTCTATGTCATTCAAATTGGGTTTGGGTTTTTCTTCGAAGTGAATTAACTTCTTTCTAATTTCTTCGAAGGCTTCATCCTCGTCATCATATTCTAATTCGTAATCGCAATCTACTTCTTGAACAATCATTTCGGAATCAGATTGATTTTTAAGACTGGGTTGAGAATTCCTTATGCACGCCATGTCATTAAGACTAGTATAAAAAGAACTGTACAAAAAAAGAAAAGAAGAAAACAAAATTAAAATAAAATAAAGAATGAAGAAGAAACTTTTTTATTTTATTTTATTTTTATTTTATTGAATTACAGGATAACAAGGTTTCACACTTTGATGAACACAATAAAAAGAAATCTGGATTACAACCCTGGATTAATCCAGAAAACAGGAAGGAAAATCAGAGCCAACTACCAAGACTCCCTCCGAATGGGAAAAGGAGTAGCCATCCAATTGTTGATTTTTGCCTTTGGCCCCACAAACTGCACATCCGCCTAGCTGGACCCCTCCCCAACTTCTACCATGTTGATTTCTGTGAATAATCTTTCAAAGTCTTCATTTAAGTCTCCATCTGTACCAATCAATGGCCCTGTAACCTTGGACAGCAATTACTTTTTGATGCTCGGCCTAACAAAAGATCTGGACAGGCGCGGGATTGGCTTGGGAAGGACCCAGACTCTTTTCTTCAACTTGCGGGCCCGTCTCACATCCGCCACTGTAGGCTTGAACCCCAGCCCAAAGGTATCCAGATTTTTGGGTAAAGAAACTGGTTGAACAATACCCTGAAGATCAGCCCCTAAACCTTTGCCTGGCACAAACCCGTTTTTTAACATCTCCGAGGCTACCATGACAGTTGCAGCTGCTATTTTGGGAAGTGGGATGCTTTCACCCTCGGGAACTTTGTCCACTGAAGCCGTATAAAAAACCTGGTAAACCCACGACCCCTTGTCATTGTCAGTCTCTATGAAGGGTACGATGGCATCACTTACGGTGCTTGTATTGTCTTCCCCATGTACTACAATCTCTTGCTTATCCCACTCGAATTTGACCATTTGATGTAATGTAGAAGGCACTGCTTTGACGGTGTGGATCCAGGGTCGCCCTAACAGAAGATTATATGACACTGCCACGTCTAACACTTGAAACTCCATGGTGAACTCGACCGGACCAATTGTTAATTCAAGTATGATGTCACCCACTGTGTCTTTACCACCACCATCAAACCCTCGAACATAGATGTTGTTCTTGTGAATTCGGTCACCATCGACCTTCAGTTTGTTTAAGGTGGTCAGAGGACAGATATTGGCACTGGAACCATTATCAATCAGTACTCGAGTGACTACCGAGTCTTCACACTTCACAGTCAAATAGAGGGCTCTATTATGTTTTGTACCCTCCACGGGCAACTCATCGTCATAAAAAGTGACCCTGTTGACCTCGAAAATCTTGTTTGTTATTTTCTCTAGATGGTTCACAGAGATCTTATCCGGAACATGGGCTTCGTTCAGAATCTTCATCAATACTCGGCGGTGCTCATCTGAATGGATCAACAAGGATAACAATGAGATCTGTGCCGGGGTCTTCCTTAACTGCTCCACAATGGAGTAATCTTGTGCCTTCATTTTCTTTAAAAATTCTTCCGCCTCTTCCTCGATAACTGGATTCTTTGTTGCTACTGGATTGGCCCTTCTTTAACTCTGCGGGAGAAAAATACCTTCCCGAACGAGTTAGACCTTGGGCTTCACACACTTCTCCTTTGACTTCTTTCCCTTTGTAAATCACCGTCACCCATTCATAATTCCAAGGAACAGCCTTGATGTTGATCATTAGAAGCTGAGTTACCGGTTTTATAATAACAGGCTCTGTACAAGCACCCTTCACGACCACAACAGGTTTACTTGCAACCCCTGGCACTACTACTTTAGCTTTCTTGGGTTTCACTGCAACAAGGCTCAACGACCCTCTCTCGGCTACCACAGCTGGCTCATCATCTACCCCTCTCAACTGGACCACTGATTTCCCACTGGTTACTTTTTCCTTTGAGCTGGTTTCGCTGGAACGGATCATCATTACCGTCTGTGAGGGCTTCCTGGGCTCCCCCTATTGGTGTATCAACTCAATAATGTGTGTCTCATGGTGAGCTAGCAGTGGATTCTGATTAATATTTGGTGCTTCTGGTGCTTGAACCTCGATCCGATGAGTATCGATAAGCTCTTGCACAGTTGTTTTCAGCTTCCAACATTTCTCTGTATCGTGCCCTGGGGCCCCTGAACAGTACTCATAACTCACCGAATGGTCAAGATTTCTAGGGGAGGATTTGGCATTTTAGGCTCAATTGGATTCAACATGCCCAACTGCCTCAATTTGTGGAAAAGACTGGTATATGGTTCCCTCAATGGAGTGAAAGTCTTTTGCTTTTGTGACCTCTCATTCTTGAGGGCTGAGTTTAGTCGAAAACCTGTCCCGGGGGGGATTTCTGTAGGCCCTTGGGGGTGGATATGTGTTTTGTGGAGCTGGATATGGATTTTGTGGAACTGGGGCACGCCATGGCGCGTATGCCGGAGTTTTGGTATAGGTTTGTGCATGATGGACGGAAAAATGGGGATCTGACAGTGGATAGTAATGTTGTGGAGGGATATATGGAGTATGGGGGTAATTTTGGTGGTAGGGTCGTGGTTGGCCATAGTAGGGTGACGGGCCTCTAGATCCGAACCAGGCTCCGGACTCAACAGTCGTGACATCTTCTTACTTCTTCTTCCCAAGTACACCCCCTGTGCCGCTTTGGATGGCCTGAGTGGTTGCCTTGATCGATGAATAGCTCATGATTTTGTTGGACTTAAGCCCCTCCTCGACCATGCCTCCCATTTTTACAACCTCAATAAAAGACTTGCCAATTGCGGACACCAAATGACCAAAGTAAGTTGGCTCCAAAGCCTGCAGAAAGTAATCGACCATCTCGCTTTCTTTCATTGGGGGATCTACCCTTGTTGCTTGCTCCCTCCACCGGAAACCATATTCTCTGAAGCTTTCATTGTGCTTCTTTTCCAGTTTGGTCAGGGTCAGTCGGTCCAGAATGATCTCAAGATTATATTGAAAGTGACAAGCGAATGCTTGGGCCAAATCGTCCCATGTGTACCACCTGCTATGATCTTGTCTGGTGTACCATTTTAACGCCGATCCACTTAAGCTTTGGCTTAAATACGCCATGAGTAATTCATCTCTTCCGCCCGCTCCCCTCATCTTGCTACAAAAACCTCTCAGATAAGCCACCGGATCACCGTGTCCGTTGTACAAGTCGAACTTGGGCATTTTGAACCCTGCCGGTAGTTGTACATTTGGGAATAAACACAAATCTTTGTAAGCCACACTTACATAACCTCCTAGCCCTCTCATATCCCTGAAGGATTGCTCTATGCTTTTCATTTTTCTGAACATCTCTTCTTGTTCAGGATTTCTGGCCGGTTTTTCTGCTTTCCTTGGTAGGTTAGAATGTGGATCATGTGGATAGGCTTCAGGCGCTTTGAAAGTAAGCTCCAAGGGATAATACTTGTTGTCCTGCACTTGGATCACAGGTTCACTCGGGGATTTATGGAGTGCAGTTTGTGGAGATGCCACAAAGACAGGGGTAGTTGGTGGAGAAGGGTATGGAATTGATTTTGGTGGTGGAGCTTGTGGCGTATGAGAAGTAGTGCCATGGTAGTGTTGATAAATGGAAAAACCTGGATCGGTGGAGGGATGATCTTGAGACTGAGCTAATGGTGGGGTAAGGGTCGGGTTGGTTGGGTAAGCTGGCGGTGATTGCCCTTTGGATCAGGCCTGGTACATTTCGGAAATCTGTTGCTTAAGCTTGAGCATCTCCTATTTCATTTTATAGACGTCCAACTCCTCTACCTCAACACTAGTGTCGACATCTGGGATAGACATGATTTTCGGTATTGGTCCCTTCGATCTGGTTTGGTAATGGTAATGTGCCAGTATCCTCTAAATAAACTAGCTGCTTGAATTCTCTGGAAATCAACAAACTTGTTAGTTTTTCAGAGTTTAACACATATGCAATTACATGTTGGGATGCAATGCACCTAGGAAATTAACCATTTCTATCATGCATTTGCTTCGGTTGCGTGCGTCACGCCGGCCTCTCATAATTGTGCCCCTTCTTTTAAGCTTCCTTCTTTATTTATTTTTCATCTTCCCCTTTTTATTTTTTAGTGGTGGTCGAATCCTATAGAGATTGCCTACGTATCATGTCCCCGCATGAATCAGACCATGCGTAGTTCTGTCACGAGTGCGGAAAATAAAGACACCATTTTTGGATTTTTCAATCTTCACTAGCAAAACATTTTATTACAAGGTAAAACATTTTTGAAAGGAAACTGACAGGCTTGATACAGACTACAGACTCTATGCAAAAGGGAAATACAAACTCCAACGGACAATAGACTCTGAAGACAAGGAAAATACAAACTCAAACTATGAATGTTTCAAAGTTTTGAATTTTGGTGCCCGCGGGGCATCGTTCGGCCTCGCCGCGGGCTTTGGTGCAAGGCCCCTTTGCAGATCTTTCAAATCTTCCATGATCTGGTGGACATAAATCATTATTGAAGCAAAGAAGGTGGTACGGGACATATCCTCATAAGCTAGGCACTTTATGGTGATGTAGTGCCCGATATCGTCGATTCTTCCCTTGATTTTGTCCCTCTCCATAAGCAATCGCTCTATTTGTTGATTCCGTGTCCCCAGCATTTGAGCGTTGTAAAGATTTGATCCTTAAACTCATTCATCTGTTTCTTCATTTGGGCCATCAGATCATAGTAGCGCTTCCTATCTATTCTGGCATCTCGGGCTTGTCTGAAGATCCGCTCTTCGTAGTCCCTCTTCATTTGTTGCGTGAACAGTACTTTCTCTTCTGTCTTCTTTATCCATTTCACCTGGATTCTCTCTAGACCAACTTTAGATTTTTCCAGATCTTCTTGATATTCGAGGACTTTCTTCTTCAGACCATTTATGAGCCTTTTATCAGCCCGGCTTCTCTCCTGGCTTCTGGAAGCTATTTTCGTTTTCTGGATTTGAGTTTTGAGGACCTCGTTTTCCTGAGCTAGTTTTCTCCTTTCTCCCTCATCTGCAGCGATATGCAAATCTTTCTCAAATTTCAAATCCATAACTTGCTTCTCCAACTTGCCTATTGTCATCCTGTACTCGTGTTCTTTAACCAACCAATCCCACTGTTCTTGCGACGCCTTGACGAACTCCTGTAGATGGGGTCTTTTAGCCGGCCTTTCGTGCTCAAGTTCTCTCCTGTACCAAGCAAGGTATCCTGGCACCACTTCGCCTTTGGCCTGATCCTGCACGCAAGTATCTGCTTTTAAATATTGGCATTCACTCCAGATCTGACGGACTCTTGCTTCAGGAAACTGTCCGTCAGGGCTAATCTCAATTACTTGAGCACTATGATCTTTCTCCTGCGGCACTGTTTGGCATCTCCTGAGTTGTCTCAAAACCGGATATAGCGCGTAAGGCTGAATGATCTTGAGCCCCATCAATAGAAAGTGGGTCCTAGCTGCAGGTATATATATGACCTCATCAACGGGCAACCATCCTAGCGTCCACTGTCTTTGGCTGGCGGTGAGGGTTCGAAAGAATGATGTCCACGCTGTAACTCCCTTGGGTAGACTGACCCCCTTGATTCTTGTATAGAACTCTTTTATGCAAGTTTTCTTCGAGGAACCATAGCTCAAGAGCTGGGAACGGTGGCAGAGATGCTCAGTCATCCATATTTCTAGCAACAAGTTACACCCCTCGAAAAAGTTCCCTCTGGCTTTGCAGGCTGTGAGAGCTCGGAAGATGTCAGATACTATCATAGGGGCAAGAGTGCTTTCATCTTGAGTGAGCAAGGTACTGACGACCCCGGCTATTTTCAAATCACTGTTTCCGTCTTTCCTTGGAAACACCAAAAGGCCCAAAAAGGTTATCATGAAAGCCACTCGTCTATGCTCCTCCCATTTCTAACGGTTACTTTTGCTGCATAACTTGTTACCCGGATTGTTGAATCCTCCGACATGACTGTATCTGTCGTATATGAAGCACGAATTACAAAAACCTGTGGCCAAATCTGGGTTATGTACCATCCTGGGTATCTTTAATGAATCTAAAAATCGATGCGCGGTGACAGCTCTTGGAGCAACCAGGTATTTTTGCCTTATCGGAACTTCAGCATTTCCGATGTACCCGACTATTTCCTCCAAAGTCGGGGTGAGTTCAAAATCGGGGAAGTGGAAGACATTGTGTGCCGGGTCCCAGCAGGTGACCAAAGCTCTTATGATATCCCCCCGAGGCTGGATTTCCAATAAACCTGTAAGACCTTTTAGATATTTCTTGACCTCATCTCGCCCCTTACCACCTAAATCATCCCACCATAGCCGCAACTCGAAAGGGATTTTAGTCATTATTGAAAAAGGTTCATTTTGCATCATGCTCATCCTACACATTGATTAAGGTGATTAAGAAATAAAATTTATTTGACTCAACAGACTATATATTTTTTTAAAAAAATTTCACAGATTAAAAAGAAGATCAGGTTCCGAACACGGCTTTTCAGCACTTCGGAAACGAAGATTTTAAGGCTGGGTGAGTCAACCGGTCAAAAATCCAAAAATGACTAAAAGTGGCCGTTTATGCAAAGTCAGCCTTCCGACGTCCCTTTTGGGAACATTCGGCTATTCTTGCCAAAAACGGCATCACCCGACTTATTTATGTTGACAATTAAAATTTGACATTTTTGGCTATTTTTGCAAAAGGGGAGGTTGGACCCGATGAGGGTTGCCTACGTATCTCACACCCTGTGAGAATCAAACCGGCGTAGTTCGGGACGATAAAACAAACTTCTTTTGAAAACCAGACTCATTGGCAAATAAAACTATATTTTTGTTTTTTTTCTTTCTTTCTTTTTTTTTTCTCAAAAATTCGCAGAGTTTCGACACTATTTGGACATTGGTTTTTTCAAAACAGGCGACTAACTCTCTTTAACCCTCATACTGCTATTTCTTTTTCCTTAAAATATTCAAAAGTCGGTCAGCATGCACGTCCGAAGCAAATAAATGCACAAGTAGCAAGTAAGATGCATCAGGATGGTCTTTTCATTTTTGGTACACCAATCTTAGACAGACCCAACTCCTGTGTTGAGCCTCCAAAGTCAAATGCACGTGATGCAAACAAACGTTCCTACTAGGGATCCGACATGAAGTCACGTTATTCTAGGTTCAAAGCCTATTTATTTGTTATAGACTGTGTACCCAAGCGGACAACTCGAGTCGAGGAGGGGGCAACGTACCGGGGACCTGCGAGATCGTCCGGCTTTGTAACTTGTCCGGCCTCTTTCTTATTTCAGGGTATGACACTAACAGAATAGGGAGTCCCAACCAGTAAGCACATCCCCGGAGGTAAGAAGAGAAGGGTTTCGGCACAGTTCATATACAGTTCAGATAATATCAAAGTGGTAAAAGCATCATTTAGCACATTAGGCCCAAACATGTAAAACAAATCACATAAAACCAAATATAACAATTTATCTAAGCTCGAATTCTTGAACCCTGTTTGGTCCCCAACAGAGTCGCTAGAGCTGTCACACCTCCTTTTTTACCCGCGCCCTAGGGGCGCAGAGGGAGTTTTTCCAATTAAAGGACAATCGAAACGGGATTTGTTTATTTATTTCAGAGTCGCCACTTGGGAGATTTAGGGTGTCCTAAGTCACCAGTTTAATCCCGAATCGAGGAAAAGAATGACTCTGTATTACAGTCCGCGAACCAAAAATCGGGATAAGGAATTCTATTAACCCGGGAGAAGGTGTTAGGCATTCCCGAGTTCCGTGGTTCTAGCACGGTTGCTCAACTGTCACATTCGGCTTATTTATCTGATTTTAACAATGATGAGCTTATATGCAAGTTTTAACTCTTTACCGATTTTATTATTATTATTATTATTTTAACAGAGAATTGCAACGTTGTGAGAATGTATCTCGAACCACGTCACATCAATATACCCGTGGTTATTGACACATTTCGACTCCGTTGAGATTTGGATTTGGGTCACATAAATGTGCACCCGAGTTTAAGAAAGTAAATTATTAAAGGCGCGTCTAAAGCGACTAGCGTATCATTTTTTTGGGTAAGGCCGTGAAATTTTGCTAAACGGCCCATCCCAAAGTCTAAGCAATTTTACCAACACGTATAGAGGGCCCCGCAACTTGTGTATTTTTTGTTTGTCAAGGCTCGTCTCATTCATTATTTAAAAAAAAAAAAGAATTTGCAACGTCGTGGAAATGCATCTCGAACCACGTCACAATCAATGTACCCGTGATTAGCGACACATTTCGACTTCGTTGAGATTTGGATTTGGGTCACATAAATGTGCACCCGGGTTTAAGAAGGTAATGTCATTTAAAGTACGCGCCTAAAGAGACTAACGCGTGGTTAGTTTTGGGAAATGGCCGTGAAGTTCGCTAAGCGGCCGATCCCGAGTTCTAAGTAATTAATACATACATTTGTGAGGGCCTCGCAATCTGTGCATTTTATTTGGCGAGGCTTATCTCGTTTATTTTAAAAGAATAATCCTAAAGCGACTACATTTTTTCTATTAAGTTCGTCTCTAAACACAAAATGAAGGTCTCAACCAATTGTTACTTAACTCTATTGTATGATTTTTAAGGATGGTCTTGTGATCGGGCCCGTTTCCTACGACCAGATTTCATGCGTTATTCGGGCCAAGTTCAGCATTCGACTCATAGAAGCGGATTTGAGTCTGATTTAACATGCACAGGCTATTGCCAATTGCTTTGCATGTTGAAGCCAAACCCGATATTTCAACTTTTTGAGTAAATGGGCTGCCAACAATCATTATCTACCTACTGTTGACAATATTAAAACCTTCATAGCTAGTGAAACTAACAAGTTTAAACAGGCAGGTTCAATAGAACAAACTCATGCTATCTTCATCTTATTCCACTTATTTAACTAAACAGTTTGACAATAATGGGCATGCTTAACTATTCGGGAAAATCACAGTTAACTTGGAAGTTTGATTTTTTAATTCTATGCTACTGAAGTTGGTATTAAACTACTAAATTTATAACTAAGAAAGGCAAATTAATGGTCCAATACAGTCCTTATCAGATACAAACTCCACAGTCCACATTCTTCATTGAGTTATAAAGATAGACTATACAACTTATCATTTATCTACTAAATTACAGTGGCACTAAGTACTCCTCTACTCGAGCATTTTCTTTTCACTTTTACATCTCACAGCTACATCACAGTGTGATTCGAAAGTGTACCTGGTAATAGGCAATAGAAGAAAAAGAGGAGGATCAGCAAAGCAGTAGCAAACAGCAACAGCAATAACCAGCAACACAGCGACAGAACAAACCAGTAACAAATTTAAAAAAAACAGCAGAATTCCAGCAACACCCAATGAAACAGTAATAGTACTAGTTATGATATTCAGCAGTAAAAGAAAAGACCTCACTTTTCAGTTTTTTCGCTCTCAAACACTGAACCTCTCAGGATTAAAAACTAGCCTGTTTTTTTTGCTCTCAAATTACTGAACTCTTAAATATTAAAAATCCAGCCTAGACTCTCTGGAAAAAAACTGAAAGAAAACTGATTTCTCTCCCCAAAAAACCATCCCCTCAATCTGTCTTAAATGACTCTATTTATAACCCAAAACAGGCCGGCTATCTCTGCCTTGAAACTATCAGATTCTAACTGCCCACCCCCTTTGAATCCCATTACTTAATGTCTTCTTGTTTGAAGTTATTTTGTTCCCCACACTTGCATGCCTTGTTCCCTATTGTTTCAATCAAAACTATGGGTTATTATAGTATTCCTATTAACTCCCATACTATCATGTTATGTTCCCCATTGATATTAAACTAATGGCATCTATTATCCACTGAACAGACCCTTAAGTTAGTCCACTTGCAGACCTGTTAAATCCCAAAATTACCCCCTTAACCCCTGTGTATTACTGCCCTGCCCTAAGCTTCATTGATCTGTTATTAAAACTCTATAAGTTGTAACCCTAACAACTAATTTCTAATTGATCACTAAATTACTACAGCTATAAACCAATTCCCACTATCAAATTCACACAGTGATTCGAAGCAGAAGACCAGATCATTTCAAACATGGCATCAATCAAAGGGAATGAGTTGATCATATTGGGAACCAATCCTGATCAACTAAGACCCAGTGATTGAGCAGAAATTCAATAATACAAGCCAAAACTGAAGCAGTATGAATCAAGGAGGGAAGTTCATGCGAACAACTATAAAGAACAGGAGGTCAAACCAAATACAGGGAATGAGCAAACACAACTCTAATTCAAATATATACAAGATGCAGGATAGTAAACATACTGGTATGAACCAAAGGTTGAACTATTATCATGTTAACATAACATTCAAGCCTAAAAGACTAATCGACGACGCTTATTCAATTGATTACACAGGCTATAACATTTAGCAGTTAACAACAAACAATCAGAATAAACAGACCAACAAGTGATTCGAGTGGTATTGACAAAAACAGGGAACTTACAAACTAACAGATTACATGGCTAATAACATATATTCGACCATGAATAGAAGCAGACTCGACCAAATAAGAAGGTCTGATTTGAGAAGAAGAAGAAGCAATGAACAAAACTGGATTATAACTAAACTAAACACAATTAACCGTAACAAAAATGGAACAAGAGAGAAAGGAGAAAAAAAAGAAAAATACCTTAACAACACAGAAACTAGACGAACCCAGGTCGAACTCTTGACTCGAACTTTTTGATGTCGAACGGACCTTAATCCAGTGTTCTCAACGGAGAACACTTCGACTAAGGTCGATTAGACGCCCAAATTCCTTTAATTTCGGACAAAACCCAGGTTTGGTCTTTATAGGGGTCTTGGTTCCATTTGGGGTTCGAATGGTTCTAGCAAGATTCGAACCAGGCCAAAGGTATTTTGGGCACGAGGGAGGTCAGGGGGTTCCGTAGTGTGAGTTTGGGACTGGTTGGGGTAGGTTTAGGTTCTGCTCGAATCTTCGATCGAAGATTCGAGAAGCTAGAGGTTGATTCGAGGCAAACGGTTAACGGATCTGTAAAGAGGGTGGTCAGATGGCTTAGGGGTGTTAATTTGGTGACCGTCGGCGTTGTTGCCGCCGGGTTTCAGGCGAAGGTGTAACAATGGCGGCTAGGGTTTGGTCAGGTTCGTCTTTGAGCTTGAGAGAGACGATGGGGAGAGAGGGGGTTTGGTTTGGGGCGTGGGGTAAGGGATTAGGGTTATATACGGGAGGGGGCGTTTGATCTTGGCCGTTGGATCAATCACGATCAACGGCCTGGATCATTTTACTAATAGGAAACGACATCGTTTGGCCATGCTACGAGACTGGATCGGCCCGGGGTGAAATGGACCGGGTTATGGGGGAAGCCTGGGATCGTTAGATCAAAAGGAACGGATGGTTCAGATTTAATCACCTGAAACAGTGTTGTTTGAACCAATGTTGGGGCTGAACTGGACCGTTTGATCTGTTTGATCAATGGTTCAGATTTGAGACACCTAAACGGTGTCGTTTGAGTCATCTGAGAGATCAGGCATATTGGACCGGGTAAATGGGGTGTTTTGGGCCTGATTTTGGGTCCAAAAAATGGCCCAGTTCCGAATGTGTTTCTTATTTCACTTGTTTTTCTTTTCTATTATTTTCCTTTTTAATTCCTAATTACCAAAAATTCTAAAATAAGTTGTAAAACCAAAATTAAATTAAAAATATTAATTAAACCTAAATAATAATTGACACCCAAGATTAAATATTAATAAAAAACAAAATCACACAATTGGACAATAAAACGACAAAAATGCAACAAATACATATTTTGTGATTTTCTTTCTTTTAAAAACAAAACATGGTTCAGTTAATTCCTAAGTGCACAATTAAATCCTAAATGTGCATGCAACATATATTTTTATATTTTTAATTAATTAAAACAAGGTAAACATTCACATACAAAAATACAAACAATTATCCAAAAATGCCACGCAAATTCTTAAAATTGTACCTAAAGGACATTTGTTTTATTTTTTCTTTTGGAGTAGTTTTTGTGAAGCAAAAATTACGTGCTCACAGCTGCCCTCTTTGTCCAAAAACATGAAGGGTTTTCGTGCAAAGATAAGGTGATCGGATACGACTTACGAGCGATTTTTGCCCGTTGGACTACTCCGTGTGAAGCATTTTTTTCGAAAAATTTAACCGAACCTTTGCTTCGAAGGTTTCCTACATATACTTGGCTAAAAGGGAATCAGGTTAATGTAGTTCGGGAAGTTTTGGTAGCTGGGACTACCGAAATTGCACTCAAAATTCACCTGTGGGGCCCGCGCCTCGGAATCCGGCGAAACTCAAAAAATTCGACAACCCATTCCGATACGAGTTCAACCATACCAAAATTATCAAATTCCAAAAACAACTCGACCTCCAAATGTTAATTTTTCATTTTTGAAAAGTTTTGCAAAAATTTCAATTTCTTCCATTTAAATATGAATTAAACAATGAATATAACCATGTATTTATGAAATATAATTACTTTCGGATATAGAACACTTACCCCAAATGTTTCCCTTGAAAACTCTGTTGAAAATCGCTTTTCTCGAGCTCTACAATCGTCACAAATTAATAAAAATGGCTAATTCCCGAATATAAGTTGTTTTCCAGGCAAGTTGCATCTATGAAATGCGACTTGCACTTATTTCCAGCCAAAACAAAAGGTAGTCCCAGCCTTTACTAAATCTATCATAACATTTTGTACAAATGTTGAATGATGAATGGTTTAACTTTATGGAAACTAGAATGCAAGAGCTACAACTTTTATGTTTTGCAAATTTTCAGATTCCTTATGGATTTCGAGGTATAAGCTTCCAAAGTAGCCCCCTCGCATCAAACTTTTCTGGAAAATTTCAAAACAGTTTTACCAACCCTTATTCAATCAATCATAACTTTCTGTACAAATGTCGGAATAAAAAATAATTTAGCTTTCTGGAAACTAGGATTCAAGGGCTACAACTTTAATGTTTTGTAAATTTACATATTCCTTATGTATTTTGAGATATAAGCTTCCGAAATAGGTTCTATGATTGCACAGTTGTTGTCCAAGACAGCTTCTGCAGCAAAAAATTCCAGCAATCCTTTTTGTCTGATTTCCATTCCGTTAACCTTCCGAAATCCACCCGAGGCCCTCGGGACCTTAACCAATTATACCAACATGTCCCAAAATACAATACGAACTTAATCAAGGCTTCAAACCACGTCAAACAACACCGAAATTACGAATCGCACATTGAATTGAATTATGAGTTTTCAAATCTTCCAACTTCTACTTTTTGCGCCGAAACATATCAAATCAATCCGGAATGACTTCAAATTTTGCACACAAGTCATAAATGACATAATGGAGCTGTTCCAATTTTCAGAATCGGATTCCGACCCCGATATCAAAAAGTCAACTCTCGGTCAAACTTTTCCAAAAATTTTCTATTTTCCAACTTTCGCCAAAATGCGTCGAATTGTCCTACGGACTTCCAAATCCAAATCCGAACATGCTTCTAAGTCCAAAATCACCATACAAAACTATTGGAATCATCAAAATTTCATTCCGGGGTCATTTGCTCAAAAGTCAAATCTCCGGTCAAACTTAAGAAATCTTTAGCCTTAGATTTGTAGATTCCGTTAAATGACGATAATTTGATCTAGGGACCTCCAAATTCGATTTCGGGTATATGACCACGTACCAAATCACGATACGGAACTACCAGAATGGTCAAAACTTGGATCCGGGTTCGTTTGCTCAAAATGTTGACTGAAGTCAACTCAGTTGAGTTTTAAAGCTCAAATTCATAATTTAATCCATTTTTCATATAAAAATATTCCGGAAAATTATACGGACCGCGCACGCAAGTCGAGAAATTATTGATAGCATTTTTCAATGTCTTAAAATACCGAGATGATTATTTAATTTAAAGACAACATTTTGGGTCATCACATATACATTAGGTAATCATAGCTTGTTAGGATTGTTGTTACATATCGTATTGTATTGTTTGATTAATACAACGTTTATCATTTGCCGATGAGAGAAAAAAGCAAGGTAACAACGACACCACATCAAATCCGTGATTCCATACAGTGACACTTTTCGTCGTTATATAACAATGGATTTAACAATAAAATACAATAAAATTTAAGTATTAATCAAAATAAATATGTATTTAAATTAACAATACAATACGATACAATACAATATGTAACAACCATCCAAACAAGTTTAATACTTGCCTATTCACACTGGGTAACACATTTAATTGGTACTAGTATAAGAAACTTTAAAACTCAATTTGTCAAGATATGATACCATGTCTCATTAATGATTTACCTAAAATTCTTCTAAAGAACAGAAAATAATAAAGAAAAAATTAGCATATTTTTTCTGAAAAATGGTAACTGTAGAATCTAGAATACAATACAAATCTGATTTTTCCTGATAATAAATGAATTTCCAAATGAAATATTTATTTAGAATTATTTCTTGTGGCTGACAGTAGTATAAAAAGATCATCCGTCTTCGTTTACTAATCAATTTGTCAACTAAAGCGTTATATAGCGCAAAGTTTATTATAATCTTGTGTAGCTCAAAATTACAGATTAGTCGAGCCAATACGTTCTGGATACTAGAAGTTGTGTATCGAGCATCTTCACTTTCTATCTTTTTCATTGAAATCTTTTCTATCTTGTACACCATTGTTTTATAAAATGGCTTGCTCTTTAGGCAATAGTATGAGAAAAGATTTTGATGGAGAAGATGGAAGTGACGATGATATATATACAATAATATTTCATAGAGGCATTTGGATGTAAAACATAATACCTAATTAGCTTTGACTTTATGTGATGCTAACTTTATGTAGTAGTAATCCTTTGTCATTCATTTTACTACTAAATATAATTCTGTTACATTAATTTTATCTATAATGCAAGTGGCATTTAGAATAGAATACATTTTTTTTTGTTCGAATTTTTTCCTTTTTTTTCCCAGAAAATTTTATTATGAGTAGTTCCTAAACAAAAAGAAGTCTTGATATTTGATATCAATTTGTCAAGAGATGATAGAGTTCTAAGAATCGAAAACCTTTATGTCCTGCTGTTTTCTTTCGTCTTACCGTGTTGTTTCACCTTTTTCCTTTCCAATATTCAGTAAAACAACAAAATTACCATATTGAATTTCAACATGTGAATGCACAACAAAATATAATTTTCAAATCTAGAATTAATACAAGGGAACTACTAGCTTTGTCCATTATAAGTAGTTTATTACAAAAATTGATTAATTTATAAAATATTATTAATATTAACTAATTAGCTATTTGTAGTAAAAATAAGGTCCTTTTTTTAGTGGATATTATTAGAATAGATTGCGTATATCTTAAGGAGTTTGAATCTCAATTTTGGGATGATTTGGCGGAGTTTTTGAATTGAAAATTCGAAGCAGAAGATGAAACATGAAAAACAATGATATATGTATCACATTGTTTATCATTTGTGTATCACATATGTATCATATTTGTATGAAATATGTATCATATATATACCTATGTGTATGATACATGTGTGGTACATGTTTGATACATGTGTCGCAGAAGAATTTTTGAATTCAATTTTAACTTCGAACTTTGATACCAAATCTATCCAAATCACCTTCAATCTTCCTCAAAATTTGTATATTGACTCATCTATATATTTTCAATGAATTTCAACCATAACCGTTGAAAAATGTCCTTTTTCTCTTAGATTATTGGAATCTTATATATATATATATATATATATATATATATATATATATATATATATATATATATATATATATATATATATATTGTATTTTATCACCTTGTTTGCTATCTCATCCATGAAATTTTCTTTCCATCTTGCATCCAGAGGTGGCTCTAAAGGCTTGAGTAGTTAGATCGTTGTCTTAGGCCCCCAAAATTTGAAGGCTCCAAATTTATTTTAAATTCTTCTTCTTATTATTACTATATATTATATAATTTATATAAATACATATAAAAAAGTGATACAATATATATTTTTTTATTTGATTGAGGTTACTTTATACCAATAAGTGTTTATGATAATTTTTTCACTGATTATTTAGTATATTTGCTTCCCTTTTTAATTTTAATTTTATTCGTTTTTGTAGGAATTAAGTTATATATATCAACAACATAATAAAAAAATTTACAATGTTCTCTAAAACTGCATGAACACAAAAGTATTCATGCACCGGTTTTCTTTTCGTATAATTCGACATATTATATTAGGTAATTTACAAATTTATTTTAGATATTCACCATTAAGTGTTAGTTAAGTGAATAAACTACAATTATCTCTTAAATTGATCAGAATGAGTAAATATTTTTGACACTATTAATGCTCAAAACTTAAGCTATTATATTATGTACGTTTATTTCTTTTTCTTGTTTGTGATTATAGTCAAATCAAAAATTGTGGAACTCAACATCCGAAGTTCAACACTTTATATTTTGTCCTATTCTTCCATTTTTTTTAAATTCATTATTATTTTCTTAAATGATTAATTTGTTGTTTAGAAAATAAATTTTGTTGTTCGTGTAAATATTTTATAAAATAAATTTAAAAGCCCTTCAATATGATTTCGCCTTAGGCCACGAGATCCGTTGAGCTGCCCCTACTTGCATCTAATGTTGTTAATCACACTTAAAAATATGGACGGAGATTTTTGCGTGTTATTCTCGGAGAAAAAGAACCTTATTTATTTGATTTTTCAATTTTTATATGTACTTGACTACTTTTGGTAAATCTATAATTAATGGCTAAAAATTGATAAGTTGAAACTTATTTAGGATATTTTTTTTAAGATTCTCTTAATATAAACATAGCTTCTGTCTCTGTTGCCTTGTATGGGCCGAATTTAATAAATACTAAATAGTAAGGGAGAAATTCAAAAGTAGCCAGATTTACAAGTGGTCATTCAAAAATAATCACAGTTTCAAAAGTAATTAAAATTTAGTCACTTTTCATGTAAAGATAAATTTGAACGAAACAATGTTCAAAATCCGAAAAAATAATCCAGTATAATATACTGGAGATTGGAGCACCGGTGCTCCAATCTTCAGTATATTATACTGGAACTTACTGCATGTTGGAGTTCCAGCATAATATACTAGAGATTGGAGCACCAATGAACTAATCTCCAGTATATTGTGCTGGAACTTTTCATGTTGCAGCAAAATAGTGGCTATTTTTCAATGACTTTGTAAATGCTGGCTATTTTTGAATGACCGGTCCGAAAACTGGCTAGCTTGTGCTATTTTTACAAATAGTAAGGCTAAACGACCAACTATATTTGGGTCGAGTTTTTCTTCAGCACTTGGCCCAATAAGGAATTCTATTATTTTTGGGCTGGACGGAGTATTAGAAGAAGGGATCTTTACCCAAATAGCCGATCATATTCATTATTTACTTTTTCTAGCCATATACATAATTTATATAATAGTTTTACACAATTATACATATATAATACATGAATGAGGCATATATTATACATACACTATATATTTTTAGTTTAAGCAGTTAGATGGGCGGCTATTTGGATTAATGCTTCTTAGAAGTAGTCACCCCAATCTTACAAAAGAGTATTACGATTCCTAACAAAGGTTTTAAATGAGCATCTCATAGGCCATATCTTGAACCCTCTTTTTCATAGTCAGCTATATAACTCGGGCAACAAAGGTTCGAGTAGGATGACAGATAGTTTTTCCCGTTTTTTCGAAATGGGTCGGTTATTTCGGCCGGTCATATTAAAAAACCAACCGATTTCGATCGGTAATTTTATATTTTTAATTATCGGTTGGTTATTCGCACAAAAATACAATTAAAGAATACAAATAAAAGGAAAGAAAGTCTTAAACAAAAATGTACCGATGGTCTAGTGGTAAAATAGTATCTTGCCACAGTACCGACCCCGGTTCGATTCTCAGACAATGTATTTTTAATTACATAATTAGAAATACTGACTGACTTCGGTCGATTTTTCCGTAGATTTTTTCTTTTTTGATCTTTTGTGAAATTTAATTGACCGGCCGAAATTGGTCCGAAATTGCGACGTCTTCGGTCATTATTTGTTACCGACCAGCCTTATTTCGACATATTAAAGTCGGTTGGAAATCGGTCAATTTTTTAAGTTTTCTGACCAATTTCGATAGGCATTCCCGGAAGGTTTTCGCAATTTTCTTGTAATGATAGTTCATACACTTTAAAACCCTAAAATCGGCTCCATCCAATAATATGTTCAAACATACGTTAGGTAATCATATATTCACAATAATAGCTTGTTAGAATTGTTGTTACATATCGTTTTATAACGTATCATATTGTATTATATTGCATCGTATTATATTGTTTGATTAATACAACTTTTGGATAGATTATATTATTTGCCGACGTTTTATGATATCACGCACCAACAATATGAAGAATAAACTTGCAATATTACTAAGAAAAAATAGGAAATGGAATAGAATTATTATATAAAAAGTAGGGTAAAGGATAAAATATGATTAATTAATAATAAGGAAGGGCAAGATAAGAGAAAAAAATAAGGTAACGATGCCACCACACCAAATTTGTGATTCCATAAGGTGGCACTTTTCGTCGTTATTAACGATGGATTTAATGATACGATACAATAAAATTTAAGTACAATCAAAACAAATATGTATTTAAAATAACAATACGATACAATACAAAAGGTAACAACCATCCAAAAAAGTTTAACACTTGCCTTTTCACACTGGTAATCACATTTAATTGGTACTAGTATAAGAAACTTTAAAACTCAGTATGTCAAGATATGATACCATGTCTCATTAATGATTTACCTAAAATTCTTCTAAAGAACAGAAAATAATAAAGAAAAAATTAGCATATTGTTTCTAAAAAATGGTAACTGCAGGATCTAGAATACAATACAAATCTGATTGTTCCTAATCATAAATGAATTTCCAAATGAAATATTTATTTCGAATTTTTTCTCGTGGCTGACAGTAGTATAAAAAGATCATCCGTCTTCGTTTACTAATCAATTTGTCAACTAAAGCGTTATATAGCGCAAAGTTTATTATAATCTTGTGTAGCTCAGAATTACAGATTAGTCGAGCCAATACGTTCTGGATACTAGAAGTTGTGTATCGAGCATCTTCACTTTCTATCTTTTTCATTGAAATCTTTTCTATTTTGTACACCATTTTTATAAAATGGCATGCTCTTTTGGCAATAGTATGAGAAAAGATTTTGATGGAGAAGATGGAAGTGACGATGATATATATACAATAATATTTCATAGAGGCATTTGGATGTAAAACATAATACCTAATGTCACACCTCCTTTTTACTCGCGCCCTAGGGGCGCAGAGGGAGTTTTTCCAATTAAAGGATAATTCTGTTACATTAAGTTTATCTATAATGCAAGTGGCATTTAGAATAGAATCCATTTTCTTTTGTTCGAATTTTTTCCTTTTTTTCCCAGAAAATTTTATTATGAGTAGTTCCTAAACAAAAAGAAGTCTTGATATTTGATATCAATTTGTCAAGAGATGATAGAGTTCTAAGAATCGAAAACCTTTATGTCCTGCTGTTTTCTTTCGTCTTACCGTGTTGTTTCACCTTTTTCCTTTCCAATATTCAGTAAAACAACAAAATTACCATATTGAATTTCAACATGTGAATGAACAACAAAATATAATTTTCAAATCTAGAATTAATACAAGGGAACTACTAGCTTTGTCCATTTATAAGTAGTTTATTACAAAAATTGATTAATTTATAAAATATTATTTGTGAGCACGTGATTTTTGCCCTAAATATGATTATTCCCAAAATCCCAAATAAAATAATTTTCCTTTATTTTTACAATTTTTTGTGCATTTTGGTGTCATTTTCTGATAATTGTTGTATTCTATTTGTGCATGTTAATTCTATAAAGTTACAAAAATATGCATTTTTTGCATTTAGGTTTTACTATCGATTAAGGGTTAATTGTTTTAAAAAAACAACAAAACAGGAAAATCACAAAAATTAGTCACTTTCACATTTTAATGATTTTTACTATGAACTTGACATGAAATAGCTTTTGGACAATTTTAGTAATTAATTAGTCTTTGTTTTGAAATAGCTAGGATTTCATGTTAGTTTTAAATTTCCATAAAATTTAGAAAAATTATAAAAATTGTAAAAGTGGGAAAAGAAAACAAAAGGGAAATAAGAAAAGAAATTGGGTCTTAATAAAAGACCCAAATTTGGGCCAAATCAGAAGAATTGTTCAGGCCCAAGTGTCTCAACCCATTGTAAATCAGCCCCAGCCCAAGTCCCCAACCCGGTCCGTCCCCCCTTCTAATCGAAACGACGTCGTTTCGTGGCCTCCAAATCAGGACCGCTGGATCTCATCAATCTAACGGTCCGGAACTAACGAGGTTCTTAATATAAAACGGTCTGAAACTCTCCCCCTACCCCCATTTGCCTCATCGTCCTTACCCTACCCCTCCTCCACAAACCCTAATCCGCGCTGCCATCAAACCCCTCGCCGGCGGTGAACACAACCTACATCGTTCATTCCAAGATTAACACCACAGATCCCCCTCACTCTCCTCTTTCCATTGCACCCACTAGTTCACCTCGAACAAGGCCGGAACTCGTCAAATCTTAGTTTGAAGTTTTCTGGTCAAGTGACAAGTTCATCCAAATCAGTCCAAAATCACACCACACAACCCCCGGCCCTTCCTCAACACTAATCCATGGTTATTTTCCTTCAAATCATTGTGAAACGGCCCGAATCTTAGATCTAAGAATTTCTGGCCAAACCCTAAAACCAAATCCTTGTGATTTCGAACCGTAGTATCCTTAACCATGTGTTCTCTTGTAAGAACACATGGTTAGAGATGTTACGCGTCAAAAATCTGAAAGGATTCAGATGTTTCTGACTGGCCGGAGTCCCTTGTGCCTCTGTAAGTTTTACTGCTTCCTTTTACTCGCATGTTTGAAGTGTTATTTACAGTTGTTGTTTCGTTAATTTTTTTTCTGTTAATTTTATGATTTATTCGTATTAGTTTAAGTTCTGCCAATTGTTGATTAGCTCTGAATTGATATTTGTTTGATTGATTATGAGTTTACGGATTAAGAATTAGCTTTAGTTCATTTAATGTTGTTCATGTTAGTTTAAGTTTAGTTTGATATCATTTAGTTTGATTGAATTAATATAATTAAACATTTGGTTTTGGTTAGTTGATTAATTATTTTCTGAGTGCTAGATAATCATTCCCAGTTAGTTTTAGATTGGGTTAGGGTATTGGTTACAGCTGTTAAGGAGGGGGGTAGGTTCAGTAACTTTGAGGGGCTTTCAGGGGTATTCTGGGTATGGAAAAGGGTAGTTCTGATAGGAATAGTAATATTAAGGTATAAAGAAGGGCAGTATAGGTATTGTATGGGTAAAGGAATACCCTAGGGCCTTCTAGAATGGGGTACAAGTGTAGATTTTAATAATTGCAATGCATTTACTTGTTTAGCAAGTTAAGAATAGATGGACCAAACTGAAAATAGGGAGGGACTGATTGGAAAATCAGGATCTGATCTATTCTCTTTGGGGTTGCCTATAAAAGGGCATGAAATGCCTTGGGAAAGGGGTTCCTCTCTCTGCTTCTGCCTTCAGCTCTGAGTTTCAATTTCAGTTTTTCCCTGCTTTTTGATTTCAGTTGACATTTTAATTTCAAGTTTATTCAGAAAACAAAACATCAAAAAAAAATGAAGTAATCAACAACAATCTTATAGTTTCATTATTAGTTGGATTTCAGCTGGGTTTTGGGTCTAGCAGTATCGCAAAGCTGTTTGGGTGCAGCTGTGAGGTTTAGGAGTATATTTGAAGTATGTGTTGAATTAATCTGTGGAGACTGCCTGCATTTCTGATTTTCAAAAGTGTTTTCTGGCCTGTCTTGTGGTATATATATTGCTGAGTTTGCTGCTGTTACTGTTGCAATTAGCTGACTCCTCTCCTCCTCTCTACTTACATTTTAATTTCCAGGTACTTGTTCTGTAGCTCTCAAGGCTATGGAGTTGAAGTAAACATACTGTCTGAAGTTGATATTTGAATTCTTTATGTTTTTGTCTAACTTAATGTATAAAACAATTAGCTTACTCATGTCATTTGGGTACTATACTAATCCTCATTTGTATAAATTGGACTGATAAACTGTCAAGCATGAGTTTGTTCATTTTGATTAGTAAGTGGACATTTGGGTATTTAGATTCATGTATGTAATCAAGGCTGTGGGCTATTTAGACTGTGCATTTCATGTTTATGCAATTGTAGTTTTCAATTTGTTTAAGTTCCACAGTCTGCTGAAGTTAAATCTGCAAAGTTGTAATTGATTTGGAGTTCAATACACATGGCTGCTTTTAAGTTTGGTCTAGTATGAATTGTACATTTAACAGCTTCATACTGGGCCAGTTTTGGGCCTGGCGTATTAACAGTTGGCCCAGACTTTGGCTAGGTGATAATCGAATTAGGGCCTAGGTGCATCAAGGTTTAAGAATTTATTTAAATAAAAGGGTGCCCCAAGGGGCTCGATCCCTGGGCTGTGTAACGACCTGTCAATAAGTTAAAAGTCTGGCCTGTGTTCTTAGAGCTCTAAGAGCATGCGCCTGCAGCGTATGTAATGACAATGGTTTGGACCTTATGGGCTATAAGCCCATTTTCTCAGCATTTCTGTCTGAATTGTCCAAAAATTCAAATTTAACGAAATGTCGGTCTCAACCAATTAGGATCCTTAAGTAATTAATAGCATAATTATCTTGCCGTTTAGATTTGAAAAGGTTGTTTAGCGAATTTCACCACCTTCCTCAAAATGGCAATACGTTAGAATCTTTAGGCACGATTTTTAATTAAAGTACCTTCTTAAACTCGGGTGCGCATTGATGCGACCCAAATCCAAATCTCGATGAAGTCGAAATGTGTTGGCAATTACGGGCGCATTGATTGCGACGGGGTTCGAAATGCGTTTTCACGACATCGTAATTCTTATAAAATAAATAATGATAGGTTCACAAATTGAGACGAGCCTCACCGAACAAAATAAATAAATGCAGGGCCCTCAATAATGGTTGTTAAAAATTGATTAGAATTTGGGATGGCCATTTAGCGAACTCCACGGTCTTCCCCAGAATAATATTACGTGAGAACCTTTAGGTGCGATTTAATTAAATTACTCCCTTAAACTCGGGTGCGCATTGATGCGACCCAAATCCTAATCTCGACGAAGTCGAAATATGTTGACGACCATGGGTGCATTGATTGTGACGTGGTTTGAAACGTGTTTTCACGATGTCACAATTCTTTTAAAATAAATAATGATAAAAAGCGGTTTACGAATAGAAGGCACATAAGCTAGCAGGTATAAAGATCAGATAAAATCAAATGCAACAGTTAAGCGACCGTGCTAGAACCACGGAGCCCGGGAATGCCTAACACCTTCTCCCGGGTTAACAGAATTCCTTACTCGGATTTCTGGTTCGCGGACTGTTAACAGAGTCATAAATTTCCTCGGTTCGGGATTCAACCGGTGACTTGGGACACCATTAATATCCCAAGTGGCGACTCTAAATAATTAATAATTAAATCCCGTTCCGATTTTCCTTTAAATGGAAAAACTCCTTTACGCCCTTACCGGTGTGTAGTGAAAAAGGAGGTGTGACAGCTCTGGCGACTCTGTTGGGGATCGAACCCAGAATCTCTGGTTCAGGGTTCAGAATTCGAGCTTAGATAAATTGTTGTATTTGATTGTATCTGATTTTCCTACATGTTTTGTGCTGAATGTGCTAAATGTTACCGCTTTGATATTATCTGAACTGTATATAAACTGTGCCGACACCCTTCTCTCTTCACCTCCGGGGATGTGCTTACTGGTTGAGACTCCCTATTCTGTTAGTGTCATACCTTGAAATAAGAAAGAGGCCGAACAAGTTACGAAGCCGGATGGCCTTTTGGTTCCCGGTAAGTTGCCCCCTCCTTGACTCGAGTTGTCCGCTCGGCTACACAGTCTAGAACACCGATTCAGGATTTGAACATAGAGTAACGTGACTTCATGCCGGATCCCTAGTAGGAACGATTATTTGCATCATGCTGCATTTGACTTAGGGGACTCAACACAGGGGTTGGGTCCGTCTAGGGATAGCAACCTGAAATGAAAGAACCATCCTGATGCATCCTACTTGCTCTATACATATATTTGTTTCGAACCTGCATGTTGACCGGTTTCTGAATCTTGGGTGTTGGAAAATTGAAAAAAAAGAGAAGAAAGAGAGTGAAATAAAATAGCAGTTAGAGAGTTAATTGATTATTTTAGAAATAAGAAATCAATGACCAATTACTGGCGAAACTCTGCCGAAATTTTTGAAAAAAAAAAGGAATTATTTATAGAAAAAGAGTCTTTGTTTTGGAAAACATAAGTTGTTTCAATATTTTGTTGAAGGAAAATGAAAAAGGAAAAAAGAGTCCGTTTCAACATAAGTTGTTTCTAGAGTCCGTTTTGTTGAGAAAAAAAAAGGTTTTGTTTTAATAGTTGTTATTTGCTTATGCTAAAAACAAAGATGGAAAAGAGTCATGTTTAAAATAGTTCGGTTAATTTTCCCGAACTACGCCTGGTTTGATTCTCACAGGGCGTGAGATACGTAGGCAACCTTCATCGCGTCCAACTTTCCCTTTTGCAAAAAATAACCGGAACGTATCAAAAATTTAATTTGCCACCTTTGGTCATGTGTTTTCGTTTTTTTATTTTATGAAAAAAAGAAGCTAAGTAGAGTCGTCTAATCATAAGTAGCCTTAAAATCTTTTCCCAAAGCACTGAAAGGCTATGTTTGAAAGTCAAGTTCTTCGCTTGACAATAAATAGGTAATTTTGAGTCGCAAATATAAACAGCTTATTTTTTGTGTCAAACAAGAGTTTTCTTTTGCTTAAAACGCTTTAATAAATGTGCAGCATGAGCACGATGGTGAATGAACCCTTTTCAATAATGACCAAAATCCCTTTTGAGCTGCAATTATGGTGGAATGATTTAGGCAAAGAGGGGCACGACGAAGTGAGACAATATTTGAAAGACCTTCCGGATTTATTAAACATTCAGCCTCGGGGGGATATTATCAGGGCATTGGTCGCCCATTGGGATTCGGCACATAATGTATTTCATTTTTCAGACTTTGAACTCACCCCAACATTGGAAGAAATAGCGGGGTACATTGGAAGTGATCAAGCTCCATTGAGATTCAAATACTTGATTGCTCCTAGGGCCATTACCATACACCGATTCTTGGATTCCTTGAAAATACCCCGAACAGTTCATCACCCAGATTTTGCAAAGGGTTTCTGCAGTTTCCGCTTCATGTATGATAGATATGGCCATGTGGGCGGGTTCAATAATCCAGACTTTAAGTTGTGCAGCAGAAATAGCCGAAAAAAGTGGGAGGAACATAGACGAGTGGCATTTGTGATAGTTTTTTTGGGCCTCGTAATATTCCCAAGGAAAGATGGTAATATTGATTTGAAAGTAGCGGGGGTCGTCCGTACCTTGCAAACCATGGGGAAAAGCACTTTAGCACCTATGATCGTGGCTGATATCTTCAGAGCTCTCACTGCGTGCAAAGCTGGGGGCAAATTTTTTGAGGGATGTAACTTGTTGTTACAAATGTGGATGACTGAGCATTTGTGCCCTCGCTCTCAGTTATTGAGTTATGGTTCGGTTGAGAAAACTTGTATAGGTGAATTTTATACCAGAATCAAAGGGGCCAGTCTACTTGAAGGAGTCACGGCCTGGGCATTACTATTTTGGAACCTCAATGCCAGCTAGATACAGTGGGTGCTTGGATGGTTGCCTGTCGAAGAGGTCGTATATATGCCAGCAGCCCGCCCGCATTTTCTGTTGATGGGACTCAAAAGCATCCAGCCCTATACGCCATATCGGGTTTTGAGTCAACTCGGTAGATATCAAGTAGTACCGAGAGATGAAGATTTGAGTACCCAAGTGGTCAAAATCAGTCCTGACGGTCGATTCCCCGAGGAAGAAGTTTGCCAAATTTGGAGCGAGTGTCAACATTTGATGGCAAACACTTGTGTGTTAGATAGGGTCAAAGAGGAAGTTGCCCCAGGGTATCACGAGTGGTTCAAGGGTGACGTGGCATGTGGGAGACCGGCTAAAAGACCTCACCTCGAAGATTTTGCCAAGTCATCCCAAGAGTAGTGGGACTGGTTAGCAAAGGAAGAAAGCTATCGAGTTGAGATTGGTAAACTAAAGCAGCAAGTTGAGAGTCTGAAATTCGAGAACAGTGTACAGGTTGCCGCGGATCAAGGGGAAACGAATAGACTGGCTCGAGAAAATGAAGCACTTAGGACCCAAATCCGACAGTTGAAGATAACCATCGATAAGCAACCGAGGAGCTGATCTGATGAACAATTGGTAAAACGATTGGAAAACGAAGTCAGAGAATGGAGGGATGAGTTAGAAAAATCTGAGAATGTCATGGCAGAACTTAAAGCACAGTGGGCTACAAGAACAGAGGAGCGTCGCCAATACTTGAATCAGTTGAAAAGGGACCATGAGAAAATTGTTGCCAATTTAAAGAGAAAAGTGGTTGCCCTTGAGGGTAAAGCGGTTAGGCAGGCTAGAGATTTTGAAATTGAAAGTGGACATTGTTACAACTTGTTGGCCCAAATGGAGTTAGAAGTGCAGTAGCTTCAAGACCAACACCTGCAAGACTCTCGGGCTTTAAAGACATGCAGCGATCAGATAAGACGCTTGCTCATAGAAAAGAAGCAAACAAAAGACAGGATTAGGGCCATTGCTCATGCTATCTTCAGGAGATGCCGGGCTTGTGAAGACATGACCCATACTATTTTTGCCTCAGCAGTGATGATCTATGTGAAGCGAACCATGAATGAGTTAGAGCAGCTTGAAAGGGATTTGGATCCTAGGCCCGCGACAAGGCCGAACGACGCCCTGCGGACACCTAAGTTTGAAGCACTAGAATATGCATAGTCTGTGTTGTAATTCTCTACCATTTTGAGACAGTCTTTCATATGTCTGTTATCTGTCCAGGTCAAGTAAGTCTACAGTTTTTAAGAGTCTGTATTTGCTTTTAAATTGCGTTTGTTAGCTTCATTCCGAAATGTTGGGTTTGTAATAGTTTGTTTTATTAATGAAAATTGAAAATTTCGAGAATTCTTACTTCCACCCTTTATTTTTGCATTTATCTGCACGAACTACGCTTGGTCTGATTCATGCGGGGTCACGATACGTAGGCAATCTCCATAGGATTCGACCATAATCGTAAAGAAAACAGAAAGAAGAAAAGGAAAATAGAAGGAAAACCGAGAAAGAGAGAAAGAAAGAAAAGAGCGGAAAAACAGAGAGAAGAAGCACAAGAGAGGGATAAGGTGAAGAAATTCGAAAGAAAGGTAAAAAGAAACAAGGAACGAAATGTCGGGATGACGCATGTAATCGAGCAAACGCATAATAGAAATGAATAGCTATATAAGTGCATTCATGCCAACATGCGGTTGTTAAATATGTTAAGACCTAATCGCTAACAAAGTGGTTGTCAAAATGTGTGAGTCCAAGCAGGTGGTTAGTTGATTGGCAATTCTGGCAACTCACCCGTACAACACCCGGTCAAAAGATCAAGTAAAAATGACAGGGCAGGATTCGGAAATCAGCATCGTAGACCCTTCGAATGAGGTTGAGGTAACAGATATGGGTGCTATGAAAGATGAGATGAGGAAATTAAAAGCACAAATGGCTGAAATGCATCGGGCATGGTCTCAGGGACATCCGGCGCCACTATATCCTGCTAACCCATCTTACATCCCACCCCTGGCTCAAGCTCAGGAGCCTACCACTCCCCACGCATCTTCAGCTTTCCCCTATAAGACCCAGGGTTATGGTACCACTTCATACGCTCCCCCAGCTCCACCCTCTAAACAGAATCCTCCACCACCCATGGTTCCCGTCTTTGTGGCACCTCCCCCAGCTCCACTACATAGATCATCTAGTGAGCCACTATTCCAAGCTCAAGACACCCAATATTACCCTCCCAAACCCACTTTCAAAGCACCTGAGCCATATACCTATTCTTCCCATTTTGAAATCCCGGGAGAAGTTGAGAAACCGGTTAAGAATACAGAACAAGAGGAAGTGATTCGTAAAGTCAAAAGCCTGGAGAAATCCTTCAGGAACATGCATGGTTTAGGTAACCAAGTTAGCGTCGCATACAAAGATTTGTGCCCTTTTCCTAATGTCCAGTTGCCTGCGGGGTTTAAAATGCTGAAGTTTGACTTATATGAGGGGAACGGTGACCTAGTAGCCCATCTGCGTGGTTTCTGTAGCAAAATGAGAGGTGTTGGGCGAAAGGATGAATTGTTAATAGCATATTTCGGTCAAAGCCTGAGCGGGTCAGCGCTAGAATGGTACAGAGGCAAGACCCCGGCCGATGGTATACATGGGATGATTTGGCACAGGCATTCATTGGACATTTTCAATATAACCTCGAGATAGTCCCCGATCGTCTGTCATTGTTGAAACTGGAAAAGAAACCTGGGGAAAGTTTTAGAGAGTTTGGTTTCCGCTGGGGGAACAAGATGCAAGGGTTGATCCTCCCATGAGGGAGAGTGAGATGGTAGATTACTTCTTACAAACATTGGAACCTACCTATTTTGGTCATCTAGTGACATCTGTCGGAAAGTCATTTAATGAAGTGGTAAAGATGGGAGCCATGATTGAAGAAGGATTAAAATCTAACAAAATATTGAGTTACTCGGCATTAAAAGCAACCACCCAGGCCATCCAAAGCGGTACTGGTGGTGTGCTTGGGAAGAAGAAGAAAGAAGAAGTTGCTACAGTTGAAGCTAGTGCTTGGTCCAGGCCCAATAACCCTCCACTCTACTACAACCAACCCAGACCCCACCACCCAAACTACCAATATACCCCATATGGCCCACCGCAACACTATTATCCACCACTAGAACCACACTTTTCTATCCACCACACCCAGACCTACACTCAACCCCCAGTGCACTCGCAATGGCGTACACCAAGTCCCCAAAATACACAGCCACACCCACAAAATACCTATCCACCTCCTAGGGCAAACAGACCAGGAACCAACTTCCGCCCAAACCAAGCTTTTAGAAGTGAGAAGGCCCCAAACAGAAAAACATTTACTCCGTTGGGAGAATCTTACACTGCTCTCTTCCATAGATTGAAACAGTTGGGAATGCTGACCCCAGTTGAATCCAAAGCACCAAACCCTCTTCCCAGAAACCTGGACCACTCTGTTAGCTGCGAGTATTTCTCAGGGATGCCGAGGCACGATACTGAAAAATGTTGGAAGTTGAAAAACGCGATACAAGAGCTCATTGATAATCGCCGTATTGAAGTACAGGCTCCAGAAGCCCCGAACATCAATCAAAATCCGTTACCAGCACATTACGAGGCCAACATGATCGAACTGATACATAAGGGGGCAGAGCCTAAAAAACCTTCACAGGTGGTTATGGTAATTCATTCTACGGAAGCCAAAGAGAAGACAGTAAGTGCAAGGCCAGTGGTTCAGTTAAAAGAAATAAAAGACAAGCCAGTGTTGGTAATGGGAAAAGGACCAGTTGTGGCTGCAGAAAAGCCAGAGCCAGTCAAGTTAATGGTACCAGGATCATCATCTGCACCCGTGGTGGTTGTGAAAGGAGCTTACGTAGAACCGGTTGTCATAAAACCGGTAGTCCAGTTGCCCATGGTTGATAGCAAAGCCGTACCGTGGAAATATGACAAGGTAGTGGTGACATACAAAGGAAAGGAAATTGAGGAAGAGAGTTGTGAAGCACAAGGACTAACCCGGTCGGGACGTTGTTTCACTCCCGAAGAGTTGAGAAAGGCTAAGGGCGCTAAAGACAATCCAGTGCCAGTCAAAAAAGCTGTGACGGAAGAAGAGGCAGAAGAGTTTTTGAAAAAGATGAAAGTACAAGATTATTCCATTATTGAACAACTGAGAAAAACATTGGCCCAAATCTTGTTGTTGTCACTATTGATTCACTCTGACGAGCATTGTCGAGCTTTGATGAAGATATTGAATGAGGCTCATGTGCCTGACAAAATCTCAGTGAACCATTTAGAGACAATTGCCAACAAAATCTTTGAAGTGAACAGGGTAGCATTTTCTGATGATGAATTGCCTGTGGAAGGCACAGAACACAACAAAGCTCTCTATTTGACGGTCAAATGTGAAGGTTCAATGGTTACTCGGGCACTGATCGATAACGGGTCGAGCGCTAACATTTGCACGTTGTCCACATTGAACAAGTTGAAAATCGATGAGGATAGAATCCGCAAAAA
Source organism: Nicotiana tabacum (assembly GCF_000715075.1). Lineage (NCBI taxonomy): Eukaryota > Viridiplantae > Streptophyta > Magnoliopsida > Solanales > Solanaceae > Nicotiana > Nicotiana tabacum. The sequence continues at coordinate 2,726,357 of NC_134086.1, forward strand.
TAGCATTTGTGTTCGAGGGTTCGACGGAGGGGGAACAAACATAGTAGGGGATATTGTACTCGAATTGACTATTGGCCCAGTCGAGTTCACTATGGAATTCCAGGTGTTGGATGCTGCAGTGTCCTACAATCTTTTGTTGGGTCGACCATGGATTCACGCGGCCAAAGCCGTGCCTTCCACGCTGCACCAGATGGTCAACTTCGAGTGGGACAGACAAGAAATTGTGTTACATGGAGAAAATCCCACATTTGCCATGAATGATGCCATTGTGCCCTTTATAGAAACTGAAGATGATAAGGGACCATGGGTTTATCAGGTCTTCGATACGGTCCCGGTGAGTAGAGTGCTCGAAGGTAAAAGCATGCCATGTCCCAGGGTGGCGGTTGCGACCGTCATGGTAGTGTCAGAAATGCTGAATAACGGTTTCGTGCCAGGGAAAGGTCTGGGAGCTGAACTGCAGGGCATTATTCAACCTGTGTCCCTTCCCAAAAATCTGGACACCTTCGGATTAGGTTTCAAACCAACAGCGGCAGATGTTAGAAGGGCCCGTAAATCGAGGAAGAAAGCTTGGGTTCTTCCTAAACCTATCCCACGTTTGTCCAGGTCCTTTGTTAGGCCTGGTAGCAAGAAACAGTCATTGGCAAAGATGTTAGGTTCATTGATTGGGGCAGAGGGTAATCTGGATAAGGTGTTCTAGAGAGTATTTGCTGAAGTAAACATGGTTGAGGCTGGGGAAGGGTCAAGAGGAGCGGATATACAGTACATCGGACCTCATGCTAACATCAACAATTGGAAAGCTACTCCTCTTCCAATTCGGAGGGAGTCGTGGTAGTGGGCTTTGTTTTCCTTTTGTCACCTGGATTATTCCAGGGTTTTGTAATCCAGTTGCTATGTTCCGTCCGTTTGGATGAGTTAAAACCTTGTTATCTTTACAATTAATGAAATACAATTTCCTTCATCCCTAATTCTTTTTCCATTTTCTTTTCTGTTCTTTTGTACAACTCTTTTTATGCTGATATCAATGATATGACATGCATGAGGAATCTTCGGCCCGGTTTTAAAAGTCAATCTAGCTTGGAAGTAATAATACAGGAAATCGAGTGTGATGAAGGGGTGGACTGTAACAATGATGAAGCTTATAAGGAAATTAGCAAAAAACTAAGTCATTTTGAAGAAAAACCCAAACCTAACCTAAACGACACAGAAGCAGTTAATCTAGGGGACCAAGATAATGTGCGGGAAACTAAAATAAGTGTTCATCTGGGGCCACAACTCAAGGAGGAGATAATTAAAGTATTGCATGAGTACAAAGATGTCTTTGCATGGTCATATGATGATATGCCAGGTTTGAGCACTGATTTGGTGGTTCACAAATTACCCACTGATCCGGCACTTCCCCCTGTCAAACAAAAGTTGAGAAAGTTCAAAATGGACATAAGTGTGAAGATCAAAGAAGAGATTACCAAGCAGTTTGAGGCTAAGGTCATTCAGGTTACACGGTACCCCACTTGGTTAGCTAATGTCGTGACTGTGCCGAAGAAAGATGGCAAGACCAGGGTGTGCGTCGATTATCGAGACCTTAACAAAGCAAGTCCAAAAGATAATTTCCCATTGCCCAACATCCATATACTGATCGATAATTGTGACAAACATGATATTGGATCTTTTGTGGATTGTTATGCGGGTTATCATCAGATTCTAATGGACAAGGAGGATACAGAAAAGACGGCATTCATCACGCCGTGGGGAACGTATTGTTATCAGGTCATGCCGTTTGGATTGAAAAATGTCGGGGCAACTTATATGAGGGCCATGACAACTATATTCCATGATATGATACATCAGGAGATCGAGGTGTATGTGGATGATGTGATCGTAAAGTCTAGACAGCAATCCGACCATGTCAGAGATTTGAGAAAGTTCTTTCAAAGGCTTTGTAGGTACAATCTTAAGCTCAATCCTGCAAAATGTGCTTTCGGGGTACCATCTGGGAAGTTGTTGGGGTTTATAGTCAGCCGGCGGGGTATTGAATTAGACCCATCGAAGATCAAAGCTATTCAGCAGTTGCCGCCTCCAAGAAACAAAACCGACGTGATGAGTTTGTTGGGAAGATTGAACTATATCAGCAGGTTCATTACTCAGCTCACGGCAACGTGTGAACCAATTTTCAAATTGTTGAAGAAAGATGCCGCGGTCAATTGGACTAATGAATGTCAGGAGGCTTTTGATAAGATAAAGGGGTATTTGTCAAACCCACCCGTGTTGGTTCCACCAGAACCAGGGAGGCCTTTGATTTTATATCTGACAGTTGTGGACAGTTCATTCGGCTGTGTACTGGGGTAGCACGATGTTACGGGCAGAAAGGAGCAGGCTATCTACTATCTCAGCAAGAAGTTCACATCTTACGAGGTTAAGTATACTCATCTGGAAAGGACATGTTGCGCCCTAACTTGGGTGGCACAGAAGTTGAAACATTATTTGTCATCTTACACTACTTACCTTATATCTCGCTTGGACCCATTGAAGTATATTTTTCAGAAACCCATGCCCACAGGAAGGCTTGCAAAGTGGCAGATCTTGCTTACCGAGTTCGACATTATCTATATAATACGGACCGCCATGAAAGCACAGGCATTAGTCGATCATTTGGCTGAGAACCCCATCGATGAAGATTATGAGCCTTTGAAAACCTATTTCCCAGATGAAGAGGTGATGCACATTGATGAATTGGAACAAGCTGAGAAGTCGGGATGGAAACTTTTCTTTGATGGGGCTGCAAATATGAAAGGCGTGGGAATAGGAGCAGTACTTATTTCGGAAACAGGTCAACATTACCCTGTTACAGCTCGGCTTCGTTTCTACTGTACAAACAACATGGCAGTATATGAGGCGTGTATATTGGGATTGAGATTAGCTGTGGATATGGGTGTACGGGAAGTCTTGGTCATGGGTGACTCGGACTTACTAGTACACCAGATTCAAGGAGAATGGGAAACACGGGATTTGAAGCTTATACCGTATTGGCAGTGTCTGCAGGAGCTTTGCCAGCATTTTCAGGCCATAGAATTCAGGCACATTCCAAGGATTCATAATAAGGTTGCTGACGCTTTGGCGACTTTGGCGTCAATGTTGCACCATCCAGATAAGGCTTATGTTGATCCATTGCAGATTCAGGTCCGTGATCAGCATGCTTACTGTAATGTGATAGAAGAGGAAATCGATGGAGAGTCGTGGTTCCATGATATCAAAGAGTACATTAGAACGGGAGTATATCTAATACAGGCCACCGGTGATCAGAAAAGAACGATTCGGCGATTGGCAAGCGGGTTTTTCCTTAGTGGAGGAATGTTGTACAAAAGAACTCCAGATCTCGGGTTGTTGAGATGTATAGATGCAAGGCAGGCCACAACTATCATGATTGAGGTGCATACCGGAGTTTGTGGACCACATATGAATGGGTATATTCTAGCAAAAAAGATTCTCCGAGCAGGTTATTATTGGCTCACGATGGAGCGGGATTGTATCAGTTTTGTGCGTAAGTGTCATCAATGCCAAGTACATGGAGATTTGATTCATTCTCCACCATCAGAATTACATACGATGTCCGCACCATGGCCTTTTGTTGCGTGGAGCATGGATGTTATTGGGCCAATTGATCCAGCAGCATCAAATGGGCACAGGTTTATTCTGGTAGCTATAGATTATTTTACCAAATGGGTGGAAGCTAAGACATTCAAGTCTGTGACTAAGAAAGCTGTAGTCGACTTCGTGCATTCAAATATCATCTGTCGGTTTGGGATTCCAAAGGTAATCATCACAGATAATGGGGCTAATCTTAATAGTCATTTGATGAAGGAGACATGTGAGCAGTTTAAGATTACTCACAGGCATTCAACTCCGTATCGTCCCAAGGCAAATGGTGCGGTTGAAGCAGCCAATAAGAATATAAAGAAAATACTCCGGAAGATGGTTGAAGGATCTAGACAGTGGCATGAGAAATTACCTTTTGCTTTGTTAGGATATCGCACCACCGTCCGTACCTCAGTAGGGGCAACTCCTTATTATTTGGTATATAGTACCGAGGCAGTAATACCCGCAGAAGTGGAAATCCCATCACTGCGAATCATTGCAGAGGCTGAGATCGATGATAATGAATGGGTGAAAAGCCGTCTTGAGCAGTTGAGTTTGATTGACGAGAAGAGATTGGCATCAGTGTGTCATGGCCAACTGTACCAACGAAGAATGGCAACAGCATACAACAAGAAAGTACGTCCAAGGAAATTCGAAGTCGGGCAATTAGTACTGAGGCGGATTCTGCCTCATTGGGCTGAAGCAAAAGGAAAGTTTGCCCTAAACTGGCAGGGACCATTTGTAATAACCAGAGTGTTGTCTAACGGAGCATTGTATTTGACAGATATGGAAGGAAAATGTATAGAAATGGCCATCAATTCTGATGCGGTCAAGAGATACTATGTATGATTTCTTTATTTTCTGAATGTATCTGTTTGTATCTAGCATATATTAAAGATTGAAATGATGAAGGCATTTTGTCCTGCTATCCAAACACTATTATCCCTTGTTATCCCCTTTGAGCCTTACTTATTTTTCATACCCCTCTTTCGGAATCAACGGCACTATCAAGGAACACAGGTGCCGAACATAAAAGAAAGAAGAGAAAAAGAAAAGAAAGAAGAGAAAAACAAAAACAAAAACAAAGGAAAAGAAAAACAAAGGAAAGGAAAAGAAAGAAAAGAAAAGCAAAAGAAAGAAAGAAAGAAAAAAAGAAAGAGAAAGAAAAGGGAAGAAAGAAAAACACAACAACAAAAGTTAAAAACAATGAACTACGTTTGACTTGATCCCGAAAGGGTACGTAGGCAGCCTTACTCCGAGGTTCAGTCATACCAAAATAAAAATTCAAAAATCCTCAAGCAAGAAACTGGGGCAGAAGTTGTGATTTTTGTGAATCCAAACAAGTGATGGAAGTTTTGGGCAACAAAGTATGGCGATTGAAAGCCGGTTATTTGGACAGATTGGGCCGATCAATTCAAAATGCATGTCATGACCATTGGTACCAGCTGTCTCGCTCAGATAAGTTTCTTTTCCTTCTCTTTTCAAAATAACCATCTAGTTTTGGATTCTTCTTATCCTTGACTCAAAAATCATCGCATTTCATTTTCTTATGAGGGTTTTATCTAGTTGAGATGTTCAGTACTAGTCTTGGTCAATGCAAGTAAAAAGGACTTCAAAGCTCACTACCGGTTTCTAGAATTGTAAAGAACAACGTGGTCAGAGCATGTCAAAAAAAACGTGATGTCAAGTGGAACACAGGGAATTAATGGAAGTTTCATCGGTGAAACGATTGGGGGAATGTCGTGGGAAAGGCAAAGGCTTAAACAAAAGGTCAGAAAATGAAATAACAGCATGGATGTAAAACATTTAGGTCGCCGGATGTTGGGAAATTTAAAAGTTGGTCAGAAAGCCAGGCAGTTCAGGGACAGTGCGTGGAAGGCAATCAACACAAAGCAAGGCAGTGGAAGGATTTGTCAGCAAGAAGGACATCAAATAACCACCATTTTAAACTGACAAAATTTTCTTTGATTGTAACAGGGCCAGAAAGTTAGCCGTTGAAAAAGAATTCTCCAAGAAGGAAATAAGCAGTAATAGGGGTTTGATCGCAAAGTACGGTTTGATTAAATACGAGATAATCTTGAAGTGCATAAGGGGAATGGAGTTTGACTACAAAGTTGGCATAATTAGAATAAGTGCAAGTTGTCAGGACCTTCCTGGATAATAGGACGTAGTTCATATACCCGAAAGTCAGGAGTCCACCTAAAAAATAGAGACATACCATTCAGATTTTTAAGTAGTCAGGGGCCCTCCTGAAGAACGGAGGTGATACAATTCAAGTTTTTAGCTTCCCTTCAATCTCTTTGTTCATCTAAGTAATCAGGAGTCCGCCTGGAGAATAGAGACATACAATTTAATTTTAGTAATCAGGAGTCCGCCTGAAGAATAGAGACATACAATTTAATTTTGGTAATCAGGAGTCCGCCTGAAGAATAGAGACCTACAATTTAATTTTGGTAATCAGGAGTCCGCCTGGAGAATAGAGACATACAATTTAATTTTAGCAATCAGGAGTCCGCCTGGATAATAGAGGATTAGTTTCAATTTTAGGTTCAAAAGTTAGGATTCCGCCTGGAAAATGGAGGTGTTAAATATTTTAGCAGTCGAAATCAGGAGCCCGCCTGGAGAACAGAGGTGATATAATTCAATTTTAAGTTTTCAATCAATCTCTTTGTTTATTTTGAAGACAGGAGCCCGCCTGAAGAATAGAGGCATGCGATTCAAGTTTCGGAGGTCAGGGAATCCGCTTGGAGAATAGAGTTCAAGTTTCAGAAGTCAGGAGCCCGCCTGTATAACAGAGGAATACACACAGTTCAAGTTTCAGAAGTCAAGAGCCCGCCTGCACAACAGAGGAATACATACAGTGCAAGTTTCAGAAGTTGGGAGTCCACCTAAAGGAATAGCAACATGGATTTTATCGAGAAAGAACAAGACAACAAGGCAACAAGTACAAGAGCAAGTTTGAAGAATTTAGATAGGATTTTTATGATTCATAAAGCATAGTTAGTTTAGCTTCTTTTATCTTTGACATGGTGTAATAAGGGAGGTCAGCAAGTAGTAACAGCAGCAGCAACAACGGCAAGTGTAATACAATCACAGTTCCTGGTAGTCCCAGCTACCAGACATTCCCGAACTACATTAACCTGATTCCTGTTTAGCCCAGGATATGTAGGCAACCTCCGAAGCAGGATGCGGTCAAACTTTTCAAAAATGCTTCACACGGAATTTTCAAACGGGCAAAAATTGCTCGTATTTGCTCACTTATCTTTGCCCGAAAACCCTTCATGTTTCCGCGCAAAGAGGGGCAGCTGTGAGCACGTGATTTTTGCCCTAAATATGATTATTCCCAAAATCCCAAATAAAATAATTTTCCTTTATTTTTACAATTTTTTGTGCATTTTGGTGTCATTTTCTGATAATTGTTGCATTCTATTTGCGCATGTTAATTCTATAAAATACAAAATATGCATTGTTTTGCGTTTAGGTTTTAGTATCGATTAAGGGTTAATTGTTTTAAAAAAATAACAAAACATAAAAATCACAAAAATTAGTCACTTTCACATTTTAATGATTTTTACTATGAACTTGTCATGAAATAGCTTTTGGACAATTTTAGTAATTAATTAGTCTTTGTTTTGAAATAGCTAGGATTTCATGTTAGTTTTACATTTCCATAAAAATTAGAAAAATTATAAAAATTGTAAAAGTGGGAAAAGAAAACAAAAGGGAAATAAGAAAAGAAATTGGGTCTTAATAAAAGACCCAAATTTGGGCCAAATCAGAAGAATTGTTCATGCCTAAATGTCTCAACTAAATCAGCCCCAGCCCAAGTCCCCAACCCGGTCCGTCCCCCCTTCTAATCGAAACGACGTCGTTTCATGGCCTCCAAATCAGGACCGCTGGATCTCATCAATCCAACAGTCCGGAACTAACGAGGTTCTTAATATAAAAGGGTCCGAAACTCTCCCCCCTACCCCCATTTGCCTCATCGTCCTTACCCTACCCCTCCTCCACAAACCCTAATCTGTGCCGCCATCAAACCCCTCGCCGGCGGTGAACACAACCTACGTCGTTCACTCCAAGATTAACACCACAGATCCCCCTCACTCTCCTCTTTCCATTGCACCCACTAGTTCACCTCGAACAAGGCCGGAACTCGTCGAATCTTAGTTTGAAGTTTTCCGGCCAAGTGACAAGTTCATCCAAATCAGTCCAAAATCACACCACACAATTTCCCCGGCCTTTCCTCAACACTAATCCATGGTTATTTTCCTTCAAATCACTGTGAAACGGCCCGAATCTTAGATCTAAGAATTTCTGGCCAAACCCTAAAACCAAATCCTTGTGATTTCGAACTGTAGTATCCTTAACCATGTGTTCTCTTGTAAGAACACATGGTTAGGGATGTTACGCGTCAAAAATTTGAAAGGATTCAGACGTTTCTGACTGGCCGGAGTCCCTTGTGCCTCTGTGAGTTTTACTGCTTCCTTTTACTCGCATGTTTGAAGTGTTATTTACAGTTGTTGTTTCGTTAATTTTTTTTTTCTGTTAATTTTATGATTTATTCGTATTAGTTTAAGTTCTGCCAATTGTTGATTAGTTCTGAATTGATATTTGTTTAATTGATTATGAGTTTACGGATTAAGAATTAGCTTTAGTTCATTTAATGTTGTTCATGTTAGTTTAAGTTTAGTTTGATATCATTTAGTTTGATTGAATTAATATAATTAAACATTTGGTTTTGGTTAGTTGATTAATTATTTTCTGAGTGCTAGATAATCATTCCCAGTTAGTTTTAGATTGGGTTAGGGTATTGGTTACAGCTGTTAAGGAGGGGGGTAGGTTCAGTAACTTTGAGGGGCTTTCAGGGGTATTCTGGGTATGGAAAAGGGTAGTTCTGATCAGAATAGTAATATCAAGGTATATGGAAGGGCAGTATAGGTATTGTATGGGTAAAGGAATACCCTAGGGCCTTCTAGAATGGGGTACAAGTGTAGATTTTAATAATTGCAATGCATTTACTTGTTTAGCAAGTTAAGAATAGATGGACCAAACTGAAAATAGGGAGGGACTGATTGGAAAATCAGGATCTGATCTATTCTCTTTGGGGTTGCCTATAAAAGGGCATGAAATGCCTTGGGAAAGGGGTTCCTCTCTCTGCTTCTGCCTTCAGCTCTGAGTTTCAATTTCAGTTTTTCCCTGCTTTTTGATTTCAGTTGACATTTTAATTTCAAGTTTATTCAGAAAACAAAACATCAAAAAAAAATGAAGTAATCAACAACAATCTTATAGTTTCATTATTAGTTGGATTTCAGCTGGGTTTTGGGTCTAGCAGTATCGCAGAGCTGCTTGGGTGCAGCTGTGAGGGTTAGGAGTATATTTGAAGTATATGTTGAATTAAACTGTGGAGACTGCCTGCATTTCTGATTTTCAAAAGTGTTTTTTAGCCTGTCTTGTGGTATATATATTGCAGAGTTTGTTGTTGTTGCTGTTGCAATTAGCTGACTCCTCTCCTCCTCTCTACTTACATTTCAATTTCCAGGTACTTATTTTGTAGCTCTCAAGTCTATGGAGTTGAAGTAAACATACTGTCTGAAGTTGATACTTGAATTCTTTATGTTTTTGTCTAACTTAATGTATAAAACAATTAGCTTACTCATGTCATTTGGGTACTATACTAATCCTGGTTTGTATAAATTGCACTGATAAACTGTCAAGCATGAGTTCGTTCATTTCGATTAGTAAGCGGACATTTGCGTATTTAGATTCATGTATGTAATCAAGGTTGTGGACTGTTTAGACTGTGCATTTCATGTTTATGCAATTGTAGTTTTCAATTTGTTTAAGTTCCACAGTCTGCTGAAGTTAAATCTGCAAAGTTGTAATTGATTTGGAGTTCAATACACATGGCTGCTTTTAAGTTTGGTCTAGTATGAATTGTACATTTAACAGCTTCATACTGGGCCAGTTTTGGGCCTGGCGTATTAACAGTTGGCCCAGACTTTGGCTAGGTGATAATCGAATTAGGGCCTAGGTGCATCAAGGTTTAAGAATTTATTTAAATAAAAGGGTGCCCCAAGGGGCTCGATCCCTGGGCTGTGTAACGACCTGTCAATAAGTTAAAAGTCTGGCCTGTGTTAGGCCTGGTTCTTAGAGCTCTAAGAGCCTGCGCCTGCAGCGTATGTAATGACAATGGTTTGGACCTTATGGGCTTTAAGCCCATTTTCTCAGCATTTCTGTCTGAATTGTCCAAAAATTCAAATTTAACGAAATGTCGGTCTCAACCAATTAGGATCCTTAAGTAATTAATAGCATAATTATCTTGCCGTTTAGATTTGGAAAGGTTGTTTAGCGAATTTCACCACCTTCCTCAAAATGGCAATACGTTAGAATCTTTAGGCACGATTTTTAATTAAAGTACCTTCTTAAACTCGGGTGCGCATTGATGCGACCCAAATCCAAATCTCGATGAAGTCGAAATGTGTTGGCAATTACGGGCGCATTGATTGCGACGGGGTTCGAAACGCATTTTCACGACATCGTAATTCTTATAAAATAAATAATGATAGGTTCACAAATTGAGACGAGCCTCACCGAACAAAATAAATAAATGCGGGGCCCTCAATAATGGTTGTTAAAAATTGATTAGAATTTGGGATGGCCATTTAGCGAACTCCACGGTCTTCCCCAGAATAATATTACGTGAGAACCTTTAGGTGCGATTTAATTAAATTACTCCCTTAAACTCGGGTGTGCATTGATGCGACCCAAATCCTAATCTCGACGAAGTCGAAATATGTTGACGACCATGGGTGCATTGATTGTGACGTGGTTTGAAACGTGTTTTCACGATGTCACAATTCTTTTAAAATAAATAATGATAAAAAGTGGTGTAAAATTAATAAAGGGCACATAAGCTGGCATGTATTAAAATAAGATAAAATCAAATATAACAGTTAAGCGACCGTGCTAGAACCACGGAACCCGGGAATGCCTAACACCTTCTCCCGGGTTAACAGAATTCCTTACTCGGATTTCTGGTACACGGACTGTTAACAGAGACATAAATTTCCTCAGTTCGGGATTCAACCGGTGACTTGGGACACCATTAATATCCCAAGTGGCGACTCTGAATAATTAATAATTAAATCCCGTTCCGATTGTCCTTTAATTGGAAAAACTCCTTCATGCCCTTTACGGGGTGTAGTGAAAAAAGAGGTGTGACATTATTAATATTAACTAATTAGCTATTTGTAGTAAAAATAAGGTCCTTTTTTTAGTGGATATTATTAGAATAGATTGCGTATATCTTAAGGAGTTTGAATCTCAATTTTGGGATGATTTGGCGGAGTTTTTGAATTGAAAATTCGAAGCAGAAGATGAAACATGAAAAACAATGATATATGTATCACATTGTTTATCATTTGTGTATCACATATGTATCATATTTGTATGAAATATGTATCATATATATACCTATGTGTATGATACATGTGTGGTACATGTTTGATACATGTGTCGCAGAAGAATTTTTGAATTCAATTTTAACTTCGAACTTTGATACCAAATCTATCCAAATCACCTTCAATCTTCCTCAAAATTTGTATATTGACTCATCTATATATTTTCAATGAATTTCAACCATAACCGTTGAAAAATGTCCTTTTTCTCTTAGATTATTGGAATCTTATATATATATATATATATATATATATATATATATATATATATATATATATATATATATATATATATTTGTATTTTATCACCTTGTTTGCTATCTCATCCATGAAATTTTCTTTCCATCTTGCATCCAGAGGTGGCTCTAAAGGCTTGAGTAGTTAGATCGTTGTCTTAGGCCCCCAAAATTTGAAGGCTCCAAATTTATTTTAAATTCTTCTTCTTATTATTACTATATATTATATAATTTATATAAATACATATAAAAAAGTGATACAATATATATTTTTTTATTTGATTGAGGTTACTTTATACCAATAAGTGTTTATGATAATTTTTTCACTGATTATTTAGTATATTTGCTTCCCTCTTTAATTTTAATTTTATTAGTTTTTGTAGGAATTAAGTTATATATATCAACAACATAATAAAAAAATTTACAATGTTCTCTAAAACTGCATGAACACAAAAGTATTCATGCACCGGTTTTCTTTTAGTATAATTCGACATATTATATTAGGTAATTTACAAATTTATTTTAGATATTCACCATTAAGTGTTAGTTAAGTGAATAAACTACAATTATCTCTTAAATTGATCAGAATGAGTAAATATTTTTGACACTATTAATGCTCAAAACTTAAACTATTATATTATGTACGTTTATTTCTTTTTCTTGTTTGTGATTATAGCCAAATCAAAAATTGTGGAACTCAACATCCGAAGTTCAACACTTTATATTTTGTCCTATTCTTCCATTTTTTTAAATTCATTATTATTTTCTTAAATGATTAATTTGTTGTTTAGAAAATAAATTTTGTTGTTCGTGTAAATATTTTATAAAATAAATTTAAAAGCCCTTCAATATGATTTCGCCTTAGGCCACGAGATCCGTTGAGCTGCCCCTACTTGCATCTAATGTTGTTAATCACACTTAAAAATATGGACGGAGATTTTTGCGTGTTATTCTCGGAGAAAAAGAACCTTATTTATTTGATTTTTCAATTTTTATATGTACTTGACTACTTTTGGTAAATCTATAATTAATGGCTAAAAATTGATAAGTTGGAACTTATTTAGGATATTTTTTAAGATTCTCTTAATATAAACATAGCTTCTGTCTCTGTTGCCTTGTATGGGCCGAATTTAATAAATACTAAATAGTAAGGGAGAAATTCAAAAGTAGCCAGATTTACAAGTGGTCATTCAAAAATAATCACAGTTTCAAAAGTAATTAAAATTTAGTCACTTTTCATGTAAAGATAAATTTGAACGAAACAATGTTCAAAATCCGAAAAAATAATCCAGTATAATATACTGGAGATTGGAGCACCGGTGCTCCAATCTTCAGTATATTATACTGGAACTTACTGCATGTTGGAGTTCCAGCATAATATACTAGAGATTGGAGCACCAATGAACTAATCTCCAGTATATTGTGCTGGAACTTTTCATGTTGCAGCAAAATAGTGGCTATTTTTCAATGACTTTGTAAATGCTGGCTATTTTTGAATGACCGGTCCGAAAACTGGCTAGCTTGTGCTATTTTTACAAATAGTAAGGCTAAACGACCAACTATATTTGGGTCGAGTTTTTCTTCAGCACTTGGCCCAATAAGGAATTCTATTCTTTTTGGGCTGGACGGAGTATTAGAAGAAGGGATCTTTACCCAAATAGCCGATCATATTCATTATTTACTTTTTCTAGCCATATACATAATTTATATAATAGTTTTACACAATTATACATATATAATACATGAATGAGGCATATATTATACATACACTATATATTTTTAGTTTAAGCAGTTAGATGAGCGGCTATTTGGATTAATGCTTCTTAGAAGTAGTCACCCCAATCTTACAAAAGAGTGTTACGATTCCTAACAAAGGTTTTAAATGAGCATCTCATAGGCCATATCTTGAACCCTCTTTTTCATAGTCAGCTATATAACTCGGGCAACAAAGGTTCGAGTAGGATGACAGATAGTTTTTCCCGTTTTTTCGAAATGGGTCGGTTATTTCGGCCGGTCATATTAAAAAACCAACCGATTTCGATCGGTAATTTTATATTTTTAATTATCGGTTGGTTATTCGCACAAAAATACAATTAAAGAATACAAATAAAAGGAAAGAAAGTCTTAAACAAAAATGTACCGATGGTCTAGTGGTAAAATAGTATCTTGCCACAGTACCGACCCCGGTTCGATTCTCAGACAATGTATTTTTAATTACATAATTAGAAATACTGACTGACTTCGGTCGATTTTTCCGTAGATTTTTTCTTTTTTGATCTTTTGTGAAATTTAATTGACCGGCCGAAATTGGTCGGAAATTGCGACGTCTTCGGTCATTATTTGTTACCGACCAGCTTATTTCGACATATTAAAGTCGGTTGGAAATCGGTCAATTTTTAAAGTTTTCTGACCGATTTCGATAGGCATTCCCGGAAGGTTTTCGCAATTTTCTAGTAATGATAGTTCATACACTTTAAAACCCTAAAATCGGCTCCATCCAATAATATGTTCAAACATACGTTAGGTAATCATATATTCACAATAATAGCTTGTTAGAATTGTTGTTACATATCGTTTTATAACGTATCATATTGTATTATATTGCATCGTATTATATTGTTTGATTAATACAACCTTTGGATAGATTATATTATTTGCCGACGTTTTATGATGTCACGCACCAACAATATGAAGAATAAACTTGCAATATTATTAAGAAAAAATAGGACATGGAATAGAATTATTATATAAAAAGTAGGGTAAAGGATAAAATATGATTAATTAATAATAAGGAAGGGCAAGATAAGAGAAAAAAAATAAGGTAACGATGCCACCACACCAAATTTGTGATTCCATAAGGTGGCACTTTTCGTCGTTATTAACGATGGATTTAATGATACGATACAATAAAATTTAAGTACAATCAAAACAAACATGTATTTAAAATAACAATACGATACAATACAAAAGGTAACAACCATCCAAAAAAGTTTAACACTTGCCTTTTCACACTGGTAATCACATTTAATTGGTACTAGTATAAGAAACTTTAAAACTCAGTATGTCAAGATATGATACCATGTCTCATTAATGATTTACCTAAAATTCTTCTAAAGAACAGAAAATAATAAAGAAAAAATTAGCATATTGTTTCTAAAAAATGGTAACTGCAGGATCTAGAATACAATACAAATCTGATTGTTCCTAATCATAAATGAATTTCCAAATGAAATATTTATTTCGAATTTTTTCTCGTGGCTGATAGTAGTATAAAAAGATCATCCGTCTTCGTTTACTAATCAATTTGTCAACTAAAGCGTTATATAGCGCAAAGTTTATTATACTCTTGTGTAGCTCAGAATTACAGATTAATCGAACCAATACGTTCTGGATACTAGAAGTTGTGTATCGAGCATCTTCACTTTCTATCTTTTTCATTGAAATCTTTTCTATTTTGTACACCATTTTTATAAAATGGCATGCTCTTTTGGCAATAGTATGAGAAAAGATTTTGATGGAGAAGATGGAAGTGACGATGATATATATACAATAATATTTCATAGAGGCATTTGGATGTAAAACATAATACCTAATGTCACACCTCCTTTTTACTCGCGCCCTAGGGGCGCAGAGGGAGTTTTTCCAATTAAAGGACAATCGAAACGGGATTTGTTTATTTATTTTAGAGTCGCCACTTGGGAGATTTAGGGTGTCCCAAGTCACAAGTTTAATCCCGAATCGAGGAAAAGAATGACTCTGTATTACAGTCCGCGAACCAGAAATCCGGATAAGGAATTCTATTAACCCGAGAGAAGGTGTTAGGCATTCCCGAGTTCCGTGGTTCTAGCACGGTCGCTGAACTGTCACATTTGACTTATTTATCTGATTTTAACAATGATGAGCTTATATGCAAGTTTTAACTCTTTACCGATTTTATTATTATTATTATTATTATTTTAACAGAGAATTGCAACGTTATGAGAACGTATCTCAAACCACGTCACATCAATGTACCCGTGGTTATCGACACATTTCGACTCCGTTGAGATTTGGATTTGGGTCACATAAATGTGCACCCGAGTTTAAGAAAGTAAATTATTAAAGGCGCGACTAGCGTATCATTTTTTTGGGTAAGGCCGTGAAATTTTGCTAAACGGCCCATCCCGAAGTCTAAGCAATTTTACCAACACGTATAGAGGGCCCCGCAGCTTGTGTATTTTTTGTTTGTTGAGGCTCGTCTCATTCATTATTTAAAAAAAAAAAGAATTTGCAACGTCGTGGAAATGCATCTCGAACCACGTCACAATCAATGCACCCGTGATTAGCGACACATTTCGACTTCGTTGAGATTTGGATTTGGGTCACATAAATGTGCACCCGGGTTTAAGAAGGTAATGTTATTTAAAGTACGCGCTAAAGAGACTAACGCGTGGTTATTTTTGGGAAATGGCCGTGAAGTTTGCTAAGCGGCCGATCCCGAGTTCTAAGTAATTAATACATACATTTGTGAAGGCCCCGCAATCTGTGCGTTTTATTTGGCGAGGCTCATCTAGTTTATTTTAAAAGGACGATCCTAAAGCGACTACATTTTTTCTATTAAGTTCGTCTCTAAACACAAAATGAAGGTCCCAACCAATTGTTACTTAACTCTATTGTATGATTTTTAAGGATGGTCTTGTGATCGGGCCCGTTTCCTACGACCAGATTTCATGCGTTATTCGGGCCAAGTTCAGCGTTCGACTCAAAGAAGCGGATTCGAGTCTGATTTAACATGCACAGGCTATTGCCAATTGCTTTTCATGATGAAGCCAAACTCGATATTTCAACTTTTTGAGCAAATGGGCTGCCAACAATCATTATCTACCTACTGTTGACAATATTAAAACCTTTATAGCTAGTGAAACTAACAAGTTTAAACAGGCAGGTTCAATAGAACAAACTCATGCTATCTTCATCTTATTCCACTTATTTAACTAAACAGTTTGACAATAATGTGCATGCTTAACTATTCGGGAAAAGCACAGTTAACTTGGAAGTTTGATTTTTTAATTCTATGCTACTGAAGTTGGTATTAAACTACTAAATTTACAACTAAGAAAGGCAAATTAATGGTCCAATACAGTCCTTATCAAATACAAACTCCACAGTCCACATTCTTCATTGAGTTATAAAGATAGACTATACAACTTATTATTTATCTACTAAATTACAGATGCACTAAGTACTCCACTACTCGAGCATTTTATTTTTACTTTTACATCTCACAACTACATCACAGTGTGATTCGAAAGTGTACATGGTAATAGGCAATAGAATAAGAAGAGGAGGATCAGCAGAGCAGTAGCAAACAACAATAACCAGCAACACAGCGACAGAATAAACCAGTAACAGATTTTAAAAAAAAACAGCAACACCCAATGAAACAGTAACAGTACTAGTTCTGATATTCAGCAGTAAAAGAAAAGACCTCACTTTTCAGTTTCTTCGCTCTCAAACACTGAACCTCTCAGGATTAAAAACCAGCCTGCTTTTTTTTTGCTCTCAAATTACTGAACTCTTAAATGTTAAAAATCTAGCCTAGACTCTCTGAAAAAAAAACTGAAAGAAAACTGATTTCTCTCCCCAAAGAACCAGCCCCTCAATCTGTCTTAAATGACTCTATTTATAACCCAAAACAGGCCTGCTATCTCTGCCTTGAAACTATCAGATTCTAACTGCCCATCCCCCTTTGAATCCCATTACTTAATGTCTTCTTGTTTGAAGTTATTTTGTTCCCCACACTTGCATGCCTTGTTCCCTATTGTTTCAATCAAAACTATGGGTTATTATAGTATTCCTATTAACTCTCATACTATCATGTTATGTTCCCCATTGATATTAAACTAATGGTATCTATTATCCACTGAACAGACCCTTAAGTTAGTCCACTTGCAGACCTATTAAATCCCAAAATTACCCCCTTAACCCCTGTGTATTACTGCCCTGCCCTAAGCTTCATTGATCTGTTATTAAAACTCTATAAGTTGTAACCCTAACAACTAATTTCTAATTGATCACTAAATTACTACAGCTATAAACCAATTCCCACTATCAAATTCACACAGTGATTCGAAGCAGAAGACCAGATCATTTCAAACATGGCATCAATCAAAGGGAATGAGTTGATCATATTGGGAACCAATCCTGATCAACTAAGACCCAGTGATTGAGCAGGAATTCAATAATACAAGCCAAAACTGAAGCAATATGAATCAAGGAGGGAAGTTCATGCGAACAACTATAAAGAACAGGAGGTCAAACCAAATACAGGGAATGAGCAAACACAACTCTAATTCAAATATATACAAGATGCAGGATGGTAAACATACTGGTATGAACCAAAGGTTGAACTATTATCATGTTAACATAACATTCAAGCCTAAAAGACTAATCGACGATGCTTATTCAATTGATTACACAGGCTATAATATTTAGCAGTTAACAACAAACAATTAGAACAAACAGACCAACAAATGATTCGAGTGGTATTGACAAAAACAGGGAACTTACAAACTAACAGATTATATGGCTAATAACATATATTCGACCATGAATAGAAGCAAACTCGACCAAATAAGAAGGTCTGATTTGAGAAGAAGAAGAAGCAATGAACAAAACTGGATTATAACTAAACTAAACACAATTAACCGTAACAAAAATGGAACAAGAGAGAAAGGAGAAAAAAAAAGAAAAATACCTTAACAACACAGAAACTAGACGAACCCAGGTCGAACTCTTGACTCGAACTTTTTGAGGTCGAACGGACCTTAATCGAGTGTTCTCAACGGAGAACACCTCGACTAAGGTCGAATAGACGCCCAAATTCCTTTAATTTCGGACAAAACCCAGGTTTGGTCTTTATAGGGGTCTTGGTTCCATTTGGGGTTCGAATGGTTCTAGCAAGATTCGAACCAGGCCAAAGGTATTTTGGGCACGAGGGAGGTCAGGGGGTGCCGTGCTGTGAGTTTGGGACTGGTTGGGGTAGATTTAGGTTCTGCTCGAATCTTCGATTGAAGATTCGAGAAGCTAGAGGTTGATTCGAGGCAAACGGTTAACGGATCTGTAACGAGGGTGGTCAGATGGCTTAGGGGTGTTAATTTGGTGACCGGCGGCGTTGTTGCCGCCGGGTTTCAGGCGAAGGTGTAACAATGGCGGCTAGGGTTTGGTCTGGTTCGTCTTTGAGCTTGAGAGAGACGATGGGGTGAGAGGGGGTTTGGTTTAGGGCGTGGGGTAAAGGATTAGGGTTATATACGGGAGGGGGCGTTTGATCTTGGCCGTTGGATCAATCACGATCAACGGCCTGGATCATTTTACTAATAGGAAACGACATCGTTTGGCCATGCTACGAGACTAGGTCGGCCCGGGTGAAATGGACCGGGTTATGGGGAAAGCCTTGGACCGTTATATCAAAAGGAACGGATGGTTCAGATTTAATCACCTGAAACGGTGTCGTTTGAACCAATGTTGGGGCTGAACTGGACCGTTTGATCTGTTTGATCAACGGTTCAGATTTGAGATGCCTAAACGGCGTCGTTTGAGTCATCTGAGAGATCAAGCATATTGGACCGGGTAAATGGGGTGTTTTGGGCCTGATTTTGGGTCCAAAAAATGGCCCAGTTCCGAATGTGTTTCTTATTTCACTTGTTTTTCTTTTCTATTATTTTCCTTTTTAATTCCTAATTACCAAAAATTCTAAAATAAGTTGTAAAACCAAAATTAAATTAAAAATATTAATTAAACCTAAATAATAATTGACAGCCAAGATTAAATATTAATAAAAAAACAAAATCACACAATTGGACAATAAAATGGCAAAAATGCAACAAATACATATTTTGTGATTTTTTAAAAACAAAACATGGTTCAATTAATTCCTAAGTGCACAATTAAATCCTAAATGTTCATGCAACATATATTTTTGTATTTTTAATTAATTAAAATAAGATAAACATTCACAGACAAAAATACAAACAATTATCCAAAGATGCCACGCAAATTCTTAAAATTGTACCTAAAAGACATTTGTTTTATTTTTTTTCGGAGTAGTTTCTGTGAAGCAAAAATCACGTGCTCACAGCTGCCCTCTTTGTCCAAAAACATGAAGGGTTTTCGTGCAAAGATAAGGTGAGCGGATACGACTTACGAGCGATTTTTGCCCGTTGGACTACTCCGTGTGAAGCATTTTTTCGAAAAATTTAACCGAACCTTTACTTCGAAGGTTTCCTACATATACTTGGCTAAAAGGGAATCAGGTTAATGTAGTTCGGAAAGTTTTGGTAGCTGGGACTACCATGGGACTGCAATTTTGTTGTTACTACTGCTGCATGTTGTTACTACTGCTTTCCAACCTTCTTATTACACCGTGCTAAAAGAAAACAATAAGCTAGACTAAACTAGGGATTACAACATCTTATCTATCTTCAAACTTGCTCTTGTAGTCTTCCTTTTGATTTTTGCAGCGGAATTTATGCTGGGGATATTTTGTTGTAACCCTCCGCTTTACTGACTTCTGTCTTGGAATTGAGTGTAGTCCTCTGTTCTACAGGCGGGCTCCTGACTTGTTTTGAAATGTACTCCTCTGTTCTACAGGCGGGCTCCTGACTCCAACAACAATTTAAAGATAAAGCAACCTCCATTCTCCAGGTGGGCTCCTGACTTCAACAACAACTTAAAATTTAACAGCCTCCATTCTCCAGGCGGGCTCCTGACCTCATCAACAACTTAAAGATAAAGCAGCCTCCATTCTCCATGCGGGCTCCTGACTTCAACAGCAATTTAAAGATAAAACAGCCTCCATTCTCCAGGCGGGCTCCTGACTTCAACAGCAACTTAAAGATAAAACATCCTCCATTCTCCAGGCGTGCTCCTGACCTCATCAACAACTTAAAGATATAACACCTCCATTCTCCAGGCGGACTCCTGACTCTGTCAACGACTTAAAAATATACTACCTCCATTCTCCAGGCGGGCTCCTGACTTTAACTATAAAAATATAACACCTCCATTCTCCAGGCGGGCTCCTGACTTTTACTACGGCTTAAAAAGATAATACCTCCATTCTCCAGGCGGGCTCCTGACTTCGTCTACAACTTGAAATGATAACAACCTCCATTCTCCAGGCGGGCTCCTGACTTCCAACACAACTTAAAAATATAATACCTCCATTCTCCAGGCGGGCTCCTGACTTCAACAACTTCTTAAAAATGCATTCTATCGCCGTTGTTCCTTCCTGCCTCCTGAACCATTTTCCTTCTTCAATCATCTTCTTTCAGAACTGCTTCCCTCAAAACTGGTGTTTCATTCCTCTGAAGACTGCTGGGGATAACACCGGTGTTTCATTCAAAAATATGTTATTCTCCTCCTGAAATTGCTTTCTTTGAAACTTGTTTTGCCTTCTCCCGAAAACTGCTGGGGATACCGCTTTTCACCAAACTTGTATTAGACTTCCAGAAAATTTTCAAAATGAGAGAAAATTTTCTGCCCCAGTCTGACAATCTTTCTTGTGGCATGTCTTTCCGTCATCAATAACATTTCCTGTCCCTGCTTCAAATCAAAGAAAATTTGTTAATTTAAAACATGGGGGACCTTCCTGCTGGGGATGGTTTTCCTTTTTCCTTTTTCCATGCTTTGCGTTGTTCGACCGTCTTGAAACTTGGCTGATAACTTTCGATCTTCTTGATGCTTCTGTATCCACCTACTTCTCAATCGTTGTTTTTCACCTTTAGTCCATACTTTCCACGGCATCTTAGAGCAATCCGTCATTTGGTCTTATAATGACGTCTTTCTTGTCCCGTCACATTATCTTCGGCCTGTATTATCCCCATTTACCTTGTCCCATGTTGGCGACTGGTAGTTGGCTTTGAAAATCCTTCTTAAAAACAAACTACCATAAATATCTTTAACCAAAAGAAATGAAAGATGATGACTTCAAAAGATAAAAAGAAAAATCTTCCTAAAGAATTGTTTGAAGAGAAAAAAGAAAAAGGACTTATCTGAATGGTGTAACCGATCTCAATGATCATGTCGTGCATTTCGGCTTAATCAACCCAGTATATTGTATCACTCAATCTTTCTAATGGTCTTACTTTGCATTTCAAAAGGTCCCGCAACCCAATTCTTTTGTCGAATCAACATCTTTGTTCTGCTTGATGCCTCGACGGATCATTTCTGTCAACCTTACCTCGTTTGTCCACTTTCAATTCCTTGTCGCCTTATAGTGCCCTTCGAGGGGTTTTCACTAATAAGACTCTCTCATTTCTCTCAACTCCCGTCGCCTTATAGTGCCTGTGAAGGTTTTCACCAATAAGACTCTCATTTTATTTCTTTTCAGCTGGGGATTGGGGTGTTACTGACAAGATTCTCTCATTTCATTTCTTTTCTGCTGGGGATTCTCTCATTTCATTTCTTTTCTGCTGGGGACCAGAGTGTTACTCCAGACTTCCATTTGCCCGACTTGGCACTTCTCGGATACTGAGCGGGAGGTCTTTTTGGACGTCAATATTGGTTTCTGGTGTATGGCTTAAGAAAAATTTAAAATAATTTTGATGGGTAAAACATTACAACCCTTGGAATCAACTTTCTTTCCCAAAATTATAAACACAACTTCTGCCCTAGTTTTTCTTGCTTGGGGATTTTTGATTCTTATTACACTATGACCGAGTCGTGAGGCGCCTACGTATCCTTTTTGAGGAATCAGGTCAAACGTAGTTCCCAATTCCTTTGTTTTTCTTGTGACTTTTCTTTTGTCTTTATTATCATTATTTTTCTTTTCTTCCTTTTTTATTTTCATTACTGATTCCAAGAGAGGGGTATGAAAGAATAAATAAGGCTCAAAAGAGGAAGCAAAGGTTTAAGTGTTTGGATGGAAGAACAAATTGCCTCCGTCACTTCATTCTCCGATATCATGCCAAATGCAAACAAACAACAATTACAATTAAAAGAAATCATACATAATATCTCTTAACTGCGTCAGAATTGATAGTCATGTCGATGCATTTTCCTTTGACATCTGTTAAACATAAAGCACCATTGGACAACACTCTGGTTACAATGAATGACCCTTGCCAATTCGGGGCGAACTTGCCTTTTGCCTCAGCCTGATGTGGAAGGATGCGTTTCAGCACTTGCTGGCCCACTTCAAACTTTCGGGGACGCACCTTTTTGTTGTATGCTCTTGCCATTCTCTTTTGATATAACTGTCCATGACACAGAGTTGCCAATCTTTTTTCATCAATCAAGTTCAACTGCTCCAGACGAGTTTTGACCCACTCATTATCATCATTCTCAGCTTCAGCGACAATCCGAAGGGACGGGATTTCAACTTCTGCAGGTATTGCGGCCTCAGTTCCATATACCAACAAATAAGGAGTTGCACCTACTGAAGTACGGACAATGGTGCGATAACCAACAATGCAAATGGTAATTTTTTATGCCATTGCCTCGAACCTTCTACCATTTTCCGAAGTATCTTCTTTATGTTTTTGTTGGCTGCCTCAACTACTCCATTCGCCTTGGGACGATATGGGGTGGAATTGCGGTGTGTAATCTTAAACTGTTGACATACCTCTTTCATTAAATTGCTATTAAGATTAGCACCATTATCCATGATGATCACCTTTGGGATTCCAAATCGACAGATAACATTTGAGTGAACAAAATCGACCACTGCTTTCTTGGTCACAGACTTGAAAGTTTTGGCCTCAACCCATTTGGTGAAATAATCAATGGCTACCAGGATGAACCTATGCCCGTTGGATGTTGCTGGCTCAATTGGTCCAATGATATCCATGCCCCAGGCGACGAAGGGCCATGGTGCTGACATTGTGTGCAATTTCGATGGTGGAAAATGAATCAAATCTCCGTGTATCTGGCACTGATGACATTTGCGCACAAAACCAATACAATCTCGCTCCATGTTGAGCCAATAATAACCTGCTCGAAGAATTTTCTTCGCCAGCACATATCCGCTCATATGTGGTCCGCAGACTCCTGAATGTACTTCGGACATGACAACCATAGCCTGTATAGCATCTATGCATCTTAACAACCCCAGGTCTGGTGTTCTTTAATACAGAACTCCTCTACTCAAGAAAAATCCACTTGCCAACCGTCGAATTATTCTCTTTTGATCCCCCATGGCTTGCACTGGGTATATCCCCATCCTGATTTATTCCTTGATATCGTGGAACCATGGTTCGCCATCCAGTTCTTCTTTAATCATGTTACAGTAAGCATGCTGATCTCGGACTTGAATATGCAAAGGATCGACATAAGCTTTGTCTGGATGGTGCAACATTGATGTTAGGGTAGTGTTGATACCCAATTTTTTCCTATGTACTTTTATAATCAAAATACTTTTAAAATAGCATGTATATGCACATGCAAGCATCCCCAAAGGCTTTGGTATTTTTCTCAAATTTTTAAAGATTTTTAAAACCAATTTATGGCCTATTTTGCACTATAAAAACCAATAATTATTCCCAAAACTTGTCATTTTAGTGAATAATTTATTTTATTCTTACATTTACATCAAAATATAATTTACATGATTTTTTGCATAATTTTACAAGTCCATTTGTTATTTTTAAACTAAAATTGCATGAAATTGCAATTTTAGCCCACTTTCAGATTTAAATAGCATTTTAATTACAAAATCAATCCTAATATTTTTAAATTAATACCTACGTATTTTTTATCAACCCAGTATCTTTAATTCGATTTTTAACGTCTTTTACTATTTTTATAAATTCAAAAAAAAGGGAAAAGTGGCTATTTCAATTGTAGCCCATTTTACTTTCAAATTTAGCCTAATTTCGACCCAAATCTAACCCCCCAATTCCCAACCCAATTCCATTTCTACCCAACCCATACTCGTTTAATTAAACCCGCCCAGTTCCCTTTTTAATCCTGGTCGTTGATCATTTTGATCAACGGACCACAACCTTTCTTTCCTTTTTAATTTCCCAACTACCCCTAACCCTAATTCATTCACACAAATGAGCCGCCCTTGTATCCCCTTCGTCTCTCAAACGCTCTCAACCTCTCTCCGAACCCTAGTCTATCTCACCGGTCTCCGACCTTATTCCACCAGAAATCATGGCCTCTCGGGCCTTGAGCAGCCTGTACTCACTCTCACGTGCCCCCGTACCCCTGTTACTTGAAGATTCAAGGTTCGAGCTTGAAGGTCTTCACTCAGATCTCCACCAATTCGAGTTCTGCGGCCACCTCCGGCTCAAATCCGGCATATCCTAACCCTATGTGTCCATCTCTGTCTCATTCGACCCGGGGCAGCTCCTTTTCCAGGCCTTTCTCGCTTCTAGGGTTTCTCTGAAACCCTAGCCTTTCAAGGTTTTCCTAATTTCTCTAGATCTGTTCTAGATCCGTGTTTATTTTAAGGTTTTCAAACGATTCCTCTAAATTTCTTCTAAAACTTTGCTTTCAAAATTGTTCATCTTCTCCGACTGAGGGTTTTCTTTAATTTTACTTGTTCTACTGAGATTCCTATGTGTTTTTACTGTATTTGCTCTACTGTGTTTTCATCTACCATGCTTTCTTCTACCATTGCTTTATGAGTTCTTTTACAGTATTTTGTTCCCTTCTTATGTTTTCCGAAAATGCTTAAGGTTTTAGTTCCTTTGGGTCTTTTTGAACTTATTTCGTTATTACTTTGGCCTGATTTGTCTGCTTTCATCTTTACACTTGATCAATGGCGGAAACCCTAGAATTTGGGGGGTTTTCAGACCACTTGTGTGTGACTTGTTTGCTTCCCATGTCTGAACTAGTTTGACTTTAAAGTCCTAATTGCTAAGTTCATCTTTGTTCTCCATGTGACTCTGATTCTGGCTAAACTTTGCAAGACCTTTTATCTGATTTCTCGCATGCTATCTGATGCTCTCCTTTAGCCATAGTCTTCTACTCACTAGTCTTTGGTTGCATGATATTTTGTTTGAATCCAGCCTCGCATGTTTAAAGCCCATGCCCTCTTTATAGTTAGATCTTCCCTCTCAGAATAACCTTTGATTTGGGGATTGATTTCAGTCTGCCTTGTGTGAATTCGATTGATTCTTTCTTTGATTAGTGTTAAACTTCTTGATTTCCCTATTGGCTGGCTAGGTTCATTGAGTGATTTAAGGAATCTCTGATTCCCTGAATTGCTATGTGCTAATTGGTTTACTTCCTTAACCGTGTTTTTCAAAATTCCCTTTCCTTAATTAAGACCCACATGTATTTACTATTATTTGTATGCTGTGCACAATGTGTTTATTTGATCCCCTTTCCTTAAATATTTCCTGTCCTTTACTGATCAAATTGGGATTCCTTAATTAAAGGAACCTCCGTTAATTGATTGATCTTAATTGATACTCGACTAATTTTCTTTCCTTGCTTGCATAACTGATTTCAAGTATAAATACATGCTCTTCTTTTCACTTCATCATCAAATTCTGACTGAAAATAAAAATCAGAATTCATCTCTCTGTCTTCTTTACTACTACTGTTACTACTCTCTATTTCTCTACACTACTACTGAGCATTCTATATCTGTACCTCCTGCTGTCTGAACTTCTAAGCAATTGGGGAGTTTTCTTGAGTCTGTTCCTATTGTTCCTGGCTGTCTGTTTGCTGTTACTATCCTGCTATTCTAGAATTTATAACTGGTATGTTCTTCTATGTTAAATAGCATCCCTGTTCAACTTCTCTGTTTCTACCCCTTTCTTTATGTGTTTATTTATGCTTTCCTGCACTATTTAATTACCTTCAAGCATGCTATGTCTCTTATGTTATGTTAATCCCTTTCCCTCTACTCCCTTTGTATGTGAGTATTGTCCTGGGTCATAGCAGCACTATGAATTGCTGTCTGTGATCCAGGACTAGACTCTTTTGAGCCCTTACTTTATTATTTTCCCATTCCCTTTCCCCTCAATGTGCTGAGCTCTAATTTGGGTCTGGTGGTGACCTAATCACCCTTCAGACCTAAGTTTGACTCTCTAAGAGTCTGCTCTTATTTGTTTGAATCTAAGCAAGGGGTTAGAGTTGTGCCAGTCTATGCCATGGCTGGGTATGACTACCTCCTTCTAAGGTTCCTCCTTCACTTCACACTTACTCCTAGCTCCTAAGTTCTACCCCCCTCTGGTAAGCCATGCTTAGGGACCCTAGAGCTCCCTCTGAACTTGGATGCCTAAGGGATGGTAATTCCACACATTGCACTACTCTGTTACCACATTCACACTTTAGGGTGTAAGCATTGCCTGGGCTCTTGAAGCTCCTTGGAACTTTGAAACACTCTAAGAGAAGGCCTTGGAATCTGGAACCCGGATTTGGTGAAACACATGTTATTGGGTATTAAGATTGAATTAGGCTGCTCGGATCTAGTTGTAGGTTGTGATGTATTTCTGTTTACTTTCTTTCTTCTGGTTTTGTAATAATCTTGTAAAAAGAACTCGAAGAATATTAGTAAAGGGTGTGGGAGGGGTTCATATTGCTTGCATGAGTTAAAGGGTAGAAATCATGCCTATAGGATTTAATACTTTAAATCACCTAGAAATCATGCCTATAGGATTTAATACTTTGAAACGCTAGATATCATGTCTATAGACTTTTAACGTTTGAATCACCTAGAAACCATGTCTATAGGATTTGCATCTTTTCACTCAATCATCCAGAAATCATGCCTATAAGAAATGCATTCTTTTCATTCAAGCATATAAAAATCATGCCTATAGGAAATGCATAAACGCTAGGCAAACTGTAGGATCAAATACTCATCCTCCTTAATGTTTTAAAAGAATAACAATCAATAAAATCAAGGTATAGATATCCTGCCTATAGGGTCCCAAACTCGTTTAAAAACTGAGTAATCTGGCGATTAGTTTCAATGTTTTTTTAAACATAATTCGTCCAAACCTGTCTGCAAAGAACTTGTATTTCTGTCGCTAAAATTGTTTTCCAACTCTCTGTCTAAACTTTTATTCATGAGGATACTTTCAAACAATTTTCAAACTCTCGCCCCTTTTTATGAACACTTTACTTCTGAAACTCTGCTGCACATTTCTTTAAACAGTCTCAGCGATTTTCCAAAACCTTTTCGAACTTCTGCAACTTCTGCTTCTTTCAAAACTTGTCTATGTTAATCCTTAATAAACAATTTGGTAAAATATTCCAGATCCTAACAATTGGATCCAAGTTGCCTAATGTAGACCTTTTATCTAGTTCTATGTGTTAAACTGATCCGTCTACCGCTTAAGTTTTAATTTTAAGACCAAACCAGTATATGCAAGACATGCTAAACTAATTGCTATGTGATTTATGGGGTTTTTATGAGCCTTTTTGAGTGTTTGTTTCCCATTTATTTGCTAATTGTTTTGATTGACGCCTAGTATTTTGTCCTTTTAAACCCCATATATGCCTCTATCCCTTTTCTTCCCCCTTTTTAGGATTAGAAGTCCAAATACCCCGGGACTAATGGGTCTGGACGGGTACTAGCATGCAATAAGCAAAACGAGACTAATCGCGTTTAATACCCTAACGGGGTGGGAAGGGTAGAATATGGAGATGATGACGGTGCGCTAATATCTCGTGCGAGAATGTTTGCTGGGTATTGCACCAAACTGATTCATATTATATTTAAACCTAGGATCCCCTTTTCTCCTTCTTTAGTTATCAATGTTTTCTTAAATTAGTGTTTTCTTCAACTAAGCTTTTCTGTTTTCAAAATCACTTGTGTCTTTCTTCTTTCAAAATTTTTCATCTTGTTTACACTTCCTATGTGCAAATTTTGCTTGTTTATTCATATTCTTAAAGTCATAACTAAGCACGGCCGGGAACCACACTAGTGGATCTTGAGGGGTGCCTAACACCTTCCCCTCGAGATAATCTCAAGCCCTTACCCGAACTCTGGTTTATCTTTCAAAATCCTTTTTTAAGTGTCCTAATGCACTATAATCATTAGGTGGCGACTCTTCAAATTCCATATCCCGATTCCTCAAAAGGGGAATAAGAGTTGTTTTGCCCATAATGTCGTAAACTCGATTTCGCCTTCTTTCAGGAGGGAAAAAGGGGGCGTCGACAGGTAGCCAAAGCATTGGCGACCTCATTATGGACCCTTGGAATATGCCTGAACTCCACTAATCTACACCATTGGCAAAGATCATGTAAGCATTGTCGGTATGGTATGAGCTTCAGATCTCGCGTTTCCCATTCTCCTTGAATTTGATGTACCAGAAGGTCTGAGTCTCCCAAGACCAAGACTTCCTGGACATCCATGTCCGCAGCTAACCTTAACCCCAAAATTCATGCTTCGTACTCAGCTATATTGTTGGTACAATAAAAACGAAGCTGAGCCGTAACAGGATAGTGATGCCCTGTTTCAGAAATAAGCACAGCTCCTATTCCGACTCTTTTCATGTTAGCAGCCCCATCAAAGAAAAGTTTCCAGGTTGGTTTTTTGGCCTGTTCTAGTTCATCAATATGCATCACCTCTTCATCAGGAAAATAAGTCCTCAGTGGCTCATACTCTTCATCGACCGGGTTCTCGGCCAAATGATCAGTCAATGCTTGGGCTTTCATCGCAGTCCGAGTCACATAGATTATGTCAAACTCTGTGAGCAAAATCTACCATTTTGCAAGTCTTCCTGTCGGCATAGGCTTTTGAAAGATATACTTCAATGGATCCAAGCGTGAAATGAGGTAAGTAGTGTAGGATGACAAATAATGTTTCAACTTCTGTGCCACCCAAGTTAGGGCGCAACATGTCCTTTCTAGGTGAGTGTACTTAACCTCATAAGCTGTGAACTTCTTGCTAAGATAATAGATGGCTTGTTCTTTTCTGTCGGTGGTGTCATGTTGCCCCAATACACAGCCAATTGAATTTTCCAGGACAGTTAAGTAAAGAATCAAAGGTCTCCCTGGTTTTGGTGGTACCAGCACAGGCGGGTTAGACAAGTATCCCTTTATCTCGTCGAATGCTTCCTGACACTCACCAGTCCACTTGACCGCAAAGTCCTTCTTCAACAACTTGAAAATAGGCTCGCAAGTCGTCGTGAGCTAAGCGATAAACCTGATGATATAATTCAACCTTCCTAACAGACTCATCACTTCAGTCTTGTTCCTCGGAGGTGGCAATTCTTGTATGGCTTTGATCTTTGATGGGTCCAACTCGATGCATCGCCGGCTGACTATGAATCCCGACAGTCTTCCTGATGGAATACCAAATGCACACTTGGCGGGGTTAAGCTTGAGGTTGTACCTGCGAAGCCTCTGGAAGAATTTCCTCAAATCCCTGACGTGGTCGGCCTGATGCTTTGATTTTATGATCACATCATCTACATATACCTCAATATCCTTGTGTATCATCTCATGAAACACAGTAGTCATTGCCCTCATATAAGTTGCCTCAGCATTCTTCAAACCAAATAGCATTACCCGGTAGCAATAAGTTCCCCATGGTGTGATGAATGCCGTATTTTCTGCATCTTCTTCATCCATTAGAATCTGATGATACCCGGCATAGCAATCCACAAAAGATCCAATCTCGCGCTTGGCACAATTATCAATCAGGATGTGGATATTGGGTAGCGGGAAGCGGGAAGTTATCCTTCGGACTTGCTTTGTTGAGATTGCGGTAATCGACGCACATTCTGTTTAATCTTCACACTCATATCAGTTTTGAATTTCCTCAACTTTTGCTTGACGGGTGGGAACGTTGGATCAGTGGGTAATTTGTAGACTACTAAATCAGTGCTTAAACTTGGCATGTCGTCATATGACCACGCAAAAACATCTTTGTACTCAATGAGTGCTTCGATTAACTCCTCCCGGATTTTTGGCTCGAGGTGGACACTTATTTTAGCCTCTCGGACATTGTCTGTGTCCCCTAAATTGACGGCTTCTATGTCATTCAAATTGGGTTTGGGTTTTTCTTCGAAGTGAATTAACTTCTTACTAATTTCTTCGAAGGCTTCATCCTCGTCATCATATTCTAATTCCTAATCGCAATCTACTTTTTGAACTATCATTTCGGAATCAGATTGATTTTTAAGATTGGGCTGAGAATTCCTTATGCACGCCATGTCATTAAGACCAGTATAAAAAGAACTGTACAAAAAAAGAAAATAAGAAAACAAAATTAAAATAAAATAAGGAATGAAGAAGAAACTTTTTTATTTTATTTTATTTTTATTTTATTGAATTACGGGATAACAAAGTTTCACACTTTGATGAACACAATAAAAAGAAATATGGATTACAACCCTGGATTAATCCAGAAAACAGGAAGGAAAATCAGAGTCAACTACCAAGACTCCCTCCGAATGGGAAAAGGAGTAGCCATCCAATTGTTGATTTTTGCCTTTGGCCCCACAAACTGCACATCCGCCTTGCTGGACCCCTCCCCAACTTCTACCATGTTGATTTCTGTGAATAATCTTTCAAAGTCTTCATTTAAGTCTCCATCTGTACCAATCAATGGCCCTGTAACCTTGGATAGCAATTACTTTTTGATGCTCGGCCTAACAAAAGATCTGGACAGGCGCGGGATTGGCTTGGGAAGGACCCAGACTCTTTTCTTCAACTTGCGGGCCCGTCTCACATCCGCCATTGTAGGCTTGAACCCCAGCCCAAAGTTATCCAGATTTTTGGGTAAAGAAACCGGTTGAACAATACCCTGAAGATCAGCCCATAAACCTTTGCCTGGCACAAACCCGTTTTTCAATATCTCCGAGGCTACCATGACAGTTGCAGCTGCTATTTTGGGAAGTGGGATGCTTTCACCCTCGAGAACTTTGTCCACTGAAGTCGTATAAAAAACCTGGTAAACCCACGGCCCCTTGTCATTGTCAGTCTCTATGAAGGGTATGATGGCATCACTTACGGCGCTTGTATTGTCTTCCCCATGTACTACAATCTCTTGCTTATCCAACTCGAATTTGACCATTTGATGTAATGTAGAAGGCACTACTTTGGCGGTGTGGATCCAGGGTCGCCCCAACAGAAGATTATATGGCACTGCCACGTCTAACACTTGAAACTCCATGGTGAACTCGACCGGACCAATTGTTAATTCAAGTATGATGTCACCCACTGTGTCTGTACCACCACCATCAAACCCTCGAACATAGATGTTGTTCTTGTGAATTCGGTCACCATTGACCTTCAGTTTGTTTAAGGTGGTCAGAGGACAGATATTGGCACTGGAACCATTATCAATTAGTACTCGAGTGACTACCGAGTCTTCACACTTCACAGTCAAATAGAGGGCTCTATTATGTTCTGTACCCTCCACGGGCAACTCAACATCTGAAAAAGTGACCTTGTTGACCTCGAAAATCTTGTTTGTTATTTTCTCCAGATGGTTCGCAGAGATCTTATCCGGAATATGGGCTTCGTTCAGAATCTTCATCAATACCCGGCGGTGCTCATCTGAATGGATCAACAAGGATAACAATGAGATCTATGTCGGGGTCTTCCTTAACTGCTCCACAATGGAGTAATCTTGTGCCTTCATTTTTTTTAAAAATTCTTCCACCTCTTCCTCGATAACTGGATTCTTTGTTGCTACTGGATTGGCCCTTCTTAACTCTGCGGGAGCAAAACACCTTCCCAAACGAGTTAGACCTTGGGCTTCACACACTTCTCCTTTGACTTCTTTCCCTTTGTAAATCACCGTCACCCATTCATAATTCTAAGGAACAGCCTTGATGTTGATCATTAGAAGCTGAGTTACCGGTTTTATAATAACAGGCTCTGTGCGAGCACCCTTCACGACCACAACAGGTTTACTTGCTACCCCTGGCACTACCACTTTAGCTTTCTCGAGTTTCACTGCAACAAGGCTCAACGACCCTCTCTCGGCTACCACAGCTGGCTCATTATCTACCCCTTGGACCACTGATTTCCCACTGGTTACTTTTTCCTTTGAGCTGGTTTCGCTGGAATGGATCATCATTACCGTCTGTGAGGGCTTCCTGGGCTCCCCCTCTTTGTGTATAAACTCAATCATGTGTATCTCATGGTGAGCTGGCAGTGGATTCTGATTAATATTTGGTGCTTCTGGTGCTTGAACCTCGATCTGATGAGTATCGATAAGCTCTTGCACATTTGTTTTCAGCTTCCAACATTTCTCTGTGTCGTGCCCTGGGGCCCCTGAACAGTACTCATAACTCACCGAATGGTCAAGATTTCTAGGGGAGGATTTGGCATTTTAGGCTCAATTGGATTCAACATGCCCAACTGCCTCAATCTGTGGAAAAACTGGTATATGGTTCCCTCAGTGGAGTGAAAGTCTTTTGCTTTTGTGACCTCTCATTCTTGAGGGCTGAGTTTAGTCGGAAACCTGTCCTGGGGGGATTTCTGTAGGCCCTTGGGGGTGGATATGTGTTTTGTGGAGCTGGGTATGGATTTTGTGGAACAGGCGCACGCCATGGCGCGTATGCCGGAGTTTGGGTATAGGTTTGTGCATGATGGACTGAAAAATGGGGATCTGACAGTAGATAGTAATGTTGTGGAGGGATATATGGAGTATGGGGGTAATTTTGGTGGTAGGGTCGTGGTTGGCCATAGTAGGGTGACGGGCCTCTAGATCCGAACCAGGCTTCGGACTCAACAGTCGTGACATCTTCTTTCTTCTTCTTCCCAAGTACACCCCCTGTGCCACTTTGGATGGCCTGAGTGGTTGCCTTGATCACTGAATAGCTCATGATTTTGTTAGACTTAAGCCCCTCCTCGACCATGCCTCCCATTTTTACAACCTCAATAAAAGACTTGCCAATTGCGGACACCAAATGACCAAAGTAAGTTAGCTCCAAAGCCTGCAGAAAGTAATCGACCATCTCGCTTTCTTTCATTGGGGGATCTACCCTTGTTGCTTGCTCCCTCCACCGGAAACCATATTCTCTGAAGCTTTCACTGTGCTTCTTTTCCAGTTTGGTCAGGGGTAGTCGGTCCGGAATGATCTCAAGATTATATTGAAAGTGACAAGCGAATGCTTGGGCCAAATCGTCCCATGTGTACCACCTGCTATGATCTTGTCTGGTGTACCATTTTAACGCCGATCCACTTAAGCTTTGGCTTAAATACGCCATGAGTAATTCATCTCTTCCGCCCGCTCCCCTCATCTTGCTACAAAAACCTCTCAGATAAGCCACCGGATCACCGTGTCCGTTGTACAAGTCGAACTTAGGCATTTTGAACCCTGCCGGTAGTTGTACATTTGGGAATAAACACAGATCTTTGTAAGCCACGCTTACCTGACCTCCTAGCCCTCTTAAATCCCTGAAGGATTGCTCTATGCTTTTCATTTTTCTGAACATCTCTTCTTGTTCAAGATTTCTGGCCGGTTTTTCTGCTTTCCCCGGTAGGTCAGAATGTGGATCATGTGGATAGGCTTCAGGCGCTTTGAAAGTAAGCTCTAAGGGATAATACTTGTTGTCCTGCACTTGGATCACAGGTTCACTCGAGGATTTATGGAGTGCAGTTTGTGGAGATGCCACAAAGACAGGGGTAGTTGGTGGAGAAGGGTATGGAATTGATTTTGGTGGTGGAGCTTGTGGCGTATGAGAAGTAGTGCCATGGTAGTGTTGATAAATGGAAAAACCTGGATCGGTGGAGGGATGATCTTGAGACTGAGCTAATGGTGGGGTAAGGGTCGGGTTGGTTGGGTAAGCTGGCGGTGATTGCCCTTTGGATCAGGCCTGGTACATTTCGGAAATCTGTTGCTTAAGCTTGAGCATCTCCTATTTCATTTTATAGACGTCCAACTCCTCTACCTCAACACTAGTGTCGACATCTGGGATAGACATGATTTTCGGTATTGGTCCCTTCGATCTGGTTTGGTAATGGTAATGTGCCAGTATCCTCTAAATAAACTAACTGCTTGAATTCTCTGGAAATCAACAAACTTGTTAGTTTTTCAGAGTTTAACACATATGCAATTACACGTTGGGATGCAATGCACCTAGACAATTAACCATTTCTATCATGCATTTGCTTCGGTTGCGTGCGTCATTCCGGCCTCTCATAATTGTGCCCCTTCTTTTAAGCTTCCTTCTTTATTTATTTTTCATTTTCCTCTTTTTATTTTTTAGTGGTGGTCGAATCCTATAGAGATTGCCTACGTATCATGTCCCCGCATGAATCAGACCGTGCGTAGTTCTGTCACGAGTGCGGAAAATAAAGACACCATTTTTGGATTTTTCAATCTTCACTAGCAAAATATTTTATTACAAGGCAAAACATTTTTGAAAGGAAACTGACAGGCTTGATACAGACTACAGACTCTATGCAAAAGGGAAATACAAACTCCAACAGACAATAGACTCTGAAGACAAGGAAAATACAAACTCAAACTATGAATGTTTCAAAGTTTTGAATTTTGGCGCCCGCGGGGCGTCGTTCGGTCTCGCCGCGGGCTTTGGTGCAAGGCCCCTTTGCAGATCTTTCAAATCTTCCATGATCTAGTGGACATAAATCATTATTGAAGCAAAGAAGGTGGTACGGGACATATCCTCATAAGCTAGGCACTTTATGGTGATGTAGTGCCCGATATCGTCGATTCTTCCCTTGATTTTGTCCCTCTCCATAAGCAATCGCTCTATTTGTTGATTCCGTGTCCCCAGCATTTGAGCGTTGTAAAGATTTGATCCTGAAACTCATTCATCTGTTTCTTCATTTGGGCCATCAGATCATAGTAGCGCTTCCTATCTGTTCTGGCATCTCGGGCTTGTCTGAAGATCCGCTCTTCGTAGTCCCTCTTCATTTGTTGCGTGAATAGTACTTGCTCTTCTGTCTTCTTTATCCATTTCACCTGGATTCTCTCTAGACCAACTTTAGATTTTTCCAGGTCTTCTTGATATTCGAGGACTTTCTTCTTCAGACCATTTATGAGCCTTTTATCAGCCCGGCTTCTCTCCTGGCTTCTGGAAGCTATTTTCGTTTTCTGGATTTGAGTTTTGAGGGCCTCGTTTTCCTGAGCTAGTTTTCTCCTTTATCCCTCATCTGTAGCGATATGCAAATCTTTCTCAAATTTCAAATCCATAACTTGCTTCTCCAACTTGCCTATTGTCATCCTGTACTCGTGTTCTTTAACCAACCGATCCCACTGTTCTTGCGACGCCTTGACGAACTCCTGGAGATGGGGTCTTTTAGCCTGCCTTTCATGCTCAAGTTCTCTCCTATACCAAGCAAGGTATCCTGGCGCCACTTCACCTTTGGCCTGATCCTGCACGCAAGTATCTGCTTTTAAATATTGGCATTCACTCCAGATCTGACGGACTCTTGCTTCAGGAAACTGTCCGTCAGGGCTAATCTCAATTACTTGAGCACTATGATCTTTCTCCTGCGGCACTGTTTGGCATCTCCCGAGTTGTCTCAAAACCCGATATGGCGCGTAAGGCTGAATGATCTTGAGCCCCATCAATAGAAAGTGGGTCCTAGCTGCCGGCATATATATGACCTCATCAACGGGCAACCATCCTAGCGTCCACTGTATTTGGCTGGC
Source organism: Nicotiana tabacum (assembly GCF_000715075.1). Classification (NCBI taxonomy): domain Eukaryota; kingdom Viridiplantae; phylum Streptophyta; class Magnoliopsida; order Solanales; family Solanaceae; genus Nicotiana; species Nicotiana tabacum. The sequence continues at coordinate 2,762,206 of NC_134086.1, forward strand.
GGTGAGGGTCCGAAAGAATGATGTCCACGCTGTAACTCCCTTGGGTAGACTGACCCCCTTAATTCTTGTATAGAACTCTTTTATGCAAGTTTTCTTCGAGGAACCATAGCTCAAGAGCTGGGAACGGTGGCAGAGATGCTCAGTCATCCATATTTGTAGCAACAAGTTACACCCCTCGAAAAAGTTCCCTCTGGATTGCAGGCTGTGAGAGCTCGGAAGATGTCAGATACTATCATAGGGGCAAGAGTGCTTTCATCTTGAGTGAGCAAGGTACTGACGACCCCGGCTATTTTCAAATCAATGTTTCCGTCTTTCCTTAGAAACACCAAAAGGCCCAAAAAGGTTATCATGAAAGCCACTCGTCTATGCTCCTCCCATTTCTAACGGTTACTTTTGCTGCATAACTTGTTACCCGGATTGTTGAATCCTCCGACATGACTGTATTTGTCGTATATAAAGCGCGGATTACAAAAACCTGTGGCCAAATCTGAGTTATGTACCGTCCTGGGTATCTTTAATGAATCTAAAAATCGATGCGCGGTGACAGATCTTGGAGCAACCAGATATTTTTGCCTTATCGGAACTTCAGCATTTCCGATGTACCCGGCTATTTCCTCCAAAGTCGGGGTGAGTTCAAAATCGGGGAAGTGGAAGACATTGTGTGCCGGGTCCCAGCAGGTGACCAAAGCTCTTATGATATCCCCCGAGGCTGGATTTCCAATAAACCTGTAAGACCTTTTAGATATTTCTTGAACTCATCTCGCCCCTTACCACCTAAATCATCCCACCATAGCCGCAACTCGAAAGGGATTTTAGTCATTATTGAAAAAGGTTCATTTTGCATCATGCTCATCCTGCACATTTATTAAGGTGATTAAGAAATAAAATTTATTTGACTCAACAAATTGACTATATATTTTTTTTAAAATTTTTCACAGATTAAAAGGAAGATCCGGTTCCGAACACGGCTTTTCAGCACTTCGGGAATGAAGATTTTAAGGCTGGGTGAGTCAACCGGTCAAAAATCCAAAAATGACTAAAAGTGGCCGTTTATGCAAAGTCAGCCTTTCGGCGTCCCTTTCGGGAACATTCGGCTATTCTTGCCAAAAACGGCATCACCCGACTTATTTATGTTGACAATTAAAATTTGACATTTTTGGCTATTTTTGCAAAAGGGGAGGTTGGACCCGATGAGGGTTGCCTACGTATCTCACACCCGGTGAGAATCAAACTGGCGTAGTTCGGGACGATAAAACAAACTTCTTTTGAAAACCAGACTCATTGGCAAATAAAACTATATTTTTTTTTTCTTTCTTTCTTTTTTTTTCTCAAAAATTCGTAGAGTTTCGACACTATTTGGACATTGTTTTTTTCAAAACAGGCGATTAACTCTCTTTAACCCTCATACTGCTATTTCTTTTTCCTCAAAATATTCAAAAGTCGGTCAGCATGCACGTCCGAAGCAAATAAATGCACAAGTAGCAAGTAAGATGCATCAGGATGGTCTTTTCATTTTTGGTACACCTGTCTTAGACAGACCCAACTCCTGTGTTGAGCCTCCAAAGTCAAATGCAGGTGATGCAAACAAACGTTCCTACTAGGAATCTGGCATGAAGTCACGTTATTCTAGGTTCAAAGCCTAGGTATTTGTTATAGACTGTGTACCCAAGCGGACAACTCGAGTCGAGGAGGGGGCAACGTACCGGGGACCCGCAAGATCGTCCGGCTTTGTAACTTGTCCGGCCTCTTTCTTATTTCAGGGTATGACACTAACAGAATAGGGAGTCCCAACCAGTAAGCACATCCCCGGAGGTAAGAAGAGAAGGGTTTCGGCACAGTTCATATACAGTTCAGATAATATCAAAGTGGTAAAAGCATCATTTAGCACATTAGGCCCAAACATGTAAAACAAATCACATAAAACCAAATATAACAATTTATCTAAGCTCGAATTCTTGAACCCTGTTTGGTCCCCAACAGAGTCGCTAGAGCTGTCACACCTCCTTTTTTACCCGCGCCCTAGGGGCGCAGAGGGAGTTTTTCCAATTAAAGGACAATCAAAACGGGATTTATTTATTTATTTCAGAGTCACCACTTGGGAGATTTAGGGTGTCCTAAGTCACCAGTTTAATCCCGAATCGAGGAAAAGAATGACTCTGTATTACAGTCCGCGAACCAAAAATCCGGATAAGGAATTTTGTTAACCCGGGAAAAGGTGTTAGGCATTCCCGAGTTCTGTGGTTCTAGCACGGTTGCTCAACTGTCACATTCGGCTTATTTATCTGATTTTAACAATGATGAGCTTATATGCAAGTTTTAACTCTTTACCGATTTTATTATTATTATTATTATTATTATTATTATTATTATTATTATTATTATTATTATTATTATTATTAGAGAATTGCAACGTTATGAGAACGTATCTCGAACCACGTCACATCAATATACCCGTGGTTATTGACACATTTCGACTCTGTTGAGATTTGGATTTGGGTCACATAAATGTGCACCCGAGTTTAAGAAAGTAAATTATTAAAGGCGCGCCTAAAGCGACTAGCGTATCATTTTTTTGGGTAAGGCCGTGAAATTTTGCTAAACGGCCCATCCCGAAGTCTAAGCAATTTTACCAACACGTATAGAGGGCCCCACAACTTGTGTATTTTTTGTTTGTCAAGGCTCGTCTCATTCATTATTTTTTTTAAAAAAATAATAATTTGCAACGTCGTGGAAATGCATCTCGAACCACGTCACAATCAATGTACCCGTGATTAGCGACACATTTCGACTTCGTTGAGATTTGGATTTGGGTCACATAAATGTGCACCCGGGTTTAAGAAGGTAATGTCATTTAAAGTACGCGCCTAAAGAGACTAACGCGTGGTTAGTTTTGGGAAATGGCCGTGAAGTTCGCTAAGCGGCCGATCCCGAGTTCTAAGTAATTAATACATACATTTGTGAGGGCCTCGTAATCTGTGCGTTTTATTTGGCGAGGCTTATCTCGTTTATTTTAAAAGGATAATCCTAAAGCGACTACATTTTTTCTATTAAGTTCGTCTTTAAACACAAAATGAAGGTCCCAACCAATTGTTACTTAACTCTATTGTATGATTTTTAAGGATGGTCTTGTGATCGGGTCCGTTTCCTACGACCAGATTTCATGCGTTATTCGGTCCAAGTTCAGCGTTCGACTCACAGAAGCGGATTCGAGTCTGATTTAACATACACAGGCTATTGCCAATTGCTTTACATGATGAAGCCAAACCCAATATTTCAACTTTTTGAGCAAATGGGCTGCCAACAATCATTATCTACCTACTGTTGACAATATTAAAACCTTCATAGCTAGTGAAACTAACAAGTTTAAACAGGCAGGTTCAATAGAACAAACTCATGCTATCTTCATCTTATTCCACTTATTTAACTAAACAGTTTGACAATAATGGGCATGCTTAACTATTCGGGAAAATCACAGTTAACTTGGAAGTTTGATTTTTTAATTCTATTGTACTGAAGTTGGTATTAAACTACTAAATTTACAACTAAGAAAGGCAAATTAATGGTCCAATACAGTCCTTATCAGATACAAACTCCACAGTCCACATTCTTCATTGAGTTATAAAGATAGACTATACAACTTATCATTTATCTACTAAATTACAGTGGCACTAAGTACTCCACTACTCGAGCATTTTCTTTTCACTTTTACATCTCACAGCTACATCACAGTGTGATTCGAAAGTGTACCTGGTAATAGGCAATAGAAGAAGAAGAGGAGGATCAGCAGAGCAGTAGCAAACAGCAACAGCAATAACCAGCAACACAGCGACAGAACAAACCAGTAACAGATTTTAAAAAAAAACAGCAGAATTCCAGCAACACCCAATGAAACAGTAACAGTACTAGTTATGATATTCAGCAGTAAAAGAAAAGACCTCACTTTTCAGTTTTTTCGCTCTCAAACACTGAACCTCTCAGGATTAAAAACTAGCCTGTCTTTTTTCTCTCAAATTACTGAACTGTTAAATGTTAAAAATCCAGCCTAGACTCTCTGGAAAAAAACTGAAAGAAAACTGATTTCTCTTCCCAAAAAACCATCCCCTCAATCTGTCTTAAATGACTCTATTTATAACCCAAAACAGGCCTGTTATCTCTGCCTTGAAACTATCAAATTCTAACTGCCCATCCCCCTTTGAATCCCATTACTTAATGTCTTCTTGTTTGAAGTTATTTTGTTCCCCACACTTGCATGCCTTGTTCCCTATTGTTTCAATCAAAAATATGGGTTATTATAGTATTCCTATTAACTCCCATACTATCATGTTATGTTCCCCATTGATATTAAACTAATGGCATCTATTATCCACTTAACAGACCCTTAAGTTAGTCCACTTGCAGACCTGTTAAATCCCAAAATAACCCCCTTAACCCCTGTGTATTACTGCCCTGCCCTAAGCTTCATTGATCTGTTATTAAAACTCTATAAGTTGTAACCCTAACAACTAATTTCTAATTGATCACTAAATTACTACAGCTATAAACCAATTCCCACTATCAAATTCACACAGTGATTCGAAGCAGAAGACCAAATCATTTCAAACATGGCATCAATCAAAGGGAATGAGTTGATCATATTGGGAACCAATCCTGATCAACTAAGACCCAGTGATTGAGCAGGAATTCAATAATACAAGCCAAAACTGAAGCAGTATGAATCAAGGAGGGAAGTTCATGCGAACAACTATAAAGAACAGGAGGCCAAACCAAATACAGGGAATGAGCAAACACAACTCTAATTCAAATATATACAAGATGCAGGATGGTAAACATACTGGTATGAACCAAAGGTTGAACTATTATTATGTTAACATAACATTCAAGCCTGAAAGACTAATCGACGACGCTTATTCAATTGATTACACAGGCTATAACATTTAGCAGTTAACAACAAACAATCAGAATAAACAGACCAACAAGTAATTTGAGTGGTATTGACAAAAACAGGGAACTTACAAACTAACAGATTACATGGCTAATAACATATATTCGACCATGAATAGAAGCAGACTCGACCAAATAAGAAGGTCTAATTTGAGAAGAAGAAGCAATGAACAAAATTGGATTATAACTAAACTAAACACAATTAATCGTAACAAAAATGGAACAAGAGAGAAAGGAGAAAAACAAATACCTTAACAACACAGAAACTAGACGAACCCAGGTCGAACTCTTGACTCGAACTTTTTGATGTCGAACGGACCTTAATCGAGTGTTCTCAACGGAGAACACTTCGACTAAGGTCGATTAGACGCCCAAATTACTTTAATTTCGGACAAAACCCAGGTTTGGTCTTTATAGGGGTCTTGGTTCCATTTGGGGTTCGAATGGTTCTAGCAAGATTTGAACCATGCCAAAGGTATTTTGGGCACGAGGGAGGTCAGGGGGTGTCGTGGAGTGAGTTTGGGACTGGTTGGGGTAGGTTTAGGTTCTGCTCGAATCTTTGATTGAAGATTCGAGAAGCTAGAGGTTGATTCGAGGCAAACGGTTAACGGATCTGTAACGAGGGTGGTCAGATGGCTTAGGGGTGTTAATTTGGTGACCGGCGGCGTTGTTGCCGCCGGGTTTCAGGCGAAGGTGTAACAATGGCGGCTAGGGTTTGGTCTGGTTCGTCTTTGAGCTTGAGAGAGACGATGGGGTGAGAGGGGGTTTGGTTTGGGGCGTGGGGTAAGGGATTAGGGTTATATACGAGAGGGGGCGTTTGATCTTGGCCGTTGGATCAATCACGATCAACGGCCTGGATCATTTTACTAATAGGAAACGACATCGTTTGGCCATGCTACGAGACTGGATTGGCCCGGGGTGAAATGGACCGGGTTATGGGGGAAGCCTGGGATCGTTAGATCAAAAGGAATGGATGGTTCAGATTTAATCACCTGAAACGGTGTCGTTTGAACCAATGTTGGGGCTGAACTGGACCGTTTGATCTGTTTGATCAACGGTTCAGATTTGAGACGCCTAAACGGCATCGTTTGAGTCATCTGAGAGATCAGGCATATTGGACCGAGTAAATGGGGTGTTTTGGGCCTGATTTTGGGTCCAAAAAATGGCCCAGTTCCGATGTGTTTCTTATTTCACTTGTTTTTCTTTTCTATTATTTTCCTTTTTAATTCCTAATTACCAAAAATTCTAAAATAAGTTGTAAAACCAAAATTAAATTAAAAATATTAATTAAACCTAAATAATAATTGACACCCAAGATTAAATATTAATAAAAAACAAAATCACACAATTGGACAATAAAACGACAAAAATGCAACAAATACATATTTTGTGATTTTCTTTCTTTTAAAAACAAAACATGGTTCAGTTAATTTCTAAGTGCACAATTAAATCCTAAATGTGCATGCAACATATATTTTTGTATTTTTAATTAATTAAAACAAGATAAACATTCACAGACAAAAATACAAACAATTATCCAAAAATGTCACGCAAATTCTTAAAATTGTACCTAAAGGACATTTGTTTTATTTTTTCTTTCGGAGTAGTTTCCGTAAAGCAAAAATCACGTGCTCACACCTAATTAGCTTTGACTTTATGTGATGCTAACTTTATGTAGTAGTAATCCTTTGTCATTCATTTTACTACTAAATATAATTCTGTTACATTAATTTTATCTATAATGCAAGTGGCATTTAGAATAGAATACATTTTTTTTTGTTCGAATTTTTTCCTTTTTTTCCCAGAAAATTTTATTATGAGTAGTTCCTAAACCAAAAGAAGTCTTGATATTTGATATCAATTTGTCAAGAGATGATAGAGTTCTAAGAATCGAAAACCTTTATGTCCTGCTGTTTGCTTTCGTCTTACCGTGTTGTTTCACCTTTTTCCTTTCCAATATTCAGTAAAACAACAAAATTACCATATTGAATTTCAACATGTGAATGCACAACAAAATATAATTTTCAAATCTAGAATTAATATAAGGGAACTACTAGCTTTGTCCATTTATAAGTAGCTTATTACAAAAATTGATTAATTTATAAAATATTATTAATATTAGCTAATTAGCTATTTGTAGTAAAAATAAAGTCCTTTTTTTAGTGGATATTATTAGAATAGATTGCGTATATTTTAAGGAGTTTGAATCTCAATTTTGGGATGATTTGGCGGAGTTTTGAGGTGGTTTGAATTGAAAATTCGAAGCAGAAGATGAAACATGAAAAACATCATATTTGTATGAAATATGTATCATATGTATATCTGTGTGTATGATACATGTGTGGTACATGTTTGATACATGTGTCGCAGAAGAATTTTTGAATTCAATTTTAACTTCGAACTTTGATACCAAATCACCTTCAATCTTCTTCAAAATTTGTATATTGACTCATCTATATATTTTCAATGAATTTCAACCATACCCGTTGAAAAATGTCCTTTTTCTCTTAGATTATTGGAATCTTGTATATATATTTTTTTTGTATTTTATCACCTTGTTTGTTATCTCATCCATGAATTTTCTTTCCATCTTGCATCCAGAGGTGGCTCTAAAGGCTTGAGTAGTTAGATCGTTGTCTTAGGCCCCCAAAATTTGAAGGCTCCAAATTTATTTTAAATTCTTCTTCTTATTATTACTATATATTATATAATTTATATAAATACATATAAAAAAGTGATACAATATATATTTTTTTATTTGATTGAGGTTACTTTATACCAATAAGTGTTTATGATAATTTTTTCACTGATTATTTAGTATATTTGCTTCCCTCTTTAATTTTAATTTTATTCGTTTTTTATAGGAATTAAGTTATATATATCAACAACATAATAAATTTCTTTTACAATGTTCTCTGAAACTGCATGAACACAAAAGTATTCATGCACCGGTTTTCTTTTAGTGTAATTCGACATATTATATTAGGTAATTTACAAATTTATTTTAGATATTCACCATTAAGTGTTAGTTAAGTGAATAAACTACAATTATCTCTTAAATTGATCAGAATGAATAAATATTTTTGACACTATTAATGCTCAAAACTTAAGTTATTATGTTATGCACGTTTATTTCTTTTTCTTGTTTGTGATTATAGCCAAATTAAAAATTGTTGAACTCAATATCCGATAATCCAACACTTTATATTTTGTCCTATTCTTCCATTTTTTTTAAATTCATTATTTTTTTCTTAAATGATTAATTTGTTGTTTAGAAAATAAATTTTGTTGTTCGTGTAAATATTTTATAAAATAAATTTAAAAGCCCTTCAATATGATTTCGCCTTAGGCCACGAGATCCGTTGAGCCGCCCCTACTTGCATCTAATGTTCACACTTAAAAATATGGACGGAGATTTTTGCGTGTTATTCTCGGAGAAAAAGAACTTTATTTATTTGATTTTTCAATTTTTATATGTACTTGACTAGTTTTGGTAAATCTATAATTAATGGCTAAAAATTGATAAGTTGGAACTTATTTGGGATATTTTTGTAAGATTCCCTTAATATAAACATAACTTCTGTCTTTGTTGCCTTGTATGGGCCGGATTTAATAAATACTAAATAGTAAGGGAGAAATTCAAAAGTAGCCAGATTTACAAGTGGTCATTCAAAAATAATCACAGTTTCAAAAGTAACTAAAATTTAGCCACTTTTCATGTAAAGATAAATTTGAACGAAACAATGTTCAAAATCCGAAAAAATAATCCAGTATAATATACTGGACATTGGAGCACCGGTGCTCCAATCTTCAGTATATTATATTGGAACTTACTGCATGTTGGAGTTCCAGCATAATATACTAGAGATTGGAGCACCAATGAACTAATCTCCAGTATATTGTGCTGGAACTTTTCATGTTGCAGCAAAATAGTGGCTATTTTTCAATGACTTTGTAAATGCTGGCTATTTTTGAATGACCGGTCCGAAAACTGGCTAGCTTGTGCTATTTTTACAAATAGTAAGGCTAAACGACCAACTATATTTGGGTTGAGTTTTTCTTCAGCACTTGGCCTAATAAGGAATTCTATTCTTTGTGGGCTGGACGGAGTATTAGAAGAAGGGATCTTTACCCAAATAGCCAATCATATTCGTTATTTACTTTTTCTAGCCATATACATAATTTATATAATAGTTTTACACAATTATACATATATAATACATGAATGAGGCATATATTATACCTACATCATATATTTTTAGTTTAAGCAGTTAGATGGGCGGCTGGATTAATGCTTCTTAGAAATAGTCACCCCAATCTTACAAAAGAGTGTTACAATTCCTAACAAAGGTTTTAAATGAGCATCTCATAGGACAAATCTTGAACCCTCTTTCTCATAGTCAGTTATATAACTCTAGCAACAAAGGTTCAAATAGGATGACAGATAGTTTTTCCCGTTTTTCCGAAATGGGTCGGTTATTTCGGTCGGTCATATTAAAAAACCAACTGATTTTGGTCGGTAATTTATATTTTTAATTATCAGTTGGTTATTCGCACAAAAATACAATTAAAGAATACAAATAAAATAAAAGAAAGTCTTAAACAAAAATGTACCGATGGTCTAGTGGTAGAATAGTATCTTGCCACAGTACCGACCCCGGTTCGATTCCCAGACAGTGTATTTTTAATTACATAATTGGAAATACTGACTGACTTCGGTCGATTTTTTCCGTAGATTTTTTCTTTTTTGGTCGTTTGTGAAATTTAATTGACCAGCCGAAATTGGTCGGAAATTGCGACGTCTTTGGTCATTATTTGTTAACGACCAGCCTTATTTCGACGAATTAAAGTCGGTTGGAAATCAATCAATTTTTTAAATTTTCCGACCAATTTCGATAGGCATTCCCGGAAGGTTTTCGCAATTTTCTAGTAGTGATAGTTCATACACTTTAAAACCCTAAAATCGGCTCCATCCAATAATATGTTCAAACATACGTTAGGTAATCATATATTCACACTAATAGCTTGTTAGAATAGTTGTTACGTATCATTTTATAACATATCATATTGTATTGTATTGCATCGTATTGTATTGTTTGATTAATACAACGTTTGGATAGATTATATCATTTGCCGACGTTTCATGATGTCACGCACCAACAATATGAAGAATAAACTTGCACTATTACTAAGAAAAAATAGGACACGGAATAAAATTATTATATAAAAAGTATGGTAAAGGATAAAATATGATTCATTAATAATAAGGAAGGGCAAGATGAGAGAAAAAAATAAGGTAACGACACCACCACACCAAATTCGTGATTCTATAAAGTGGCACTTTTCGTCATTACATAACGATGAATTTAACGATATGATACAATAAAATTTAAGTAACAATTGAAATAAACATGTGTTTAAAGTAACAATACGATACAATACAGTAGCTAACAACCATCCAAACAAGTTTAACACTTGCCTATTCACACTTGGTATCACATTTAATTGGTACTAGTATAAGAAACTTTAAAACTCAATATGTCAAGATATGATACCATGTCTCATTAATGATTTACCTAAAATTCTTCTAAAGAACAGAAAATAATAAAGAAAAAATTAGCATATTTTTTCTAAAAAATGGTAACTGTAGGATCTATAATACAATACAAATCTGATTGTTCCTAATCATAAATGAATTTCCAAATGAAATATTTATTTTGAATTTTTTTCGTGGCTGATAGTAGTATAAAAAGATCATCCGTCTTCGTTTACTAATCAATTTGTCAACTAAAGCGTTATATAGCGCAAAGTTTATTATAGTCTTGTGTAGCTCAGAATTACAGATTAGTCGAGCCAATACGTTCTGAATACTAGAAGTTGTGTATCGAGCATCTTCACTTTCTATCTTTTTCATTGAAATCTTTTCTATCTTGTACACCATTTTTTATAAAATGGCTTGCTCTTTTGGCAATAGTATGAGAAAAGATTTTGATGGAGAAGATGGAAGTGACGATGATATATATACAATAATATTTCATAGAGGCATTTGGATGTAAAACGTAATAACTAATTAGCTTTGACTACTTTATTTGATGCTAACTTTATGTAGTAGTAATCCTTTGTCGTTCATTTTATTACTATATAATTCTGTTACATTAATTTTATCTATGATGCAAGTGGCATTTAGAATAGAATACACTTTTTTTTCTTTTTTTTTCCCAGAAAATTTTATTATGTGTAGATCCTAAACCAAAAGAAGTCCTGATATCAATTGGTCAAGAGATCACAGGGTTCTAAGATTCAAATACGTTTTATGTCCTCATGTTTTCCACGGCGCGCAGAGTGAGGCTAGTTTGTTAGGATTTAGTCTTAGACTGCTAGTGGTTAGTATTGAGTTCTCACTATTCTTTCGTTCCTCTTAGTGCCGAGCTTTATCTACTGGTTATTATTTTGTTTTCCATCTATTTTTTGGTTCTGTGATGGTGTTATTTTTTTAATAATTTTTATTGATGATACTTGATATATTGCCTCTTTTCGTCTTCTTGAGCCAAGGGTCTTTCAGAAATAGCCTCCCTACCCTTCGGGATAGGGGTAAGGTCTGCGTATACACTACCCTCTTCAGACCCCAGTAGTGGGATTTCACTGGGTTGTTATTGTTGTTGTTGTTGTTGTTGTTGTTGTTGTTGTTGTTGTTGTCTCTTGTTTGCTTCCGTCTTAATTGGTAAAGTTATTGTCGTATGACCAGGAGGTCACGGGTTCAAGCCGTGGAATCAGCCTCTTGCAGAAATGCAGGATAAAGCTACGTACAATAGACCCTTGTGTCCTGCCCTTCATCGGACCCCACATATAACGGGAACTTAGTACACCAAGTTGCCATGTTTGCTCCGTCTTACTGTGTTGTTCATTTTTTGCATTTCCAATATTCAGTAAAACAGCAAAATTACCCTCTCTTTTTTTCAAATTCAGTATTGCAATTAACAAAAATATTGAATTTTAACAGCATGCGAATGCACAACAAAATATAATTTTCAAATCTAGAATTAATATAAACATAGTTTCGCCTTGTATGGGCTGGATTTAGTAAATACTAAATAGTAAGGCTAAACGACCAACTATATTTGGATCGAGCTTTTCTTGAGCACTTGACCCGATAAGGAATTCTATTCTTTGTGGGCCGGGCGGGGATTATTAGAAGGGATCTTTACATAAATAGCCCATTCGTATACATAATTTATACAATGGTTATACACAATTATACATATATAATGCATAAATGATGCATATATTATACCTACATTGGCTATGTTTACTTTAAGCGGTTAGGTGAGCGGCTATTTGGGTTAATTCTTCTTAGAAGTAGCCACTCGAATCTTACAAAAAAGTGTTACAATTCGTAACAAAGGTTTTAAATGAGCATCTCATAGGCCATATTTTGAACCTTCTTTCTCGTAGTCAGCTATATAACTCAGGCAACAAAGATTCGAGCAGGATGGCATATAGTCTTCCCAATCTCTTTCGGGTGGATGGTGAGATTAATAGGACGCCCAGTTACTATGTGTAATCATATACTGAAGTACTCCTTATCGATTGTTAGAACGATACGAGTCGAGCAGTGTCTCGATTAAGAAAGATGAAAGATCCAAAAGTTTAAACATGGGTTTGGATGAGCAAGAAATGATTAATAATCAAAATAGATATATCTAATTATATTATAGGTATATCTAAAAGTCAAGAATTTGAAAGATTAAATATTTTGTTACCTCCTAATACAATCTTGTATTTACCTTCTTGTCTATATGTATTTGAAGTTACCTAGCAAGAGGAATCCTAACTCTAAAAGTGTTCTGTACTTTAATTTCTATTATTCTTTACTCCAAACTTAAAGCTGTACTTTTTAGTTCTTCCTATTCACTTTGGTCTGGTATAGACTAGTAATAACTCTATCTCTTGACTGAAATAAGTAATTGTATAAGAACAACTCTTGGGGTTTGAAATGATGAAAATGCGAAGTTTGATTTATTTTTCCTTTTGTAAAAATGAATTTGTAATTAATAGATGTTCAATTTACCCCAGTATTAATTGAAATTTTAAGATTATCCCTTCCATTATACTTTCGGGCCATTAAGGTCTTTACTGTTAGTAAATCGTCTTATTTTTTCTCATTGACTTTAGTGGAGCTCTAGCATGGACAAAAAAATCTTTGAACACCTTGATACAGTGAATTTCACATTTCAAAATTGGAATTTTTACTTTTCATAGCAAATGTTAACACCTTATTTATTTTAAATAAATACCATTTAAAAAATAATATTCTATAAATACTTTTTAAGATTTATAGCAAAATATTTAATTTTGGTTACCTTCTAGCCCTAAGCCACTAAATACGCTATTCAATTACACTATTTTCTTTCTCTCTCTACTTTGATACATCCCATTCTCTTTCCCATCCCATTAAAATTTCCGCTCTCCTCCTCCTTCTAACGGCATCTTTTCTTTGATTCACTTTAATCAATCCTTCAAAATCCAGCGACCAGCAGCACAGCAACAACAAACCCTAACCCGAAGACCCAATCATGCCGAAGCAAATCCACGAAATCGTTGGTGATTATTTGTTGTTGAGGTTCACCAAGTTTACAATGCTTGACTTCATCACATATTTATCTTTCATTGATGCCTGGATTTCAGTCCATGCGGATAACTAGACAATAATACAATTAAGTTTTGACTAAATATTCTGTAAGTTCCATGTGTATTGTTATAGTATTCTTTATGAACAATTATTTATTTACTTGTTTAAATTCAATAAAGTTTCATTTTAAATAGATCATGTGTTGGTTTGTGCGTCCATTGCTTACATAGTAGATGATTTAGTGTATAGAGTTTAGCTTATACACGGAAGATTAAATCATCGGTCCTTGTAAGACATAAAAGTTAATGTTCACAATCTAATGATGGAATTGGACAAATCATCGGAATGATTGTAGCACAAGATTAAATATAATTTATCTTGATTATGGGAATGGTTTAATTCCAACTTCTTGTGCTAGTACATTTTGTATGTATTGAACGGATCAAGTAGAGATGAGTATTTTATATTGACTTTATAAAATAATTTCTCTAGTCCATTTAATGTACTTATACTCTTAATCCTGATATAATTATTATTAGTTGTGTATGTCACTTGTTGTTTTGATTTATTAAAAGGCGAGATTCTTTCGCGAGTCAATAAGTCTGGTAAATTGGATAACAATGATATACATTGGCGAAGTAATAATTAGTTGATGGAATCCATGTCTCGATTTTGAGATTGATGATACTCCTTTATGAAAGCTTATAAGTTTTCATGTGTAAACCCGGCCGGTGGATTTTGTATCCGACATATGAAATAAGTTAAGTGTAAGTCTAAAGGAAGTAATCAATAAATTAAATAGTCAGTAATTTAATTTGATTGATTAGTATCTGAATCTTAACATGGGGAGTTAAATAAGGTTTTATGGAAGAATTTCGAAATTGAACTAAGGAGTGCAATTACGAATTTTTAGTGGAATAATTCGTAATTTACTATGATGGAAATTAATTTCAGAATTTTGAAATTAATATCATAATAGAAAGCCTTGTTAGTTAAATTCTGTGGTCCCTACTATGCCTAAATAATAGAAAATAGTGAAAATTGTTACTTAGTGGGAAAGAAAACGTGGAAACCTTCCCTTAGTGGGAGAAGGAAACCTAACAGGTTTTGAAAATGGTTTTGACCTAAAACGCAGCTATATATATGGATATAAGAGCTGGACGTTTTTTTACATGATTCTGACTACGGTTTCTACTAGAATTTTGCCCACCCAAAATTCTCTATTTTCGGTTATTGTTTGGGTAACACAGTAGAACACTGTGGAAATTTGCTAGTATGTTTTCAACTGAGGAACTGGAGAACGACATAGATTTGTTATGTTTACGCTTCAAGAGGTAATCCTAAAATCTCCATACGTGCTAGTTGTTTAGATTACACGTGAATAAGATTCTGTTATTGCTTCCGCTGTGGTATATATTCCAACAATTGGTATCAGAGCCTACTCACGTCTAATTAAATAATTAGAATAAACCATAAGGACTAATATCATATTCTATATGCAAGTTTTGAATTACATGCAAAGTTTGTTTTCTGAAAACCTGCACTGTTTTTTTGGTGTGATTATCTGTTATGGGTTGTGTTGATTATTCAGAAAACTATATGTATCCTTTTAATATTGGTGATGTTGAGTTAGAATAATCTGAAAGTTGAATTTTATCATGTAAAACGGAAAAACAAGTTTTGCCGAATTAGGGCAGAAATCGGAGGTCAAAAAGTTGACGGACTCCGATTGACCTGAAACTTGGCAGGTCTATGCGAAACGGCCCAGTGAGCAATACTCATGTATTTTATTCATGACTAAAGTCATTTTTTGGGCTTTCGGGGTCGTTTAGATGATGTTTTTGCTGTTTTTCTAAAATTCTGAAATTTTTTTGTTGTTGTTTTTTAATTCCAGTAATTGTGGGGATCAATTCCCTTGGTCCCCAGACTTAAAAAATCAGTGATATAATGTTTTTATACGTTGACGTAAGTCTTCTTCCATATCGGATAAAAATATTGTGAATAATCACTGAATACAGCCGAATACAATAAGTTGTCTAGCTGTAATCCCATGTTTCACGCCGTGAATATAGTCGAATATAATAATCTGTCTAGCTGTAATCCTTTGTTTCACGCCGAGAAATGCTATTGTATTCATGAATACAGTAGCTTGAATACATCGAATACACTCTAAAAAATGTGAAAACATAGTTATAAGAAGTAATATAGTAAATGGTAGCTACAACTAACTAATAACAACTAAATAATAGTGGTTTGTGAAAATTTCTCTAAGTTTATAAAGGGAAGAAAGAGACAGAAGGCTTGTCAAAAATAAGCAATTTCCACTAAATGGAACAAAAGTTTTATTCAAAAATGAAGGCCAAACTTTAGGGTGTCCACACACACAATATCCAAACACCATCGTCCAAATTACAAGAGGGCCAACGCTAGAGTGGAGTTTTGGCAGAGGCATTATCAAAAGGAGTTGGAAGCAAAAAATTATTTCTCATTTCATATGTTTGAATAGTTTTGGAAAACAAACAAATATTATATATGTCGGAGCTAACCATTATTAACCAACAAAAATAAAGGGTACTCATAATCGGTGTCAGAAGTAGAATTTTCACTAAGGAAATTCAAAAAATAAAAATAAAAATACGTAAAGAAGTTAAGGGAATTCAACATCTAATATATATACATAAAAAAATTAACTTTATAAATACAGTGTAATTTTCGGACGAAAGGGGTTCAATTGAACACCCTTTCGCCCACCTAACTTCACTTCTGAGTCGTGACATTCTTTCAATGAAAATTTGAAATCATTATAAAAGATTTTTTTATATATCATATTAAAATCTTGAATCCGCCGCTGCTGATGATAATATATAGCAGCAATGAGGCAATGATACATAGCTCTCATTGTTGGGCAAAGAGCATGTGATAAGGTTATTGTGTTCATCGAACCTGACAAAAACTTACCGATGGGAAAGCTAAATGTCACAGGACACCCATTCTTGTTCATCATCATCTACTAAGCGATGGTGCTGTTAGATTCTGCTCACTAGGGGCATGTATATAGGGTAGGGAACTAGGAATTCACCTTATATATTTTTCTATCTCCTAATTCATGATAGATGAACGTCGTTATCGTGACGCAACCAGAAATTTTATCAAATAAATTTTATATATATATGACATAATTTTTCGATAGGGAGAATTCAGTTGAACCTTATAGATAAGTTGTTGAATTTTTAAGGTGTGACGGAGAAAATTCACTTTTTGGCTGCACCTCTCTATCTCACTCTTTCATTGTCTATAACTTCAGAGGCTTGTCTATTTTTTAATATACTAAACATTTTGAAATCTCTCCCCTTTTCTCCGCTTTACTTTTCCAAAATAAAAATAAGTGTCAAGTGTGATTCACTTCGTCATTTGAGCTCGCTGAAATTTTGTAATTTAAAGTGCCGCTATTACATAGTAGTTTTTTCATCCTATCCTATGAGGAATAAATCCGAATACCTTAGACAACAATAAAAGGATTTAAATCTTTTAGGACATGCAAGAAGTTTTCTGGAATCAAAATAAATCATGTTTCTATTTTAAAGATTATTATGCTCATATTATTTTACAGTTTATATAATTTAATTTTTTATTTTGAAGACAGATTAATGAAGGTTATATTATCTCATGTTACATGAACAAAAAAGATACTACTAGAATCTGCCATGTTAATTGAATTTGAGTGTGATAGGAATAAAAGAGATTTTCTTGAAACTATTGGGGAAGATTATGATATTATATATTATCTATCTATATCTATATCTATATTATTATAAAAACATGAATACAATGTTGGTAGACCAAAATAACCCTAAATATTATTTGACTTTTTATATTATTTTTGTACAAAAACGTAAAAGTAACTCATTAATTATAGAGTTCAAGTCAAATTGGTACATAGATACAAGTAAACTGAATTTTTGCGTTCAATTTTACCAAGTTGTGAAAGCGGACCCATATGTTTTGTTATTAATCAATTGCAACAGTAAAAAAAATTGGACTTATTATATAAGGAAAAAAAAATAAGTTTTCGATAACTTTTGTGATTGTTTCTGGTATTCTGAAAATAGTGCAGTAGTAGTTTTCAAAACCTTTTTTCTTTTTTTTTTTCTTTTTTTTCTTTTATTATTGAGTAACTTGGTTTTAACTTCCGAGAGTATTGTACAATATTTTAGATGGTTAGCTTTATTTGTACAGTACGCAGTCTTATTAGCATTTCATTTTTTATTTTTTATTTAGTTATATATTTATGATAAATACTCAAAACATCTATTTTAGACATTTTTCCATTACGAATATGCTTGTTTTTTATTTTACATTTTACATTTTTGTCTATGCTCACTATATTTTACTATATATACTGCTCTTAATTAGATAATAGGTGATTCGTATTATAGATTTGCATAACACTTTTGAGGAAAATGTTTGTTCATACAATTTGCTGAAGTACACAACTAACTAATCTGGTGATCTTTTATAACTTTCTTAAAATTAAAAAATTCATCAATTAATAAATTTTCGTCTACTCACTCTTCTTTTTCTTTTTCTTGCGATTTTAGATTAATATTTTGTTGTACACTTCAATTATAAGTGAATTTCTCTTAATTTATGTGACAAAGACAAAGATATGCTCAATGTTAATTTCAAAGTTTTGAAGACTGATGATAGACTATAATTATGTGTTTTAGTTGATTATTACACTCTAATTTACTGCACTTTAGTTGAGTTTGCGCTTTAATCGCTAGTGTTTTGCACTAATTATGTGTTTTATGCCTTGTAGGTGTGATTCCGAACTATATAGATGTTATGAAATGAATTTAAGTGATTTGAAGCTTTGAAATCTGAGTAAAAGCTCAAGGAATTAAGCCGAGATCGTGTTCGGGGGTCAAATTTGATAGTTGAGAACAAACGAAGACTCGATGAGGTATATTGCGCACTGTCTAGTAAAATATACATAACTCTTTATTCAGAACTCCATTTTGGCTTCATAATATATGGTTGGAAAGATAACTCAAAGGGCTACAACTTTCATGTTTTGCGTTGTTCCAAATTTCAAACGGAACAGGATGAAAAACCACGGTGAAACCGCGACCGCGGCAGAGCCGTGGCAGAGTGCAGACGCAGACAATTGAAGAATCAGAGGCCATGTTTAGCCGCGGTTTGACCGCGAACGCGGTAGAACCGCGGCAGGAGGCAGAAATTTCAGGGACTAAAGTGCAAAATACTGGATTTTTAGCCCAAAACCCTATTTTAAACACTAGACTCCGCCCAAGAGAGGCATGTATTGTTTTAGAGAGTATTTTTGGCAAGAAGAACAAGTGTGAGAGATCACCCAAAACATCTTGGTTTCTTCTTCTCTTCATTTTTCTTGCAAGTTTTATGATGAATATTGTTTTAGTTTGTTTACCTATAGTTATGAATAGCTAAATCCTTTGTCTAAGGTTTTGATGGAACCTATTTGGGGATGAACTTCTTGTTTATGTTAATGCAAATTGCTAGTCTCAATCTTTATTTGTTCAACTTTATGTATGTTGTAGTTAATTGACAGGATTCAATTAGCTGTGCCTATTTAGTGTGCATAACTCGGGAGATAGTGCATAGTTAGGTTATTGTTGAGCAACACCACTCCCAAAGTATAAGAGGGATATATAACTGCGGGTTTAAAGGCGGGATTAGGGATAACGAAGCCTTGGGTGCAATCTTAAGTGAACTGTGTTAATTAAAGCTAGCTAGTGTATCTCGGGAGAGTGCAATAGTATATTACTGTGATTACTCAGGAGAGATTTATGGTAAGAAAAGTGTTCGTGATTGATAGAGGTATGCTGGTCAATTTGTATGAAGCATAAACAGAAGGGATTTCATCAATAGGGGAAGTCATTACCTTAGCATTTTCTCATTATTGTTTACAACCTTAGCATTTTAGTTTACAGCTTGTTATTTACTTGCAATCTTAGTTAGTAAAGAAACCATCAACTGTGATTCAAATGTTTGGGGAAATTGGTTCTCAAGAGTTTAGTAGTTCTAAAGATTGTGATTGATAGGTTGATTCTCTGTGGATTCGACCCTGCAGAATACTCAGGTTATATTTGCAACGTCTGCATTATCCTTTTTATAAGGCATAGTTGGGCGTGATCAACGACGAAAAGAATCTGAATTATTTAGGCCCGAAAACAAATAGAAAACAACAAATGAAAAAAAAAAGTAACACTTTATGTCATACATTAAGTAAATTGATTTTTATGCCCTTTAAAAGCTAAATTATATATTTCTTCTAGAAAATAATTTTTCGTTGGATGGATCATAATATATAAAACTTTAGCCACTACGGAATTCAATCAAAAATCACAACTCACTAATAATATAATAAAATAGTTTACAAGTAAAAAAAAACTATTCAAATATGATGCAAATAATGAATAATCACATTGATTATTTTGAGGAAAACAAATAATAACACGAGGTACATGAGTGATAAACAATATTTGGATATACTAAACTATTTCAGGCACGAGCATGTATACTTATGGATGAGACACATGATTGAAGTTTAATCAATCAAAATTAAAGTTGAATTTAGAGATTAGATTATTACCTAATGACTTTTTATCTTGTATTCTTCGTTATTAATATATCTTAATCTAAAGAAATATGACTTCTATGTACCTAAATTATTAAGGTTTAATTAAAATAAAGTAAATCCTCCAATCACAAAAATAATATTAGGTATTGTTGCATTCTTTAAGCGATTTACAATGATAATTGTATAATTATGTCATTTTAGAATGTTTATTATATTTGAAAAGTGTTTGGTAATAGTTGACATAAGATATTCGTGCATCGCACGAACGTGAGACTAGTATATAAAAGACACATGTATAGGGTAAAAGTGAGATTAGAAAATTTGTGTGTAATTAATGGAGGGTAAGTTTGAGGTTTGAAATAATAAGCACGTGATTAGATATGTCTCATTGACCTGTACTTAATAATTAAATATGACATCTTATTCTATTACATTTCATATCATATACATTAAGTTCAAAATCAAGATATGTTAGGAAAAGAACCAAGATATGTTACATTCATTGTCCCAATTACTATGACTTCCGCTTTATATTTGGCTAACGTTTGGCCGTAGATTTTCAAATTTATAATAAAAATTTTAATTTGGGTGTAGTTTAGTTTGTAGATGAAAATTTGTTTGGACATAATTTTTTATAACATATTTTACTTTTTTTTTTAAACATGAAATGTGACTTATACCCATAAGTTTTAAAAACTATCAAAAATACCCAACAACACTAAAACAAATTCATACAAAACAAGGGAAACAAATGTGAAGAAAAATTATACAAATATTAGCAGATTTTAGCAAATTACCGTCAAATTTTGTCTTTGCGGTGGATTGCCACAGATTGCACAACAACTTTTGGCGAAGGTTTTCTTCTATTTATGGAGAAGACCAAAACCGCGTGAGTTTAATGAGAGAAAACTGGGTAGATATGGATTAGTTGGGTCATAATAACAGGAAGTGGACTTTTTTATAAAATACAAAAGTTTGGGAAAAAAATTTTAAAAAAAATTGAAAACCAAACGTAATATTTTGAGCTAAAAACAGTTCTTTAGCTGGTTTTGGAATTTGAGTTTTGGGATTTGAAAATTTGCCAAAATATGGATAAAATCTATAAACAAACAGTTATTTGCCAAAAAAAATTGAAAACAAATTGGCAAAATCTATGGGCAAACGGGGGCTTGATGTTGTTACAGTCAAACCTCTCTATAACAACCTCATTGTTCCGATATTTTTTGGTTGTTATAGTGAAGTATTGTTATAGATGATACTATTTATTATAACATAACATAAAAATCGGTTCCGAGAAAAACTTGGCATTTATCGTAAATGGTTGTTATATATAGAGATGTTTTTATAGAGAAATCTGATCAGGGGCGGACCTAGAGCATATAATACGGGTTCCCGGGAACCCAGTAACTTTTGCGTAGACCTTGTATTTATATTAAGAAATTTACTAAATATTTGTAAATATCTAACTGTGAACCCAGTTATTATTGCATATTAATATAAAATTACGGTAGGAACTCATAAGCCTCAAATCCTGGATCTGCCTCTGAATCTGATTGTATATGTTTATAAAAATTTCTCAAATATCAAAAACTCAACTTCATTTAACTAAATATTTTAAAATTAAACACATAGTCAATAATTTTTTTGAGAAAAAGAAATAATAATACAATTTTGAGACAAGATGATAAAGGCAATAGAACAAAACATGGGTGAGTGGACCAACAGACTTATGGCATCTTTCACAGCATAGTCAAATTTCCAAGTTGCACCCGTGACCCTCATTTGGATCATGTGAATATTTTGTAAGCTCATTTCTTTGTTTTCCATTTAATTAAAAATTAATTTATTAATAAAAACTCGTATACCAAAAGTATAGGATATATTTTACTTAATAATTTAGAAAAGGCATCTAAATAGTTCATTTATACACGTTTTTATTTAGGAAAATGATAGAGAGAGATGGGGTTTTTCAAATTAAAGAAAGTTTGAGTAATATTTTTCTACGTTAAAAACATTAGGAGTATAAATTGCCGAGATAAATAGAATAAAAGTCTAAAAGTGATTTTAAAGATGAACTAACCCAAACAGCCGTCAATCTAATTTCTTAAACTAAAAATAGTCTCATATAAAATATATGTATAATTATGTATAATCTATATATAGGGCTAGAAAAAGTAGACATTGAATCTGGTCGGCTATTTGTATAACAATATATAAATGATATATGTCTTTTGCAAATTTATTAATTTAAAGTTATTTTCCACTTGAAACAAATAGACGTCTAAAATATTAACGACAAAATGCATGTTATATAATCTTTTTTTTCAAAAATAAGAAAAATATTGAAGGACGTGAGATGAGAAAGAGTAAAATTGTTTATTTCATCGAAATATGCACTAAAAAGTGGAAGTAAATGATATTCAAAAAAATATTCTTGGAAGTGAAACACAACAAAGGAAATGGTTTTGGATTTTCCTTATATTTGAAAAATTATTGACAGAAAAATTGAAAGGACAAAGCAATAGATGGTGAAACAAAGGACACATGATTGAGAAGACCTAAAGAATAATCCAAAAAGTCAAAAAAAAAAATGCAAAAAAGAAAGAAAAAAAAAATTAAGTTGCAAAAAAAAAAAAAAAAATTACTAGGCTTTGGGAATTGGTGGTAATGTGTCAGATGGACTTATCTTTTGGACCATTTTGTTGATTGTCTCATCATTTTTTTTACAGTTTGGTGTCTTTTTTTGTTCAAACAACCACAACATTCTCCTTGCAGCTTGTTTGGATGGTTGTTACGCAACGTTTCATAATGCATCGTATCGTAGTGTATTGTATTATACTGTATCGTTTGATAAATATAATATTTGGATAGATTGTGTCGTTTGTATCGTTTCATGATATCACGCACCAACAATATGAAGAATAAACTTGCAATATTATAAAGAAAAATTATGATACAATGTAAAATTACTATATAAAAAGGTAGGATAAATGATAAAATAAAATAATTTAATAATAATAGAGGGTGAGATTGAGAGAAAAAAACAAGGTAACGACGCGACCACACCAAATCGGTCGTTACATAAAGTGGCACATTTCGTCGTTATGTAACGACGAATTTAACGATACGATACAATAAAATTTAAGTAACAATCAAAACAAACATTATATTTAAAATAATAATACGATACGATACAATGGGTAACAACCATCCAAACAAGCTGTTTGATTCCCTTTCATCTTTCTACTTTTATTTCAAATTCTACTTTCTTAAAATAATTTTTGGCCAATTACATTGGTACTCTTTTAATTCACCCTTATATTGTCGGTCCCAAATTCGAATAAAAAATAACTTTAATAGGCTAACGCTTGGCAGTCAGCATAAACCTAGAGCCCGTTTGGACATAATAATTTTTTTACTTTTTTCCGAAATCAGTGTTTGATTATAAAATTTTCAATTTTCACTTGAAGATGAATTTTGAAATTTTTTGAAAATTTGTAAAACTCCAAAAAACTGTTTTTCAAAATTTTCACTCAGATCACTCATAAAATTTCAAAAACAACCCAAAATTATATTCATGTCCAAACTCAACTCTAATTTTCAAATATCATTTTCACTTGAAAAAAAAAATCACTTTTTTTTTAAAATTTTACAATTCTTATGTCCAAATGCCCACCTAGTCAATTTTCGATAACTTTTCATAATATAAATGATATTGAGACTTGCTAGAAATGAATTTAAATAGAGAATTATGATTAATAAGAATTATAAACATGATCCTAATTTATTTGGAATTGAGACGTAGTTGTTGACGTACATTTATAATTCTTTCTTAAACTGTCCTCATGTCCAACGAAAATACAAAACTTAGATGCATGGTTTATGCAATCCATGTTAATGTTTGTTTTTTCTCTTGACGTGATATGTTTCATAATCTGAGGATGTAGAAAAGAATAAATAAATTACTAATGTATACAGTACTACTTAACTTAATAAATGGTTTATTGAGTTAACTAAAAAGAAGTAATTTAAACTATGATTTGAAACTTATATACATTAATAGTCTACATATTTTTCACACCACTAGTGTATTTTAAATTGTTATAGCAGTGTATTTTAAATTATTATGGCATATTTTATTTGTTTTATTTTCTAAATTACCAAATTAATTAAGCTTATTATGAAAGTTAATCCAGTGTTCCAGCTTTGCTTTAGCCTAGTAGTGTAAAAAAAAATTACACCGTCAGTGCACAAAAATTAAACTTCATAATAATAGTATCCAACTCAAAATTAACTCATATATACAAATAGTATAACGATTGTTTTACATTATCAATATAATTTAACATGTTATAGCATGTTGCATGCTTTATTTTACTAGGTACTAGTTTCACTCACTACAAAAATAGAAACAAAAATTAACGACAGATACAAGTTCCGTCGTTAAATAATAAAAATTCATTGTTAATCCTATTTAGCGACGTATAAATACAGTGTTAATATATAGAAATTTAACTCATCCAACTCTTAGTCTCCCCAACCCTTTCCCTACTCTCACTCTTCTCCCTCTCCAAGACTCCAACAATGGGTTTGGGGGTGTGGGGGACTAGCAGAGGCGAATCTAAAATTTGAATTTTATGCTTTCAACTTCTGAAAAATTTAATATTGAAAATATTATATTGTTAAAATTATGGGTTTATATCTACTATTTATTTATTTTTAGATGATTTTCACACATAAATTTATATTCCGTACCAAAAGTACTAAGTTCGGATGAACCCGACACTGCTACGTTGGATCCGCCCTAGGGACTAGAAGCCAAAAAAGGAAAGAGGAAAGAAAACTTTTTATCACTCCCTAAAACACAAGGACCACCAGAAAACTCCTAAGCCCACTAAATAATATCCAACTCAGAATTAACTCATATATATAGATAGTATAACGATTATATTCAGAATTAACTCTTGAGCCGACGGTCTCCTGGAAATAGCCTCTTTATCCTTCGGGGTAGGGGTAAGGTGTGCGTACATATTACCCTCCCTAGACCCCATTTGTGGAATTATACTGGGTCGTTGTTGTTGTTGTTGTTGATTCTTTTACACTATCAATATAATGTAACATGTTAGAGCATGTTGGATATCTTATTTTGCAAGTTGCTAGTTTCACTCACTCAAAAACAAAAATAAAAATTATCGGCAAATAAGTTCCGTCGTCAAAATAATAAAAATTCATCGCTAATCCTGTTGAGTGACATATTAATAGAATGTTAATATATAAAAATTAATATATAACCTTTACCCTACTCTCACTCCTCTCTCTCTCCAAGAATCCAACTATGGGTTTGGGGGTTGGGTGGGGGGGGGGACTAGAAACCAAAAAGGAAAGAGAGCTTTTTATCACACCCTAAAACACAAGGACCACCACAAAACTAGCTATCTTAGTCTTTCTTTTTCTCTCTCTCGTGAATATAGTTATTTCATTTTCCATCCACCTTGTAACACATGAATATCTAACAATAATCCCAAAAACTCAAGATTCATTCATGAAAACCTGTACTCTACTACCTAAAATTCACACCCTTTCTCTAACTATTCTCAACTAAACATTTGTTTTCTTCTCTTGTTGTAGGAACTGAAAAAAAACATATGAAAATGTGGTTTTTTTCTTGTCCTTCTTGTTTTCTTATCTTCATATTTCATGTTGGTTTATTGTATGGATCTTTAGCTGGTGAAACTTTACAACTTAATGATGATGTTTTAGGCCTCATTGTATTCAAATCAACTCTTCTTGATCCTAACTCAAAACTCTTATCTTGGAATGAAGATGATAACTCTCCTTGTGCATGGGAATTCATCAAATGCAATCCAATGAATGGTAGAGTTTCTGAACTTAACTTAAATGGTTTAAGTTTATCAGGAAAGATCGGTAGGGGGCTCGAGAAGTTGCAGTCACTACAGGTATTATCTTTATCAAACAACAACTTCACTGGTCCTATTAGCCCTGAGTTAGCTTTGTTAACAAATCTTGAAAATCTTAACCTTAGTCAAAATGGACTTTCAGGAAATATTCCTCCATCTATTTCAAAAATAACCTCCTTACAATTTCTTGATCTCTCTCAAAATTCGTTATCTGGACCTGTCTCTGATACCATGTTTGATAACTGTGGTAATTCGCTACGTTATCTTTCTTTATCTGGAAATTTTCTTGAAGGTGCATTTCCTACCACAGTTTCCAAATGTAACAATTTGAATCATCTCAATGTTTCAAGAAACCATTTATCTGGCGACCCGGGATTTTCGGGGGGACTCTGGGGATTGACAAGGCTAAGAACATTAGATCTTTCACATAATGAACTCTCTGAATTAGTACCTGTTGGTATTTCAGTATTACATCAGTTGAAAGAGTTGTTGTTACAAGGAAATCAATTTAGTGGAAAGTTACCTTCTGATATTGGATATTGTCCACACTTGAATAAATTAGATTTGAGTGAAAATCTATTCACAGGAGCAATCCCAGAGTCAGTACAAAAGCTCAATGCTCTTTCTTTTCTAAGTTTATCAAACAATATGATAAATGGAGATTTCCCTCAATGGATAAGTAACATGAGCAGCTTGGAATACTTAGATTTTTCGGGCAATAGTATAGAAGGGACATTGCCTGATTCAATAGGGGACTTGAAAATGTTGAAATACTTGAGTTTATCTGGTAATAAGTTAAGTGGAAAGATTCCAAAATCCATGGTTTATTGTACTAGTTTATCGACGATTCGGCTAAAAGAAAATGCATTGACTGGTAGCATTCCTGAGGGACTGTTTGGTATAGGATTAGAAGAAGCAGATTTTTCAAGAAATGAGTTAAGTGGTTCAATCCCTCCTGGTTCTGGCAAATTCTTTGAATCACTTCAAGTTCTTGATTTATCAGGAAACAATCTTACTGGAAATATTCCAGCTGAAGTTGGACTTTTCTCCAAGTTGAGATATTTGAATCTTTCTTGGAATAATTTTCAATCAAGATTGCCTCCTGAAGTTGGATATTTTCAGAATTTAACGGTGTTAGATCTTCGATACAGTGCTTTAGTTGGATCAATTCCTGGTGATATATGTGATTCTGGTAGCTTAGGAATTCTTCAGCTTGATGGAAATTCATTTACTGGACCTATTCCTGATGAGATTGGAAATTGTTCATCCCTTTACTTATTGTAAGTACAATTTTCTGATTTCTCTTATTATATTATTCAGTATTGTCAAATGAAGGGGAGCCTTGGCGTAACTGGTAAAGTTGCTACGACGTGACCAAGAGGTCATTGGTTCGAGCCGTGGAAATAGCCTCTTGCAAAAATGCAGGGTAAGGCTACGTACGATAGACCCTTGTGGTCCAGTCCTTCCCCGGACCCCGCGCATAGCAGGAGCTTAGTACACTGGGATCCCCTTTTAGTACTGTCAAATGAATGTCATAGTAATTTATTCATCAAAACTCATTTGATCAATTTCATAAAAGAGGATGTCCTTAGCCTTTGTAGTTTCACTTTGCTTTCTTTATTTTACTATAGTCTTGAACTGAATGCCAAAATTTGCTAAATTGCAGGAGTTTGTCTCATAATAACTTAAGTGGCTCAATACCAAGGTCTCTTTCAATGTTGAGGAAGCTCAAGATTTTGAAGCTAGAGTATAACCAATTGAGTGGAGAAATACCACAAGATCTTGGCAAATTGGAAAATCTTCTGGCTGTTAATATATCCTACAACAGGCTCGTTGGACGGCTTCCATTAGGTAATATATTCCAGAATCTAGACCAGAGTTCATTGGAAGGGAATTTGGGCATTTGTTCACCTTTGTTGAAAGGTCCTTGTAAGATGAATGTGCCAAAGCCTTTGGTTCTTGATCCTTATGCTTATGGAAACCAAATGGGAGGTCAAAACCGGGGCGATGAAACTTCAAGAAGCAATAGCAAAAGGTTCAAACACCATAGATTCCTTAGTATTTCATCCATTGTTGCAATCTCTGCTGCAGCTTTGATCGCGGTTGGAGTAATGGTGATAGCCTTACTAAATGCTTCTGTTCGAAGGAAGATTGCGTTTGTTGACAACGCCTTGGAAAGTATGTGCTCAAGTTCTTCTAAATCCGGGAGCCTAGCCACAGGAAAGCTAGTGTTGTTGGACTCTAAATCATCCCCGGATTGGACTAATACCAGTCTTGAATCAGTCCTAAACAAGGCATGTGAAATCGGTGAAGGTGTTTTCGGGACAGTTTACAAGGCTCCATTGGGAGGGGAAGGAAGATTAGTAGCTATCAAGAAGCTTGTGACATCAAAGATACTCCAATATCCTGAGGACTTCGATAGAGAAGTCCGAGTTTTAGCAAAAGCAAGGCATCAAAATCTGATATCCTTAAGAGGGTATTACTGGACTCCTCAACTTCAGCTTTTAGTATCAGATTATGCACCAGAAGGAAGTTTACAAGCCAAACTACACGAAAGGCCATCGTCTTCACCTCCACTGTCTTGGTCCACTCGATTCAAGATTGTGCTCGGGACAGCCAAGGGACTAGCACATTTGCACCACGCGTTTAGGCCAGCAATCATTCACTACAACATAAAGCCTAGCAACATCCTCCTTGACGAGAATCTCAACCCGAAAATATCAGATTTCGGGCTAGCAAGGCTCGTGACAAAGCTCGATAAACACATGATAAGCAACAGGTTCCAGTCTGCACTAGGCTATGTAGCACCTGAATTGGCATGCCAGAGCTTAAGGGTGAACGAAAAGTGCGACGTTTATGGTTTTGGGATGTTGATTCTTGAAATTGTGACAGGGAGGAGACCAATTGAGTATTGTGAAGACAATGTGTTGATACTCAATGATCATGTTAGAGTGTTGCTTGAACAAGGGAATGTGTTAGATTGTGTTGATCCAACATTGGATACATATCCTGAAGAGGAAGTTTTGCCTGTTCTGAAATTGGCTTTGGTATGCACTTCTCAAATACCATCAAGTAGGCCTTCAATGGCTGAAGTGGTTCAAATCTTGCAGGTCATCAAAACACCTGTTCCTCAAAGAATGGAAGCATACTAAACATGTCACAAACTTCATTGTCTTTTTATTTTGTCTCCTATAAATCCTATTATTATTATTATCTTAAGCTCCTAATTTGTTTTTTTTGTTTTTTTGTTACTAGATAGTGATAAGAGAGTTTGGTACTTCTCTGTCATTTGTATGAAAAATATGGGAGGGTGCAGTCACTTCAATCTTGCTTGTTCCTTTTTCTTGAACTTATCCTGATGAAGTTTATTTATTTTCACTTATCTGAAAATCATTTGGAAGTAAACTTACTGGTTTATTGCTCATACAAAAAGGTAACCATTTTAGTGAAAGTGGATATAACGTTGCAAGTAACTTGTTATGTTTGTATTTGTTCTATTGTACCTAAAGCATTGCCAGAAATCACTTTACAGAATGGAATCTGTGTTTGAAACTATTTTTATCATGCCACTTCCTTTCACCTTTTTTTTGTGGTAGCATCAGAGGAAATTTGAATTTCTTGTTCTTTGGCTGTTAGTCGTGTAAACACAAACAATAAATAAGCTTGATTTTCTTTATTCTAAAAATTCAAGAATCAATATTCCAACAACTTTTATGATTTTCATAGACGAGTAGGAACATTTTTAGGAACGTGTCTATCAGCTATCACCTATTTTTACTTTAAGATAGGTAACAAAGGGGAGTGTCATGGGAAAAAATCATCTTAATTTTGTGTCGAAAAGCCAAATCAAACTATGCCGTTATGAGAAAAAAAATTCCTGTGCTGCGCCTGTTTGGCATTTTTCAGTCACAAAGTCTCATGTTTCTGGAAAATTTCCATCAATACTTTTCCATAGCCAAATCGCAGAACTCCAGAGTAGTTCTAATTCAGGAACAAACAACTAAATCATATGAGGTGAAGCACTTTGTTCTTGCTCACTGCAGCAATGAGGGTATCCAAAACCATTGATCTTACTCCTTTACATACTAGATGTAGTTGCTCACATTTATAAGTCCGACAACAAGATCGTAAGATATTTGCCTTCAATTTCATCTAATCGGTTTATAGGCTACACCTGATTGTTCATGACAAAAAATCTGAAAGTAATAAGCTAAAGGAAGAACAGAACCTACACAGGAAAGACCATTCTCTTTCCATGCCAACTCAGTTTGAGAAAATCACGGCACAAAACTTTTAAGTTACAAATTGTTCACTCAAAACTGCTTCAATTCTCGTGTAGAGCCTTCATCAGATATAGTCTACTGAAGCTTTGTCCCGCAACACTGCAAACCACATACAAACATGTTCATAATCAGAAGAACGAAAAATTACAGGAGAATGAAACCACGAAGAACAAGAAATTATAAATGGAAGTCCTAAATCTTGGTTGTCAAATGAGAAGCATTGGTAGCAAAAGTGACCAACAGAATTGAAAGCACACCACTTATTTTATCTAATCAATAATTCTTTATAGTACTCTGATCTGACCAACAACCTCTACGTAATTTGGCAGCTGCCAATCAAAGTAATGGTTGCACAATCAATAAATTGGTCTAGTTCCTTGGAGAGCTAATTTCCATTGCACCAAAAAGGACACCAAACGTCTCAAAAGATTTGAAAATGTTAAACACATCCATCAGGTAAAAGTTTCTGGCCTCACATTCCGATACTCGTGTATTTCTTTTACAAGAGTTGTCTATTTCTGTTTTTCTTTTTTATATTTTTTAATCTTCTTTTGGAGGGGGTGAGTGGATTTTGGCAGAAATATATAGAGAACTCTCAGATGTGCATACCCATACCAAAAATCCACGTAATATAGGGGACAGGTGACATCTTAGTTTATCCTCAGTGGTCATGGATAATGCAACAAAATTCCATATACTAATGCCCAAACCCACATTTGTAATGCCACACCACAAGACAGGCAGCCTTAATCTACTAAAATACATCCAGAGAAAACGCTCTCTCTATACATGTGTGTGATGTGTGAGGGCAAAATTTTAAAAACATGAAGCACTTGCCCCAGTAGAAAAGAGATCAGCTAAGGGTCAGCAAAATTCAGCGATCATGTGTCAAACTCACATATAACGGCAAACAATAAGCACTGAAGAAGGTAACTTACCCATTAATCTGGTTGCAGTAGTTTGCTATTTGATTAGTTATGAGAAAGCTATCCAACCGCGAGGGCTCTGGAAGTGGCTTAAAGATGGGATTAGAGGGATCCTCCTCTGGCAGAGGTTCTTCTCCTGCAGCTTTGCGTGCATTGTTATCAGACCTGTAAAGGACAGAAGCCAGAATTAGATGGATATAATTAGATATAAACAAGGACCTCTGATTAGACATCATGATTTGCAAACTTTACCAGAGCATAGCTCGGCAAAAGATTCAACCTTGACTACAAGTTAGATTACAAGCATTTAAGGATCTAAACAGCATGTTCCATTATCAATTTGTGGCAATTGCTCAAGACCTTTCTCCTTCCTATCCCTAAAATATAATTGTCTGCTAAAGTTGTCCAATATATTTCCTGAATAGCCAAATATATTCCATCTCAGGAAGTGTCAGACTCTAACTTCTTAACCTTTTACTTCTTATGAATTAAGGCAGGAGCTGTCTTGTTGAGGCCCAGATCATCAAGTCATACTAAGCTTACCCCAAAACTGTTGTAATCCTTCTTTCAAAATGCCCTAAAAAGTGACAACTACCTTTTTTAAAAACAAGGTTAATGAAGTACGTCAAAAATGACAACTACTTGAGTATGCCCAAAAAAAAAAGATACCTCCTCTTTTGAAGCCAAGCTTGCTGCTGAGCTTGTTGACGAGAAAGATTCCGGTAATAGAATTGGAACTGCAAATTAAGTGTTAATCTTAGTGAACCATCACACGTACGTGAATACAAGAAAGGGAAAGATTGAACTAAGAATAGGAAAGACAAACCTTCTGCTGTTCCATTGACAAGTCATCCATGCATTCAATCAAAAATTCCACATTTCTCTCCAAATATGGATTAGTTGACAATTGTAGCCGTTCATAATCACACTGACACACACACACACATACCAAAAAAAAATCCAGGTTACAGTTTGCCAACATATACAGACATTCGAGTATTCTGCCAAATTTCAGTTACATTACCTGAGTTACAGGTGTATCAGGCTCCAGTTCAGTCATAAAGGCACTAATGAGTGCGGAATTTGAAACTTTTATCTGTCAAAACAATAGGAAATTAATTTCAGCAATGAAACAGAAGACTTTTACTGGATCACTGCATGGAGTTGCTCAAAATAATGTATAATTCCAAGAAATAGCATAGCAAAGCATCGCATGTATATATCAAATCTAATCTTAAAAGGAAGAAGAATCTTTTTCAAAAATCAGATAAAAGGAAAAAAGGCTACTAAATCAGAACTATATCTCAAACAACTTATCTTCAAATCAATACAAGTATACAACTGTCTTTTACATGCAAAATGGTAACAGGCTATGAAGCAGTGAACAATATAGTATCTATGAAAAATCTAGCATAGAAATATAGTATCTACATATGATGACATAAGTGCCAAAACTAAACAGGATAAGGAAGCATTAGAAGCATACTGGTATCTCTTCAAAGATGTCAACCCATGAAAGATTCTTTTCTCTCAACCTAGAACAGTAAAACAATATCAGCAATTACAATTTGTTTACTTTTACTTCAATGGTACCATAAACATACTTCTCTTGAGAGGGAAAGGTAAAAAGGAGCAACTCAAGAATAAACATACTTTTCTCCAGTAAAGTTGTTACTCTTATAGAGTTCCATGAAAGAGTCCGAAAGCTTCAAGGCTTTCAAAGCCAAGACACCTTGGTTGGATCTTGAAGGATCATAAATTATGCAGACACAACGTTTTATATTCTCCTGCAATCACAAACATCATAGAGTCTTAAGTACAATAAATTGTTCAGATTTATAGCTACTAATTAAAAATAAATAACGCAAGTAACCAAGCCAAAATACATATACAATTAATATTTAGGAGAATATCAGTAAGAGAAGTTTTTGTTTACAGTATAAAGTGTTTCATCTTCAAAAAATCAACAAATGGGGAAATGCTAGTAGTTTTTCCATGTGAAAATAATACATAACTTAAGCTTGGAAGAATAAACTAAAGCTTGTGACATTTGACTTTGAAATCTTTTTTACAGATGTTTAACTCAAGCAGTTGGTCAGAAGTTGACTTTTTGAGAAGCGTTTTGGTTCCCTCAAATTCCTAAATGGGATACATTTCTCATGTTGCTTTAAATAGGGCCGCATAATCTTAGTGGGTTGGGTTTTCCCTGCTAGAGAACCAGCAGGAGATTACTACTGAAATGCATAGCAATGAAAGCTCATTTATAAAGCTAGAGTTGAGGCGAGAGCGAGCCCCAGAGTTTTTACTCCAGCAGACGTTGGAGTCGCCATAAAGCAGCTATCTCATTTTGGTTATGGATGATTACTTTCTATTTCTTTCTTTTTTTTGGATAACTGTGACGTCCGGGCTAGCTTGCGCACACCTCGACTAATTCCACGGGATACCTGCCACCTCCCACCAGCAAGAGGTACTAGGTAACTCTATCCAGCTTGGTCCATCTTTATTCCATTTCATATATGTCGGAGGATCCGCATAGCCCTCGATTTATGTGTTATTTATCCATTCCTACTTTTTTTATGCCAAAGTTGATGACCGGAGATAACAATTATTCCTGGGATGGAAGGGAGTAGGTCTTGCTTCATATTTGTTAATTCATTTCTGGTTTACACGACGTCAAGCCGATAAAGCAGCTATAAAAGCTATGCTTGTCAACCAAGGCTTGGATAGATGGAAAAAATCGCCTAGTGTTTTTTGCCTACGCTGGGATTTGAACCCGAGACCTCATGGTTCTCGCCCACTTCATTGACCACTAGGCCACACCCTTGGCTGCTCACTTTCTTCCAATTCACATTTGCTAAACTTTGAAATTCAAACTTGACTCTTTTTTTAGTCCAATTCCATGAGCTTTTCCTCATCCTTCCCTATCAAAAAGGTCGCTCCCTTCATAGGTAAATATCTTTACATGTTCCTTATTTCATTAAAGGCTAACAAAAAATAACCAATTTCCATCTGCTCTTTGACCAGAGCAAACAGTTACTAGTTATACTAAAATATGTTATCAGTGTGATTCACTCACTAAATTTTGAGCCTTAAGCTGCAAAGGCACTTCAGGGCATTAGTCTTGCAAATCTGCAGATCATTAACAGGATACAGTGGTCTTTCAGGCATAGAGCCCTAGTGTTTAAACTTTAAACCAAAAGGGTATAACAGTTTTTGCAAATCTTTCTGGGATGCCTTGGAGTCTTGGACTTATTTAGGGCCAGCAGTATATGAAAAAAAAATCCCGACTCACAAAACTGCAACACTTTTTCAAGTGTAATGCATGTCCTATAATTTCAAATTCCAAGTGTAATGCATGTCCAATAATTTCAAATTCCAAATACTATTTTTTAACTTAACTTCAAATATTACTTTTTTTTTCAAAAATTACAATTTTTATGTCCATACGCCTACTACGACTTTTCAAGTGAAATGTACTAGCATATTCGAAAAGCTCCATCAGTAGTTCAACAAAACTTAATTTGGGGTGGGTATAATTTACAAAGATCTCATGACAGAAAAAGAAAGCATCAAAAGCTGCACCTTGCAAAATTCTGAACTGGACAAAGGTATACTAATAAACATGCCAAGAGAAATTATAAAAAAAAAAAGATATTCTGTAGTAGCAACCGAATATCCATACCCCAGTTATCAGCACAGAAACAGAACCAAAGAAAGAATAGCTTCACCGCTGAAAAAAACCGGTTCAGAATCCAACAAAGAGATGGAGAAGGATACCTGGTAATTCATGAAGGTCTCTATCAGTTCCACAGTCTGGAAAGAACCAAATAAAGTTGATTGATACCTGGAAAATACCCCCGGATGAGATTCATATTTGGATTAATGAGGTAAAAGTTAATATGCCAATTTGTTGGAAGAAGGGACATGGCAAAAGCATTCCTTGTTACCTCATGAATTTAAAGCTAGGAACGGAAGTACTAGAATATCTTGCCCAAAAACAAACATATCTTATTACTTAGGAAGAAGAACCAAATGTCCTACCAAGATTAAATAATGTCTAACAGTCGGAAAGTATCTTACCAACCAACGGTGTTGTTGTCAACATTAACCTCCCTCAGGCATCTCATCATCTCAAGCTGATAATTAGCACCCTCAGCTTCTATCTCCTCATCTTCCTCACGAACCTGAGCAAGACAGACGTGAAGAAAGCATTTGGTGACATAAATTCAAAAGGCATTTTTCTGTATAAATAAGAAGCGTGAAAGACTAGTTCAGCATACCGGAAAGGGAAAACAGTTAGTGACTTCAAGAACGCTCCCAACATCCAATCCAAGAAGTTGCCCAGTGACTAAAGCTGGTGAAAACTCCTGGCAGTGCTTTATTATTTTCAAAATAACCTGTAGAACACAGTTTACTTCAGGAAAGCACACACGAACAGGCAGTCCAAGATGCACTTATACTACAAGAAGAAAGAACAAATCTTTTTCCCACCCATATTCCCCAGTGCTATGTTGCATCACTAAAAACATAGTAATACAACATTAAGGGTATAGACAAATATTTCTCAAGGGCTCAGCTCAAGTGGCAAAGGGTTGAGGAGATTGTGACTTAAGCCGCGGGTTCGAGCCCTGTGCCAACTGAATCTGGTATTTACGTGGAGAAAGGTAAAGGGACGGGCCTATTATCGCCGAGCTTCGAGGCCTGTGGTTGTTCCCAAGGTTGTCCCTGGACGGATTTCTCGGTCATAAAAAAAGTAGACATAAATATTACTCCCTCTATACTATTTTACATGCCCTACTATCCCTTGTCATTGTTCTCGTCCTTTCTCAATAGGTATAAGACTCTTTATTTAAGAATACCCTAAATACATATACCAATGGAACTACCAGAGTAGAGAAATATTCAAGACGTGCAAGCTAGTACGATGGCAATTTAAATAAGAGACCACTCAGTTTTCTTTTCTTTCTTTTTTTTCTATTTTGTTTGGGTACCTACTAACTCCCGCTAATGCACATACACGTGTAACTTTACTCGAAAGTGGAGCTAAATGGAAGCAAGGAGGTTCAAATGAATCCCCTTCGTCGAAAAAATATACTGCACAAATAGGGCAAAAACAAATTTAATCGGTTAAATATGAACTATTGAATCCCTTTGATAGAAAGGTAGATTCTTGTAGTGGCAAAGTTCAAAATTCTCTTTAGATCACAGGAATCCTAAGTGTGACACTTTAAATTTTTTTGAATCCCCTTGTATGAATTTATGGCTCCACCCCTAACTCCAGCCAACAAAGTATAGGATGATAGAAACATTTCACCTAGTGTTCTCCATCCTAGGATCTGAAACTTGATTCGCAAGGGGGCTGCAAGGCCACCCCCTTTGGGGCAAAAGATCACTCAAATTGTTTTTCCCTCAAGTATTCCACGGGGCACATGCTATCTCCCACCATGCATTACCTGTAACTATGTCCACTAAGGCTTGGACATAGGGAAGAAATCACCTAGTGTTTTTTGCCTCTGTTCAGTTTTGAACATGAAACCTCATGGTTCTAAACTCACTTCATTGACCCCTAGACTAGACACTTGGGTGCTGCTACTTCCAACTTATACGTACCTCAAATATTTCATGGGGCACCTGCTCCCACCAGCACATGTAGCATTAATAACATTGTCCACCAAAACTTGGACATATGGAAAGCAATTTTTGCCTCCGAATTGAAGCTGAAGACCCCATGGCTCTTAACCCACTTCATTGACCACTAGGTCACACCCTTGGGTGTTACTATTTTAGAGTTGGATTTTGAGGATTGTCACTGAACCAACTAGGAACTCTTCCAATTGAGCTATATACTACTTTATCTATGATTTTATTGGCTAATTACAACAAAACAGAAAGAAAAAAGGGAAAGAGATAGCAGGTCGTAATACCAGTCCTTCAATCTGAACAACCCTGAGTGGCGGCGCCACAGCCTCCTCTGTAGCTGCCACTTGCAAAAACGACCGCCCTGCTGCTGCATCAAATCAAATTGAAAGGGCTTAATTGCTAAACTACACATATACCACACAAAAAAGGTACTCGTTTAGAAGTGGAAGCAAAATTGTACGTACGATTTGCCATTGACGAAATCGGGGAGAGAAATTAGGCAGAGAATTTGACTGAATGAGAAATCTTACTCTCTGAGAGAAAAAGTTCGAAAACCAAAGCCCTAATTGATGGAGGGGTTTGTTCTTTATTTGTTGAGATGAGACGGGAGAGGAATTGTTATTAATGGGCCGGCCCATTACTGTCTACACAAGGATTGGGCCAGCTTAAAAGCTTGAAGAAGATCTTGTAAAAATTGCACTTGCGCCTTGTTTGGTTGAAATTCGGCAGTATACTCATTTTTTTAAAACTTTTAACTTGTACTCACTTTTTAAGTAACTTCAACCCCCTTTCTCCTCCTCCTTCTCCTCCTTTGTTTTCTTTTTCTTTCTTCTGCTGTTGTTGATGCCGATTATTTCTTCTTCGTTTTGTCTCAATTAATATTCTTTTACGTAAGCATAGTTATGAATTTAACTTAACTGTTTGTTTAGATTTTTCATGAAGTGGAACGAGTCATCTATTGAGCTCAAAAACGGCAACCTGTGATGAAGTAGAATGGAGTAACATGAAGGGAATATATACTACACAAACACAACTATGACAAGTAGGCCAAGTAATTTGTAGCAACTTTTCGCCTAAACAAAGAACCACCATAATTAAGGATAAACGACAGATTAACTACTCTCATCTTGGCTACAAAAAGTACAAAGAGTTATCCATATGAAATCACCAGTGATTATAGCTGTCTTTGCTAAGTACAGGAAACTCAGTTAAGTGATTAGAAAAATTTCAGACTCCAGAAGAGGAGAGCCAAGTAAAATATTAGTACAAACAAAAATTTCAGCTCTAGAGCTGAAACTTACAAACAAAAACTTCGCCAGTTACAAACAAAAACTTCGGCTCTAGAGCTAAAGTTTGACAGTTACAAAACAAAAACTTTAGCTCTAGAGCTGAAGCTTACAAACAAAAACTTCGTCAGTTACAAACAAAAACTTCAACTCTAGAGCTGAAGTTCGACAGTTACAAAACAAAAACTTCAGTTCTAGAGCTGAACTTCAGACCCGGCTACTAGAATGCTGAAGTTTTGCGTGATTGTCTTTACTACTTCAGCCCAGTATGCTGAAGTTATACGAAAAAGCGGGTACGCTTGCAATTTTTTTTGCAAAGCGGGCACAAGTTAAAACGTGACACAAAAAGCAGGTATAGATGCAACTGCCCCAAGATCTTTACACAAATAGTCTATCGGATTCACTATTTATTTTTCCTAACCGACATATATAGATTATAAACAGATCATACACGATTATACTCATTATATATGTATTATACATATGTTATACATCCGCGGGCTATTTTTAGTTTAAGTAGTTAGGTGGACGGCTATTTGAGCTAATTCGTCGAGAACATTTAACCTATATACTTCCAGTACAGCACGACAATACACAACACACAAAAGATACTTCCAGTACAGCACGACAATACAAAACACACAGAATAACCAAAATCCACAATGATTTCACCAGCTTTCAGTCAAACATTTTCAGATTCTATGTAATATGTAAGCAACCCCCACTTCCAACCGAGAGGTTGTGAGTTCGAGTCTCCCCAAGAGCAAGGTGGGAAGTTCTTGGAGGGAAGGATGTCGGGGGTCTATTTGGAAACAGTCTCTCTACCCTAGGGTAGGGGTAAGGTCTGCGTACACACTACCCTCCCCAGACCCCACTAAGTGGGATTATACTGGGTTGTTGTTGTTGTTGTTGGTCGGCTATATATGTAAAGATTTAAAAACATCTTCTTACATTAATTTAATTTTGTTTCTTTTTCTTTTTGGTTTTAATGAGATACTGTAATAAAGTACATGTAAAATACCTAATGTTAAAGGAAGCAACGAAGTTAGATTAGATTTAATTATTGAGACTAATTGGATAGCAGAGAGTATTGTTGAATGAAACTAGTTAAAAATAACAAGTAATTTAAATTGCATAAAAACTGAGATTTGACTACACATAAAAAGAAAATAAACAACAAATGACCATTATAAAACTTCTCATTCAATATATTTGGATATAAAACATAATTACAATAAGTGGAAATAATACATAAAGTTTCTCTAGGAAAGATAAATCAAGTGTAAATTTATATAGATACATTTCAAAGGCATCCCTTGTAAAATGATTTAGTTAGCTTGTATCTTAGCTAGATATCTCAGAATCTGAGATTACACAAATGAATATTTCAATGAATACTTACTATACTATATATTACTATACTATATGCTTTGTAATCAAAATATCTGCTTCAATAATAGTGTTGAATTGTAGATAAAAGGAAGCCAAATCATAGCTCAGTGTGAACATTGTATTCTTCAATTTTCTGCTCAATTTTCTTATCAGATGAGTTGAGACACTCTGCTTCTGGATGAACATAACCGGCTATAATGCCTGTTGCAGAGTTGCAGTATACTTCAGCTGTGCCATCTCTACCCTCTAAGTTGACATTGTCCAGGGTAATGTGGCTGCAGGGGACGGTGTCACTACACGCGAATTTCATCGCCTTTTGGCTTTTTGACGTTCCACTAACGTTGCGATACATTACTTCACTTATCTCAACTGCAGATGTCTACAATGTCAAATTAAACACACTGTGTCATACTTCGCGTAGGACTTGTACGTTCAGCCAAATCCAGTAACTTTGGTCCAAACTATGTATTTGTATTTAAAAAATCACTAAATATGTATAAATTGTTAAGTTGAAACCTAGTAACATAAAAGAACTAGAATCCCCGTACCCACAAGATTCAAATCCTGACTCCGCCTCTGCCGAAGCACACAAAAGTTAACTTAAGAACTATGCCTATGTTGTACCTGATTATGGCAAGGTTTTTGTGAGTCGCAATAGAATTGATCGATGATGATTGGATTTGAAACATCTTCCATCCTTACATTTTGGAAGCGCACTGTGCGAACATAACCTGATCCTCCCTATGAAAATTAAGGACTTCACATCAGTCTCCCTATAGAAACTAAATTCAATTATGAACAAGGAAAAGGAAACAGCCTCTTGCAGAAATGCAAGGTAAGGCTGCGCGCGTACAATAGACCCTCGTGGTCCGGTCTTTCCCCGAACCCAGCACATAGCGGGAGTTTCGTACACCGGGCTGCCCTTTAACTAAGGTTATAACAAGAACTTGTACCTGCCATGTCTTGATCCTGAGGCCGTTTGTGGTACCTTTGAGGAATGCAGTATCCAGTACTACCCTTGTCACTATGCCGACAGAGTCGTCCTTACCAAGGCTCCCAATGCTGGGCAAAGATCAATCATGTAACAGAATCAATTGAGGGAACATAGGTTAGAATGATACAACAAGAACAACAACTACGCCTCGACCCCAAGCCTGGATAAAGGAGGAGTGTTTCGGTAGGTTAACTACCAGCTTAAAACTAGTCATTTTATGAGGAATTCTCACAATAAGTTAGAACAATACTTCAGCTAATTCTTACATACTAGTTCAGCACTGATTCAACTTATGTGGAATAAATTACCTGATTCCATGGCCAGGACCACAGTGGATTGTCTTCATCCTGATATTGGAACTAGCATTGACGATTGATATGCAGTCATCGCCTACATATCAAAAACAAGTTAACCATATTCATTCTTTGACCACAAAACACACATTATGTATGAAATTTGCTGAAAAAGGCACATTCCATAGTTTTGCATATACATTATATCGTGCAAGCAGATCGGTCTTTTAAATTGTGAAACTAATGATGTTGCAATATTTTTGTGAATTGACGAGTCTCACTACCTCCACGAGGTAGGAGTAAGGTCTGCGTACACACTATCCTCCCCAGACCCCACTTGTGGGATTATACTGGGTATGTTGTTGTTGTTGTTGTCAGAGAAATAAGGAGAACGGAAAGTAGATAACATGACATATAGAGGGATAGTGTGGAAACCTGTCCCGATTTTGCAGTCCTGGAGTACAACATTTGTTGATTCACTTATATGGATTCCATCGGTATTAGGACTATCTCCAGGAGAAGAAATCATAATGCCATTTACACGTACAGAATCCGATCGAGAAATGACAAAATGCATCTGTTGGCTATTTTGGAATGTAAGGCCCTTCACCCTTATTCCTGAGCTTGAGTCTATAGTTAATGCCTGCAATTCGAAGTTTCTCGTCAGTTTATCAAGCTAAGAAGATAAGAGTAATAAAACAAAGAGTCAAGACTACAAGAATTAAGTCCTTACCCTTGGTGCTGCTTTACAAGGCTGTTATCAACACACAAAAAAACCAAAGAAAAGAAATAGTTAGAACATCACCCAAAAATAGTTGTCCGTCAACAGAGGCGCGAATCTAGGATTAGCAGTTAGTTGGTTCAAAATGAGTGTGATCTCAACATATATACACTCTTTTTTTTGCATATGTATACATAGTCGAGCAGAAATCATTGAGTTCAGTTGAACCACCAGAACCGCACTAGATCCGTCTCTGTCTGACAAAAAGTTAAACGAAAAAAGTGTGATATATAGCTTTTTGTGTATGTTACATTGGTCTTGTTCTTCTTGCATGATGCTGCCCACCATTTGCTGCCTGATCCATCAATTACTCCATGCCCTTGGAATGTAGTTCCTGTCAAATTGTTGAACACAAGCCAAGCTTTTGGACTCTTTGGATCCCAGTCCTCAGGATCGCTTGGTGCCATTATGGTTCCATCGACCTGGTATAGAAAAAACATTTTCAAACCATAAATTTGAGCCCATTTGGCTTAGCTGATTTAGAGTAACTGATAAGCATTAGGTGCTGAAACTGATTTAAAAAATAAACAGTTATGTGTTTGGATAAAAGTGTTGAAATTAATAATATGCAACTGAAGAACTGGGTATATGAAGAGTTTTGTTTGGATAGAATAGTAAATATTTTGGTCAAACTTAAAGTGCTTATAAGCTGAAATTTGATAAGTTGGGGGAGACCAACTTATGACTTTTGGCTTATTTTTGGCTTATAAGCACTTTTAATTTTACCAAACGCGTATATAAGCCAAAAAATGCTTATAAGCCAGTTTGACCAGCTTATAAGCTTAGCCAAACACCCTCTTTGTCCTTTCGATCGTTTCTACTTTTAAGCAATTCACACATAGTTGGGTTACTTTACTGTGATCGAAATAGTTTTATAACTTTATAATTATAATGGATAAAATTCAGCAACATTATATGAAAATTAACCACAGGATTTAAGTAATCACCTGGATGATTAATCTGTTGGCACAAGGCCCGTTGAATCTGGTTGCATTCACTAGATAAGTGCGTCCTGAAGGGACCAAGAAGACTGATCTTCGTTTCGAACAAGCTTGGTTCCATGCATCTACAAATGCCTGAAATTTACAGCAATTTTAGAGGCCATTAGAAAAATTTTATTTTTTCCCGAAATCAACTTTTGCTCATAAAATTTTCAATTTCCGGTTGAAGATGCATTTTGGAAATTTTCGAAAATTTAAAAAATCCAAAAAGGTGTTTTTTAAAATTTTCACTCAAATCACTGACAGAACTTCAAAAACAACCCAAAATTATATTCATGTCCAAACACAACTCTGAACTCAAATACCATTTTCACTTGAAAAAAAATTTCCCTCTATTTTGGAATTTTACAATTCTTATGTCCAAACGCCCACTTAGAAAGTGGAAGAATGTAACTTTAACTATGGATAATCGTCCATAAAGAGTGAGATAAGTAACCTTAAAAACAATGCACGCTACCTCCCTATACATAACATGTTAAAATAAAAAATCTACAATGTTAGTACATATAAGATCGTAAACAGCCTCTCTGCTCTCCCAACACAAGGGCAAAGTCTGCGTACACACTACCCTCCCCAGACCCCACTTGTGAGAATTCGCTGGGTTTGTTGTTGTTGTTATCATCGTACTGTCAGTACATATAAGCTAAATCGTTTACGAAAAACTAAAAGCATAATCTTTACCTTGGTGTCATCAGAAGTTCCATCACCAACTGCACCAAAACTATCAACATTGACAAGAACTTTATTCCCCCTTCCATTTTTCTGTAGTTCAAATACTTCTTCTTCATCTTCATTAATGTCATCAAAATCTTCAAACTCTGAAAAAATTTCTTCTTCAAGATTCTTCTCAAGTGCATTTCCAAGAGACTCAACTAACAAAACAAGAAATAAAATGAAGAGTATCTTTGTCTTAGCCATGATATATGATTTAGTGTTTGTTTTTTGTTGGCCTATATATGATTTTGGATAAATCAAGTGAAAACCATAGTATTAATATTTATATGTAGTGTATTTAGTGGTGAAAATTGGATGATTTAGTGGGATTACATAGCTTGGCTTGAAAGTAGATAAAAGTTGTTGCAATTTTTTTTACATATCCGTACTTTAAGTGTAAGATTAAACATTATTTAGAGATGTTTGCTTTACTTCTCAGACATGATCCACTTCGTTGTTCATTGTTCATTAGTCAAAGTGCTTTCCATAATTTCTATTTTTTATGGAATTTCAAGAACTTGTTCATGGTTCAAATGAGTCGACTTTCGAAAAGTACTCTTATATACATGAGTAACTAGGGCCTACGTATGTATTAATATTTAAAAAATAGAACGGTATAGCCATTTTTCGGACTGGTCATTCAAAAATAGCCACCGTTTACGAAGTCAATGAAAAATAGCTACTATTTTGCTGCAACAGAGACCGGTCCCGCATAATATACGGGAGTTCGGTGCATCTGTGTACGAACTCCAGCATATTAT
Source organism: Nicotiana tabacum (assembly GCF_000715075.1). Taxonomy (NCBI): domain Eukaryota; kingdom Viridiplantae; phylum Streptophyta; class Magnoliopsida; order Solanales; family Solanaceae; genus Nicotiana; species Nicotiana tabacum. Next base: position 2,806,384 of record NC_134086.1, read on the forward strand.
GTTGGACCGGTATACTTTGCTGACTCCTGTATAATATACGGGAGACTGGAGCACCGATGTTCCAAACTCCAGTACATTATACTGGACATTTATACTTGCTGGAACTCCAGTATATTATGCTGGAGTTCTAGTGTACTTATGCTAGAACTCCAACATATTATGCGGGAGTTCGAGCATAGTTATCCTGGAACTCCCATATAATACGCTGGAGTTCCAGCATACCAGTATAATATACGGGCGTATTTTCCGGGTTTTGAACAGTGTTTTCGCTCAGATTTATCTTTACATGAAAAGTGGCTAAATTTCGATTACTTTTGAAACTGAGCTATTTTTGAATGACCAGTTGTAAATCTGGCTATTTTTATATTTCTCCCTATTTAAAATGAACAAATGAATAAATCATTATAATAATAAGTAGTGTAATTTTTTTTATATTTATACTCAATATATTTGTCGTGCTTGTTATCTATATATACATATTAAGTAAAATATTTTGAAGCGGTAACACGTGACACCGCTTGTTTCAGGGTATATTTGTCCAGAGTTTAACTTGTATACATTGATAATGTGAAAATGCATATTTATCATATCAAGTAACTAGAAGATAACTGCATGTAACAATCCATTAATGATGGAATTTCTAGTAACTGAAATATATAAGTCGTATTATTTGCTATAATATGTAATATTTGCACTGGCAATGTAATATAAAATTCTTTATACTATTAGTGTGTATAAGTTCAATCATATATATATATAAGAATGTGAGAGTACATAAGTCTAAAGCTGGAACAATTGAACAAACTCCATAATGAAACAGAAGAAGCAAGAATTGGCACAAACTTAAACGTGAAGAGAAAGATAGATCGAGTGTTTTGTGTCGCTTTCTCTTTTCATTTAGTCGGTGTATTTTCATGCAAATTTATATATTCCGTTACAACATGTTATTAATGAAAGTTTCTGCCTAGTCCACACTTTTTTATTTTTTTTATTTTTTTATAAAGCCAACAAAAGTTAACTCACAGTCAGCACCGCGAGCCAATTCTTGATTTTTACTTTCTAAAGGGCTCGTTTGGTATAAGGGATAATGAATAATTAATTCCGGATTAAATTCAAAATATGTTTATTGTGAGCACGTGATTTTTGTTTCGCACGACAATCGCTCCAAAAGAAATAAAAAATAATAATTGGCCCTGCTGTACAATTTTCGGATTTCTGTGCGGCACTTTGTTGATTTATTTGTGACTTTTGCCCATTTTTATTTTTTCTTATTCATTTATTTAAAATACAAAATGTGTGTGTCAGGCATAATTCGAACCGTAATCCGGTCGTTAAAAAAAAGAAAATCATAAATAGGCATCTTCGTCCGTGATTTTGATTTGTTTGATTTTACCTGTTTTGAAATATTTTAGTGTGTGTGAATAATTGTATTGAGTGTGTATTTAATTTTTTTTAATTTGATTTTTTGCTTAGTTTTGTTTTTAAATAAAAAAAAAAGAGAAAGAAAAGAAAAAGAAAAGACCCCTTCCGGACTTGGGCCAATTTTGACAAAATTGGCCCAAACAAACAGCCCAAAACCCAGGCCTGCCCGGTCCAGACCACCTGATACCCAGGGCGTCCAAACGACGCCGTTTTAGTCCAGTGTGATCTGGGCCGTTGATCTCAGATTGATCAACGGCCAAGATCACTTCCCCACAACCCACTGAGGAACCCGACCCGTTTTCACCCGGACCAACCCAAAACCCTTTACCCTCAAAACGACACCGTTCCACTTAAGACCATCAGATCCAAACCGTAGATCTAGATTGATCTAACGGTTGAGATCAACCCACCCACTAACTATATAAGCCCAGAACCTTTACCCTGCCCCCCCCTATCCGAACCCCAGCCTTCGTCTCCACGAACCCTTCCCCTCAAACCCTAGCCGCCCCTGCACACCTTCACCAGAAACCCGGCGGCCTGAACGCCGGTGACCTCCACCTGAACACCATAGAACCCCCATGCCATCCTGAACCCAAATCTACCAACCACACACTTCGAATCTTGTCCCACCTTCTCGAATCTTCATTTGAAGATTCGAGTCGGAACCTAATCTACACCGATCTGCCTTAAATTCATACTAGGCACTCCCCATACCCCCCTCGTGACCAAACCATACTTGGTTTGTTGTAAGGGTCTGTTCGTTTTCTGTTTATGTCCTTGACTTCTATCAACTGTGCTTCAATCACTTTGCCTGAACCTCTGTTGTTTGTCTAAATTCCCCCTCCTATTCTGATAAGGCATTATGTATTTGTTTGTGCAAGTAGCTGATTTTCGAGTTTGGATTGACTAGTTGACTCCTCGAGTGCATTTCTGTTTAGTCAGTATAATTCGAACCATGATCGATACTGTTTAAATGTCTGATTTTTGGCTACGATTGTGTATGTTAATGCTAATATAGTCGAGTCGACATGTGTCGTCAATTAGTTTTCAACTGTCCGAACAATAACAAATCGACTTACTTCTGCTAAGCATTTGTTGAGTCATTTAAGAACCAGTTTTGTTTACTTATAGCTGTTGATTTGGATCAGTAATGTAAAAGGGATGTTTGGTTTAAATGCTGCATTGGAGGGCATGTGCACTCTTGCACAGCATGTGCATTGGTGCACCTCATGTGCTTTGTGCACAACCTGTGGCCTGCATAAAGGTCTTTGTTAAGTTTTAAATAATTTGACAGCATATGCTGTCAGATATATTCTACTGCCCATGTTTGTTTTTAGTTAATAAAATAGGAAAGATAAGTCTGCCAGGGAATATTGATGGGTTTAATACTTAATTAGCTAAAGTGGAACTGAAAATGGAAGGGCACATGGGAGGGGTACTGTGATATTAAAAAGAGGCTGTTAAAAGGAGTAGTTTTTAGGCTTATAAAGGGGGCACATTGAGAGATATAAGGAGGAGATAGACATACAGAAGGAGAGGAGGATACACACTGGACCTGGAGAGCTGAAAAAGAAAAACACACACACAGAGAAGAGAAGAGAGCAAAAAGAGAAAAGGATACCACCTGGTATTAAGGAGAGGACATACACTGTGAGGATAGAAGGGAAAAGATAGAGCTGGTTTTAGGAAAACACAGATAGAGAGATGTTAAGAGATAGAAGGTGTACAATCAACAATCAGAAACTGTTTCCTCCTATTATTATTTGGGTTTCAGTTGTTCAACTTGTTCAAATCAATTCTGATTCTTTGAAGTTCCAGTTGTGTCTATTAGTCGAGTGTTTTCATTGGTTTACTACTGGTTTGGTCTGTCTGGAGTTCTGATTCTACTCCACTGGGTGTTGCTGTCATTTGGTTATTGCTTCTTATTGGCCATAGTTGTATTTCTGCACTCGAGCCTGTTCTTGCTGTATTGCTTTGCCTGCTGCTATTCTGCCCTGCTGCTACTGATAGTGCTGTGATTGCTGTTTTGTTGTCATTGTATTCTGCTGACTCCCTTTTTCTTCAATTATCAAATATTTCCAGGTACACAACCTCTGAAACCTTGTATTGTTGAAAGTTTGAAGTTAAAGCAGAAATAAAAGAAACGAACAGCTGTTTATGTTATAACATTGGTGTTAAAAAATAGGTCGAATGTTAGTTGGGCTCATATTTTTACTGCAAACTGCAAATATTTTGTATAAACTGGCATACATTCTGTTTGAGATGAACTGTTAGATAGCATTGTTCAATAGTAATGACAGTATGACATAGACAGCATGTTTGATTTAGTATACATTCAGTTCAGTATAACACTCTATTTGGTTTAGTTATGACTGTATAACATAGAGTCATGTCAAGCACTTGTATGTATTTTTGTCTAGACCACTGAATTGACAAATCTGTGGTACTAGGTCTGGGATAAATGTATCCCAAACAAACTCTCATGAAGTCACATTAAGAGTTTGGCTATGAATGCCAGCTCTCCTGTCAGATTATTTGTTCCAATATAGGTTCGATATCGGGTCTCGGTATAGATTCCTTGTTTCAAAATAATGTGATGATTGTTGAGAGAAACAAATAGTCATTTTGAGTTCAATTAGTAGTAATTTTCCTAATAAACAGCCGATTTCGTTATCAATTTCAAATAGGTTAGAGTTTAAAAATAGGACTTGGAGGTCGTTAAACATAACTCAATATATGTTGTTAGTTTGCTTGCAATCTCACTTACCAAAATTAATAAGTGTATCCACTCGATGAAGACGAAGCATGAGGTAACTCTCACCTCATAAACAATCAATCAGGTAATCAAACAAATTTGGGCTCGGCAAACATCGCGGGTCCCCGGTACGTAGCCCCCTCCTCGACTCGAGTTGTCCGCTCGGGTACACAGTCTAGAACAAATGCCCAGGTTACGAACCTAGAATAACTTGACTTCATGCCGGATCCCTAGTAGGAACGCTTATCTGCATCATGTTGCATTTGACTTAGGAGACTCAACACAGGGGTTGGGTCCGTCTAGGACAGGCAACCTAAATGAAAAGACCACCCTGCTGCATCCTATTTGTTTTGCGCATTTATTTGCTTCGGTTCCTCATGCTGACCGGTTTCTAAAAAAGGAGAGGGAAAATAGCAGCGTAGGGAGATAATTACTTATTTTGGAAAAATAAAACCAATGTCCAAGTAGTGTCAAAACCTCGCCGGAATTTCTCTAAAAAAAAAAGAATAAAAACAAAATTTGTCTTCTTAGTTTGAATTAAAAAAAAAATACAAATTTTCTTTTTTATCATTTCCAAAATCAAAAAGAAAAAAGGGTATTTATTTAAAAGTAAAAAAAAAAAACGGAAATTCATAATTCAAAAAAATGTTGTTTCTTTTGTAGTACCCCTTTTATAAATTCAGACTAATAGTCCAAATATTTCCCAAAAAATAATTAGTAATAAATATTTTCTTTAATCTTTATCTCTTTTCAAAAAAAATAATAAAAATACGTATTCTTGATTTTTAGGTTTATTTGGTTTTCTCTATTCACGATAGCCCGAACTACGCCGGTTTGATTCTCACCGGATGTGAGATACGTAGGCAACCCTCGTCGGGTTCAACCCCATTTTGCTAAAATAGCCAAAATAAAAAAAAAATGCGTTTCAAATTTTTAAAGAGTCATAAATAAGTCAGGTGACGTTGTTTTGTCATAAATAGCCGAATGTTCCCGAAAGGGACGCCGGAAGGCTGACTTTGCATAAACAGCCACCTTTGGGTCTTGTTTAGCATTTTTAGACCCACACAGCCTTAAAATCTTCGTCCCCGAAGTGTTTAAAGGCCGTGTTCAAAACTTGATCCCCTCTGTAAAAATATTTTTGAGTCAGTCATTTTTGTTAAAATCACCTTAATAAATGTGCAGGATGAGCACGATGCAAAATGAATATTTTTCAATAATGACCAAAATCCCTGTCAAGTTACGGCTATGGTGGAATGATCTAGGTGTTGAAGGACAAAATGAGGTTAAGAAATATCTGAAAGGTCTTGTGGGTCTGTTGGAAATCCAACCTCGGGGAGATATCATAAGGGCTTTGATCACCTATTGGGACCCGGCGCACAACGTTTTCCATTTCTCTGATTTTGAACTCACCCCGACTTTGGAAGAAATGGCTGGGTACATCGGGAATGCTGAACTTCCGTTAAGACAGAAATACTTGGTTGCCCCAAGAGTCGTCACGGTACATCGGTTCCTAGATTCATTGAAGATACCTAGAACAGTCCACAACCCGGATCTAGCAGCCGGATTTTGTACTCCATGCTTCATATATGATAGGTACGGTCATGAGGGGGGATTCAATAATCCAATCAACAAACTGTGCAGCAAAGGAGTTCGTCAGAAGTGGGACGAGCACAGACAGGTAGCGTTCATGATAATGTTCCTGGGCCTCCTGGTATTTCCAAGGAAAGATGGAAACATCGATTTGAAGATATCTGGGGTCGTCAGCACTTTACTCACGCAAAGTGACAGTACTCTCGCGCCAATGGTGGTATCTGACATCTTTCGGGCTCTTACAGTTTGTAAAGCTGGGGAAAGTTTCTTCGAAGGTTGTAACTTGCTCCTACAGATATGGATGACCGAGCACCTCTACCATCATTCCGAGATTTTAAGCCATGGTTCCCCGGAAAAGACCCGCATAGAAGAATCTTACACGAGAACCAAAGAGATCATTTTGCCCAAAGGAGTCCTGGCATGGACCTCGTTCTTTCAAGCTCTTACTGCCAGCCAAATACAATGGACGCTAGGATGGTTGCCCGTCGATGAGATCTTATATATGTCGGCAGCCAAAACTCATTTCTTGCTGATGGGGCTTAAGAGCATTCAACCTTACGCACCCGGCCAAGTTTTGAGATAGTTCGGAAGATGCCAGACAGTACCTCATGAGGAAGATCTTAGCGCTCAAGCAGTTGAGATAAGTCCTAACGGACAGTTCCCAGAAGCAAAGATTTGCCAAATCTGGAATGAGAGTCAACATTTGAAATCAGATACTTGCGTGCGGGATCGAGCCAAAGGGGAAACGACGCCAGGTTACCTTGCATGGTATAGAAGGGAACTCGAGCATGAAAGGCCAGCTAAGAGACCCCACATCCGGAATTTCACCGAGTCATCGCAAAGGCATTGGGATTGGTTAGCAAAGGAAAGAGGCTATTGTGCCGAAATCAGCAGGTTAAAGCAACAAGTAGAAGGCATGAAATACGAGCACAACGTGCAAATTGCCACCGATCTGGGAGAGCGGAACAGGTTAATTCAAGAAAATGAAAGGCTCAGAGCCCAGATCAAACAGATAAGGTTGGATGCAGATAAACAACCAAGGCGTCGATTAGACGAGCACCTGATAAAAAGGCTAAAAAGCGAGATCAGAGAATGGCAAGATGGTTTGGAGAAGTCTGAAAACATCATAGCAGAGCTCAAAGCGCAGTGGGATACGAGGGCAGATAAGCATCGCAGATACCTGAACCAATTGGAAGGCGACCACGAGAAAACCGTTGCTAAGATAAAGAGAGAGATGGCTGCACTTGAGATCAAAGTAGTTAATCAGGCCAAGGATTTCCAAATTGAGAGCAGATACTGGCACGACTCAATAGCCCAGATGAAGTTGGAAATACGGCGACTGAAGCATCAGCATGTACAAGATACTCAAGTCTTCAAGATATGCAGCGATCAGATAAAACGCCTGCTCGTAGAGAAGAAGCAAGCCAGAGATAGGGTCAAGGCCATTGCCCATGCCATCACCAGACGATGCCTACGATGTGAGAACATGTCCAGCGTTACCGTCCTCTCGGCAGTAATGGGTTATGTCAAGCAGACTATGCATGAGCTGGAGCAACTTGAGAGGGATCTCACACCTAGGGCCGCGGCAAGGCCGAACGATGCCCCGCGGACACCAATTTTCAAAACCATAATGCACTCATAATTCAAGCCTGTATCTTAGCATCTTCTGCCTGTTTTTCCATCAGGGTGATTTTTAGTCTATTTTTGAGTCTAGGTTTATTTTCAAAGTTTGCTTTTTCTTTTGCAGAATGTAGTTTGTAATAGACTACTTCAACAATAAAGAGTTTGTTTCTTTTACGCTCATTTATGTATTTCGAACTACGTAATGATCTGATTCACGTAGGCATCGTGATACGTAGGCAATCCTCATCGGATCCGGTCGCATTTCTTTTACTGCAAAATAGAAAAAACATAAGAGAAAAACAAAAGAGAAAAAGAAAAAAAACTAATAAAAAACGCCGGAATGACGCATGCTCTCATAGCAAACATATAGTAATCCACTTAACTGTATAGGTGCATCATGCCCAACGTGAGATTAACTATCTGTTATTTGCTACAAATTAACCGTGCGTTTGTCATTGAGCATCCCCAGGGTTTTTTGAAAAGACGGTTGGTTTGGTGAAAGTCTGGCCTCACACTCATATTTCACGAGGTCAAGGAGAAGTGTTCAACTACCTGTTGTTAGGGCCAGAAGCAGCACTCACACTTACTTCACCAGGTCAAAAGGAAGTGTGGAAATGTCTTCAGAAATCCCATTACAAACGATCCCTATTTCTGAGGAGAGCTCAATCTCAGCCGTCCTCACACCTGAATCCGCAACTGCGGAGGAAAATAGAATCCTACGGCTCCGCATGTTGGAAATGCTGGACGACTGGAATAATGGGAAAGAGCCGCCAAGTGTCGTCCCCGGATTCCCTGAATTATTCTCCAGGTCAAGTGGGACTTCTAATGTCCCCATAAATTATCCTGCTACCCCATTCAGGTACCCAGCCACCTCAGCTTTCTCTGCTGGATCGCCTTCTGAGCCTCATCCCCGAATGTCATCCACTGATGCAAGCATGAACATCTTTACTGCATCGCCTTGCCCGGTTACGGCACAGCCTACCACGTACAAGCCGAGCTTTGACTCATCCTCTTTTACATTCCAAGCACCATCGCTCTCAATGGAACCAACTAGGCTCGCTACCATTACTAATCCTCTACCACCTCAGTGCGAGCTCGCACCAGGGCAGGATCAGAACCCCAGATTTGTAGAACAAAATGAGATTGCCAAAAGGATGAGAAGCCTTGAACAAAGTCTGAAGAATATGCAAGGATTGAGCGGACAAAAGAGCGTCTCTTACGCCGACCTGTGCATGTTCCCTCACGTGCACCTGCCAACGGGTTTCAAGACCCCTAAGTTCGAGAAATACGATGGGCACGGTGACCCCATTGCGCATCTTAAGAAATACTGCAACCAATTGCGGGAGCCGGCGGAAAAGAAGAACTGCTAATGGCATATTTTGGGGAAAGCCTAGTAGGGATAGCTTCGGAATGGTATATGGATCAGGAAATGTCCCGATGGCATATATGGGATGATCTCGCCAGAGATTTTGTAAAACAATTCCAGTATAACATCGATATTGCGCCAGACCGAAACTCTCTGTCGAATTTGAAGAAGAAGCCTTCGGAAAGCTTTAGAGAGTATGCTATTAAGTGGCGTGAACAGGCGTCGAGAGTGAAGCCTCCCATGGATGAAGTGGAAATGGTCACTACCTTTCTCCAGGCTCAAGAGTCTGACTATTTCCAAAACATGATGTCGGCCATGGGTAAGCCATTCGCGGAAGCGATCAAGATTAGAGAGATGGTGGAGAATGGTTTGAAAACGGGTAGGATTCTGAGTCAAGCAGCCATAAGGGCAACTTCCCAGGCCGTCCAAAGCGGGTCTGGAGGAACGACAAGGGGGAAGAAGAAAGAAGAAACGACTATGGCAGCCTCTGAAGCAAGGGAGTATCGTCATCCCAGGCCCCATTTTCCGGAAAGAGCCCCACGCCACTACTACCCCCACTCAAATTTGGCATATGCTCATCAACCTTATATGGTCATGAATGCCCAACCTTATAACCATCCACCACAACAAGCCAACCGAGGCCCAACTCCACCTCCCAGAAATCAGCCTCCTTACCGCAACCACTATAACCCACAACCCCCGCAGAATAACTACCGCCCCCAGGAGCCACCTCGACGGCGGACTTTCACGCCCATCGGTGAACAATACTCTACTTTGTTCCCTAAGCTAGTCCAGTTGGGTTTCTTGCAACCAATTCCCCAAACGAGGCAAAACCCAACATCGCCTTCTTACAAAGCTTGAGTCAGATGCGCCTATCATTCAGGGGCCGAGGGACATGATACAAATGACTGCTGGTCGTTGAAAAGAGTGGTCGAAAATTTGATAGAGCAAGGGAAAATAGTGCTAAGGGACGAGGAAATCCCGAACGTAACTAACAATCCATTACCTGCTCACAATAATGGGCCGCTGATCGGAATGATTTGTGAAGACAAAGAGTTCGATCCTGCTCTGAAAGCTATAATTGCCATTGTCGACACGGGGAAGAGGCCCGAAATGGACCAGAAACCAGAAAAGGAGGAAGAGGTCAAGGCTATAAAGAACAATCCTGAAAAGAAGGTAGAGAAGAAAGTGGTACCTGTAAAAAATGAAGTTCTTTACATACCACGAGGTCGAGCTGAAAAGGCACAGAACTTCGGGATCAAAAAGACAAAACCTATGTACGTGCCAAAAGGAGCCTATGTGGTCCGGGGGACGATTCAACCACCTCGGCTGAATGAGCCAGTGGTTATCGGACGCGTGCCACAAAAGCCAATGACCAACCCGTCCACAGTACCGTGGAATTATCAAAAGACTTTGGTAATGTACAAAGGTAAAGAGGTCACGGGAGAACTTCCAGAAAATACTTTCATTGGAGGGTACTCAAATACCCAAGAACTGAACAACGCCACACAAAGGCGCTTCCCTCCAAAGAAACCCGTGAGTGTTGAAGAAGCGGAAACGTTCTTCCAACAAATGAAGATGCCGGATTACGAAGTGATAGATCAGCTGCGCAAGCACCCTGAGCAAGTATCCATGCTATCATTATTAATAAGGTCAACCGAGCATCAAAAGATCCTGCTGAAAACCCTGAATGAAGCATATGTACCAGTTGAAACCTCGGTGGAGCAACTAGAGCGGATGGCAGAAAGATTCTTCGCCGTCAACCAAATCTCTTTCAGCAAGAATGATTTACCCCCGGAAGGAGCGGCACACAACAAGACTTTACATCTAACAGTTAAATGCGAAGACTATTATGTCAAGCGGGTAATGTTGGATGGAGGCTCAGGTGTTGACATTTGCCCGCTCTCCACGCTACAAAGGATGGAAATTGGGACCGGAAGAATCCGACCCAACAATGTCTGCATAAGAGCTTTCGACGGCATCAAGAGAGACACCATGGGAGAAATAGACCTGTTGTTGGTCATAGGACCAGTCGAATTTCAAGTAACCTTCCAGGTGATCGACATGGATACATCCTACAATTTTCTCCTTGGCAGACCTTGGATCCATGCGGCAGGAGCCGTGCCTTCCACTCTTCACCAGATGGTGAAGTTCGAGTACGAAGACCAAGAGATCGTGGTCCATGGGGAAGACGAACATGCCATTTATCGGGATCCATCCATCCCGTATCTTGAACCGAGAGAAGGGGGCGAACATACGGTCTATCAAGCTTTCGAGGTTGTACTGGCAGAGCAGCACAAAGAGGGAATACCTTGCCCCCAGCCTTTCTTGTCTAACGCCTCGGTCATGGTGGCCAAAGAGATGATCCGGCACGGATTTAGGCCAGGGAAGGGACTTGGACGAACCCTTCAGGGAATAACAGAACCCATTACTTTGACAGTCATCAAGAAACCTTTTGGACTAGGTTTCAAACCTACTCCAGCAGACGAAGAATGGGCAAAGAAGAGGAGAAACGAGGGTTGGAAGTTACCTCAACCCCTGCCGGATTTATATGCGACTTTCATCAGGCCAAGGTATGTTGAAGAAGATGATGAGGTCTTCACAGCTGAGGAAATCGAGGAGATATGTGGGGCAATGAGGGAGATGCTCTACGAGATTCACATGGTTCAGCCAGGTGAAGGAACGAGCACTGCTGAGATGCTGTACATGGGGCCGACCGCCCAACTCCAAAACTGGGAGGCTACGCCATTCCCGACTAGACGGAAGTCCGGGTAGAACTGTCCTGCCACCTTTCCTGTGTCACAAGTTATCTCCAGAACATAACTTGAACGTTTTCTCTTTTTCAATTGTTGTTTTGAATTCCTGAGTTGTAAACATTGTTGTCTTCCAACTTTCCAAAGAAAAATTTAAAAAAAATCATCTTTTGCTTTCCCATTATTCCTTTTGTTCTAATTTTTTGTTATTTTTCCTTTTTATCTTTCTTTTCAGTCTTAATAATGCGGCTTTAAATATGACATGCTTGCGGACTTCACGCCCAGATCACAATGAGCTATTTAACTGCGAATTAATGAACCCAGAACCAGAATATGATGCGGAAGAGGCTTTTAGGGAAATAAACCGAGAGTTGGAATATTTCGAGAATAAACCTAAGCCAAATCTGAATGACACTGAACCGGTAAATTTGGGAACCCCGGAAGAAATCCGGGAGACCAAAATAAGCATTCACACGGACAAGAAAACGCGAGAGGCGATAATTCAACTTCTTTTCGAATTTAAAGACGTGTTTGCTTGGTCATATGATGACATGCCGGGGCTAGGTATTGATCTAGTGGTTCATAAATTGCCGATTCATCCTGACTGTCCCCCAGTTCAACAAAAGCAACGAAAGTTCAAAACTGAGATCAGCGACAAGATTAAAGAGGAGATCACCAAACAACTGAAAACGGGAGTGATTCGGGTAGTCCAATATACAACATGGTTGGCGAATGTGGTTCCAGTACCAAAGAAGGACGGGAAAACTCGAGTATGTGTAGATTACCGAGATTTGAACAGAGCAAGTCCTAAGGATAATTTCCCGCTGCCCAACATCCACATCCTCGTTGATAATTGTGCCAAACACGAGATACAGTCTTTTGTAGATTGTTACGCTGGGTATCATCAGGTACTGATGGATGAAGAGGACGCCGAGAAAACTGCCTTCACCACGCCTTGGGGCACCTACTGTTACCGGGTCATGCCATTTGGTCTGAAGAATGCTGGGGCTACTTACATGAGGGCCATGACTGCCATTTTCCATGACATGATGCACCAGGAAATAGAGGTGTACGTGGACGATGTGATAGTCAAGTCCAGGACGCAGGATAATCACATCCAAGACTTGAGGAAATTCTTCGAGAGATTAAGGAAGTATGACTTGAAGCTAAACCCAGCCAAATGCGCTTTCGGAGTTCCGTCGGGCAAACTTCTGGGCTTCATCGTAAGCAGGAGAGGTATCGAGCTAGATCCAACTAAGATAAAATCCATCAGAGATCTGCCTCCCCCAAAAACGAAGAAAGACGTGATGAGTCTTTTGGGCAGGTTGAACTACATCAGTCGGTTTATTGCCCAGCTGACAAGCACGTGTGAGCCCATATTCAAGCTGTTAAGGAAAGATGCGGCGATCAGATGGACACCTGAGTGTCAAGAAGCCTTTGATAAAGTCAAAGAATACCTTTCGAATCCCCCGGTCTTGGTCCCTCCAGAACCGGGAAGGCCACTTTTCTTGTATCTGACAGTCTTGGAGAACTCTTTCGGCTGCGTCCTCGGGCAACACGATGTAACCGGAAAGAAGGAACAAGCAATCTACTACTTGAGCAAGAAATTCACCGGCTACGAGGCCAAATACACTCTGCTGGAAAGGACATGCTGCGCTCTCACATGGGTTGCTCAAAAGCTGAGACATTATCTCCAAGCCCACACTACGTTCCTCATAAGCAGGTTGGATCCTTTGAAGTATATATTTCAGAAACCAATGCCTACTGGGAGATTGGCTAAATGGCAAATCTTGCTTACGGAATTCGACATAGTTTATGTCACTCACACGACAATGAAAGCCCAGGCATTAGCAGATCATTTGGCCGAAAATCCGGTCGATGAGGAATACCAGCCATTGGATACCTACTTTCCAGATGAAGAAGTAAACACCGTAGAAGTAATCTCGGAGGAAGCTCATGTTTGGAAGATGTTCTTTGACGGAGCCGTGAACGCCAAGGGTGTAGGGATTGGGGCAATTTTGATCTCGCCTTCTGGTCAGCATTATCCCGCCACAGCTAGACTTCGTTTCTTTTGCACAAATAATACAGCTGAGTATGAAGCCTGCATCATGGGCATGCATATGGCAATCGATCAGGATGTTGAAGACTTACTGATTATGGGAGATTCTGACCTGATCATCCGGTAAGCTCAAGGCGAATGGGAAACTCGGGATGTCAAACTTATCCCGTACCGACAACATGTGGAGGACCTCAGCAAGCGCTTTACATCAATAGAATTCAGGTACATTCCGAGGTGTCATAATGAACTGGCAGATGCACTTGCTACTTTGGCTTCAATGCTACCCTACCCGGGCAACGCCCATGTCGATCCTTTGGAAATCCAAATCAAGGAAAGACACGGTTACTGCAGTGTAATCGAGGCAGGATCAAATATGCAGCCTTGGTACCATGACATCAAGAGGTTCCTAAAGACACAAGAATACCCCGAGCACGCTACTGGAGATCAAAAAAGGACCATTAGGCGACATGCAAGTGGTTTCTTTCTGAGCGGCAAAGTGTTGTATAAGAGTACCCCGGACCTCAATCTCCTAAGATGTGTCGATATCGAGGAAGCGAGAAAGATCATGCACGAAGTACACGCAGGTGTGTGCGGACCTCACATGAATGGGTATGTCTTAACGAAGAAAATCCTTAGAGCAGGTTATTACTGGATGACCATGGAAAAGGATTGCTTCAGCTTCGTTCGGAAATGTCATCAGTGTCAGGTGCACAGTGATTTGATTCATGCACCCCCCACGGAACTGCATCCCATGTCCGCACCTTGGCCATTTGTCGCTTGGGGCATGGACGTCATTGGACCAATCGAACCAAAGGCTTCGAATGGATACAGGTTTATACTGGTTGCCATCGATTACTTCACAAAATGGGTAGAAGCTGTCACTCTCAAGTCGGTCACTAAGAAAGCTGTGGTGGATTTTGTACACTCAAATCTTATCTGTCGCTTCGGTATTCCTGCGACTATCATTACAGATAACGCAGCGAACTTGAACAGTCACTTGATGGGAGATGTATGTGAGCAATTCAAGATAACGCATAGGAATTCCACTCCTTATCGGCCGAAAGCCAATGGTGCTGTGGAAGCTGCAAACAAAAACATCAAGAAGATTTTGAGGAAAACGATCCAAAGTTCCCGACAGTGGCATGAGCAGTTACCTTTTGCATTATTGGGGTACCGAACTACGGTACGCACATCGGTGGGAGCGACTCCTTATCTTTTGGTTTATGGGACCGAGGCTGTAATACCGGCAGAGGTAGAGATTCCTTCGCTTCGAATCATTGTCGAAGCAGAAATCGAAGACAGCGAGTGGGTCAAGGCTCGACTGGAGCAATTGACGTTGATTGATGAAAAGCGAATGGCCGCAGTTTGTCACGGACAGTTATACCAACGAAAGATGGCCCGTGCTTACAACAAGAAAGTCCGACCCCGGAATTTCGAAGTAGGTCAGCTGGTACTAAGGCGTATTCTGCCGCATCATGAAGAAGCAAAAGGAAAGTTTGCCCCAAATTGGAAAGGCCCATACATCGTAAGGAAGATATTGCCGAGAGGAGCTTTGTATTTAGGAGATATCGAAGGAAATGACCCCGACACAGCAGTAAATGCAGATGCAGTCAAGAGGTACTACGTCTAAATCATACTCCAGTGGTCCCGACACGTTTGAAAATGGCGAAGGTTTTATTCCCCACTATTCCCCAAACACTACCCAATTCTCTCCACCAATTTTTGAGCCACTTACAAAACAAAAAAAAAACAAAAAAAAACAGCAAAAACAAAACATTGATTGAGGCCTGAACTACGTTTGACTTGATTCCGAAAGGATACGTAGGCAGCCTCTCCTTGAGGTTCAGTCACACCAACAATAAAATCCCATCCACCTTGAAATTGAAACCGGGGCACGTCAAGCAGTTGAGAAGTTGGTATCACTACCTCTCCTTACCAAGCACAAGCTTTCAAATCAATTACCAAATATGGTGGGGAACCAATAAGCGTCACGAATGGAGACCAGCACACTCTAAATTGAGAGAGATAAAATGAGAGAGTCTCGGCGGTGAAAACCTTCGGGCACCACGAGGCGACGGGAGTTAGAGAAACCAAAATGAGAGAGCTTGTTTAGTAAAAACTCGCAAAGAGTGCTATCAAGCGATGATAGGAAGAGAAATGAGAGAGGTCAGCCAGCGAAAACCCGCAAAGGGCGCTGTTGGCCGAAAAAGAATGACGCCACCCCAAGAAAGTTTCGGCAAAATGCCACCAGTTTGGAATCACAGATCCGTTCTGGTTCAGGAAAACGCAAGCTCTTAGAAGGTCAGACGTCCAGTCCAAAGAGCATGTCATGTCATTTAAAGCCAGCGTTATCTTCCTCAGATAAGTCTTTCTCGTCCCGAAAAGGGTATTCCTTTTCTGATTTGTTTTCCCCTTTCTTTGTTTCTTTTCGAATCCCTTTTGCATTTTAACCCCGAGTTCAGGACACACCGGAAAGGACAGGTGGCATGGTTTGTTTGCACGGAATCCCGTCTCATGAAAGAAAGCGCCTCATCTCGTTGGTATGATTGCCCAAGCATGATGGATCATGACGTTTGATGGTGTTTCAGAGTAAAGAGGAAAGAGAGAAATCTTGAAATCTTCCCCAGCAAGTCCGCCTTCGGACAAATCCCCACAGAGTCTCCCCCTGTACAAATTCCCACAGAGTCTCTCCTTTTATACAATCTCCCACAAAGTCTCCCCAGTATGAAAAAAAAAAGAAAAAAATCCCCGTTGGAATTTCATCAGCACATCCCCAGCAAGTCCTTTTGTAAATATTCCCCAACAAGCTTACCCCAACAAACCCTGGGAAACTCGTTTTGAAACAAAAACCCAGCATACCCCATTGTACAGAATCCGCACAAAGGATCCACTTTGTAAATATTCCCCCCATAAGAGCTTCCTTTTGTACAAATTCCCACAGAACACCCCCAATAAAATCCCCGTTGAGAACCTTCAATCAAAACGGGACAAAAGAAAAAAAGAGAGGCCTTACGAGGCAAGTCATCGCAGAATCTGGAGATACAAGCCTGAACATTCTAGAAGGGTTTCGCCATTCGAATCAAATCAATGGCGGAACATCACAACAGAAATAAAGATGCAAGAAAGTAATTGGGAACGATCAAGGTCACCAAACCGACCGTCATTTCCGAACTAACGAATTATTCTTTGTTTTGAAAGGTTGAAACAGGTCTAATCCAAGACAACCGTGCAAGAAGCAGGTGTCACCCAAAGAAGAAGGTACACGGGTACAGGAAGTACTTCGGCAATGATGGATTCACTCGAAAGGTAAGCTTCCACGAAACTCCCTTTCATTCTTCTATTTAAAACAAGAAAACTCAAAAATAGATCGTGTAGTATCCTCGAGCTTTATCCCCAGCCAGTCAGCATTAGGGTTTTAAACTCTAAACTGAATTTTTCTTTTAGTCAGCATTAGGGTTTTAAACCCTAAACTGAATTTTCCTTTTAGTCAGCATTGGGGTTTTAAACCCTAAACTGAACTTTTTCTTTCAGTCAGCATTAGGGTTTTAAACCCTAAACTGAACTTTTTCTTTCAGTCAGCATTAGGGTTTTAAACCCTAAACTGAATTTTCCTTTTAGTCAGCATTAGGGTTTTAAACCCTAAACTGAACTTTTTCCATTCAGCCAGCATTAGGGTTTTAAACCCTAAACTGAGCTTTTCCATGCAATCAGCATTAGGGTTTTAAACCCTAAACTAAATTTTCCTTTTAGTCAGCATTAGGGTTTTAAACCCTAAACTAGACTTTTTCCATTCGGCCAGCATTAGGGTTTTAAACCATAAACTGAGCTTTTCCATGCAATCAGCATTAGGGTTTTAAACCCTAAACTGAATTTTTCTTTTAGTCAGCATTAGGGTTTTAAACCCTAAACTGAACTTTTTCCATTCAGCCAGCATTAGGGTTTTAAACCCTAAACTGAGCTTTTCCATGTAATCAGCATTAGGGTTTTAAACCCTAAACTGAATTTTCCTTTTAGTCAGCATTAGGGTTTTAAACCCTAAACTGAACTTTTTCCTTTCAGCCAGCATTAGGGTTTTAAACCCTAAACTGAACTTTTTCCATTCAGCCAGCATTAGGGTTTTAAACCCTAAACTGAGCTTTTCCATGCAATCAGCATTAGGGTTTTAAACCCTAAACTGAATTTTCCTTTTAGTCAGCATTAGGGTTTTAAACCCTAAACTGAGCTTTTTCCATTCGGCCAGCATTAGGGTTTTAAACCCTAAACTGAGCTTTTCCATGCAATCAGCATTAGGGTTTTAAACCCTAAACTGAATTTTCCTTTTAGTCAGCATTAGGGTTTTAAACCCTAAACTGAACTTTTTCCATTCAGCCAGCATTAGGGTTTTAAACCCTAAACTGCGCTTTTCCATACAGTCAGTATTAGGGTTTTAAACCCTAAACTGAATTTTCCTTTTAGTCAGCATTAGGGTTTTAAACCCTAAACTGAACTTTTTTCTTTCAGTCAGCATTAGGGTTTTAAACCCTAAACTGAACTTTTTCTTTCAGTCAGCATTAGGGTTTTAAACCCTAAACTAAATTTTCCTTTTAGTCAGCATTAGGGTTTTAAACCCTAAACTGAACTTTTTCCATTCAGCCAGCATTAGGGTTTTAAACCCTAAACTGAGCTTTTCCATGCAATCAACATTAGGGTTTTAAACCCTAAACTGAATTTTCCTTTTAGTCAGCATTAGGGTTTTAAACCCTAAACTGAACTTTTTCCATTCAGCCAGCATTAGGGTTTTAAACCCTAAACTGAGCTTTTCCATGCAATCAGCATTAGGGTTTTAAACCCTAAACTGAATTTTCCTTTTAGCCAGCATTAGGGTTTTAAACCTTAAACTGGACTTTTTTCATTCGGCCAGCATTAGGGTTTTAAACCCTAAACTGAGCTTTTCCATGCAATCAGCATTAGGGTTTTAAACTCTAAACTGAATTTTCCTTTTAGTCAGCATTAGGGTTTTAAACCCTAAACTGAACTTTTTCCATTCAGCCAGCATTAGGGTTTTAAACCCTAAACTGAGCTTTTCCATGCAGTCAGCATTAGGGTTTTAAACCCTAAACTGAATTTTCCTTTTAGTCAGCATTAGGGTTTTAAACCCTAAACTGAACTTTTTCCTTTCAGCCAGCATTAGGGTTTTAAACCCTAAACTGAGCTTTTCCATGCAATCAGCATTAGGGTTTTAAACCCTAAACTGAATTTTCCTTTTAGTCAGCATTAGGGTTTTAAACCCTAAACTGAACTTTTCCTTTCAGCCAGCATTAGGGTTTTAAACCCTAAGCTGAACCTTTCCCCAGCTAGTCGGTATTAGGGCTCTAACCCTGAACTGAACATTTTTATCTTCCTTCATCAATTTTACGAACTTCCTGGCGAATAATTAACGAAATTTTCCTAGTGAAACTGGGGCAGAAAATTTCGTTCGTTTGTTTGTTTTCTCCCGCAGGTCTAACCTCGAGCCACATGGATCGAAATGACCCACGAGATGAGTCCCAGAAGAAAAAGAAAAAAGAAGGTCCCGAGATATCGGAGTAAATGGAAGGCAAATTGACTCCAACATTTGGCCGAGGTCCTGAACCCTGCCGATCGCGTCTCACTCAGTATCCCAGAGATTAAACAGGTCACCGCAACTCGCAAGCATCAAGATTCAGATCGGAGTCTACAAGCAGAATCGGCTAAGAACCAAGATCAAGTCGTAAAAGAATCATAGATAGGAATCTTGTAACTAGCAGTTGACATACATATAAGTAGATAGCTCAGTTTCCAATTTTCGTTTGGTTGTAATAAGGCGGTCAGTGACGCAGCAGTGACAACAACAATAGCAGTAGCAGCAAGCATTGCAATCCCATGGTAGTCCCAGCTACCAAAACTTCTCGAACTATATTGACCTGATTCCTGTTTAGCCCAGGATATGTAGGAAATCTTTGAAGCAAGATTCGGTCAGATCTTTCAAAAAACATGTTTCATACGGAGTGGTCCATAGGCAAAAATCGCTCATACACGCTCACTTATCTTTGCACGAAAACTCTTCGTGTTTCCGAACAAAGAGGGGCAGCTGTGAGCACGTGATTTTTGTTTCGCACGACAATCGCTCCAAAAGAAATAAAAAATAATAATTGGCCCTGCTGTACAATTTTCGGATTTCTGTGCGGCACTTTGTTGATTTATTTGTGACTTTTGCCCATTTTTATTTTTTCTTATTCATTTATTTAAAATACAAAATGTGTGTGTCAGGCATAATTCGAACCGTAATCCGGTCGTTAAAAAAAAGAAAATCATAAATAGGCATCTTCGTCCGTGATTTTGATTTGTTTGATTTTGCCTGTTTTGAAATATTTTAGTGTGTGTGAATAATTGTATTGAGTGTGTATTTAATTTTTTTTAATTTGATTTTTTTGCTTAGTTTTGTTTTTAAATAAAAAAAAAGAGAAAGAAAAGAAAAAGAAAAGACCCCTTCCGGACTTGGGCCAATTTTGACAAAATTGGCCCAAACAAACAGCCCAAAACCCAGGCCTGCCCGGTCCAGACCACCTGATACCCAGGGCGTCCAAACGACGCCATTTTAGTCCAGTGTGATCTGGGCCGTTGATCTCAGATTGATCAACGGCCAAGATCACTTCCCCACCACCCACTGAGGAACCCGACCCGTTTTCACCCTGACCAACCCAAAACCCTTTACCCTCAAAACGACACCGTTCCACTTAAGACCGTCAGATCCAAACCGTAGATCTAGATTGATCTAACGGTTGAGATCAACCCACCCACTAACTATATAAGCCCATAATCCTACCCTGCCCCCCTATCCTAACCCCAGCCTTCGTCTCCACAAACCCTTCCCCTCAAACCCTAGCCGCCCCTGCACACCTTCACCAGAAACCCGGCGGCCTGAACGCCGGTGACCTCCACCTGAACACCATAGAACCCCCATGCCATCCTGAACCCAAATCTACCAACCACACACTTCGAATCCTGTCCCACCTTCTCGAATCTTCATTTGAAGATTCGAGTCGGAACCTAATCTACACCGATCTGCCTTAAATTCATACCAGGCACTCCCCATACCCCCCTCGTGACCAAACCATACTTGGTTTGGTCCGAATCTGATCAGGGAAGCATGAATCCCAGATCTGAGTTTTGGAAATTTTGTGTTCCTCCGTCACTGGTTCAACCGAAGAGATTAAGGTCTAATGGACTTTAATCAAAGTGTTTCTCATCTGAGAAACACTTCGTTTAAAGTCCGTTCAGCCTTAAGAAAGGCCTGACCGAGTCCGAGTTAAGGTTTTGATCTTTTGCGGTTTAAGGTGAGTTTCTTTCTTTTCTTAGTTGTTTTGGTTCGTTTGATTGTTGTAAGGGTCTGTTCGTTTTCTGTTTATGTCCTTGACTTCTATCAACTGTGCTTCAATCACTTTGCCTGAACCTCTGTTGTTTGTCTAAATTCCCCCTCCTATTCTGATAAGGCATTATGTATTTGTTTGTGCAAGTAGCTGATTTTCGAGTTTGGATTGACTAGTTGACTCATCGAGTGCATTTCTGTTTAGTCAGTATAATTCGAACCATGATCGATACTGTTTAAATGTCTGATTTTTGGCTACGATTGTGTATGTTAATGCTAATATAGTCGAGTCGACATGTGTCGTCAATTAGTTTTCAACTGTCCGAACAATAACAAATCGACTTACTTCTGCTAAGCATTTGTTGAGTCATTTAAGAACCAGTTTTGTTTACTTATAGCTGTTGATTTGGATCAGTAATGTAAAAGGGATGTTTGGTTTAAATGCTGCATTGGAGGGCATGTGCACTCTTGCACAGCATGTGCATTGGTGCACCTCATGTGCTTTGTGCACAACCTGTGGCCTGCATAAAGGTCTTTGTTAAGTTTTAAATAATTTGACAGCATATGCTGTCAGATATATTCTACTGCCCATGTTTGTTTTTAGTTAATAAAATAGGAAAGATAAGTCTGCCAGGGAATATTGATGGGTTTAATACTTAATTAGCTAAAGTGGAACTGAAAATGGAAGGGCACATGGGAGGGGTACTGTGATATTAAAAAGAGGCTGTTAAAAGGAGTAGTTTTTAGGCTTATAAAGGGGGCACATTGAGAGATATAAGGAGGAGATAGACATACAGAAGGAGAGGAGGATACACACTGGACCTGGAGAGCTGAAAAAGAAAAACACACACACAGAGAAGAGAAGAGAGCAAAAAGAGAAAAGGATACCACCTGGTATTAAGGAGAGGACATACACTATGAGGATAGAAGGGAAAAGATAGAGCTGGTTTTAGGAAAACACAGATAGAGAGATGTTAAGAGATAGAAGGTGTACAATCAACAATCAGAAACTGTTTCCTCCTATTATTATTTGGGTTTCAGTTGTTCAACTTGTTCAAATCAATTCTGATTCTTTGAAGTTCCAGTTGTGTCTATTAGTCGAGTGTTTTCATTGGTTTACTACTGGTTTGGTCTGTCTGGAGTTCTGATTCTACTCCACTGGGTGTTGCTGTCATTTGGTTATTGCTTCTTATTGGCCATAGTTGTATTTCTGCACTCGAGCCTGTTCTTGCTGTATTGCTTTGCCTGCTGCTATTCTGCCCTGCTGCTACTGATAGTGCTGTGATTGCTGCTGTTTTGTTGTCATTGTATTCTGCTGACTCCCTTTTTCTTCAATTATCAAATATTTCCAGGTACACAACCTCTGAAACCTTGTATTGTTGAAAGTTTGAAGTTGAAGCAGAAATAAAAGAAACGAACAGCTGTTTATGTTATAACATTGGTGTTAAAAAATAGGTCGAATGTTAGTTGGGCTCATATTTTTACTGCAAACTGCAAATATTTTGTATAAACTGGCATACATTCTGTTTGAGATGAACTGTTAGATAGCATTGTTCAATAGTAATGACAGTATGACATAGACAGCATGTTTGATTTAGTATACATTCAGTTCAGTATAACACTCTATTTGGTTTAGTTATGACTGTATAACATAGAGTCATGGCAAGCACTTGTATGTATTTTTGTCTAGACCACTGAATTGACAAATCTGTGGTACTAGGTCTGGGATAAATGTATCCCAAACAAACTCTCATGCAGTCACATTAAGAGTTTGGCTATGAATGCCAGCTCTCCTGTCAGATTATTTGTTCCAATATAGGTTCGATATCGGGTCTCGGTATAGATTACTTGTTTCAAAATAATGTGATGATTGTTGAGAGAAACAAATAGTCATTTTGAGTTCAATTAGTAGTAATTTTCCTAATAAACAACCGATTTCGTTATCAATTTCAAATAGGTTAGAGTTTAAAAATAGGACTTGGAGGTCGTTAAACATAACTCAATATATGTTGTTAGTTTGCTTGCAATCTCACTTACCAAAATTAATAAGTGTATCCACTCGATGAAGACGAAGCATGAGGTAACTCTCACCTCATAAACAATCAATCAGGTAATCAAACAAATTTGGGCTCGGCAAACATAATAAAGATTCATGTCTGTATTTGTTCAAACAAGCAAAGTTCGGTATCATCCTTCTTTTTAAAGATAAACGTAGTAGAAATGTAGCCACTGTAGGGTTCCCTTCTAAAATAATGAGACGAGCCTCGCCAAATAAAAATGCAAATTGCGGGGCCCTCAATAATTGATCATGATAAATACTTAGAATTTGGGACGGACTATTTAGTGAATTCCACTGCCCTCCCTAAAGAGAATAACACGTTAGATTCTTTAGGCGCGACTTTAAGTAAATTATATTCTTAAATTCGGGTGCGCATTGATGCGACCCGAATCCAAATCTCAACGGAGTCGAAATGTGTTGACAACCACGGGTGCATTGATTGTGACGTGGTTCGAGATGCATTTTCACGACGTTGCAATTCTATAAAAATAAATGATAATAATAAAAGCGGTTTAAACTTAATAAAAGCACATAAGTCATAACATGTATTTAAATCAGATATTTAGCCATTATAACAATTTAAGCGACCGTGCTAGAACCACGGGATTCGAGGATGCCTAACACCTTCCCTCGGGTCAACAGAGTTCCTTACTTAGAATTTCTGGTTCGCAGACTTCATTTGGAAAAGTCGAAAATTTCCTCGATTTGGGATTCAAGATAAACCGGTGACTTGGGACACCAAAAGCCAAACCTTTCCCAAGTGGCGACTCTGAATTAAATAAATAATCCCATTTCGAATATTGTCACTTAAATTGGAGAAAACTCCACCCGCGCATCTTACCCTTCGGGGCGGGCGCGCAAAAAGGAGGTGTGACATTTATCATATGTTTGGTTGAGATAAAATTGTGATATAACTAATTTCGGGATTGTAATATTTTTTCCCTATGGAAGGGTGAGATAACTAATCCCAGAATAACTTGTTTCTCAACCAAACGACCTCGAACCTACACCAAACGAAAAAAAAACGCCCCTAAGAGTTTCATAAAACATGCATGTATTAAAACAGATATCCTACGAGCCTAAATAATTTCTTTCTTTTTGATAATAGGCTATATAGACGATATTTACACCCTAAGTGTACCATGCTTTATTGTTATTTTAAAGGTTAAATGATAACAAAATGTTCTAATTGGTGTTCTTTTGCTTCACAGGGGCTAATCCAAGTGAGGAAGAACTATGGAGTGTTTTGGAGTCAATAATGTGAAAAAAAAGGCCAATCAAGAAGTACCCGAGTAGAAAGAAGCAAAAAAGAGGACTGGGCTTGAAGCCACCGCGACCGCGGTCGATCGCGGCTGGACCGCGGTAGACTATTAAAGCGAGGCGGAATGATTGTTTCTCACCGCGGTCGCGCCGCGTTTTGCCGCGGCCGCGGTGAACTGTGCAGCTGCCAGAACTTTTGGGACCAAAGTGTAAATCGAGGAAAACTTATTCCAAACCCTTATAAACTCAATAAGCTCGCCCAAGAAGGTTTTAATCTTGTTTTTAGACTACTTTGGAGGTAAGAATAAGTGTGAGAAGAGCAACCAAACATTAGAGTTTTTCTATCTTCTCTTTATTATTGCAATTACGCATTATGAATAATTTAGTAGTTTTATCTTGTTTTGTTATGAGTAGCTAATTCCTTAGTCTAGGGTTTTGATGGAACCTATTGAAGGATGAATTTCTTATTATGTTAATATAGTTTGCCCAGTTTACTCTCTACTTGTTTAACTATGTGTTTGTTGTAGTTAATTGACAGGATCCTCAATTAGTTGTGCCTATTTAGTGTGCATAACTCGGGAGAGAGTGCATATTTAGGTAATTGTTGAACAACACCACTCCCAAAGTATATGAGGGATCAATAACTGAGGGTTTAAAGGCGGAGATTAGGGATAACGAAGCCTTGGGTGCAATCTAAAGTGAGCTGTAATAAACAAAGCCAGCTAGCGTAACTCGGGAGAGTGCGTCTAGTAAATTGTCGTGATTACTCAGGAGAGATTTGTGGTAATAAGAGTGTTCGTGATTGATAGAAACGAATAGACGAATTTATGTGAAACATAACTGGAAGGGATTTCATCAATAGGGGAAATCATAACCTTAGATCTTTCTCTTAATTGTTTACAACTTAATCATAGTTAATCTTTGTTTGCTTAATTAGAGTCAGTCTTAGTTAGTAGAAACATCCTCAAGTGTTATTCAAAATGTTTGGGAAGTTGATTACGTAGAATTTCGTAAGTCTAATAAGAGTAATTGATAGGTTAATTCCTTGTGGGTTCGACTCTGGGCGAAATACAAAGATTGTATTTACAACGTCCGTGTGTCCTTTTTATAAGGCTTAGTTGGGCGTGATCAAAATTTGGCATCATTGCCGGGGAATTAACGATGTTACCAATTACAATTGAAAGAAATACAAAAATTCTTAGTGTAGTCAGTTTTCTCTATACCCAATTTATACATTGAAATTTTAACGTTTGTTGACTTGGTTGTACAGGTGCATGCCTAGAAACTCATCGAGAGCTGGTGAAGTATTTGAAGCATTATCAAATCCCGAGAAAGTTTTCAAGGCCTTGAATCGGGCCAACCAGAAAAACAAACAACTGAACAATTCGAACCAGACATGGGGGATCACATAGTAGACCCAGCTGCGCCGGTAGCGCCAGTGGCACCTCTTGTGCCAGGGCTGCGCTATATGATTGGGCACAACCCACAGCAGAGAACTTGGCCACATCAATTTTAGTCCCGCAGATACAGACTGACTCGTTTCAAATCACGAACAACATGATGCACTTGTTACAGAACAGGGGACCCTTTTCGGGGTCACAAATCGAAGATCCTCAATAGCACTTGAAGAATTTCTTGTCAATCTGCAAAACTCAAAGGCAGCCCAACGTAACCCAGGAAGTAATCAAGATGTTATTGTTTCCATTCTCAATGACAGGAGCTGCCCAGACCTGGCTAAACTCACTCCACATTAATTCCATAACAACTTGGGAGGAGTTAGTCAAGCAATTTGTGAACAAGTTTCACCCACCCAACAAGACTGCTCAACAAATTGATGAAATTTTGAGTTTCAAACAGAGATCAATGGAGACACTGCACGAAACATGGGAACGATTCAAAGGGATGTTGGTTATATGTCAGCACCACGGTATTCTAGATCTGATGTTGGGGCAGCGGTTTTACATGGGTTTGTCAAATGGAGTGAAGGGTAATGTTGATGCTTCAGCTGGTGGAGCATTTTTGAGCAAAACATGGAGAGAAGGCCAGAGCCTACTTGACAAAATGGCATAGAATTCGGGGTGGACAACCAGGAATGCACCTATCACTCCAGTAGTTCACTCAGTGACCTTAGATCCATCCAACACTCTTGCTGAAAACATGGCCACGTTAATGACACAGATGAGTATACTCACCAAAAAGGTGGAAGAGTCAGGGCAGAAGCAGCAGGTACACATTGTAGATACTACCAATGAGGGCTTATGCACATCTTGCATTAGTCAGCCAATTGGTAACCAGAGGAATGCAGAAAGTGATCATCATCACTACCCTGTGTGTCTAATTATGGAGTTCAGAGACAGGGTGGTCAAAATTGGGGCCAACAAAATCAGCAGTACAGGCCAGTCCAGCCACAGCTCAATAATGGAAACATGGGAGGTATGAGACCTCACAACAATATGGTGCCTTATCAAAGCCCACAGGGATATAATAATCAAAATCAGCAGCAGGGGTATCATCCTCCTCAGCAGCAGCATGGTGGACGGCAAGAAGATGGGTTTGCTAGACTCGAGGCAATGATGCAGCAGGTTATTGGGTCAAATGCAAAAATTAGTGAAAGAGTAGATGCACATGATTCGGCTATTAAGAATATTGAAGTGCAGACGGGCAAGATTTCGATGTCTTTGAATAATCGTCCTCATGGGACATTACCTGCAAACACTCAAATAAATCCAAAAGATCAAGGCCCGAAGCAGCTGATGGCGGTAAGTCTACGTAATGGCAGGGACTTAGACTTTGAGCAAGAGAGGGCTCGAGAAAGCAGACAGGCTGAGACACTTGTACCAGTGCCCATTGAGCTAGATGAGTCAACGAAATTGACCGAGGTGACAGTACAGTTTGCCAAGGAATAACATAACACATAGATTGAGGCTGAGAGAGAAGCTGAGACAGCCAAGGAACTGGTAGTTGAGGTGGTAGCTGACAAAGAAAATACCCAAATCATTGGGAAGAAGAGACATCCAGCACCATTCCCACAGAGGCTGGCCAAGTACCAAAAAGAGGAACAATACAAGAAATTCTTAGAGATGCTAAAACAAATCTAGGTAAATATTCCATTGATTGATGTTTTGAAGGAGATACATGGTTACGCAAAAATGATGAAGGACCTGATGTCCCGAAAATTCAATTTCTAAGACTTGGCCACAGTGACTCTTACTCAGACCTGCAGTGCGGTGGTGACTAGACCAATTGCTGAGAAGTTGTCTAACCCAGGGAGTTTCACAATTCCCTGCACTATTGGTAACTTTGCTTTCCCCAAAACACTTTTTTTTCTTCTTCTTTATTTTCTAATTTTTTTAACCCCCCTAATATTACCCGCCCATCCCCTCACTTTCCCCATCTCCTCTCTCTCTCTCTCTAAACCCTAACTCACCATCTCATCTCCTCTCTTCTCCTTCTTCTTCTTCTTCTTCTTCACTTCAAACACATTCCCACCCATCTCCCCCAACCCCTACTCCTCTCACTCTTTACTCAGCCCAGGTATGGTATGCTTCTCTCCCTCTTCTATTGTATTTTTGTTTTAAGTTTTATATTAGTTCAATGTTTAATCGTGTAGTATCTCTAGTTGAATTTTTCTTTTAATTTTCTTCATTTTTGCTTTTTATTGGGGTATGTGCACAATGTTGTAGAAAGTGTGGACTTGTGTGTGTGGGACTAATTGTTGTGAGGTGAATTGGTGAAGTATAAATTGTTGATTTGGGGGAGGACTTGTTGTATCCCTGAGGGTTAATGTGTTAGGATAGTGCCTTGCTCACAAGGTGTTTGTGGAATTACCCCAATGGAGTTCTAAGGGCAAATGTGACCATGGTAGTGGTGAAGTCTGAGTAACCACCCATGGTTCACACAACTCACACCCTCACTAATAGGAGATTCTGTGTTTGATAGGTATAATGCATCCATCTAGGAAGAGACGCAACATAGGGTCCTCTGCTAGTGAACCGGGCAGTTTTTCGAGAGCTTGGGGTCAAGCTAGTGCGGCACAGTTTAACAGCACTAGGTTTGTCTCCAAACCGGCCGAGGACAGGTATAATGCCAAGGCGTCAAAGAAATTATTACCGGAGGTGCATATTGACCGGGACACTTTGCAAGTGGAATGCCCAAATATCTTTGCTGAGTTGAGAATGTGTCAGCTGGACATCTTCTTTGAGGAACCGGAGGAGGCGAATGTACAGATGGTTAGGGAATTCTATGTTAACTGCCCGGAACATGAGAATGGGGTTGTCACAGTACGCAACACCCGGGTAAATGCATCTCTCGAGGCCATCCGCCGAGTGTACTGGCTGCCAGTTTTCACAGGGGATAGAGATACTTACATTGCTTCTCATCTCCTAACTATCTGGTGGGCACTAATTCTAGAAGCAATATGTGTGCCAGACAGGGAGCATATATGGATAAAGCACTGGATCACATTGAACTCACAGTCTCTCAATTGGGAGGATAAGTGTTGGCTCACAATTATCAACAACTAGCTGCTACCCTCCAGCAATACAACTGATATCAATTGTCCATGAGCAGCTGCGATCTACTCTTTTATGACCCACCAGGATTTTGATGTCGCCAAGCTCCTATATGACGAGATGTTTATTCGCTCCCCCGAGGTACTCAAAGGATTTTACTTCCCCTCTCTAGTTACCAGGCTATGCCGTGCTGCAAGAGTTCAGGAAAATCCCAAAGTTGATGGGAAATTGCCATTGAAAGCCCCGTTCCAGGCTAGCAAAATCTCAATTGGGAGAGCCGGTGGTGATGGTTGAGGATGATGATGAAGCTGATGAGGATAATGTTGTACCACCTCCAAGAGCTGATGAGGCAGACCCATCACAGGCCCGCCGAAGTACCCGTCTGACAGCCTTGGAACAAGAAATGGCTGGTCTCAGCACTTCTGTCACTGACATGGGCACCAGAGTTGACACTCTGACCACTCAACAGGCCAAGTCAGAGAAAAAGATTATGGGATGGCTTCGAGCTCTAGGACGAGCATGTAACCTCGATCCTGGCACCATCTCTGATCAGGATTGAGCTTCAGGGAAGTTCCCTTTCCTTACTATGCTTTATATTTGTTGACATGGGGACATGCCAAAATTTTAAGTGTGGGGTGGGGGATGGCTGTTGTTATAAAAAGATTATATAACTTTGTATGATGTTGCTTTCTTTTTGATTGTTTGGTATTGTAGGGTCATGTTAGTTAACTTCGACTTGGCCCGAAGATGGACACCTTTCGACAGGTTTCTTGAGGGACATTAGTCGAACAAAAAAAGAAAAAAAAATATAAAAACAAACAAAAAAGGGAATATAAGGACTCTTCCTGATGACAGATCCTTTTGAAAATTTCTTGAGGGAAGTAAGTCTAAAGAAAAGATCAAAAAGATTTTTTATTTTAGGTAGTGTAGTAACTCCCCCTTGGTTTTTATTTGGGTCACGGTTCTTTTCCAAGAGTTTATCTTGAACCAGGTGTAGGTAGTTTTTGTTTATTTAGTTTTTAGTTTTTAGTTAGTATTGATGGGCTACGAGCTGAAATAGAAAGAGAAACCCCTGGCATTGATACACCTGAACACAATAGATATTAGAGTGTAACGCTTAGTCTCAGTGATTGATTCTTGCTAAAATGGCTTAAATTATATGTTTGTAACTGACTTGAATACTCAAAGAAGAGTGTCTTGATAAGCCAATCTGGAGTGAGTCATGTGCCATGTGTGTGAGCTGTATTGTATTCTATGCTTTACATTTGATGCCTAGAACTTGCCCCGTGTGTTTGCAAAGCGAAATAGTAGCTGCATTCAGTCTTAGAAGTGATATAGGCATTTCTTGTTAAGCCAAATATATAGAGTAGACCCACCTAATTGTAATACATCGTAGTTAACCCCATTGAGCCTATAAGTCTGTTTCTTTGGCAACCACATTGCGAACCTTACCCAATTGTTTGAATGGCCTATCTGTTTGAACCCCTGGACCTCCCATGAGCACTTGAATGGTATTGAATTATGCAAAAGTTAAAGTGTGGGGTGGTGGTTTGTTTTTGAGTGAAACCAATGAAATAGAGGAAAGGTGCAGTTTTTGGAAAAGTAAAAAAAGAAGCACCACTTTCTAAAAAAAAAGAGAATGAATAAATGTAGTGTGGTAGATTGCTCGAGGGAAAAGCTTTGGGAAGGAACTTTGATAGAGTGTGGTGGATTGCTCGAGGACTAGCAATGATTTTAGTGCGGGGTGTTGATAATAGGCTATATAGACGATATTTACACCCTAAGTGTACCATGCTTTATTGTTGTTTTAAAGGTTAAATGATAACAAAATGCTCTAATTGGTGTTTTTTTTGCTTCCCAGGGACTAATCCAAGTGAGGAAGAACTATGGAGTATTTTGGAGTCAATAATGGGGAAAAAAAAGGCCAATCAAGAAGCACCCGAGCGGAAAGAAGCAAAAAAGAGGACTGGGCTTGAAGCCACCGCGACCGCGGTCGACCGCGGCTGGACTGCGGTAGGCTATTGAAGCGAGGCAGAATGATTGTTTCTCACCGCGGTCGCGTCGCGTTTTGCCGCGGCCGCGGTGAACTGTGCAGCTGCCAGAACTTTTGGGACCAAAGTGTAAATCGAGGAAAAGTTATTCCAAACCCTTATAAACTCAATAAGCTCGCCCAAGAAGGTTTTAAGCTTGTTTTTAGACTACTTTGGAGACAAGAACAACTGTGAGAAGAGCAACCAAACATTAGAATTTTTCTATCTTCTCTTTATTATTGCAATTACACATTATGAATAATTTAGTAGTTTTATCTTGTTTTGTTATGAGTAGCTAATTCCTTAGTCTAGGGTTTTGATGGAACCTATTGAAGGATGAATTTCTTATTATATTAATATAGTTTGCCCAGTTTACTCTCTACTTGTTCAACTACATTCTTGTTGTAGTTAATTGATAGGATTCTCAAGTAGTTGTGCCTATTTAGTGTGCATAACTCGGGAGAGAGTGCATATTTAGGTAATTGTTGAACAACAACACTCCCAAAGTATATGAGGGATCAATAACCGAGGGTGTAAAGGTGGGATTAGGGATAACGAAGCCTTGAGTACAATCTAAAGTGAGCTGTAATAAACAAAGTCAGCTAGCGTAACTCGGGAGAGTGCGTCTAGTAAATTATCGTGATTACTCGGGAGAAATTTACAATAATAAGAGTGTTCATGATTGATAGAAACGAATAGGCGAATTTATGTGAAACATAACCGGAAGGGATTCCATCAATAGGGAAAATCATAACCTTAGATCTTTCTCTTAATTGTTTACAACTTAATCATAGTTAATCTTTGTTTGCTTAATTAGAGTCAGTCTTAGTTAGTAGAAACGTCCTCAAGTGTTATTCAAAACATTTGGAAAGTTGATTACATAGAATTTTGTATGTCTAACGAGAGTAATTGATAGGTTAATTCCTTGTGGGTTCGACTCTGGGCGAAATACTCAGATTATATTTGCAACGTCCGCGTGTCCTTTTTATAAGGCTTAGTTGGGCGCGATCACTTTTAAAAGAAATTCCCCAAAAATTTGCCCTTTTTTTCATGAACATTATTACCACTTATATTGGTTATTAGTCTATCTATTATTAATATTAGTGTGCAAGTTTGACGATGGAACTGTTTGACCAAAAAAACGTTAAACCTTTTGGCTAAACTAATTAATAGAGAAATGGAGGGTAAATTTTAGCCAAACATAATTAACTCTAGATCTAAACATATTGAATATCAAAATTGAAGGAGACCAAGCTTGTATAACATTCCTTAAGATGATTAACATATATTAAATATAAATAATAAGCCTACATCTTTAATTTATTGTTCCGTAATTGTAAGAGCAAAGAAGGAAAAGAGAGAAAGTTGTTGATAATTATGAGATCTATCTTTGTTGACTCAATAATGATGACTATGAGGGGTGATAACCAACACTGGGCCATTGGTTTGTTGTTGGAGATCTCCTCTTGTTCTCATCTTTAACATATTGATCCTCCCCTTTTCTTGGATGGGAGCCCCTCATATATATATATATATATATATATATATATATATATATATATATATATATATATTACCAATTTTTCTTTTTATCCAACGGTCTTTAATAGCGTACTCTCTCATGACTGTACTCTTCCTTACTCGCCCAAATATTACGACATATGTTCTGTGGTATAAGCTTTCTGACGGCTCGATCTCGGCAGTGGCCAAGACACTCATTGCTATTATGCCTCCTAGTCAAGACTACAGTTTGGTCGACCCCTTATCGTTCCTTTTAAGGACAACCATCTTGTGGTCAGATTTTGACGTATATAGTTAGTCCTTCCGCCCGTCAGGGTCACCTTTTGGCGAGCTCGATGGGTGGATTCTGTTGATTCAAAAGTTAGGAGAAATCTGAACATTATGCGCGGAACGAGGTCCTTAAGGCAAGGTGGCAACGTGACACTTCAGGGATTTCATTGGAACGTTATGTCAGTTCAGAGTTGGATCGTCGCATCGATTCAGGGTACCATGAATACCCATTATGCATCATTATGGCGCACGTTTCTCAGGCACCGTATCGTTTCCCGTGCCCTTTTAGTTTTTTGATTGGCAGCTCTTGGGTTTCCCGCTCAGGACATTTATGTTCCTATAAATAGGGGGAATCCCTTATTTGATTGTTGCGTTTTTCAATTTACCTGAGAAAGAACTTTGCAAACTTCCTAATCCTTTGGTCTTTCATACTTCTGCTTTCGATAGAATTTGAATTGACCACTATCTCTTTTCCCCACCGTTCTTGTTTACCTCGATCAAGGGAAACAAATGGCTAGCACTTCTTCCCAATCCAATAGAGTTGTTGGTGCTCTGGTGCCAGAAAGTGACACATCCCTACTCAAAGAAGGAGTGGAGGTGGTGGAAGATGAGGGATTTCCAATGGTGGATGAGATAGTTCCTCATCCCGGGAAGGCGAGGACAGATTTTTATAGCCCTTCAGGAAGTGAGCCGGAGCCCGTTCCTTCCACTATGGACGAGGCGACGATCATGGCGCTCAAAGCTAAGTGGGGAATCTCTGCTAATGTCGGAATGGTGCTGGCGGGGAAGGATATTATTGTAAGCACGTGATTTTTGACCCTCCCCGAGAATTTTCACATTTTTAGCGTGAATATGTGAAATTGGGTCTAGTATAGCTATTTTAACTATTTTTACTTTATTTCGTTGCAAAAAGAAAAATTTCAAAAATATATATATAAACTTTAGTTTATGTATCTCTCGTAAACTTGAAAAATACAAAAATTGCACTTTATTTTTGTACTTTATATAATTTCGAAAATTACAAAAAATATAATTCTATTAAGGTTTTGTAGTCATTTTAATTTGGAAAAAATGCAAAAAATATTACTTTATATTTTATCTTTATATAAAAACGAAAATTACAAAAAAAAAATAGTTTTATTAATATTTTGTAGCTATTTTAAATCTTGAAAAATATTTAAAAAAAGGTATAGTTTTGTTTAAATACTAGTCTTATTTTTGGTAGTTATTTTGCTTACATAGGACTAGTTAAGCAACGTGTTCCTATTTCTCGGGTCCGGGCAAAAGAATAATATTCGGGTTCAAACTACCCGGTTTTAGGCCTAATTTCGGACCTAGCCCATAATAAACCGTGTCCAGGACACATGGGGAACCCCACCACGCGTGGGGCTCATTTTTCTGGGCATTGTGTATTAAATACACGGACAAAGGGCCAAAGCAAGGGGGTTCTGAAATTTTTTGCACGGGTACTGTTCACGCTTCTTCTTCCTAAAGAAGAAGAAGCAAAAAACCCTAGCAACTGAAAAACCAACACCCCAAAACCACCATCAACAACCCTATTGTCACTCACCGGCGAACACCACCAAACGACCACTCCGTCACGACCCCTCCAGCAGCACCAAACAGACCCTTCCACTGTTCGAGCTTCTTCTTCCTAAAGAAGAAGAAGAGAAAACCCTACTCACTCCATCAACAACCTCACGCGTCAACCACTGCCCAAACCACCACCAAACGACCACCCCGTCTCCTCCCAAACTCCATCGCAACCAGTCTGTCACCTTCCCCATATTCTTCCTCCTCAAGAAAACCTAGGAAAAAACCCTAGCGACCATAACCCAAAAACCAGCAGCTCCCTCATCGTCGTCACTGCCCCGGTCGGAACTCCACCTCCATCACCACCTGCCGTAACAACCAGCACACGACCCCTTTCGTCGCCGGAAAACCAGTAGCTCGCTTTCTTCCTCCATTGAAACCAGCTCCATCCTCATGTTCGGTGACCACAACCAGCCTCCCGTCACACCAACAGGCCCCCTTCTCCGTAGTCCAGCCAGTAGCTGAACCAGCCACCAACTCCCAGTCGACCAGCGGCGAAAACAGCCAAGAGGAGCAGCGAAAATCAGCTGCAAATTAGCAAACAAAATGCTGCCAAAATAACCCGAAACAGCAGCTCCCATTACTAAAACACAAGAGTTTCAGTCGAGGTTCGAAGCTCCGTCGTGGTTCTGTTCATTTTTGGGTCTTAAAGCTGTCAAACAACCAAGGTTCAAATTCATTCTTTTAAGGTTAGATTCTTACTCGTCTTTCTTTTCAAATTTCGTGTAGTAAATTTTGATGAAATGAAGTTATATGGTAGATGGGTATTTCTATCCTCTCTATGAGGCTTGGGATAGTGAACATAGCCTTCTACATCCTTTACATGAGCGTAGATTTTGAAAGAGAACTATTCTGCTAAGGTTTTTTTTTTATTCTTATTTATCGTGACTTCTTTGTTTCTGGGGTTAGATGTTCTAATGCTAGAGTAGGTAACTTATTTGGCAGATGGATTGTTTCTCTTTGCTTTTTACCTTCATACATATTCACCTCTCAAATTATTTTAATTAGCTCAAATGAATTTTGCAAAGTTTTTATGTAGTAATAGTGTTTAGGAATGGCACAGTGATATTTTAAAGATGTTTGTGTCTTAAATGACTAATATATGTTTTAGTATACTTTGTTCCTTTCGTCCCTTGTGTAAATTAAGTTGTAGGGACAAATTTCGATATACGTGGTTATTTTATAAATTAAGTTATATATAAATGACTATATACGTAGTTATTTTAGCCTTGTCCTGTTTCTAAAAGAAAAAAAAGGAAAATAAATAAATAATAAAAAATGAGACGAGCCTCGCCAAAAATAAAAAAAAACAAGTTGCGGGGCCCTCTAAATGTATATATTAAATACTTAGATTCCGGGACGAGCCGTTTAACAAATTTCACGGCCCTACCCAAAAATAATAATGCGCTAGTTGCTTTAGGCGCGCATTCAATAATTTATTATCCTTAAACTCGGGTGCGCATTTATGTGACCCAAATCCAAGTCTCAACGAAATCGAAATGTGTCTCTAATCACGGGTACATTGACTGTGACGTGGTCTGAGATGCATTTCCATGACGTTGCAAATTCATTTTTAAAATAATAAATGGGACGAGCCTCGACAAACAAAAAATGCAAATTGCGGGGTCCTCAGTAAATACTTGTTTAAAATTACTTAGAATTCAGGAGGGTCGTCTAGCGAATTTCACGGCCTTCCCCAAAATAATAACACGATAGTCTCTTTAAGCGCGATAAATAAGCCGAATATAACAGTTGAGCGACCGTGCTAGAACCACGGAACTCGGGAATGCCTAACACCTTCTCCCGGGTTAACAGAATTCCTTATCCGGATTTCTGGTACGTAGACTGTAATATAGAGTCATTCTTTTCCTCGATTCGGGATTAAAATTGGTGACTTGGGACACCCTAAATCTCCCAAGTGGCGACTCTGAAATAAACAAACAAATCCCGTTTCGATTGTCCTTTAATTGGAAAAACTCCCTTGCGCCCCCGCGGGTGCGGAAAAATGAGGTGTGACAGCTCTGGCGACTCTGCTGGGGAAGATAAATGAAACCCAGAACCACTGGTTCAGGGTTAAGAATTCGAGCTTAAAATAATTGTTATTATTTGGCTTTATTTATTATCTGATTTTTACATGTTTTGAGCCTAATGTGCTAAATGCTGCTTTTACTGCTTTGATATTACGTGAACTGTATATAAATTGTGCCGAAACCCCTCTCCTTTCTGAGTCTCCTAAATCATGAAGAAGGGTGTACTTCGTACGACTTCTTTTCTGTATAGTGTCAAATCCCAATTTAGAACGAGGTTCGGACAAGTTGCTAAGCCGGTGAAGCTTCTGTATTCTCGGTACGCTGCCCCCCCCCCCCCCCGGCTCGAGCTGTCCGCTCGGGTAAGCCAGGTCTAGAACAAACACCCAGGTTCTGAACTTAGTATAACAAAGCCACATGCCGGATCCCTAGTAGGAACGTTTATTTGCATCATGTGCATTTGACTTAGGGGACTCAACACAGGGGTTGGGTCCGTCTAGGACAAGCAACCTGAAAATAATAGACCATCTTTTGGCATCCTATGTGCTACATGTTGTACTTATTCAAGGGTGAATTGTTATGTTGATCACGTTTAATAAGAAGGCCGCACGTTTTTCTAGCATGATCTTATTTTAATCAAAAGCATGGGGAACATTTGTGGAATTCAAGAGGCCTTGGTATTCCATATGTCCCCCACGCTTTACATTTTGGGAAAAAACACATGGGGAACCTTTGTGGAATCCAAGAAGTCTTGGAATTCCCTATGTCCCCCATGCCACATTTTTGAAAAAATACAATATATATATATATATATATATATATATATATATAAAAAAGAGCATGAAAATTCAAAAGATTTTGTACGTTGTCATCTTTTTCCATAAAT
This sequence comes from Nicotiana tabacum, assembly GCF_000715075.1. Lineage (NCBI taxonomy): Eukaryota > Viridiplantae > Streptophyta > Magnoliopsida > Solanales > Solanaceae > Nicotiana > Nicotiana tabacum. Next base: position 2,843,475 of record NC_134086.1, read on the forward strand.
TAGAAAATCGTGAAAAAAGAGGAGAAAATAACAGTGTAGAGATATAACTACTTATTTTTAGAAAAAGCAATGTCCAAGTAGTATCGAAACTCTGCCGAAATTTTGAGAAAATAAAAAAAAAATATGTCTTATTAGTTTGTTTTATTAAAGCAAAGGAAAAGTAGAAAAAATAATCATTGTTTTGTCTTATTTTTTTTTCTTTTTATTTTTAAAAAAAAACATTAATAGAAAAGAAAATAGTTTGTCTTGCCATAAAGATGAAAAAAAAAGAGTATTGTTTTTAAAATATGTGTTATTTGTTTGTTTATGAAAATGACAAAATTAAAATAATCCAAAAATATTTTCTCCATTATTGACTTCTTTAGGAAGTCTTTCTAATTGTTTTCAAAAAATAATATAAAAAAAAACAAATCCGAAAATATTTGATTCTTTTTTTTTTCAAAATTGAAAAGAAAATTCAAAAAAAAACACATTTTTTGAGAAGCATTTCTTTTATTAAAAGCAAAATTCCGAAAAATATTTTCTTCTTCTTTAGAATGAAGAAAAAAAAAAGCAAATGAAAATTCAAAAAAATATATCTTAGAAGTGTTTCTTTTAAAAAGAAAATCAATAAAAAAAATGCTTCCTTTCTTCTTTTAAAGTAGTTCTTTTGCCCGAACTACGCGGGTTTGATTCTCACCGGATGTGAGATACGTAGGCAACCCTCATCGGGTCCAACCCTACCTTTTGCTAAAAAAGCCAAAAAACAAATAATAATAATAATAATAACAAAAAATACATGTCAAATTTTAGTTTTTGTCATAAAGAAGTCGGGTGACGCTGTTTTATCAAGACATAGCCGAATGTTCCCGAAAGGGACGCCGGAACGCTGACTTTGCATAAACTGCCACCTTTGGGTCATTTTAAGATTTGGTCCAGTTGACCCACATAGCCTTAAAAATCTTCGTCTCCGAGACGTTGACAGACCGTGTTTGCAATATTGACTTTTCTAATTTGAAAAACGATAAAAAGAGTTATAAATAAGTCAGGTGATGCTGTTTTGTCATAAATAGCCCAATGCTCCCGAAAGGGACGCCAGAAGACTGACTTGGCATAAACAGCCACCTTTGAGTCATTTTGAGTTGACCCACACAGCCTTATAAATCTTCGCCCCCGAGGCGCTGAAGGGCCGTGTTTGCAACACCAGGTTTATTTATAATTTGAAAAAAAAAACAAAGAGTCGGCGGTCAGGTGAATACCGTTTGAATTTTGTCATAATAAACCGAGCCAGCTTCGGCCGCGTCTTAAACCGTTCTTGCCGAAACAGCCTTAGAGTATCTTTCAGTTGTCGAAAGGTTGTTTTCGTAAAAGAATGGACAAGTTGGTAAAAGTGTCATAAAATAATCCTCCCCGACCTCAAAATTTATATGAAATTTGGAAGGGGCCACATTAGCAAAAAATAACTGTTTGGTTGCATTTAGCAAGCGGGGAAACGAACTGGCTATCTGTTTGGAGTTGGTAATTCTTTGATTAGAGTGTGCAAGTTAGTTTGATTTTCGAGTCCGTTTGTTGTCTCTTGTCAATAGTGTGGCTAGTTTTTAAACTTTTGCAATCAAGTTGGTTTTAATTTGAAAGTTGGAAATACCAAAAAAATGTGTTTATTATTGTTTATCTTTTATTAGTCCGAACTACGCAAGGTCTGATTCATGCGGGGTCATGATACGTAGGCAATCTCCATAAGATTCGACCACACACAAAAAAAAATGATGAAAAAGAGAAAAAAAAGAAAAAGAAAAACAAAGGTAAAAAAAAAATAATAAATAAATAAATAAATGTATATATATATATATATATATATATATGTTGATAATAATAAGGATCGACTGAGTCCATTCTAACATATTTGGTGTTGAATTGTGAAGAAAGTTGAGGTGGTCTGTTTGTGCCTCAAAGAAAAATGACAACTAACGTCGAAGCTGTTACAAGTGCTCCAGAGACTCAGAGTCGGAGGGTTCCTCGTCATGAGTCACAATTTGCGATACAACAAGAGCAGTACCACTCTCCTGAGTACCACTCGTACTCGTTTGATCTTGCTGCAAAAATTGAGAAGCCTGCCCGAAAGATGGTACAAGAAGAAATGACCCAAAGAGTGAAAAGCTTAGAACGATGGTTGGAAAACATGCAAGGGTTGGCAGGCCAAAAGAGTGTTGCCTTCAAAGATCTATGTATGTTCCCCGATGTCCACTTGCCACCTGGTTTCAAGACTCCAAAATTTGAAAAGTACGATGGACATGGAGATCCCATAGCCCACCTGAAAAGGTATTGCAATCAACTAAGAGGTGCGGGAAGAAATGAAGGATTGTTGATGGCTTATTTTGTGGAAAGCCTTACGGGAGTAGCCTCCGAATGGTTTATGGATCAAGACACGTCTCGCTGGTACGTCTGGGATGACATGGCACAGGCCTTTGTCAGACAGTTCCAATACAACATCGACATTCCCCCAGACCGCATTTCCCTTTCAAACCTGAAGAAGAAACCAAGTGAAAGTTTCAGGGAATATGCCATAAAATGGAGAGAGCAAGCAGCTCGAGTTAAGCCACCCATGGATGACCACGAGCTAATTACTGTCTTCCTTCAAGCGCAAGAGCCAGATTACTTTCAAAACATGGTGTCCGCAGTTGGCAAAACCTTCTCGGAAGCAATCAAAATTGGAGAAATGGTAGAGAATGGTCTTAAGACAGGCAAAATTATAAGTCAAGCTGTTCTTAAGGCCGCAACTCAGGCTGTCCGGGTTGAGTCAGATAATCTTAGCGACACAAATGAGGAGATTGAAGAAATCATGATGACATCAGGGTCTAGAAGAGGTCCCAGGAGAACATCTCGAGGGTATGAGCAGCCTCCTCAAATTTTTTATGGCTCCCCTGAGCAGTATTATCCACCTCAGGACGCTCAATACTCTGTCGCTCCACCTCAGTATGTTGTCCAGCCACCAAAACACCCCAGGAGGCGAGCACGAGCATCACAAAATCTCCAGAAGTCTCCACAAAATTTTCAGATGCCCTATAACCCACATCCAAGCCAGTGGTATAAAGGGGAGCAAAGGTTGAAAGATAATTTTACACCAATAGGAGAGTCCTATGAAAGCTTATTTGAGAAGTTAAAGAATCATGACATGATTGCACCTATTCCTCCAAATCGTGTGGACCCACGTGCAAGAAGCTTTGACCCTTCTAAAAGGTGTGAATACCATTCCAATGCCCAGGGGCACAATGTTGAAAGCTGTCGGGATTTGAAAAGAGAAATAGAAAGAATGATCCAAGAAGGACGGATTGTGATCAATAACAGTGACATGGAGCACTCGAACCCTATCGAGAACTTGTTGACGGAGGGTGATGATGTTGAAGCGGGTAATGGTCTTGGCAATATTGATGCAAAGCTCAGTGGCTAAGATGCCAGGTTTTGATAAAGTGGGAGGACGCTTCGTTCCTTGGTCAGCAAGAGAGAAGCTTGTGGTGGCTTACTTTGTGGTCATTTCTGTTGTTCGGATTGTTAGGGTTATAATTCGGATTTTGTCCTGTGTCAAACTTTCTTATCTTTCCATTTTTTTTATAGTGGTTGTTTAAATTTTGTCCAGTTTGTTTCAGGATTTTGTTCTGGTTTATTTGGTTTGTTTTGTTATTCAAACCATTTCACCGGTCTAATGCAAAATCCGGTCTTATAAATATCCAGTCATCTTTTGTTTAGTCCTTTTGTCATTTTGTTCAGTGCCGATTCTAGTGACATGACATGCGCACACACTTTGGGCCTAGTTTTTAAAGTTAATCATAAAACCCTGGAAAGGCGATCAGACCATTTAAAGAAAATAAGGACGGTTTGAGATTATTCAGAGCTCGAGTCATGTGGAACTGGGGCAAGTTAAGCACAAAGAAAACCGTTAAAAGCAAGATTCGCCAAATTGGCATGAGGGTCGGTCATGATAATGAGAGTGTCGCCCAACGGTGCTTAGAAATGACAAAGGAAAAATAAAATGTTTAACATAATTGTCAAGTCCAGCACCATCAGAAGAGACTACAAATTTAAAGTGTGTTGTTTGCACTTGGCATGTTTTGAAGACTGAAATGACGAAGGCATTTTGTTCTGCTACCTAAACACTTTATCCTTCGTTACCCCTTTTGAGCCTTATTTATTTTTCTTTCATACCCCTCGTTAGGAATCAGTAACAACGAAAAAAAGAGAAAGAAAGAAAACAACAACGAAAAAAAGAGAAAAAAAAAAGAAAAGAAAAGAAAAGAAAATTGATAACAAAGAAAAAAAGAATCAAATGAAAAAGAGGAATTGGGAACTACGTTTGACCTGTTTCCTCAAAGAGGATACGTAGGCGCTTCACGGCTCGGTCATAGTTTTGAAAAATGAAAAAAATCAATTAAATTATCCCCAAGCAAGAAACTGGGGCAAAAGTTGCGTTTGATGTAAATAAATCTAATTCCGAAGGTTGTAATTAATAACCCAAAATTAATGCATTTTTTGAGCCTTTAATACCCTTTCTTTCTAGCCCTATCCAAAACCCACATTACGGTCCAAAGAAAGACCTTCTGATCAGTCTTCAAAAGATGCCAAGTCAGACAAATGAAGAGTCTTACCGGCGAACATAACACAGCAGAAAGGACTCTAATCTCCAGCAGAAAGAGTCATACCGGCGACACTCCAAATCCCCAGCTGGAAAGTGATACAAATGAGAGAGTCTTATCGGTGAAAACCTTCACAGGCACCATAAGGCGATGAAAGCTGAGAGAAGAACCCAAAAATGAGAGAGACTTGATAGTGAAAACCCTCCGGGCACTACAAGTCGAATAAGATTGAGAATCAGATGGGGAATCGCCAATTGAAGATCTTGAAAGATGATTGACGGTAGAGGATAAGCCACATACGCATGTCATGGCCATTAGAGTCGGTATCTGCATTTGATAGGGTTTTTATTTATAGTTTCTTTTGTTAAAGAGTCATGTTTTTTTTCCTTTGCCTTTTTATTCTGTTCCCTTTTATCTTTTTCCTTTCATAGAAAATCCCCAATAGAGTCTGTCTGGTCAGAACAAGTATGAAATGACTTCAAATAGGCCATCAGCTTTCCAAAATGAGATCTGACTAGTACATCCAAGTGGTATAGTCAGCAGGGAACAAACGCGAAGCCAGTGTCAAAAAGATATCCCCAGCAAAAGGGAATTGACAGAAGGATTGACAAGCGTCAAGAGGGATACCGTTGCCTTTATCAAAAGTTATAAACCTCAAGGCCAAGGCCCATGGACAAAGCAAGGAAAGCAGTGAGCATGATTTGGCGAAATCCATACTAGACTAAAAGGTCGGGGAAATGCCAGTTTCTGAGCTATGCCACAAAAGAAGAGGGATATCCCCAGCAGAAAGGGATTGTACCCAGCAAATAAAATCGTCCCCAACAAGTTGTGCAACGCAAAACAAGGAAGGAAAAAAGGAAAAGCCATCCCGTTGGGAGTATCACAACCAACCACCATGTTTTAAACTAACAATTTTGTTTGATTTGAAACAGGTAAAGGAAACGGCATTGATGCAGAAACGCATGCCACAAGGGATATTATCAAACTGGGGCAGAAAATTTTCCTTCCATTTAGAAAAATTTTCTGGAAGTCAGGTACCCCCAGCTGATAACATTTTACCCCCCAACAGGTAAGTAAATCAAGGGAGGTAGTCTTTGAAGGAAGAAGCTATGCAAAAACAAAACAAAAAGGGAATAATAAAAAAAAAGAATAATAAAAAGAAAAACAAAAAGAATAAAAAAAAAAAAAGGAAAGTCATCCCCGTCTAAATAATCCCCAACAGTTTCGAGGGAAGACAACACAGGTAAGTAAATAATTCAAAAAAGAAGAAGAAGGAAATGGTTCACGCATAGGAGACGCACTTCCTAAGTGAATATGTCATTAATATGAGACGCATTTCTTAATTTGAAATCATTAAAGTTTTTACCCATAGGAGATGCATTTCCTCCTAAGTTTGTTTCACTTTTACCCATAGGAGACGCATTTCCTCCTAAGTTTAGTTTTACCCATAGGAGATGCATTTCCTCCTAAGTGGTTGTTAAAGATATAAAAAAAACAACAAATAATGACCTAGTCTGATGAACCTTCTCCTAGGATCAAAATCTTAGTCTGACGAATTTTTCTCCTAAGATAGAGACCTAGTCTGACGAACCTTCTCCTAGGATCAAAATCTTAGTCTGATGAATCTTTCTCCTAAGATAGCCAAAAAACAAAAAATGACCTAGTCTGATGAACCTTCTCCTAGGATCAAAATCTTAGTCTGACGAATTTTTCTCCTAAGATAGAGACCTAGTCTGACGAACCTTCTCCTAGGATCAAAATCTTAGTCTGACGAATTTTTCTCCTAAGATAGAGACCTAGTCTGACGAACCTTCTCCTAGGATCAAAATCTTAGTCTGATGAACCTTCTCCTAGGATCAAAATCTTAGTCTGATGAATCTTTCTCCTAAGATAACAAAAAGAAAAGACCTAGTCTGATGAACCTTCTCCTAGGATCAAAATCTTAGTCTGATGAATCTTTCTCCTAAGATACCAAAAACAAAAATGACCTAGTCTGATGAACCTTCTCCTAGGATCAAAATCTTAGTCTGATGAATTTTTCTCCTAAGATAGAGACCTAGTCTGACGAACCTTCTCCTAGGATCAAAATCTTAGTCTGATGAATCTTTCTCCTAAGATAACCAAAAACAAAAAATGACTTAGTCTGACGAATTTTTCTCCTAAGATAGAGACCTAGTCTGACGAACCTTCTCCTAGGATCAAAATCTTAGTCCGATGAATCTTTCTCCTAAGATGCTAAAAAAAAACATTTTGAAAAAAGTCATTTTCCTAAAACCAGGCGCCCACCTGTATAACGAGAGGAATACATTTCAGTATTTGCATTCCTAAAGCCAGGCGCCCACCTGTATAACGAGAGGAATACATTTTGTTGTCCCAGGCGCCCACCTGTATAATGAGAGGAATACATTTCAGTTTTTACTTTCAAGTGTTGAAGTTGGGAGCCCGCCCAGATAACAGAGGCATACATTTCAGTTTTTACTTCCAAGTATTGAAATTGGGAGCCCGCCCATAATAACAGAGGCATACATTCAGTTTTACTATCAAGTGTTGAAATTGGGAGCCCACCCATAATAACAGAGGCATACATTTCAGTCTTTACTTTTCAGGTGTTGAAATTGGGAGCCCGCCCATAATAACAGAGGAATACATTCAGTCTTTACTTTCAAGTGTTGAAATTGGGAGCCCGCCCATAGAACAGAGGAATACATTCAGTCTTTACTTTCAAGTGTTGAAATTGGGAGCCCGCCCATAGAACAGAGCATACATTCCAGTCTTTAAATTTCTTGCCAGGCGCCCACCTGTATAACGAGAGAAATACATTTCAGTCCTTACATTTCAAGCATTGAAGTTAGGCGCCCACCTGCATAACAAGGGAATACATCCTAATCTAGTGTTTAGTTCACTCTCAGCACTGCACCAGTAGTATCAGTGGGCTACGATTTTGCTAACGACTCACAAACCTCCCCAGTGCAAACTGGGTTAGGAAATTTTGTTTGTTTTGTTTGTGTTAATTGTCAGGGACCCGGCTGTAGAACGGAGTTTGTGGTATGTCAAAGATCGAAGAAGTCAGGAGTCCGCCTGTCAAAGATCAAGCAGTGACCCACTGGAAAGCAGAAGGATTACAACAGAAATCCCCAGCATTCAATGCAAGTTAGAAGCTCGCCTCAAGAACGCGAATCAATAGTCTGGGATGATCAACAGAAGCTGGTCACAAAAAAAAAACAAGAAAAAAGAAAAGAGAAAAACAAAAAAGGAGAAAAATACGGAAGTGGAGAACAGATGTGATCTGCTCAGGAACTAGCGCCTACAACTAGCAAGTATCAAGGTTCAAATCCAAAGTCTGTATGAAGCACCATTCAAGACTCAAGATCAAGTTTCAGAAGACTTAGAGATAGGAATCCTTGTAACTAGTAGCTGATAGGTTTAGTTAGTCTTTTTAGTTTTCATTTTTGTTGTAATGACAGGACTGCGGACCAGAACCTCAATGGAACGGCACCTCGATCGGCTCTTCACCTCGGTACACTTCACTATCTCTCTCATATCCGAACTACACGTGGCCTGATTCCTGTAAAACCAAGGATATGTAGGCAGCTCAGATACCAGGGCTCGGTCACATTCCCTCCCTTTCCTTAAGTGTAGTCCGTCCAAGTAATGGTCGGGTCAAAAACACGTCTAGTCGTTCTTTGTCGGAAAACTCTTTGTGTTTCCAGTCAAAGAGGGGCAGCTGTAAGCACGTGATTTTTGACCCTCCCCGAGAATTTTCACATTTTTAGCGTGAATATGTGAAATTGGGTCTAGTATAGCTATTTTAACTATTTTTACTTTATTTCGTTGCAAAAAGAAAAATTTCAAAAATATATATATAAACTTTAGTTTATGTATCTCTCGTAAACTTGAAAAATACAAAAATTGCATTTTATTTTTGTACTTTATATAATTTCGAAAATTACAAAAAATATAATTCTATTAAGGTTTTGTAGTCATTTTAATTTGGAAAAAATGCAAAAAATATTACTTTATATTTTATCTTTATATAAAAACGAAAATTACAAAAAAAAAATAGTTTTATTAATATTTTGTAGCTATTTTAAATCTTGAAAAATATTTTAAAAAAGATATAGTTTTGTTTAAATACTAATCTTATTTTTGGTAGTTATTTTGCTTACATAGGACTAGTTAAGCAACGTGTTCCTATTTCTCGGGTCCGGGCAAAAGAATAATATTCGGGTTCAAACTACCCGGTTTTAGGCCTAATTTCGGACCTAGCCCATAATAAACCGTGTCCAGGACACATGGGAAACCCCACCACGCGTGGGGGACACAAACCTTGAACCCCACCACGCGTGGGGCTCATTTTTCTGGGCATTGTGTATCAAATACACGGACAAAGGGCCAAAGCAAGGGGGTTCTAAAATTTTTTGCACGGGTACTGTTCACGCTTCTTCTTCCTAAAGAAGAAGAAGCAAAAAACCCTAGCAACTGAAAAACCAACACCCCAAAACCACCATCAACAACCCTATTGTCACTCACCGACGAACACCACCAAACGACCACTCCGTCACGACCCCTCCAGCGGCACCAAACAGACCCTTCCACTGTTCGAGCTTATTCTTCCTAAAGAAGAAGAAGAGAAAACCCTACTCACTCCATCAACAACCTCACTCGTCATCCACTGCCCAAACCACCACCAAACCACCACCCCGTCTCCTCCCAAACTCCATCGCAACCAGTCTGTCACCTTCCCCATATTCTTCCTCCTCAAGAAAACCTAGGAAAAAACCCTAGCGACCATAACCCAAAAACCAGCAGCTCCCTCATCGTCGTCACTGCCCCGGTCGAAACTCCACCTCCATCACCACCTGCCGTAACAACCAGCACACGACCCCTTTCGTCGCCGGAAAACCAGTAGCTCGCTTTCTTCCTCCATTGAAACCAGCTCCATCCTCACGTTCGGTGACCACAACCAGCCTCCCGTCACACCAACAGGCCCCCTTCTCCGTAGTCCAGCCAGTAGCTGAACCAGCCACCAACTCCCAGTCGACCAGCGGCGAAAACAGCCAAGAGGAGCAGCGAAAATCAGCTGCAAATTAGCAAACAAAATGCTGCCAAAATAACCCGAAACAGCAGCTCCCATCACTAAAACACAAGAGTTTTAGTCGAGGTTCGAAGCTCCGTCGTGGTTCTGTTCGTTTTTGGGTCTTAAAGCTATCAAACAACCAAGGTTCAAATTCATTCTTTTAAGGTTAGATTCTTACTCGTCTTTCTTTTCAAATTTCGTGTAGTAAATTTTGATGAAATGAAGTTATATGGTAGATGGGTATTTCTATCCTCTCTATGAGGCTTGGGATAGTGAACATAGCCTTCTACATCCTTTACATGAGCGTAGATTTTGAAAGAGAACTATTCTGCTAAGGTTTTTTTTTTATTCTTATTTATCGTGACTTCTTTGTTTCTGGGGTTAGATGTTCTAATGCTAGAGTAGGTAACTTATTTGGCAGATGGATTGTTTCTCTTTGCTTTTTACCTTCATACATATTCACCTCTCAAATTATTTTAATTAGCTCAAATGAATTTTGCAAAGTTTTTATGTAGTAATAGTGTTTAGGAATGGCACAGTGATATTTTAAAGATGTTTGTGTCTTAAATGACTAATATATGTTTTAGTATACTTTGTTCCTTTCGTCCCTTGTGTAAATTAAGTTGTAGGGACAAATTTCGATATACGTGGTTATTTTATAAATTAAGTTATATATAAATGACTATATACGTAGTTATTTTAGCCTTGTCCTGTTTCTAAAAGAAAAAAAAGGAAAATAAATAAATAATAAAAAATGAGACGAGCCTCGCCAAAAATAAAAAAAAAACAAGCTGCGGGGCCCTCTAAATGTATATATTAAATACTTAGATTCCGGGACGGGCCGTTTAGCAAATTTCACGGCCCTACCCAAAAATAATAATGCGCTAGTTGCTTTTAGGCGCGCATTCAATAATTTATTATCCTTAAACTCGGGTGCGCATTTATGTGACCCAAATCCAAGTCTCAACGAAATCGAAATGTGTCTCTAATCACGGGTACATTGACTGTGACGTGGTCTGAGATGCATTTCCATGACGTTGCAAATTCATTTTTAAAATAATAAATGGGACGAGCCTCGACAAACAAAAAATGCAAATTGCGGGGTCCTCAGTAAATACTTGTTTAAAATTACTTAGAATTCAGGAGGGTCGTCTAGCGAATTTCACGGCCTTCCCCAAAATAATAACACGATAGTCTCTTTAAGCGCGTGTTTAATAATCTACTTTCTTAAAATTGGGTGTGCATTTCATGCGACCCAAATCCAAATCCCAAAACATCAAATAAAATATGTCTCGGATTGTGGGTGCATTTCATGTGACGCAATCCAAAGATATGTTTTAAGCGATGTTCACATTCCTTAAAAATAATAATAATGAAGCAGTAAAAAGTTAAAATTGGCACATTGGTTCATAATTATATTTAAAATCAGATAATCAAGCCGAATATAACAGTTGAGCGACCGTGCTAGAACCACGGAACTCGGGAATGCCTAACATCTTCTCCCGGGTTAACAGAATTCCTTATCCGGATTTCTGGTACATAGACTGTAATATAGAGTCATTCTTTTCCTCGATTCGGGATTAAAATTGGTGACTTGGGACACCCTAAATCTCCCAAGTGGCGACTCTGAAATAAACAAACAAATCCCGTTTCGATTGTCCTTTAATTGAAAAAAACTCCCTTGCGCCCCCGCGGGTGCGGAAAAGGAGGTGTGACAATTATGCATTTGCATCGCCCGGGGTACTGTGCGTTTTACGCGTACCCCTTCGTTATAGGGTACGTGCTTCTCCTTCCTTATTTGGTGGTGGAATTCTGTCGTTTCTATGAAGTGTGCCCGACTCAACTCTCTCCATATGCGTACAAACTCTTCCTAATGCTCATAAAGTACGCGGAACTGGCTGGCCGAGGAATTTTATTAGGGCACATGCTCCACATCTTTGCCCCTCATTTTCCTCGGGGTACGATAATACATATGCGCCATTGAGGAACCAAGAGTTTGGTGGTGAAGATGGACGATAAGGCCAATCGACGCTTTTTTGGGAAAACTACTTCTATGTGTGTACAGAGCACCTTGTGGTGAACTCGGCGGGGTTTGCAAAGACGTGGAATTTCGCTCGTGAGTTTTCCTTTGTTTACTTTGTAATTTTTCTTAAGACGGTCGTCGATCGTCTTCCTTTAAGAGACATCGTTGAGTAGTTGTTTTGCCTTTGCAGCTGAGAGATTACCTCCTCCGATGGTTGTTGATATCCGTGAGTGGGTGAGCGCAATTCTCCCCCACATGGTGGGAATTCGTGAATGGGCTTCCATGAGAAGTTTGGGCGCAAGCCTCTTACTGGTGAGTTGGCTTGTTGTAGCTTTAATTCGTTCCCTGCTTCGTAGTTAGTTTTTTTAGAACTTTGTCGTTATGCAATCCAATTCCTCCTTTCCGACAGGTCGGGGAGGAGTGAGGAGAACGAAGGCTCCTCCGCTCGCATTCCATCAACCGGTGCCCTCTGCCCGTCTTATACCGAGGGCCGTTGCCCGGCTAGCACCAAGGTCTACTGTTCGGCTTGCACTTGTGGCCGAAGTTGTGCGCTCGGAGGTTACTCAGTCGGAGATTCTGACTCACGCAATCCATTCTACGGATGAATCCTCCCAAGTAAGTAGTGGGAAGGCTCCACCGAAGAGACGGAGGGTGGTATTAGAAGGAGTTTCCCCAACCAAAACTTCTTCGAGGGGAGTCCTTACCCCGACGGTGACAGAAGTCGGAGATGGTGCCAACCCAGCCGTGGAGATGACGCCTGTGACGAGCGTGAAAGGGGTTGATGTGGCGGAGAGATAGAGTTCTGAGGTCGTTGTTGTTGTTTCGGGCAGCCCTTCAACATTGCAGCCGAATCACGCCCCCTCTTCGGCCAGTGAGATAGGGAATGGCATAGTGGTTGACGACTATGAATCCGAGTCCGACATTGATCCTGAGGATATGAGGATGTTTGAGGAGGCTTTACCCGAACCGTGGTAGAAGCGGGAGGCCCTTCTCAAATACTCGAAATCCCGCCTGAACTCAACCTGCTGCAAGATACGGTGGACTTTGTGCCACAGTACGATCTTCTGTGCTCGGCCGCTGAAAGTGGAGCTCTTCAGGATGTTAGCGACTTCGAGTTATCATGTGGTGTGGTCGCTCAGGGTCTGAGGGTGAGTTTCTCTTTGTTTCCTTTGCTTGGTGACCTTCGTTTGTCCGTTTTTTTTATATTATTAACTCATTTCCTTCCTCTCTCCTTTATTTTAGACCTACATGTTGGAGGTCAAAAACACTCGTAGGGCCGAGACACGGGCCGTGATTTTTCTAAAGATGGTCGAGAAGTATTGTCGGCAGCGTAACAGGTGCCCTGAGATGCACGAGCAGCTTAGAGTGGGTTCCATTACCCAGTCTACCAAGGGGGAGTTGGAGAAAGAAGATGAGGACCTAATGCGGTCTATCCGTAGATGCAGTGAGCTTGAGGAGCAGCTTCATGCCAAGGACGAAGAGCTTGAGTTGGGAAAGGGGGTTTCCGCGGAGCGAGGATCTTCAGGCGAAGGTGTTGTCTTTGCAAGCCGAACTTGAGAAAAATGCCACCAGAGTAGAAATTTTGAGTGCAGAATGGATGGGGAAATTGGCTGAGCTGGAAAAGAAAGTGGTCGAGATGGAAAGTGCCGAGAATGCTCAGACGTCGGCTTTGGCGAGAGCGGCGGCACTAGAGGACACTATCTGCATCCTCAAATCTGAGTAGGAATCTGAGGGAGCAACGACCACACTGAGGGAGGCACAACTCGAGGAGCGTATTGGTGAAATTGATCGAGAGGCTTCAAACCTAGGAGACCAGGTCATGGCACTCGAGGATAAGAAGGCACAACTGTTGACCCATGTTAGATCTGCTCCTACTGCGGTCCCCCGCCGCTTGTATGAGCTATGGGTCCACGCCGAGGCCTAGCGAGACATATTGAAGGGTTTGTGGGAGGCAGGGAATGTTCCAGAAGCCGCCTTCGAAGATGCTCGGGCGAAGGCACACGAGGCTCGTATTGCCTGTGGTTTTGACCCTACGACACCGGAGGCTGGTGAGGGCATTGATGTCGAGGATGGGCTCCTTTCTGACGATGGTGATGCTGGGGAGAATGGCGGTGGGGATGACGCTGAGTGAAACTTTGCCAGAACCTTTGTACTTAGTTTTTTTATTCTTTTGTTGTTTATTTTCGTCTCTTTTTTAGGGCCTGTTTCGGCCTTTTGTAAGGTGCGGCTGTTGCGCACATATATTTAAATAAAACAGTTGCTTCGCCTTTGTTGTGTATCTTTTGAATTTCTTTTTCTTTCCCTCCCATTTCTTATATTTCTCCTTTTTGGCGTAGACCTTTGGATTTCTTTGTGATGAGTCCCCGATCCTTTTAATTGGGAAACCGACCTTGCGTTGATCGGGTAGGATTTCGTTGTATGAGTCCGAATGAAGTCATTTTGGATTTTCTAGTTCGGGCGAGATTGACTTTTGGTTTTCCAATTAGGGCGGAATCAATCTTCATTCAAACGAGGTCGAATTGAGACTCGCCATCTTGGGCAAAATCAATTTCTGACAAATATTTGAACGAGTTCGAACTTGGAGTCGTCGTCTTGGGCGAAGTCAATTTTTCACTTATATTTGAACAAGTTCGAACTAGGAGTCACCGTCTTGGGTGAAGTCACTTTCTGACTTATATTTGAACGAGTTCGAACTTGGAATCGTCGTCTTGGGCGAAGTCACTTTCTGACTTATATTTGAACGAGTTCGAAGGAGTCGTCGTCTTGGGCGAAGTCAATTTCTGACTTATATTTGAAAGAGTTCGAACTTTTCTTTTATTTGACGGTAGCTGTAAAGGTGTTATTCCGAGCAAGGTCGATTTGTAACCTATTTGACGATGGCCAGTGGCCGTAGGGGTGTTATTTCGAGCAAGGTCGAAATTGTAACCCGTTGTAATTCGAGCAAAGTCGAACTTATCTTTTGGCGTTGGCCGATGGCCGTAGGGGTGTTATTTCGAGCAAGGTCGGAATTGTAACCCGTTGTAATTCGAGTGAGGTTGAATGTCTCTTTTTGGTGAAGGCCGATGGCCGTAGGGGTGTTATTTTGAGCAAGGTCGATTTGTAACCCGTTGTAATTCGAGCGAGGTCGAATTTCTCTCTTGGCGAAGGCCAATGGCCATAGGGGTGTTATTTCGAGCAAAGTCGATTTGTAACCCGTTGTAATTTGAGCGAGGTCAAATTTCTCTCTTGGCGAAGGCCGATGGCCGTAGGGGTATTATTTCGAGCAAGGTCGAAATTGTAACCCGTTGTATTTTTTTGGGGGGAACATTACATTTTGTTGTACTATTTATGCATGCGTTGGGGTGAGTCCCGGTGTGCTCGGTTTTGCTTTTACTGGAGAATACTGGGCGTTTCCTAGGTGAGTCCCAGTGTGCTTGGTTTTGCTTTTACTGGAGAATACTGGGTGTTTCCTGGGTGAGTCCCAGTTTGCTTAGTTTTGCTTTCATTGGAGAATACTGTACGTTTTCCTGGATGAGTCCTAGTTTGCTTAACTTCGTTTTCATTGGAGAATACTGTACGTTTCCTGTTCTAAACCAACAAGAGAGAGTGGTAAGTTAAAACCAAACGAAATCGCATGTTACCTTGGCCTGGCAAGTCAGCGAAAGGATGAACGGCGCTGTAGGGTTGCCCGCTTTGCCTCGTACTTTAATGATGGCTTCAGATTTGGCAGTCGTGTTCAGCTTCGTCATTAACCGCGTCTAGCCTTCGCGTGGGTTGGACTTACGTCGCCCGTTGGGACATCGAGACCGAGTCCCAATCCGACCTCGTTCGATATGCACAAAAAATAAGGGAAACATGTCATACTTTGTTAATAAATCATCCAGTGCGTGTGGATATGAAAATAGAGCAGGATATGCCCGATGTTCCGAAGGATCACATAATAGGATATCGTCCCTTCCTAAGAGGTGGGAATATAGGTCGGTATATAAGGTGAATACGTCAAATGGGGTTGCGGTCGTGCTATGTGCGTGGTGACCATGATTCTACTTTAAATGTGCATATGGCGTGTCAAACCCATTGCTACAGGTGAAGCATGGGTTTCACACAGACATTTGTCGCAATTTCTATTCTATGTAGAGATTTAGCCTATGTTGGTACGGTTGTCTCAAAAGTTTACCTACCATTCTTTCGGATTGGTGTTTATGCCGAGATGGTGAGGCTATGAAAGCTTGGCAGTGATACTTGGCCGGTTCTAGATCTAAAGGAAACTAAAAAATTTGGCTAAGAAATCCCCACAGACGGTACCAAATTGTTTGACCAAAAAAGCGTTAAACCTTTTGGCTGAACTAATTAATAGAGAAATGGAGAGTAAATCTTAGCCAAACATAATTAACTCTAGATCCAAACATAAAGGTGTTTAACGGGCCGGGTCAGCCCGGTTCCGGACCGGCCCAGATCGGTTGAAACCGGAACCGGCCCGGACCAATACAAAGGGGGACGGGTGGGTTGGGTTAATAAGGTAAGGAGGGTTGGTCCGTTTACCTTGGGGAAACTGATTAATCGGCCCGGTCAAACCCAGTCAACTAGATTTACTATTGAACCGGTTAACCGGCCCGACCCGGCTTAGACCGGTATAACAGCTACTTTTATTATTATTATTTTTTTAAATGGGGCCTGACTTTTTCTGACCGTTGGCAACGGTCTTCTGGCCCTTGGGGTTGTTGCCCAACGGCAGATTTGCACAGATAGCCCATTTTTGGGTTTTTTTAAAAAACATTTAACACCTTTTGTAATTACCTAATTAGCCCTTTGAAAAACTATAAATACACTCCCTCTTCTTCATTTCTTCACTCATCTCTCATTTCTCAAACTCATATTCTCAATTATCATTCTCTCATTCTTCACCTAAAGTGCAATTAAGTATTTGGCTCTCATTTTTTTGGAATTTCATTTATCGTATTATTTAATATTTGAAGTTTGAACAATTGACGTTTCTTTGTGGTAACATTGGAGTTGCGAAATCATCAAGTGTTAAATTTATTACCGAATTCGATGCACTCCCTCCAACTCTTTCTCTTATTTACTATTTTATTTGCATATTTATTTTTTGCTAGTAGTTAAATTTCACAATATGTTTAATGCTGCAAAAAGAGTTTGTAATAAGGTTACTAATAAGGGAATTAAAAAAAGAGGTAGTACTTCTGCTTCAACATCTGGTATAATTTAAATGACTCTACACATATTCCTGAAACATTACCTGATAATAATATAGATTATTAACAATTACATGAAAATTTCGATATTGAAGATAATGAATTAGAAATGGAAGATGAGATATCACTTACACCTAGTAGTGTCGGAGCTGGTAGCAAGGGTGATGGTCGTGGTGCTAGTAGTAGACCACATGTGGCCTCGACTACTAACCGAAGAAAAAGAAGTAAGGTTTGGAAATTTTTTGACGAAATAGAAGGTACTGATAGAGTTAAATGCAAACTTTATAATGATATTTTTAAACATAAGCAGGAGGACAATTAGGGGGGACTGGGACACTTAATAGACATATGAGAATAGAGTATAGAATGGGGCTCTCTTGGAGATGAAAATCAAGCAACTCTAAACCCTACTACTGGAGGACTTATGAAATATAATAAAATGAAACATACATATTATGTATATGATTGCTTTGAGTTTTCTACCTTTTTCTTTTGCTTCTTCAACATATCTTATTATGTATATTTAAAGGTATCCTTAGAAGTACTTGTAGATCTGATATCTTTAGACTTCATGGACAATATCAAACATACATACGCTATTTGTTTAGCCACATTCCTTGTAGAGTTTCTTTAACTTCTGATATTGGTCATGCTGTTAATAGAAATGATTATTTGACAATTACATGTCATTGGATAGAAGATAATTATTGTATGCAAAAATGTATTAACGCTTTTAAATATGATGAAGATCATAGTCATACTATTGTGTTTATAAGTACTACTATTTGTGAAGTTGTTGAATTTTATAATCTCAAGCAAAAAGTATTGTGTATGTCTTTTGATAATGCTCCTAACAATAATGCCACAATTTCAATATTAAAATTGCATTTGCAACCACCACTTGACGAAAATTTTCATGTTAGGTGTGCATGTCATGTTTATAATTTAATTGTTAAAAGTGACCTTGATTTGTTTTCAACTTAGATACTCATGTTAGAAGAGCAGTTGGTGTTATTCAAGGAAATAATAGACAATCTAGAATTAGGGAATTTAAAAATAAGAGTGCCGAGCATAACCTTAAGCCTAGATTCATGCCAAACGAAATTGTTACTAGATGGAATTATACATATATATTTTTAAAATGTTGCTACAAATATAGATTCACAATAACTGAAGTTGCTAACACGCATTGTACTGATCCAAACCGTATGTTAACAACTACTACTTGGGAGGCCATTAATGATGTTGTTAAATTTTGACATAAATTTTATACAGCTACTGTTGAGTTTTCTGGAGCATATTACCCTACTGTTACTATGGCTTTAGTACATATAGCTGAAATTTCCTTTCTACTCTTTGAATTTAAGAAGAAAGAAAAATATAAGGATGTTGTTGAAAAAATACAAGCAAAATTCAAAAAAATATTTCTTTCCAATTCCTCCGATTTACTTAATTGGTGTTGTTTTAAATCCTTCTATTAAGATATCTGATTGTCACCAATTAATCAATGCTTTATATACTTATATGGAGATTGGACCAACTGAAACCCCAGATATATATGTTTGTATGAACAAGCTAAATGATTCTTTACAACAATTATATAATTATTATGCAAATATAATTGATGATGATGCTCTTAATGTAGGCAATATTAATCCCACTATGCATTGTACCACTTCTACTATTGTGGATGATGATGAAGGCCTTGATAGTTTTAATATTTTTTCTACATTTTCTAATACTCAAACCAGTAGCAGGAATATTGATGAACTTCAATTCTACTTGCAAAAGCAAAAAGAGCCTCGCACAAAAGAATTTTCACTGTTGGGATGGTGGCATGAGAATGGAAAGCAATTTCCTGTTCTCTCCGCTATGGCTTGGGACGTGCTGAATGTGCCAATTTCAACTGTTGCATCATAGAGTGCATTTAGCCAAGCAAGACAACAACTTGGAGACACCCGTCACTCATTGGGAAGCAATGCTTTGGAAGTATTAGTATGTTTCAAAGATTGGATTAGATCGGAACAAAGAAATCAGGGACGTGCAGATGTTGATAGCCCATAAGACGAGGAACTTGGAGATATATTAACATATAGTAACCCATCTGAATTTAACACTCCAGAAGAAGGCCAATCAGTTCATATTGATTATGAAGAATGATAATAGGCTAGTTTCATATAGTTTGACGACTATTTATGCCTCAACTTGACTATGCTTCACCATTATAAGAAGGTTAAATTACGATAAATTGGCTCTAATTGTGAATTTTATGTTTTGTAGGAGCAAATTATGCTTATGAGGACTTAGGACAGTGTTTGGAGCTAAATTAAAGCAAGGGAAGCCCCTCGGAGCTGAGTACATATGAAAGAAGAAAGAAAAGAAGAGAAAAAGGCTGCTTCACTCTAGCGCGGCCTTAGCGCGACCGCGCTAGAGCAGGAAAACGAGGCAGAACGCTCAGCGATATGCGCAGCCACTAGCGCGGTTCGAGAGCAGCCGCGCTAGTCCATCCGGAGCGCAGAAATTTCAGGGGAAAACTTAGAAGTTTGGGGGGTAATTCCACTTAACCTATAAGAGGTCCAGCTCGCCCAAAAAGACATTATCAAGGTTTTTACAGTTGAGTTGAAGGCAAAAAGAGGCAAGAGGCAAGGAGGATAATTCGATATCGAGTTCTACCTTTCTTTTTTTTGTATTTATCATTCATAATGAATTTTGTTGTTGTTATTATGAACACGATTATGAGTAGCTAATTATTTAGTCTAGGGTTTTGATAGAACCTGTTGAGGGATCAACTTCGTGTTATGTTAATATAGTTTACCAATTTTATCACTATTTGTTCAACTACGTTCTTGTTGTAGTTAATTGATATGATCCTCAATTAGCTGTGCCTATTTAGTATGTATTACTCGGGAGAGAGTGCATATTTAGGTAATTGTTGAACAACACCACTCCCAAAGTATATGAGGAATCAATAACCGAGGGTTTAAAGGTGGCATTATGGATAACGAAACCTTGGGTGCAATCTAAAGTGAGCTGTAATAAACAAAGCCAGCTAGCGTAACTCGGGAGAGTGCGTCTAGTAAATTGTCGTGATTACCCGTGAGAGATTTACGGTAATAAGAGTTTTCATGATTGATAGAGACGATTAGGCAAATCTATGCGAAACATAACAGGAAGGGATTCCATCAATAGGGGAATTCACAACCTTAGATCCTTCTCTTATTTACTTACAACTCAGTCATAGTAGCTTTTAGTTTACTTACTTTCATTCAGCTATAGTTAGTAAAAATATCACCGTTATTCAAAATATCTGAAAAGTTGATTACGAATAATTCAGTGAGTCTGACAAGAGTAATTGGTAGGTTAATTCCCTGTGGGATTCGACATTGGGCTAAATACTCGGATTATATTTGCAACGACCGCTTGTCCTTTTTATAAGACATAGTTGGCGTGATCAAAGAACTTACTAAGGCAATGCAAAACCTTTGAATTCATTCTTTTTTTGTTAATTTACTTGTTAAATGTAAACCTTTCAATTTGTAAGTTTGAATTTTGAAATAAATGTAGCACTTGCAATTTATAAGTGCAATTTTTTCCCATCTTCATTGTATTCTTTATAATTTTACTTTATATTAATATAACTTACAATAATTATACAAAATACAAAAAAAAAAAATATTACACTAACCCTGCCCCCCCTGGCCCTTTGTATTCGTAACCCGTACGGTTTAATTTTTTATCCGAATAAACCCGAACCCGTTAAGCTCAGTAACCCCTAACCTGTAACCGGCCTGGTTCAAAACCCGTACGGTTCAAAATTTTGCCTACCCAGCCCTGCCCGGCCCACCCGTTAGACACCCTTATCCAAACATATTGAATATCAAAATTGAAGGAAGCCAAGCTTGTATAACATTCCTTAAGGTAAATAATAAGCTTACATCTTTGATTTATTGTTCCGTACTTGTAAGAGCAAAGAAGGAAAAGAGAGAAAGTTGTTGATAATTATGAGAACTATCTTCGTTGACTTAATAATGATGACTATGAGGGGTGATAACCAACAGCTGGGCCGTTGGTTCGTTGTTGGAGATCTCCTCTTGTTCTCATCTTTAACATATTGATCCTCCCCTTTTCTTGGATGGGAGCCCCTCATATATATACTACCAATTTTCCCGTTTATCCAACGATCTTTAACCAGCGTACCCTCTTATGACTATACTCTTCCTTACTCGCCCAAATATTACGACATGTTCTGCGATATAAGCTTTCTGACGGCTCGATCTCGACAGTGGCCAAGACGCTCATTGCTATTACGCCTCGTGGGCACGACTACAGTTTGGTCGACCCCTTATCGTTCCTTTTAAGGACAATCATCTTGTGGTCAGATTTTGACCTATACAGAAACAAATAATTCAACATGGGGAAGATTATAAATCTGATGGACCACAGTAAGAGCATATTTGGCCAAGCTTCTAGGAGGCCAAAAGTACTTTTCTGAAAATTTGAAGTGTTTGACCAAAATAAAAATGAACACACTTAATCTTAGTCAAAAGGATTGATTTATCTAGTGCATCGTGGACTTGTAGCGATTGAATCTTATTTCCAATAGAACACTATTGAACGTCTGCCACTTTGATTCAAATATTTGATAGATAAGTTGAGACTCCCTTCAAAAATATTCCGCTGATTTTCAAAGTTCATTGGATATATATCTCCCCATATAATTTCAAATGAAAAGAAGACTAAAGCTTTAGATATGACACTGCAAGAATTTATATTCTAAAAGAAAGTCCAAAATGAGGGAAAATATTGAGTATATTCTTTCAGAAATTTTAAGATTTTTTAACATAAAAAGTGAAAGTTAAAACCTGGGTTTTATACTGAAATGGACCGAAAGGTAAAGAATAATTTTTATCTGAGAAAGAGACGCATTTCAGTTTAGAAGCTTCTTGCCCTAGTGCATCTTTCAAGATTATTTTTAATAATTTTGGTGTATGGTTTGGATGTTTGCCATGGCTTGTTTGCGAGCTTCTAGCCTTGGGCAAGGGCATGGACCGATTAACTCCAAGATATCACCAAATTATATACTTTTTCCCCTCTACTAGATATGATCTAGCAACCCGAGACCTCCAAAATTTAAAATTTATGAATTCCTACGACGGTCTCAAGTTAATATATAATAATAATTAGATTCACAATCAAATATTTATAAATATTTAGTGAATTTCTTAATACATATACGAGTCTAGACAAAAGCTAGTGAATTCACGTAAACTCTGTAACTTTTAAGCTAGATCCATCCTGCTAGCAACCAGAACAAGTGCCTAAGTAACGTCATGGTAATCATACACAAACAACACTGTAAATCAGCAAATCCAATACTCTTCAGATCATCACTTATAAATTGTATAATGGAGTAGTTTTTTACTAGTCAAAGTTGTGGGAGTCCAACTTCTACTATTCTTCTTTCCAATATTCTGGATCACTCTTTCAAGCAGAGACGGACCCAGGATTTAAAGGTCGAGGATGCACTTTTGGGTTCAACCAAAATCTGCTTTATATATAGGATGCCCACTACTAATATATCACTATTTTCTAAAGACATATACATGTATACATAAAAATTTTGCCAAACTTTACAGATGCCAGTGACCCCTCTCGGTATAGCGGAAGTTCGCCCCTGCTTGCAAATTGTCAGTCCTCTCAATTTTATTAGCATGTTGAAGGCTGAAGTTCGTTTTAATTACTTTAGAACAGCCAAACATTCTACTGCAAGATATCAATGTTGCAAAATTAGTGAACTAATCATTTTACAGATCAACTAATATAACAAGCTGTACACAATTAAATAAATAGAGACATTGATATTAGCTAATAGCTACACATGAATCTTCCTGATTAACTGGTAAGCTACTTTAGTTACAGTTTTGACTAACAATCTGAAAGCTAATTCAGTTCTTGATTATCTGCCAGACAACACAATACAACCAGGGGCGGAGCTAGAGCTTCGACAACGGGTTCGGCCTAACTCAATAGCTTTAGTCCAAACTCTATATTTGCCTTAAGAAATTTATTGAATTGGTACAAATTCTTACTTTAGAACCCAATAACACAAAAAGATTAGTATCCCGAACCCAATAACTTCAAATCCTAGCTCTGCCTCTGAATACAACATCACTCAATTCTTTTCATACAATCTTCTCGAGTTGGCCAGAATTTTCTTTTTGAATATGAAATGGATTCTACATAAACACGGCCAACTGATAATTTGAATGTGAGAAGATAAACACAAGAATAGATTGAAAGTATGAGCAAAGATACCGTCTTACGCTTGAATCATTTTAGATTCACACTTTCCAATTTATATGGTTACATCACCTGATGTGAGACACTTATACACACTATTCTATATTACATTTATAATGTATCCTATTCACACGACAAATCAAGCCTTTCCATTTGATGAATACAAATTGAATGCACCGAACATGTATTTCGTAGACCACTGAGAGCCTCGATGATCATTTTTATAAACTGTCAACGTATCTTACACTTTCATGATTCATAGAAGTATCTTGTCTGATGAACTTTTGAAGCTAATGAACAATATGAGCAATGTTCTTCACCTCCCTCCCAACATTCTCCGTGTCTGACCAGAGGCAGATCCAGGAATTTGGGAGGATGGGTGCACCATTATGAAGCGGTGGATCCAGAATATAAATTTTAGTGATTCAATCTTTAGATCTACTACTGCATTCATTATACTTTTAGAATTATAAGTTCAGATTTAATATTTATATTGTAATTTTCTTACATCTATATCTATATTCTATACTCTATCGAAAATGTTGGGATCAGTTGAATCCATTGACTATAAGCTACATCATTCACTGGTACTAGTTTTAATATGCACATTTCATATTATCATATAAAATTTTATGGTAACAAAAGAATAATAGGAATTTCAATGCGTGAAATTTTAAAAGAATAAATCAAACAAAGAAAGAAAGAAAAAAAAAGAAAAGGTACTTAATTAATACGCAAAAAGAGACACCTGACATGTTCATCTACTATGGGCGCCTAGTTCTAAAAAAAGTAAAATAAGATTGACATGAGATTTGAACTTACAACTCACTCAAAGAGATGCATCTAATAATCATCGCATCATATGATACTTTGAGTTTGGGTGCACACATATATTTAAGTATTTTTGAAAAAATATAGCATTACTATGGAGGGGAACATGGGTTCACGTGTCCCATGGAACCCTCCCTAGATACGCCCCTGCTTGTCTCTATGCAAGCCGAAGAAATTTACTTTGTTAGAAAAGTGAGTATTCAAGGGCAAATGACTGAATTTTAATTAACTAGGATGGGTTCAGCAGTTTGGAAAATCTAAGTGCTTTGAGACATTTAAAGTAGTTGAATGATATTGGTTTAATAAGCAAAATTCTTCACCTTCCTCTAGCATTCTTCAGTAATCTACGCAATCTGAAAAAATTAACTTTATCAAAAACAAGATTTGTTTGGAGTGAGGCAAATAAACTGGGGTTTTAACCAGCTTAAAGTGTTATCGAATGAAAAGGAAAGATATACGGTTGTAAAACTTCAATTTCAAAAACTTAAGTACCTTGTTCTTAAATCATGCGATGAACTTGTGGTTGTACCAATTAAGTTGGCTGATGTAGCTAGCCTTCAAAATACGACGTCGGAGAACGCAAAGAAGGAGATCAAATTTACTATCCCACATAGGAAACAAGAGATGCATTGCAAAAAGCAACTCTAGAACAAAAATCAAAGACAAAAAAAAAAAGGGTCAAGCTCTAAAGAGTTCAACTTCATTCTCACTATATTACGCCCCTCCCCGAAACAA
Organism: Nicotiana tabacum; assembly: GCF_000715075.1. NCBI lineage: Eukaryota > Viridiplantae > Streptophyta > Magnoliopsida > Solanales > Solanaceae > Nicotiana > Nicotiana tabacum. The sequence goes on from NC_134086.1 coordinate 2,868,240, forward strand.
TTGATTGCAACGTCACACGGTGTAATTTGAAAAAGGTCAATCGATGTTCTAAATCTTCAATATCACAAACTATATGTCTAGATATTCATGCTCAGCAGTAGGGCTGTGCATTTGGATCGGATATCCGAAATCCGAACCGATCTGCTCAATTTCAGATTTCGGATATTTGGATCGGATTCGGATTTGGTTTATTAAAATTTCGAATTTTCGGATTTGTATAGTTTGAACCCGATCCGATCCAAAACCCGAATTTATTAGGGGAAGTATAAATACTAATTTTAGTTTTAGGGTTAGGTATAATCTTATTTCATTTTCTCGTTCTCCTCTTCTTCTTCATCACTTTCCCCTTTGTTGTCTTCGTTCAGATCAATGAATGAGACCAATTTGCTGTGGGAGGAAGAATCTAAAGACATTTTTTCCATAATGTATTCCATGGTATTTTTCATCATCTCTTCATTGGCTTGTTTCCCTGAATTCTCAGTCATGGCTAGTTGGCTACCTCTAGCTTTCTGAACAAGTTAGCCTAAGAGGTCTTCAATGAAAGAAACAAGCCTGGATTGAGTATCAAAGAACTCCTTTACAGTGTGCTTCATCATAAAGCCTTCATGTCTTACCATAATTTGGATTGGAATGACTTAGTAAGTTGCCTAACCACCAAATTTGTTTGCCTAACCAGGAATGGAAAACGCAAAAAAGAATAAAAGAAAAAGTCCTTAATAATAAGTACAATCCGATCCGAAATTAACCGATCCGAACTTTAAAATCCAATCCAATCCGATATAATTCGGATCGGATTCGGATAGCATTTTGTGGAATCCGAAATCCGAAATTTCAATCCGAAATGTGCTAAATCCGATCCATGCACAGCCCTACTCAGCAGACAATTTATCCATTATCCGTAAAGATTAGAAAGTATCGCCGCCAAAGGGGTGCTAACACTTGAACTCGAGGGTCGGGGTAGAGGGGTCGTTGTGACACTTGCCTTGGGATATTCCCACATCAGAATCAGTGGAAGGGTTAATAGCCATAAATAACAGCCAAGGTCTCCACTTGGTAGGCGACTTTTGGGTTAAAGGCGCAATAGTACAAAAATCATGACACTCAAAGCCTGGAGATAGCTCAAAGGATCGTATCAAAGCAAAAATAGTTGTCATATTGGACTTGGGCTATGACAAATGCCAAAAGCCTTGAGATGACCTAAAGGGATCCAGCCGAAGGGACAAAATTTGAAGCCCAAAAGCCTTAAGATGGCACAGAGGAGTCGGGCCAATAAGGACAATACCCGCCACATTGGACTTAGACCATGACAATGACTAACAAGGACCCATTATATATCACAGTAATGAAGCCTATACAATATGCTCTCGGTTTCATATCATAGTAGACTAAGAATACCGCTCAATTATATTGAGCAAAGTACGCTTGATCACAAGTTTAAGAGGAAAAAATTGCTAATCGATAATGAAATTTCATGAATCTGTATATATATTTTGAGGAATTAAATAATAATGAAAGATACAAATATGGACATTCTGTCGAATGAAGCGCACATATCATATAGGTATAGATGCAACCTCTTTCTATCATGGCCAAGGTCCCACATGACAGGTATTGTTCGCCTTGCCCAAACCTCTCTGGACTACCTCAAGGCTTTTGGGACTCATTGTTTTGTCAACTTGAATTTTTATCCCAAAAGGCGCCTATCAAATGGAAACTTGGACCACTACTGGTGGCCTTTAAGACTTCAATCTGATTCCTATATTAAATTAACCTAAGGCAACTGGCACAAAAAACCGCCCTTCGAGTTTAGGTATCAACCCCACTTTTGGTTGTGGGACTTCCTATTCTTTAGGAATGATGGCTACAGATTTTATCGATATACACTTGGCAAAAACCATAACAAAGACAAATCATCTCAAAACAATGTATTCGAATGACATGACCTTTTTCAAATTTGTTGTGTGGCGTTGCATCAGAATTTTTTTTTTTTTTGGCGGGGGGGGGGGGGGGGGGGGGGGGGGGGGGGTAGTGAGCATGAATTTGAAACTCTGTAGAGCCTAGCTCTTCTTTTTCGTATCTTCTATTTCCATTCTAGATTTGCTTTTTGCATGTGTTCTTCATGCATTTCCTGCTTTCCGTTAGATAGTTTTATCACCTTGTTTGTGTTCTCCGGTGCCATTTCTTAACCATCTCTTAAAGGTTACTGACATTAACCAGCTCAATTAGTACAACCTCAAGCATATCACATGATTTAGGACAAGGTATTTAAGTCTTTGAAATTGGAGATTTGCAACCTTCAAATATTTGAGGTTTGCTCTTTCAATCTGCAATACTTTTTTAGTTGGTTAAAACCTCCAATCTTTGAATATCAGGTCGCCCTATTGAATGATGTTTGCCAACTTTAGGACCTCAAGACATTCCAATTGCCCCGCAATCTAATCGCCTCACTCTAAGCAAACCTTGTATTTGATAAAGTTAATTTTTCTAGTTTGCATAAAGACCCGAAGAATGCTAGAGGACGGTGAAGAGCTTTGCTCAAGAAACCAATATCATTTAACAACTTCTAATGTTCCAAAAGCACTTTAGATTTTCAAATTGCTAAACTCACACTAGTTAGTTTAAGACAAGTCAATCATTTGTCCTTGAATACTCACTTTTCTAAGATTACAAGCCCTTGATAGCACATTTCTTTCGCACTATTAGTAAAACAAAAGAAACTAAAAAAGCAATTGATTAATGGTGTGTTTGGTATTTTACAGAAAATATTTTTCAAGTTTGGCTGGCTTAAATGTTATAAAAATAATTTTCTTGATGAACAAGAGGAAAATGACTTCCCTACCAAAAGAAGATAAAATATTTTTCAATACTCTCTTTCAATCATTCTCACCCCTACTGACATCCTCCAATCCACGCCCTTGGCACGGCTAGCCCCTAGAACCTGACTGATCACCTTGCACACGATCTCACCCCGCCTATCCTCGACCCATCCATACCTCGACAACTCTCGAACTCTATACCCCGAGCCACCTCCCTCTCAATAGCAAATCTACCTTCACTACCATCACCAAACCACCCTCGGCCCCTTTCCCTCCGCCCCTGATCCACCAACTCCTGCCACCCCTCCCCTGCTCGTCTTAGACTTCGTTAACCAAAACACAAAGGTCGGGGGGGGGGGGGGGGGGGGGACATTGTCAAAATAAGGGACCGGGTGTCGGGACAAGGTCAAGTTTGGGGTCAGCTACCAAAGTTGGGTGTCGATGTTCGTGTTCGACTCTAGGATCGGGGTTGCGGTTGAGGACCATGGTAAGGGTTGAGGTTTGACGTCGAGGCCAGGTTGGGGTCAAGATCCACTATCGAGGTACAGTTCAAGGTCGAGGCCCACGATCGAGGTTCGGTTCAGGTTGGGGGTCTACAATCAAGGTCAAGGATCGTGACCGAGATTAGGGATCGAGGCAGAGAGCGAGGTTCAGGTCAGAGTTAGGGATTGTGATCGCTATTAGGGATAGGGATAAGGGTGTGGATCTAGAATCAAATTAAGGATCGTGGTCAAAATTGGGTGTTGGGGTTAGGGATCGTGATCAGGGTTCAATGCCAGGGTCCAAGCTCGGGACGAGTTCAGGTTGGTTTTCGGGTTTAGGTAGGGGATTGTGGTTGGGTTCGACGTTTGAGTTAAGGGTCGGGGTCGGGGGTCAGATGTTGAGGTCTAAGGTGTGAGTCCAGGATTATAGTGCTTGCCTAAACTATATAAGGTGCTCTTTAGAATATATTTTTTCCTTATTAACCAAACACTAGGAAATAAGTAAGAAAGCCACTTGTTTTCCAGGAAAATATTTTTTAGCAAAATATTTTTCGTGGAAAACATATTCCATCATACCAAACACACCCCAAGAAAAATAGCGTTTTGGTTTGATTTTGTAGGACAAAATAGCATTAGTTAGATTTTTGAGACTCGAAAGAAAGTTGAAGAAAAAACAAAAAGAGGAAGGAAATAAGCTTTACTGTGGCCGGAGAAATATTTTAGCGAAGGCCTACTGGCGGAAGAAATTTTTCTAGCTGGATTGTTCCTTTTGCTAGTTGGGTTATATTTTGATGATAGGTATCCGGAAGCCATGGCAGATGTTGGGGATGTGTAGGTGGGGGTGGCTGTGAGGTATATATATTTGCTTCTCACTCTCTCATGAAGAGTGTATTTCACTCTTTGCCACCTCGACATTTAAGGGGTAAATAATTTCACTTTAAAATAGTCCAAGCGGGTCATAGGACCCCGTAAAGAAAAAATGTGTAATTGCAAATAGGAGACAATTTCAAGAGGGTTTACATGCCTTTTCCAATTCCAAAACTTAACAAAGAACCTTGAAGGACGTTGTCCAAATGCGATATTCTTTAAACGAAACATCCCACCGAAATCCTCACAAAACAAAGTTTGAGGAATTCAATGTCCAAACGCCATATTCTTGGAACCATGATTACAATATGCAAATTGTATAGTTGTTAAAATTAAGAGAGCTCAAAATAAAGCTGACCAATTGGAAAGGAAACGACAAATCAAAGAAAAATGTCACTAAGAATGAGAGAGAATGGACTTATTAAAGAACTATATAGGAACCTAGCCCAAAAAAAAAATTATTGAAAAGAGACTAATTTCTAAAAAATTGTCAGTAGCAGTGTTGTGAAGAGCGTGAAGCGAGAAGCGAAGCGCTCGCTTTTTGTAAGTGAAGCGGAATTAAAAATAAAATAAAATAAATACTACATAGACAACACATGTAATTGTAAGCAAATATTCAATACTTCAATTAAAAAACTAAAGAGTAACATCAATTAAAACACAAAATGAGCATCATATTCTTCTACAAGATTGTCAAATTCTTGTATTCCACTATCATTATTATATTGTTCGCCATCTTCTTCAACTTCTTCTTCTTCATCAACTAGGGACAAAGTAGCTGCCTCTTTTCCCTTCCTCTGTGAACTTGAAGTTGAGGTACTCCCCCTCAAACCATAAATCCTCTCCCCAATTCCACGCGCCTTCGCAACATCACCTCAAGTGAAATCAGAAGTATCCTCAAATACTTCTTCATCTACATGATCTTCCGGAACTCCAGTTATCCATTCGTTAGCATCATCGATGTTGTCCAAACTAATTGGATCAATTACATTGCAAGCGTTGTAACGACGCCTCAATATTCTATTGTATTTAATGAAGACTAGATCATTGAGACGCCTCAAGGTTAGTTTGTTCCTCTTTTTGGTATGAATCTGCAAATAATAAGTAGTTAGTAAGATTAGGACAATTGAGATATAATTTAATTATCTCAATATACTAAATCTTTCTTCCTAGTTCTTACATGCTCAAACACGCTCCAATTCCTTTCACACCCGGATGAGCTACATGTTAGAGACTTAGAACCTTGATGGCAAACTTTTGTAAATCTGGAGTGGAATGACCATATTGCTTCCACCATTCAACTGTAGAAGTAGAACAAATTTTCAAAACATAATATTGATAAAGAAATAACTTATTAACTATAAAACAACATATAAGCACTCGTTCACCTGGTGACTTCGTCTTTCTTTGTCTAATCGCCATGTTTTTTCCAAAAAGTTGCTCAGCATTCCTATAAATGCTAAATTGCTCTGTTACTTTATCTTGCACAGATTCTTCAGGTATCAACTTCTCAATACATTCATAGTATCCATTCCACAAAGGTTCATCTTCTAGAATCCTCTCTTCATTGTCATAAAACAATTCCGGTTTCAAAACAAGTCCAGTTGCATGCAAAGGGCTATGAAGCTTACTATCCCACCTTTTATCTATGAGCTCAAAGTCTCTTTTATATTTTCTTTGATCACTAAAAGAATAGCCTCTTTTGCCCTATCTATTGCTTTGTACAGGTAGCCTATTGGTGGCCTTTGCTCCCCATCCACCAAATGGAGCACTTTAACTAAAGGACCACTAATCTTCAATGCATGAACCACATTATTCCAGAATGAAGGAGAAAGTATAATATCTGCAGATTTTCTCCTTCGAGCTTCCCTTCCATAGGCACTGTTAGTGTACTGATCTGAAACAAACAACTTCTTCAAATTGCTTTTTTGCTCATACATCCTATGCAAAGTCAAGAAAGTAGTAGCAAATCTTGTCTTTGTAGGTTTCACCAAGCTTCTTTGTTTAGTGAATCTCTTCATCATATTCAATAACAAAGGCCTTTGAACAATATAGGAATGCACTCTAATTGCCTGATTAAAGACTACTAAATGGTCTTTCCTTGAAAATGTCACCGAAGATCAAATTAATGGAATGTGCTGCATACGGAGTCCAATAGATATGCGGGTACCCAGCAGACATCAAATCACCAGCTTTAACATTTTCACTGGCGTTGTCCGTGAAAATTTGAACTAACATTTTCTGCTCCAATAAAGTCTATTGTACTCTTGAACAAGGAGTACATTTTGGTTGAATCCGTCGAAGAGTCGCTTGCATCAACGGACTCAGGAAACAGGCTTCCCTTAGGAGAATTCACCAAGAGATTGATGATCATTTTTCCATTTCTCGTCGTTCACTTATCCATCATAATGGAACAGTCAAACTTGTTTCATTCTACTTTGTGGTCCTCCACGATTTTGTTCACCTCTGCCACCTCTTTTTTTAGATATGGCCCTCTAACTTCATAATAAGTTGGAGGTTTCACTCCTGGACCATATTGGCCAACGACTTCAATAAAAGCAGAAAAAGTGTCAGTATAATTAACACAATTAAAAGGAAGACCTGCATCATACATCCACCGTGCAAACTTTATAACTGTACGATCCCTCAAAATCGCTTTGGCATCAATTTGAGGATTGTCACTTTTTCCTCCCTTATCTCCAAATTTTGGCGGGAAATAACAATCCATAGGACCTTTGGTCTTGCCAGTAGATCCACAACTAGAAGACATTGGTGGAAGCATCCTTCCCCGCTTTTGTGATTTTGGTGGAAGCGACGAAGCATCGTCACCTTCTTCTGTTTCATCATCGTCATCATCAAAATTATAAAGTTCTTGTTCATGAATTATTCGAGTCTTTACCTCTCTTTTTTAAGGTATGCTTTCAATTCTTCCTTCACATGCCCCGAAACTTTAGGACAAAATACGACATTTGGATCACACCGATTAGATGCACTTTTTGACGATAGATTCCCCCATTTGAAATCTTATCACAAAAAAGACATCTAATGGCCATCTTGTTGGTCTCGCTAACTCTTGAAGAGTAAGCCCAACCTGAGTCTTTCCTATCTTCTTTTGGCGCCATTAAAAGAACAACTACATAACACATAAGAAAGGCAATAAGAATAAGAATAAAGGATATAAAAATTGGGCAGAAATTTTCTGAGAAACAACCGAAGGTAAAAAAAAATTTGCCAGCATTTCGCTGCTTTTTGAACGTTTAGAAAGAAAAAGAAAAAGAAGAAGAATGGAAATCAAAAGTGCAGAACATACCTGTTGAAAATCAGAAAAAGTCGCTGATGTATTGTTGAAGAAGAAGAAGAACAACACTAGTTGATGCTCTGAGATTATTTCAGAAATCAGAAGTAGATGAAGAAGAGAAGAAAAAATCGCTGTTGTTGTTGAAGAACAACCCTAGTCTCGCTGCTATTGAAGAAGTCCAGACAGTGTTTAAAACCTCGCTTTTAATAAAATAGGGGTTGGGTATTTTAAACAGAGAAGCGGACGCTTCTAACGTTTCTTCTCGCTTCACCGCTTCTCGCTTTTTACAAAGAAGCGGTCGTTTTTTCTTACCTGAGTCGCTTCACCTACCTAAAGCGCTGCCCTTCACGCTTCGCCTCGCTTCTCGCTTTAAGCGAGGAAGCAAGCGCTTTTTTAATCACTGGTCAGGAGCAATGAAACTTACTAATAACTTAACAAGTACAATGGTTCATTTCCACCTCCAATATGTTAGAGAACGAAAGAATTGTAGATTTTGAGAAGAAGAAGGCTTTTTGTATTTTTATGTGTGTTTACATCCCATGAGCAAGGAATTTATACAAAGCTCCTAATGTTAATCAAGGAAATGAAAAAAATCTATACAATCAATCCAACTACCAAATCAAATTTAATCAAATTTTCTAAAATTATGCTAATCAACAATCTCTTAAATATAGTCGAATCTCCTGAAATCACGCTAATCAACACTCCCTCTCCAGTTGGTGCTAAAATGTCACACATGCCCAACTTGCAACTTAACATATGAAAAGTTCGCTAGTTGAGATCTTTCGCAAACACATCAGCTAGTTGTTTTTCCGATGGCACATAAAACAAACTAAGACACCAGTTGTCATTTTTTCTTTGATGAAGTGTTGAAAAATTTCTACATGCTTTGTTCGGTCATGTTGGACTGGATTATGAATTATACTAATGGCAGCCTTAATGTCACGATACAAGAAAAGTTTTCTTTTTTCAGACAATCTCAATTCCTCTAGTAGTTTTTGTGGCCAAAGCAATTCACAAACACCTTGGGTCATAGCACCATATTCTGCCTCTGCACTTGATCTCAGTGTTGTCAAAAGCGAAAAGCTCTAAAAAGCGTTTTAGGTCTATTAGGGCTTTAAGCGCAAAACGCAATTAAAATGTGGGCTTTAGTAAAAAAATGAAGGGAAAAAATATATATATATGTAATTCAAGAAAAAAGATAAACAAATTCACTCATAATGTTTTACTTAACAACTAATACACTTATTTGTCAATTCTTATTATTGTTTGGTACTGCTCGATTCAAGATAGAACTCAGGGGCAATGAGCGATTGGTCAACTGACTCTCCAACTCCGCTTTGTAACTCGTGATTACTTTCAATGAGAAATTATGCGGGTCTGCAACTTGTAATACAAGTTTCTTTCAAGAGATCCAGAATATACTTCCTTTGAGAAATAAAGATTGCTCTTTTTGATCTAGCAACCTCAATTCCCAAGAAGTACTGCAATTTCCCTAGATCTTTGATCTCAAATTCATGTGCCAGCAACTTCTTCAATTGGTCATCTCCTCTTTGCCATCTCCCATCGTTACTATGTCATAAAAATAAACTATGAGAAGAGTGAGCTTACACGTTTGATGTCTTATGAAGAGGGTGTGATCAGCAATGCTTTGTTCGTAACCAAAGGAGATTATTGCTTTGCAAAATTAGTCAAATCAAGCTTTGCGGATTGCTTCAGTTCGTACAAAGTTTTCTTTAATCTACATACCATTCCTTGACTTTGGGCAATATCTAATCAAGGAGAAATCTCCACATATATTTCTTCTTCTACATCTCCACGAAGAAATGCATTATTTACATGAAACTGTTGAAAGTCTCAACCAAGATTAGCTGCACAAGACAAAAAAATATCCAATAGTGTTCATCTTAGTGATATAGGGAAATGTCTCTTGATAATCCACTCTATAAGTCTGAGTGAATCCCTTAGCCACCAATCTTGCTTTGAATCTTTCAATCGAGCCATCAACTTTGTGCTTCACAGTGAAGACTCATTTGCAGCTAACCAACTTCTTGTCTGGTGGTGAAGTGACAAGTTCCCAAGTCTCATGTTTTACAAGACCTTCATTTCTTCAATCATAGCTTGCTTCTACTTAGGATCTGCAAAAGTTGCCTTCCAGTTCTAGGGAATAGACACAAAAGAAATAGAACGGCCAAAAACTCTATAGGAGGGAGATAAAAAATTATAGGAGACAAAATTAGATAAAGGTATTTGGTGGTGCAAGATTTGACTCTTTTTCTGTGAACAATAGGCATATCTAACTCATTAGGAAATGTAGATAACTCACCAGTAGAAGAAGATTCAGCTTCAGTAGATTGCATGATGGCTTTTTCTGCTCTATTTCTCCTTGAGTAAGTTTTCAAATCAAGCTTATCCAAACGTCCAATAGTCTCCTCCTGAATTCTTTCTCCAATTTCACTCTATGACAATGTCATCAATTAGTCCAGTAATAAAACTAGGTAGAATCACCTTTTCCTCCTTACTGCTCTCCTCATGAAGAGGTGATAAGGTAATACTGAAATAAGGCTCAAATTCTCGAGAGGTAACATACATGCTAACAAAAGATCTGCTAGAGGCAGGATGATAACATTTGAAACATTTCTGTGTTCTAGGATCAAGTTTCCCAGAATTTCTAGTGTGGACAAAGAAAGCACACTCAAACACCTTTGGAGGAATAGTATATTCATTCTTACCTTTTAAAGCTTCTAGAGGACTATGAAAAATAATAATTTTAAGTGGCATTTTATTGATAAGATAAACAACCACTAGAATAGCATGATAGATGCATGTTAAACATACGAGATCTTGCTCCTTCTAACAAATGCATATGTTTTCTTTCAGCAACCCCATTTTATGCCCTAGTGCAAGGACAAATAGTCTGATGGATTGTCCCATTAGACTCCACCTAAGCACCAAATCATTTATCCATGTATTCGATGCCATTGTCAGATCTCAAGAGTTTTATTTTGGCATCAAACTAAGTACAAATTATTTTATGAAATGACTGAAAGCAAGAGAAAACTTCACTTTTATCTTTTAACAAATACACTTAAGTCATCCTAGTGCAGCAATCAATGAAAGTAAAAAACCATCGACTACCAAACAAAGAAATAATTTGAGTAGGACCCAGTGTTTTGGAAAGCGTTAAGCGCAAAAAAGCAACGAGGCCTCGCTTCACCGAAGCGAGAAGCGTGAAGCGAAGCGCGCACTTTTTTCATGTGAAGCGCAATTTAACACATAAATTAAAAAAAAATAGGCAAAAGATAAATGGCTAAGAACTCATTAAAAATAACATATTAAGCATATTAAGAACTCTTTTTTTGGCTTGATGCCATTGAATAATCAAATTTAATTTACTACAATCAACAACCAAAAAAAACATAACAGTTAATTCACACGAACCAGAAAACAGAGCATAAAGCATAAAACAGAGCACAAAGTAGAACAGAAGAAGAAGTCGTTTAGGGCACAAAATCAGCACTTAAAAAGTGAAAAAATTGAAAGAAGAAGAAGTCGTTGAAGAAACTTACCGAGAACTGGAGACTTCGCCGTCGCTGGAGTTCGCTGGAGAAGAAGTCGTTGAAGAGCGCAAGTTTATTTGTTAACAGATGGCTTATTTGCCAAAATTTTTTAAAAAAAAACTAGCTGCCTTCTGCTCGCTTAAGCACGCTTTTTTATCGCTTTTTCATCGAGGCGCTTCTCGCTTAAGCGCGAGAAGCAAGTGCTTTTTAAATGTGAGTCGCTTTTGTAGCAGAAAAGCGATAGCCCTGCGCCTCGCGTCGCTTCAGTGCTTAAAGCGAGAAGCAAGCGCTTTTAATAACACTAGGATCCCATATTTAGAATGAATAGTCATAAACGGAGTTGTGCTTTTATTATCACTCACAGAATAAGTGTTTCTAGTATGCTGGCCATATTCACATGTATCGCAAAATCAAATATTCAAATTATGTCCTTGAAAAGAAATCGGGATATAACTTCTTCAAAATAAAGAATGATGGGTGTCCTAACCGTCTATGCCCTCTATTATTTCTTGGTAGACATCCTTACTTTCCCAAAAAAGGCTTGACCAAAATTTTGAATTCCATCTAATATAATTCAAGTCATCACGCGATCTACCACTGCCAATCATTTACCCTGTTTGAAGATCCTAAAAAATACAATGATCGTGAGAGAACTCGATTTTATAGTTTAGAGCTTTGCTAATGGCACTAACAGATAAAAGATTGAAAATGAACTCAAGGACATGGAGTATGGATGATAGTTTAATATTAGGAGTACAAACGACAGAATCTATTCCAGAGATAGGTGTTAAAAAACCATTGGAACATGTCATGTGTCTACTTGACAGAATCTATTCCAGAGATAATGTTAAAGAATCTATTTTAACATTATCTTCTTTGAGACACGAAGAATAGTTTCTAATGCCTTTAGAAGAGCATGTCATATGTCTACTTGCACAAGAATCAACACTTGGATTAAGGTGAGCAGCAAAGGCAGTACTTGATTGTATATAATTGGATGTAGCAATATTAACAGTCAAGTTTGGCTATGAGGCGACGAAGAAGCTGCATTTCATCTGAAGATAAGATTTCTCCAGAAATTGTCTCCTTAAATGTCTCCATGTTTTCTACCTACTTAGAAAGAAATCTGAAGAAAATTGCTCAGAAACGTTCTGTCTCGCCGAAAATCAAATCTTTCTCGACGGAACCTTAACTCTAGCGAACAGAAAAATTAAAACTAGTAGGCAAAGGTAGTACCTGATTGTACATAATTAAAACTAATTAGAAGGAGTTTGTGTTGCGAACAGTCATCAAAAGAGAGAAAATTCAACCTCTTTGATAAAAATGAAACCCTAGTGTTGTGAGGGAGATAATTCACCTCAAAAAGGCAACAATGACTCTAATACCTAGTGTTTTTGTGTTTGTTTACGTCTCATGAGCAAGGGAATATATACAAAGCTCATAATGTTAATTAAGGAAATAAAATAAATTTATACTATCAATCCAGTAATCAAATCAAATCTCTTGAAATCATGCGAAAATTAACAATCTCCTAAATATAATCAAATCTCTTAAAATCATGTTAATCAACAAAAATAATGGTTGGAAAATGGGTAATCTCAAAGTCGTAGACTAATAGCAACTAGTACGCCTAAGAGAGGTGGTGTTTGGGGGGCCGAAAATGGTTTGGGGGGCCGAAAATGGCTGGAAAGCACCTAGGTAAAGACGACACAAATAATCTTAAGAATATCGGAAACGATAAGTGAAAATATGGAGGAACAATTACCTTAATCTACAAATTGCGATGAATAAGCTCATGAGCATCGGACAAGGGACGGTTGAGCAACTCAAGTGAACCGCCTTACCTTATTCCACCATAGAGATAGAAGTGAGAAGGTTGTGAAGATGGCCTCATTTTCCATACATCCGGTTCGATAAATGGAGGACCGACCGACCCGAGTTCTCACAAGCCGGAATGCCCGTCAAACATTCGATTAGAGATAGTCCAGCACGAGAGTTGTGTGATATAGAAAAAGTCACTAACTATTCAACGCATGCGCAACCATGGCCACTCCAACGAATTGCGCTGGATTTTTCTACTGGAATATCGTGAACCTCTTGGTCATGCTAATTGAAGCACAACACTCTCTCACACACACACACAAAAAGGCACCTTGGGTATCACTCATAGCCGCTGGAAAATTGCATAGTGATGAGATTTCTCTAGCACACATTGTTGATAAATGCACAATGAGCGATTTTTCACAATGTTTTGATGTCCCAAAAAAAAAAGCAGGAAATAAGATTAAGTGAATGCATGGAAAACCTATCTTACATCCCAATCTCCGTATTTTATACTTTTTATATGTATTTAGTGAAATTTTTTATGTGAAACACTTATAGACAATTCTCAATATAACATGTATGTCTAATCAATTTATATAATTTATCAAAACCACATTTCAGAACAAGAGTTCAATAGATGAATAGATGATACAATAGTGTGATACTTCACCTGACCATATGAAGAGATTTGAGGCACCATGCTCCAGTGATTTGGTTCAGATTTCGTATCCTATGGCTTTAAAAATGGACATTCTTGAGACTGCATATGAGGTTTGATCGCAATCAGAACAAGGATAAAGATATAAATATGTGGAAAGAGCAAATCAAAAACCAAGTAAAATTTAGATAACAGGGAATGCAGCAACTAAAGTTTTTGGGAATAATATAACAAAAGGAAGTCTGGTTGTTATGTGTTTATTTGTCCAAATGACAGTAAGTAATACACCTTTTAGAAACTTGACAAGTGACACAGAAAATAAAATTACTTTAACAAGATGGAGCTTTAGGGCCAAACTAAAATTGCACCTAGGGAAAGATTAGACCATATTTGAACAAAATAGAGAAGTCAAAAAAGGGAACAAGCTCAGAAATACGCTACTTCTCCCATTTCAATTTGAATATCAAGATTCCAAATTTCAACATTCTCATTTCTATCACCTTCATCTTCTAGACATGGGAATTCTTGACTGGACAATACTCTGTCTCATACAGCATAGTCGGTCTAATCACCGCTCTGTAGAACTTATCTTTAAAAATAATTGGCAATATCAACAGCCAACATAAAAATAATTGTGCTGAAACTTGGTGGAAAATTCAATAAGATCATTGACTGTGTCAAGATACTCCTTCAATATTTCCAATAAAAGTACAAAGCACACCCAGTGAAGTCATATCTAAGATTCTAAGATCACCTGTGCTCTTTCAGTTTTATGCACTTTGTGAAAAATCAAAAAATTGAAAAACTTAAAACCTCTTACAAGTAAGTTTTTGAAACTCCACTCTTAACCATCGAAGAGTATTTCACCATCTACGTGGTCTTGCTGTATCACTACAATTTATCACCCATTCTTCAATTTCCCGGTGCAACTCCCACTCCAGCTGAAGATAGACTTCAATTAAAAGCAAGGTCACAAAATACAGCCTTTAAAATGGCATGACGAGATATCCAGATGGCAGATTCCACGCTGCATCGAAACAACAAATCCAGCTTCTGAAGATTGGTCTGCTTGATCAAAGAAATCATCAGTCTTACATGCAAGTGACAATCTTCCAGATCAACAACATAACAGTGTTAAAGAGGAATATGGTGAAAGGACTTTATAACAGGTGTATATGCTGCAACTATTGCGCCCTAAGCATTCAGAAGCCACCTCTAAAGACAGTCAATACCACCAGCCTGCTATAAGCATTTTGATCCTAATGAGCTGGTCCCATAAGCACTTCCTAACTACACAATTAAAATATGCATCTCTGAAATATAACCACCAGCCTGCTACAAGCATTTTGATCCTAATGAGCCGGTCCCATAAGCACTTCCTAACAACATAATTAAAATATGCATCTCTTTTATTTGAATTTGTTCTTTCATACTTAACACTCCTCTATGAAGTTTAAAATTCGAATGGGAAAAGAAAGTCGTATTTGAACATGACATAAATGTTCACTGATCAGACAAAGAAAATAGAAATACAATACACGCATCCAGAAATTGTTGGAAAATGTACCTAAAACATGAAATATGTGTGGTTGGATACAATTGACCCAACACAAATATAATAACATTTTGGAAGCTTTGTTCTTCATAGAGGGGTAGCATTCTGATTATATGGTACGGTTAACATTAAACAAACAACAAAAGTCTATTTAAATATTTGAAATAAAACTGAAGGAACCAAAGAAAACTAGAAGAATTTGGTTCTATAACATTGAAACTAAAAACCAAAAGAAAACACCAACAAAATTTTAGTGCGCTAATTCCATTTTTCAGCTGAAAAGAATGGATGCCACCACTACACTTGGAGGTCCTTCTATGGCTAATACGCCACTGATTTTTTTCATTACGCAGTATATTAGAAATAAAGTAGTCTATATGCATGTGGAAATGAATTGTGTTCTCAGTACTACTAGTTGATTCTTGAAAGGTTGCATACCTGCTACAAGAGAGACCCCAATGTATTTGTTTCCCACTAACTTTATTTTTCCTATACATAACAAACAACAATTTCACCTTAGCCCCAAAAAAAGTTGAGGTCGGCGGAACGAATCCTCACTTTTTTCTTTATAAGCTCCATTCATATCATCATCATACAAAAATAAAATAATAGCATTGAGTAATAATATATACATATAAGTTCTCTAACAAATTGAAAACCTATTCCTAATAAATATAAGCTTTTATATATATATATATATATATATATATATATATATATATATATATATATTAAAAGTTCTCTAACAAACTGAAAGCCTATTCCTAACTAGTGTATCACCTATATGATACTTGTTCTTTTATTATGCCATATCTTTAACTAAGTCTGCATTGATTCAAAATATTTAGGTCTTCCAAGATAACTTAATTCCATGTGATTATAGGTCTACCTTGTCCTCTTCTAACACCTTCATTTATCATAGTTTCACACCTACAGACTAGTGCGCCTGTTGAGAGACACAAGACATGATCAAAGCATCTCAAGCAACCTTCTCTCATTTTATCCTCAATGCGTGCTACTAGCACACCATGGCAAATTTGATCATTTTTTATCTTATCAAATCTTGTATGATGGCACATCTATCCTCGCATCCACATCTCTGCAACACTCATCTTGTATATATGTTGGACATTAGTTGCCTAACATTCACCACCATTTAACATTCTCAGTCTTATAATTGTTCTATAGAATTTACCTTTCACTTTGGTAGATATCTTTCTATCACATAATACCCCAGTAACACTTCTTCATTTCAACCATTGGGTTTTAATAATGAGTAACATTTTCATCTATTAATCCATTCTCTTGAAACAACGAGCCAAGACACCTAAATTGTTTGCATTTTGGTACGGTAATCTCTAGTCTCACCTCATTTCGCTCTTCTCATGTTGACTAAACGTAGAGTGCATATATTCAATCTTGCTTCTACTTATCCCAAAACCCTTACTCTTTAAGATGTGTCTCCATAATTCAAGCTTTTGGTTGCTACCCTCACTAGCTAGTTTCGTTGATTAATACAATATCATTAGCAAATAGCAGAAACCATGAGACCTCATTTTGCATTGTGTGGGTTACCTCATTCCTAAGTTTATGTTGTATTGCTCTTTCCTAAAGTTTCATCGTAGGACTCATGAGCTTAATACCACAAAAGCTTGCAAAATTTTGAATATCTCCTTTGTTCTTATAAATTGGAACCAAGGAACTATTCACCACTCATTGGGCATCCTACCGCTTCTTATTATAGCATTGAATAGCTTGGTGAGCCATTTTACTCCAATCTCTCCAAGACACTTCCAAACCTCTATAGAGATACTATCAGACCACAAGTTTTTTTTAATACTCATATTTTTCATGGCACCCTTTAACACCGTCGACCTAATTCTATGAGTGTAGCTAAAGCTTTTATAGTACACAGACGTGTGGAGGTCTAAAATGTTATTCTCTTGGTTTGAGTTGAATAATAGATTAGATTTGCCTCTCAATCTCTCCTTTAATCTTCTTTTGTCATCACTTATTGAGAATCGACTTTAATATACTTCACCTGGTTTAAATCCTTACCCTTCTTCTCTCTCAGTCGTGCTAGTTTAAACATTTCTTTCTCCCCTTCTCGGTGTCCTTAGCTTTTGGTACAAGCTATCTAGAGCTTATTCTCGAGCTTTACTAATAGCCTTCTTAGCTTCCCTCCTAGTTCTCTTATGTTCTTCTAAGGCTTCTTCGGCATCTGTTGTTGGCAACTTTCTATAATATTGTCTTTTAGCCTTAATAAATCTTTGTACCTCATCATTCCACCACCAAGATTCTTGTGGTTGAGGCTAGGCTACCTTTGCTTAAAGTTTTTCTTGAAATGCTAACTGGTTATCACCTTTTAATACCCACCACCCAATGGGTGGTTGTTTGCAAGTCATCTCCTTTTCTCACTATACACTTGAGTTGAAATGTAAATATAAATTAGCTTTACTTCATGTATTTACATTATGT
Source organism: Nicotiana tabacum (assembly GCF_000715075.1). Taxonomy (NCBI): domain Eukaryota; kingdom Viridiplantae; phylum Streptophyta; class Magnoliopsida; order Solanales; family Solanaceae; genus Nicotiana; species Nicotiana tabacum. Next base: position 2,885,778 of record NC_134086.1, read on the forward strand.
CTAGCTTATTTATGTAATTTCATGTAACTTGCATTTAGTTTTCAAAACATATATAAAGGAGGGGTCTAATACTCAGAGTTTCAACAATCATTCAAATTTTGTATTGGTGTCACTCTTTCCTAGTACCAGGTTGGGTTTCTGTTGACTAGCTTGATTTTAGAAACTTAATTTTACAAGATTTGATTATGTTGGCTAGCTTGATTGTAGGAAGCTTAATTTTAGGAGATTTAATTATATTCTAAAAGAGTTTATTCTAATTAATTTGTGTAATAACTATAATTGATTTCCTTTCCTAGATTAGTCATAGGAACCTCTGTATAATTATTAGTTCTCATTGGATGTAAAAACATACTGAAATACAAGAAGTTTCATTCTCTCCTTGAAATCCACATGGTATCAGAGCTATTGATGCCTTTTTCGACGTGAGTTATCACCTTCGCAGCACTAGAGTTCTGTGTTATCAAAGAGGTTGAGTTTTCTCTCTTGATGGTTGTCTGCAACACAAACTCCTTACGAGTTCTGGTGTGGAAGCTACTTTTCCGGCGAGGAGTGTGGCTTTCCGGTGAGTTTTCCGGCGAGATCAGGCAGAGATAGTTATTTCTGTATTTCTGAATATCCCTATTCGAAAGAGGGGTCTTTGCCGGGACCGATGCTTGTAGTTAGATTCAATATTTAAAAAGTCTTAAATAGAAGCTAAATCCAGTTGAGAAGAGACAAGCACGGTGACATCCATCGAAGGGATCTCGGTTTTTTGACAATAAGAATTATAATTTGTTCAAACTATGGGTGATACAAAAACAGATAATAATTTTATGTCTCAAATTAGTGTTGTTAAATTGGATGGGGCTAGTACATATCTTGCTTGGTCAAGATCTTGTCTACTTTTTATTTAGTCTAGAAAGTTGCTTGGTTATATTACTGGAGAAAAGAAAGCACCTGCTGTGACTGACCCTAACAATAGTCAATGGGATTCTGATAATTCCCTTGTTATGACATGGTTGTTGAACACTATGCACCCTCGAATCACTAAGCAATATTATTACTTAGTACTGCGAAAAAGATCTGGAATTTGGCTAGGCCAAGTTACTCTCGCAAGGGAAATGATGCCCAAATCTTTGAGATTCGAAATAAAATCCCTGTGACTACGCAAGGTGAGTTGACTGTCACTGATTATTGTTCCAAGTTAAGTGGGTTACGGCAGGAGATTGACTACTATCAGGATCTCCAAGCAAAGTGTTCTAATGATGCAGTTCTCTTTCAACAATTAATTGAAAAGGAAAGGGTCTATGATTTTCTGGCCGGTTTGAACCAAAAATATGATCAAATCAGGGTTCAAGTTCTCGGTAAAGTTCCTTTTCCTTCTCTGGAGGATGCATACTCTTATGTTCAACAAGAAGAGAGTAGACGAGGGGTCATGCTTTATTCAGCACCAACGGAAAATCCGGGTTAACTGTGTCTCATGAGGAACCAAAGGCAATCACTCCTGATAAAGATCACATGCATTGTGATTATTGTGAAAAGCCAAAGCACACAAAAGAGACATGCTGGAAACTACACGGTAGACCAACTAGAGGTCGTGGAGGAAAGCGTGCAGGTCCATCAAGGGTTATGTTAATATTGCAGAAAATGTGGAAACATCTAGAGAAACTACCTTCGGTGAATCTTTGTCTTCAGACGAAGTTCAGAATCTTCGTCGTCGTCCTGAACAAATTTGACCATTCTATTATTGCCAGTTCCAACTATGCGCAGTCAAGTATTGCCTTTAATGTTCACCTTAATTCTTGGATTATTGATTCTGGTGCGAATAGACACATGACATGCTCTTCTAAAGGCTTTCAAAATTACTCTCCTAGTCCCAAAGGGGATTATGTCAAAATAGCCAATGGTTCCCTAACTCCCGTCTCTGAAACAGGTTAAGTTGTTTGTACTCCATATTACATTATCATCGATTCTTCATGTACCTGAGTTTCCTGTTAACCAGTTATCTGTTAGTGCCATCACCAAAAAACTAAATTGCAGTGCTGAGTTCTTCCCTGATCATTGTGTTTTTCAGGATCTTCAAACAAGGAAGAGGATTGGTAGTGGTAGATTGCATGATGACTTATATTGGATTGATGGAACTCAAAACTTTGGTCAGGACATTTTTGGAGGAAATAAGGAGTCAACCAAAAAATAATACAGTGGCATATACGGTTGGGGCACCCATCATTTTTTGCTTTGAAGAAATTATATCCTAACTTATTTTCTAGAACTGAGTTCGAATCCTTATTGCGTGATGCTTGTGAATTTGCCAAGCATACTAGAAACTCTCATCCTTTAAGTGATAATAAAAGTACAACTCCTTTTTCGACTATTCATTCTGATGTCTGGGGTCCTCCTCAAACAATTTCTTTGTCTGGTAGTCGATGGTTTGTTACTTTTTTTATTGTTGTACTAGGATGGCTTGGGTATATTTGTTAAAGGCCAAAAGTGAAGTTTTCTCCTATTTTCAGTCGTTTCATAAGATGATTTGTACTCAATTTGAGACCAAGATAAAATCTTACAAACTGACAATGGCACAGAATACATGGATAGAAAATTTCGTGCTTATCCAGAGTCTTATGGGATTATCCACCAACCAAGTTGTCCTTATACTAGAGCACAAAATAGGGTTGCTGAGAGGAAGAAAAGGCATTTGTTAGAAGTGGCAAGATCTCTTATGTTTACCATGAATCTACCAAAACCTTACTGGGGGATGCCATTCTAGTAGGTGCTATCTCATCAACACAATGCCGCTTAAAACCCTCAATTTTCAGTCCTTTAGAAGCTTTAAAAGGTAAAAATGACTATGTTGTTCCTCCGAAGGTGTTTGAGTGTCTCTTCTTGTTCGCACTAGAAACTCTGGGAAACTTGATCCTAAAGCTCTTAAATGTGTCTTTATCGGGTATTCTCCAACACAAAAAGGGTACAAATGCTATCATCCTCCCTTTAGGAGATCCTTTGTCAGCATGGATGTTACGTTTCAAGAGTGTGAGCCCTATTTCAGTATTACACCATTACCTCTTCAGGGGGAGAGCTATAAGGAGGAAGAGGTTATTCTCCCTGGCGCCACTATTGATACACTACCACAAAGAAAAGTGAAATTGAAGAAAGAATTTAGGGGGAGACTATTAGGCGTTTGGATAGACTGATTTCATGACTTACTCAAGGAAAAACAGAGCAGAAGAAGCCATCATGCAATCTACTAAAGCCGAATCATCTTCTACGGAACCCTCTTCTATTGGTGAGCTATCTACAACTCCTAATGAGTTAAATTTGCTTATTGCTCACAGAATTGCAGCCAGATCTTGAACCACTAAACACCCCTTATCCAATCTTGTCTCCTATAATTTTGTCTCTGTCCTATAGAGCCTTTACATTGTCTATTTCCTTGAATTGGAGGGAAGCTTTTGCAGATCCTAAATGGAAGCAAGCTTTGATTGAAGAAATAAAGGCCCGCTTGTCACATCAACCCCAGACAAGAAGTTGGTTGGCTGCAAATGGGTTTTCACTGTGAAGCACAAAGCTGATAGCTCGGTTGAAAGATTCAATGAAGATTGGTGGCCAAAGGATTCACTCAAACTTATGGAGTTGACTATCAAGAAACATTTACCCCTATTGCTAAAAAGAACACTATTAGAATTCTCTTATCTTGTGCAACTAATCTTGATTTGGACTTACAACAATTTGATGTGAAGAATGCTTTTCTCCGTGGAGACTTGGAAGAAAAAGTGAATATGAAGATTGCTCCTACATTTGATACTGAACAGAGTCAAGAAAAGGTGTGCAGATTGAAGAAAACTTTGTACGGATTGAAGCAATCCCCTAGAGCTTGGTTTGACAGATTTTGCAAAGTAATGATCTCTTTTGGTTACCAACAGAGCAATGTCGATCATACTCTATTCATAAGACATCAAAGCGGTAAAGTCACTCTTCTCATAGTTTATGTTGATGATATAGTAATGGCAGGAGATGACAAAGAAGAGATTGTTCGATTGAAGAAGTTGTTGGCATCGGAATTCGAGATCAAGGATCTTGGAAAATTGCAGTACTTCTTGGGAATTGAGGTTGCCAGATCGAAAATGGGAATCTTTCTTTCTCAAAGAAAGTATATTTTAGATCTCTTGAAAGAAACTGGTATGACAGGATGCAAACCAGCAAAATCGCCTATTGAAAGCAATCACAAGTTACAAACAGGAGTTGGAGAATCTGTTGATAAGGAGAGATATTAGAGGTTGGTTGGAAGACTCATTTATCTCTCCGACACTACTAGATATAGCTAACTAAGTCATCCTGGTATTTCGATAAGTTCGAAATAACACCCTTTAAGGCCAAGGATCTTCGCCAAAAAGAAGAGTTCGACCTCGATCGAACGACGACAAATTACTATTTCGATAAGTTTGAAATAACACCCTTTAAGGCCAAGGGCCTTCGCCAAAAAGAAGAGTTCGACAACTGGAATAAAACAATCACACAAAATTTGTTCCCTTGTCTTACGTCAGCCTTCTAAGACACCTTGAGAACATGTGGTGTGACAATTGATACAAGGGCAATAGCTCGACACTCAAACGGGGGATACATTGTAACGCTCACCACTTCTTATCATGACAGGTGGCTAGAAATATCAAGCAAATCACATTGCAAGTGTGCAAGTAGCTGAGGAACTGAGGCACCTCACATGCACAGCACCTAAGCTAAATCTAACTTGTATTCGTTAAGTGATGACTCCGAGAGAAACCGCATTACTGCATACAATGATGCAGTGGAGATCTTTGAATTAGAGGCCTTGCAACAGTAGCAAAGGATGTAGCTAAGATAGCTATTGACAAACTATTGTCAATCTAATGCACCACAAGGCTTGCTCAGAGGAGAGGCAATCTTGGAAGAGGTGCTCTAAACCTCGCATCAATGCAGTAGAAAATTAAGGTACTTGAACTAAAATCCTACAACGGTGGTCGAAATGCCAAAGTCATTGAAACTCATTTTCTTTACGTCAATTAATATTTTGCGGTTGGTGATGGATTGGAATCAAGAAGGTGACTGATGTCGCCAAGTACCTAGTAAGTACTGCCAAGCTTTGGTGGCAACTAGCAAAGACAAGCCGGAGCAGTCCGTGATCCAGGTAAGGCGGTACAGTGAAGATACAGGTACGTTCCTGTTACCTCAATGCCACCACTAGTGGCAGAGGCAACCCTAAAGCGCATGAACATCTGAATCTAGGGGAACATTTGGGTCCTACAGGGGGCTACAGAGATCCAACAAGACTCAAAGTCTTTAAGGCCCAACTCCGATAAAGGCCCATCTTCACAAGGGGGCCGTGTCAAAACAAGTGAAGCCCCACAAGCAAAACGTATTGGGCTGAAAAAGGCATCTGCCCAAGTCAGACACACAAAAGATGCCACTTTAGGAAATATTTACATTCCCAAAAAACCAAATGCAATCTTCGAAAATGGGATTGTCGATCCCCCCCCCCCGACAATGCTCCTCCCAATCGGGTACTCTAATACAAATAGAGAATATCTCCTTTTTGGAAAAGGATCTCATGTCAGCACAAATCCCATCCTAATTTGGCCCACTCACTCACAAAAGGCCACTCTAATGCGCTCGCACCTACGCAACACACTACACGCTCTCTTCTATCCCCCAACTTTGCCTCTTCTAGTGAAGGTAATCAATTACCTGTTACAAACCCAAGAACCAATAATATCTTTGAGGTGACACCCCCTGTCAATCCCTCAAGACTAATTGCAAAAGGCAAATTGTCCCACACAAAACCCAAAGAGGAGATGGACTATAATGCTTCTCCCTCCTCCTGTCCTCCATTCACCCGTAGTCACACCACTAGCCTCATTCACTCTATCCTCTCTTTTTTTTTATGGCCGAGAAATCCGTCTGGGGCCGATCCTTTGGACCAACCGCAGCCTTCAAAACTCGGTGGATAATGGGTTCACCCCTCTAGCCTTCTCCACTTAAATACCAGGCTTTGCTTTTGCATGGTGTGAGGGCTTGAACCTGTGACCTAAGACACAAATCCCCCACCTTTTGCCACTTGAGCTAGGCCCTGGGGGAGCCTCATTCACTCTATCCTTTCTGATAGAAAACAACAACCCTCCTTCCCAAACACAGACCACAACTCCGTTAACTATCTCCACACCCTAATGCCTCCAGCCTCTAGAGCTCAAGCCGAAGTCATGGTTGGAAATGGCACTCCAAGGACATACCCAGAACCTCCATATGATAGTTGGGTCGGTCCCAATGGAAATAACCATCCAAAATCCCAGGTACCTAGCTCGACTAGCCACACAACTTCTCCACCAGGGTCTGGCAAACTTTGGTGTTGCAAACTTTGGACACCAGTTATGGATGTCCACTTTACTCCAAGCCCAGTACATAAGGCACCAACAACCTCTTTCCATCGAGGAACTCAACAAACTCATGGCCTTCTTCCCACTCATGAACCTGGAGGCTCCAGTCCCATCTCCAACCTTCCAACTCTGGCCACCAATAGTCCAAGTTCCACAGCCACCACCATTACAACCACTCTCACCCATCAATCTTCTGAGCAGGGGCACCACCATGGCATTGCACTATCTCAAAGAGTCCAATGTGGACTTGGAGAACATGCTAGAAAAATTAAGGATGCCAAAGACAAAGGCATTCCTCATGCAGGAACCATTGGAGATAGAGTTCAAAGAGTAGTCGGAAGAAATGTTTATTGTTATGTGCCCCAAAAAGCTCATAAGCTCAAACTCGATCTCCGGGTACACTCATTTCCAAACTCATAAAACTCAGCAGTGATTGGTCCCTCTGGTGGGTACCATGAACCCAATCCTAGTGAACAAAAGGGAAGGGAATCAAAAGGAGAGATCCAACCCAAGCACCCTCTTAATGAACTTCATAATACAGAATGCTAGGGGGCCAACATTGCGGAGTTCTGTAGGCACTGCTCATCTATGGTGAAGCTCCATAACCCTGCCATGCTGGTCTTGCTGGAGACTAGAATGGCAGACCACAAACATCTAACTGATAAGCTCAAGTTTGATGCCGAATTCCAATCCCCCTACTATTGGACAGTCTGGTGGGATTGTTCTCATGTGAAAGGATGATCTGGTTAAGTTAGAAGAAGTAGCTACTACTCCACAGGGAGTGCATGTCATAGTCAAGGTACTCCCCTCCATCACTAAATAGCTTTTTTCTTCTATATATGCTAGTAATTGTGTCAATAATAGAAATAAGTTCCGGAATACATTAGAGGATCTGGCTTCTGTGTATGGGGTAGTTGGCTTCTTGGAGGGGATTTCAATGAACTTCTAAAAGCCATAAGTTTGGGGGTAATAGCTTGAACACTAATAGAAGCAATAGATTCTGAAAATGCTTGAACGGTTGCAAATTAGTGGACCTAGGTTTTAAAGGCTCTAAATATACTTGATGTAATAAAAGATACTCCAATAAGCAAGACCTAATCCTAGAAAGACTTGATAGGTGTTTTGCAACTGATACTTGGATTGAGAAGTTCCCTGAATCAACTGTTACCCACCTTCCTAGGAATCACTCAGACTATTGTCCTCTCCAACAGAATCACAACAGGGCCAACAAGCCTTTTAAGTTTGAATCTATGTGGTGCAGCCACCCTGACTTCATCCCTCCTGTGGAGGGCAGTTTTGATGCTAGTACTGATATCATGTAAGCTACCTCTATTTTTACCAATAGAGTAGCTGACTAGAATAAACATGTCTTTGGCAACATCTTCCATAGGAAAAGGCATATTCTTGCCAGACTTTCTGGCATTCAGAAGTTCAATGCCTACCCCTTTAGCACTTCCTTCAGGAGCTTGAAGCCAAGCTTCAACATGACTTCTCTGTCATTCTAAAGAGTGAAGACTTCTGGAAGCTTAAATCCAGAATTAATTGGTTAAGTGAGGGTGATGCTAACACTAAATTCTTCCATATATCCACGCTTAACAGAAGGAGGAGGAACAGGATCATGTCCCTAAAGGATGAGGTGGGGAACAATATTCAGAATCCCAAGGACATTAAAGACACAATCCTTAACTACTTCACCAAGATTTATACCCCTGAACACCATAGCTCAATGCTGAACAAGATCCACATCACTGATAGTACTAATGTACAGAATACCAGGGAGCAGGACACCACTGACTCCACCCTTAGGCTCTCTGAAATCAAGTGTGCCATGTTCTCCTTCAAGGCCATGAAGGCACTTGGGCCTGATGGCCTCCACCCCTTCTTCTATCAGAAGTGCTGGCACATAGTCTCTAACAGTGTAATCCAATTCTGCAACACTGTCTTTTCCATAAGTATGGTCCAACCTGAAATAAACCAAACCAACCTCCGCCTCATCCCTAAATGCCACTATGCTGAAAAACTTCAGGCCAATTGGTCTGTGCAACACAATGTATAAGTTGATCACTAAGATCATTGTCAATATAATCAAACCATTGCTTCAAAACATCATTAGCCCTACTCAAGCCAGCTTTCTAGCCAATAGAAGAGCCGCTGATAATGCCATTATGGTCCAAGAGTACATTTCCCACTTCCAAAACATGAACGGTAAGAATGCCAGCATGATTCTGAAAGTGAACTTAGAGAAGGCTTTTGATAGGTTAGAATGGTCTTTCATCAGAGAATCCTTTCTCTTCTTCAAGTTCCCCATTAAACTTACCACCCTCATCATGTCCTGTCTCAATACAACCTCCATCTCCATCCTTGTCAATGGTACCTAGACTGATTACTTCAAGCCCAGCAGAGGCATTAGGCAAGGGGATCCTATGTCTCCCTACATGTTCATCATATGCATGGAAAGGCTTTCAAGAGATATTGACAATGCTGTAACTGATAAGGATTGGTTCCCTATCAGTATCAGCAGGGGAGGGCCTAGAATCTCCCACATATTCTTTGTTGATGACCTCACTATGTTTGCCAGAGCAAATAAAAAAAAATGTGAGACAATCTTAGCCATTTTGGGCAATTTCAATGATGCATCTGGGCAGAAGGTCAACCTCCAGAAATCCAAAGTGATTTTTTCCTCTAATTGCCAAGCAGAGTGTGCCACATCTTGCAGTGCCATTTTAAGCATCAAAGGTGCTAAAGACTTTGGGAAATATATTGGTTTCCCCATATTCACTAAAAGGACTAGGAATAGTGACTTCCAGTTCATCATAGATAACCTTAACAGTAGAATGACAAGATGGTAAACCAAGTTCCTGAACATGGCTGGTCAAACCACTCTGGCCAAGTCCTGCCTTAATATCATCTCAAACCATGTCATGCAATACATCCAGTTACCCTCCAAAATTACCAACCAAATTGACAAAATCCAAAGGAATTTTATTTGGGATATAACTCCTATGAAAAGGAAGTTACACATGGTCAAGTGGGCCACTGTCACCAAACCAAAGAACAAGGGAGGGCTAGGCCTCCAGCAGTCCCACCTAAAGAACAAAACATGCTACACCAATCTTGCTTGGAGACTCTACAATAATACTATCTCCAAGGGCTGGAAGATTTGCACAAATTGCACTAGATGGGTGGTTCACAGAGGGGATAGGATTAGATTTCTTACTGACTCATAGTTGCCCAAGATGCAACCTCTAAATAAAATCCTTAATGGTCCATGGCACCACAGAGACATAAACATCAGAATTAATGAAGTGTTCTCCAATGGGGTTTGGGATTTCAGCTACATTCCCTATCCAATACCCATGACATCACCTTGATAATACAAAACACCTTCATCCCCAGCTCCACCTCTACTAATCTGGAACCTTAACCCCAATGGCACATTTAGAATCAAATCAGTCTACACCGATCTTGATGCACTTATGCACAATGACAATGCTAATGAAGACCACTTCAGTTGGATTTGGAAACTAAAGATCCCTAATAAGATCAAGTTCTTCATATGGCTCATGCAACAAAACAGGCTGCCTATAGGGAATCACTTACATCACATTGGCCTGAGAATTATCCCTAATTGTTACTTCTGTGATCATGCAATAGAATACATAAACCACATCTTTGAATGTGCCAATGCCAAAAAGTTCTGGTAGCATTTGCTGCACAACTGCACCCAAAAGCCTAGCTTTAGTGTAAATCCCTTTTCTATGCCAAATTGGGAAGACACATGGCATAAGCTCCAAAATGTGGACTACAATGCTTGCATCACATGGAAACAACTTTTGTCATTCTGCCTCTGGGCAATCTGGCTAACCAAGAAATCTAATGTCTTTAAAAAGAGGAAAAATCACATCACTGTTCACCATACAATAGCTAAGGCTGTTGAATACCACCATGTAGCAGCCACTTTAAGGCCTGTTAGAGCAACAATCACCTTATACCTAAAGTGGCGACCACCAGATAAAGGCTATTATAAGCTGAACATTGATGGGGATGCATGCCTTAACACAGGGAAAGGGGGTATAGGGGGTATTCAAAAACAGCATGGATGACTGGATGTTAGGCTTCATGAGGGGGCTCCCAAACACTGATAGCCTTAGGGCAGAGCTCCAATCCCTATGGTCGGGGCTAAAAATAGCCCTAAATCAAGGCTTGTCACCTCTGGTGATTGGTACCGACTCTGAAATGGTGTTGGAAATGTTAAGGAATGGCAACTTAATTCACAACCCCATAATTTCTGAATGCAAGTATATAATGGAGCAGTTGGGGAACCCAGTCACCAGCCATAGCTACAGGGAGCAGAATCAAGTGGCAGACCTCCTCGCAAAGGAGCTAGGAAGGAAGTCTTTTACAAGACCCAGTTTTTGGCAGTTCCTCCGGTGTTTGTAAACGAAGCAGTGTAGGCAGACATCTTAGGAACTACTTTTGAAAGAAAAATCAATGTTTGTAATAGGGAGACTTTGGTAGACAATGATGACAATCAACGAGGGATCTCATCCCCCCTTATATTGATGTAATTTTTTGAATGTTTATATATGTTTATATATATCAAATTAACCAAAAAAAATACTAAACATTAGTCTAATTTTTCAACTGGTCCGGTTTCAAAAGAATGGTAGGGCTCAACGCACGAGGATCACACCATTTAATTTGCGATCTCAATCCGTAAATCATTTCATTTATATTTTTGAGTGTATATATATATATAAAGGTACACCAAATAATAACTTATATTATTTATGATATTTTTGAAAAACATATTGTGAACGAAATGCTACTGAAGATACATGGCAGCAGTTGCTACCTTCTTAGCTTCTTCTAGGCCCCCAACAGCATCAAAATATTGTTCGACATCAAAGATGAAGTTCTCCACTTCCTTGGCATTCCTAGCTCCACTGTATGGCTTTGGCTCAGGAATTTTCAGTTTTTGTGTCGCGGAGGTGGGGTTTGCAGCGCCCCCGACCTGGTTTCCACCGCCTCGCAGTAGGCCCTGTAAAGCAGCATTGACAACATTGAGCTTGTCTGTCAAGTCGTCAATAGTTTGTTGCATGGCAGTCACCCTGTCTTGCCTCTTGTGCCCTGTAAGCTAAATCCTCGGCACGCTCCTGTTGGAGTCCCTCGAATTTGCCAAAAATTTCGGCTGCCTCTGTGGCTGCCGTTTGCCGATCTCCCTCGGAGTCACGACTGATGTTTTCTATGTCAACTTCGGCCTGGAGCACCCTGCGGTCCAGGTCATCCAACCTTTGCTCTGGGCTGGTTCTTAGTTCAGGCACCGTATCCATGATGGGCAGTAATCCGTCAACCGTCTGTTCAAGGGCCGCAATGCGGTCCCCATGATTCACCATGGTCAGAAATGGTGGTAATGGCAATGCGTTCCCTCGTCCGATGTCGAGCCTAGGCTCTGATACCAACTGTTACGCGGCGCCTTCCTGAGATTCCTTGGAAGGGCGACGTAAGGCTAAGCAACTGATGTCAGTGCAGTTGCTGTCCGCCAACTGAGGTCCCCTCCGTACGCTAGACTAGATTGTCAGTGCCGTACGGGAAAACCAATGTCAAGAGAAATTGAGAGAACAGGAATGAGAATTGAGAATGAAAGAAAGCTTGATTGCATTAATGAAAGCTATTACAGAAAGGCAATGCGGTGTCGAGGGGGAGAGACACCAGTACAGAAAATTGTTTGCTTGCTAGAAAGTTTTGATTGTTTGGTCCCCCTTAATAATGCTTAAAAAAAATAATCCAAAGCTACAAGACTAGACTTGATTAAGCTAGAGAAACATAATGGAATTACATGAAATAAAACTACTCTATTTACAATGAAAAAAAACTTAGTTTGCTATAAGGCAGGAAACAGGTCCGTTGTCGGCAGCATAGTCTTTGGCATCAGGGTCTGCGCGCGCGGCATTGTCTGCGCGCGCGGCGCTGTTGGCATCTGCCTGCGGTTGGGCGCTGGCGAGGGATATTGGTGGGGCGACAGAGGCACATGCGCGCTTGTCACTTGGCGCGGCCAAGACCACGGGGCCGTCCGTGGCGCTAGGCATTGGAAGGCTTGCTAGGACGCCACGGGGCGCGCCCAAGGGGTCAAGGGGCACGGCTGGAAAGCCGCCCATGACATTCTCCCCCACCTGAGTTGGCGACGTCCTCGGCGCCTTACTTGCAAGATAATCTTCAATTAGGCTCTTGTAGGCTTTGAGGTTTGTTCCCCTCTCCCAAGTGTTCTCCTCTGCATCACAGCCCTGCCATTTCACCAAGAACTCCTGGTGATCTTTCCTTGAGGCATGAATCACTCTATCATCAAGGATAGCTTCAACACGCCTTTTCCCGGTTGAATTGGGCCCTCGAATACTGGGTATTGTAAGCTGGCTCCTTGAAGGATCCTCCGTGTCTTCCCGGAAAGGTTTCAGGAGGCTGACATGGAAGACAGGGTGAATTTTCCACCAAGCTGGGGTATCCACCCGGTATGCAACTTTCCCAATACGCCTTTCAATGGACAAGGGTCCAATATACTTTTGCAATAAGCGAGGGTCATGGACCCCCGCAAATAAGTAACGTTTTGGAATTTTGACCATTACTTTGTCTCCTACTTGGTATTCAACAAAGCGACGATTCTGATCAGCATGCCTCTTCATCCGCTTTTGAGCCTTGACAAGATAGCTCCGCACTATCTCCAAATTTTGCTTCCACTCTTTAGAGAAGCTAGCAGCTCGAGGAGATTTAGACATATTTGGTGCATTGACTGTGTGTGGGAGTAGCGGTTGCTGTCCGGTAACAATTTCAAAAGCGCTTTTGTTTGTACTAGAGCTCTTTTGTGAATTGAAACACAGTTGAGCAGCATCCAGAAGCTTCACCCAATTTTTCTGCGATCCGGTTACAAAATGACGGAGATATTCCTCCAACATACCATTGAACCGCTCCGTCTGGCCATCAGATTGCGGATGAAAACTTGAGCTGTGATTCAGCTTCGACCCAAGGCACTTAAAGAGTTGGGTCCAAAAGTTGCTAGTGAAGCGTGAGTCACGATCACTAACAATGTCTTTGGGTAGGCCCCAATATTTGACGACATGAGAGAAGAAGAGTCGAGCTGTATCTTCTGCTGATATACTGCTGATATATATTGTGGGGCAGCAATAAAGGTAGCATATTTGGAAAACCGATCTACCACAACCAAGATAGTTGTTAGACCTCCGACCTTGGGCAATCCGGTGATGAAATCCAGGGAAACACTTTCCCAATGTCTCTTTGGGACAGCTAGTGGTTCCAAGAGTCCCGCCTGTGTTACGCGGTCTGACTTTTCCTTCTGGCATACTAGACAAGTCTTCACATACTGAGCAACGTCATCGGCCATTTGAGGCCAATAATATGCACGGCGAAGTAACGCCATGGTGCGTTCTTCACCGGGATGGCCGGCCCACAGAGTATCATGACATTCCGCTAGAAGAGTCCTTCGTAGATCTCCTCCTTTAGGAACATAAAGTCGGTTCCCTTTCACTTTCAGAAAACCATCTTCCATGTAGAACTGGCGAGTCTTGCCTTGTCCTACCAAATCAACCAAATACTGTGCAGCAGGGTCTTTGATGAGTAAATCTTGTATCTGGTCCTTGATGGAGGTGGCTACTTCGCTCCCCCTTAGGGTGGCGAGTAAGCACATTGATGCTAGATCAGCTCTCCGACTGAGTGCATCAGCAACATGATTGGTCTTCCCACTTCGGTACTCCAGGTTGAAGTGGAATTCAGCTAGGAGTTCCTGCCACCTGGCCTGTCGACCATTCAACTTCGGCTGGGTCATGAAATGGCTAACAGCTGTGTTGTCTGTCTTGACCACGAACGGGGTTCCCAGCAGATAGTGCCTCCAGAGGCGCAAGTAGTGGACGACAGCCAATAATTCTTTCTCATGGGCGGCATAGCGCCGCTCTGCATCTTTTAGCTTCCGGCTCTCGTACGCTACGGGATGCCCTTCTTGTAGCAGGACGCCACCGAGGGCATAGTCAGATGCATCTGTTTGTACTTCGAATGGCTTGGCCAGATCAGGAAGGGCCAAGACGGGGCTACTAGACATAGCCGCTTTCAATGCGTTGAAGGCCTCCGCTCGCTTGGGTCCCCATTCCCAAGGCGTGACCTTCTTGAGGAGTTCTGTCAATGGTACTGCAATGAGGGAGTAGTTTTTCACGAATCGCCGATAGAAATTGCATAGACCAAGGAACGCCCTCAAGGCGTGGATATCCTTAGGTGGCGGCCAATCTGTGATTGTCTGAATCTTCTGCTGGTCCATCTTGATCCGCCCTTCCTCAATGACATGTCCGAGGAAGTCAATTTGCTTTTGAGCAAAGGAGCACTTAGATAGCTTCGCATATAGTTCATGCTCCCGCAATCGAGCTAGGACCTTCCGCAAGTGCATCAGATGTTCCTCCAATGTTTGGCTATATACCACAATGTCATCCAAATAGACCACCACGAATTCATCAATGTACTCCCGGAAGACTTGGTTCATCAAAGTGCAAAATGTAGCTGGGGCGTTAGTCAAGCCGAATGGCATAACCAGGAAATCGTACGACCCATATCTTGTCACACAGGTCGTCTTGTGCTCATCACCCTCTGCAATCCGAACTTGCCAATAACCTGTCTTCAGGTCTATTTTGGTGAACACCGTCGCACCACCCAGTCTATCGAACAAGTCTGCCATTAACGGAATAGGGTACTTGTTCTTCACAGTAATTTTGTTTAGAGCCCGATAGTCCACACAGAGTCGTAGACTACCATCATGTTTCTTTTGGAATAGCACAGGGGACCCGTATGGGGATTTGGAGGGCACGATAATCCCTGTGTCTAGCATTTCCGTCAATTGTCTCCGAAGTTCGGTGAGTTCGGGTTGTGACATTCTGTAAGGCGCCCGGGCAGGTGGCTTCGCGCCCGGCACCAGCTCAATTTCATGATCCACAGTGCGCCTAGGCGGTAGTCGCTTTGGCATGTCTTGTGGCATGACATCTTCAAACTCTAGTAGTAGCTCCTTCACGGGTTCAGGAATGGGACCCGAGGAGCATTCTACATCTTCGATGCAGAGGGTTGCCAGGAACGTAGGTTCGTTTCTTTTGACCCCCTTCTTCAACTGCAAGGCCGAGATGTTTTCAACGGCCATCTTCATGGGCATGCATGGGATAACGCAGGGCTTGGCCCCGTTTGCTCCCATCATCAGTAACATGTCAGCATACGGTACAGGCATGGTGTTGGTTTGCCTCAGGAATTCCAATCCAACTATCAACTCGAAGTCATCTATGATCACCACGCGCAAGTTGAATTTTCCTTCGTAAGGGCCAAGCTTCATCGGTACTTCTTTGGCTATTCCACCCACTGGCTGGGGAGGTGAGTTGATAGCCTTGACACGGCCTCTACCTTTCCCTACAACTAGACCAAGGCGCTCCACCTGAGTCGAGGCTAAGTAGTTGTGGGTAGCACCCGTGTCTACCATGGCCCGAATGGGCTTGCCATTCACCTTCATCTCAACGAACATTAAGGTCCTCTCGTGCTTAAGAGGAGTCTCATCATCCGCCTTCTTTTTCCCTTTCTTGGTGACGGGACATGGGTCCTTCTTCTTACGGATACCAGCACTAGTCTCTGCTAATGCCTCAGAAATGGAGCCAACAATTGCATTGAAGGCACCTACTGGTTCAGTCTGATCCGCATCGTCTGAATCGTCATCCGTCCCATCATCAAAAGTCTGATGGGCATTCATCTGTGCATGTGGGCACTCATTGTTCCAATGTGGTCCGCCGCAATGACGGCACCCTGAAGGAGGCTTCCTCCCCCGATCATTGTTGTTAGACGCAGCACTGTTGCTGCCTGTGGAGAGAGCCTTAGGTTTGGTTGAGCTCCGATCTCCCCCACTTCTGCTAGGGCCAGCATTGTTAGACTGGCCCCCTTTGAATCCCGCTCGGGCAGGCGGTTGAGGCCTATCCTTCCGAGCTTCCATTTGATAGTCCCCAAGGCATTCAGCTGCTTGGATCGCCTTGGGCAGGGTATCTACCCGTTGCCTTTGTAGCTCCATACGGGCATAAGGTTTCAGCCCTTCTAGGAAAGTGAAGAGCTTGTCTTTGTCCCCCATGTCGCGTATGCTTAGCATGAGCGCGGAGAATTCCCGCACGTAGTCCCGCACAGATTTGGTCTGACGAAGCTCCCGTAGCTTTCTCCTTGAATTGTATTCAACATTTTCGGGGAAGAATTGTAGGCGGATGGCTGCCTTCAGTTCTGCCCGTGTTTCGAGAGCATCTTCACCGGCCTTGATGGCTTCGTATTTCATCCGCCACCAGAGTTTAGCATCACCCTGAAGATACATGGCAGCAGTTGCTACCTTCTTAGCTTCTTCTAGGCCCCCAACAGCATCAAAATATTGTTCGACATCAAAGATGAAGTTCTCCACTTCCTTGGCATTCCTAGCTCCACTGTATGGCTTTGGCTCAGGAATTTTCAGTTTTTGTGTCGCGGAGGTGGGGTTTGCAGCGCCCCCGACCTGGTTTCCACCGCCTCGCAGTAGGCCCTGTAAAGCAGCATTGACAACATTGAGCTTGTCTGTCAAGTCGTCAATAGTTTGTTGCATGGCAGTCACCCTGTCTGCCTCTTGTGCCCTGTAAGCTAAATCCTCGGCACGCTCCTGTTGGAGTCCCTCGAATTTGCCAAAAATTTCGGCTGCCTCTGTGGCTGCCGTTTGCCGATCTCCCTCGGAGTCACGACTGATGTTTTCTATGTCAACTTCGGCCTGGAGCACCCTGCGGTCCAGGTCATCCAACCTTTGCTCTGGGCTGGTTCTTAGTTCAGGCACCGTATCCATGATGGGCAGTAATCCGTCAACCGTCTGTTCAAGGGCCGCAATGCGGTCCCCATGATTCACCATGGTCAGAAATGGTGGTAATGGCAATGCGTTCCCTCGTCCGATGTCGAGCCTAGGCTCTGATACCAACTGTTACGCGGCGCCTTCCTGAGATTCCTTGGAAGGGCGACGTAAGGCTAAGCAACTGATGTCAGTGCAGTTGCTGTCCGCCAACTGAGGTCCCCTCCGTACGCTAGACTAGATTGTCAGTGCCGTACGGGAAAACCAATGTCAAGAGAAATTGAGAGAACAGGAATGAGAATTGAGAATGAAAGAAAGCTTGATTGCATTAATGAAAGCTATTACAGAAAGGCAATGCGGTGTCGAGGGGGAGAGACACCAGTACAGAAAATTGTTTGCTTGCTAGAAAGTTTTGATTGTTTGGTCCCCCTTAATAATGCTTAAAAAAAATAATCCAAAGCTACAAGACTAGACTTGATTAAGCTAGAGAAACATAATGGAATTACATGAAATAAAACTACTCTATTTACAATGAAAAAAAACTTAGTTTGCTATAAGGCAGGAAACAGGTCCGTTGTCGGCAGCATAGTCTTTGGCATCAGGGTCTGCGCGCGCGGCATTGTCTGCACGCGCGGCGCTGTTGGCATCTGCCTGCGGTTGGACGCTGGCGAGGGATATCGGTGGGGCGACAGAGGCACATGCGCGCTTGTCACTTGGCGCGGCCAAGACCACGGGGCCGTCCGTGGCGCTAGGCATTGGAAGGCTTGCTAGGACGCCACGGGGCGCGCCCAAGGGGTCATGGGGCACGGCTGGAAAGCCGCCCATGACAATACACATGTACTACATCATAGCTAGCACATGTATATGAGTTGTATAGTAGGTGTAATCAAGTTGTGTAGCACATGTATACACATGTACTACATCATAGCTAGCACATGTATATGAGTTGTATAGTAGGTGTAATTAGGTGTATGGCAACTAATAGATTAGGTGAATTAGTATTATAAATAGGCCTTGTAATCTTCTCTTCTAGATATGAAATATAGAACTTCTTTGATTTCTAACATGGTATCAGAGCATTGAAGTTTTTTCAGCAGTTTGTTGTTGGGAATTTTTTTTCCCCGTTCGAATTATTTTTGTTCAGAACAGTCGTTCGCTGCTTTGATTCTATTTCACTATTTCCGGCCATTTTTTGCCCCGGCCACTTCTTTACAGATTTTTCTACTCACTATTCCGACCAAAGTGGTACTGTCAGAATTTTTTTTTCCTGACAACTTTCATTTTCCAAGATCACTGTTCCGGCATTGTTCACTGTTCACTGTTCAAATATTACTATTCACTGTTCACTGTACTGTTCAAATATCACTGTTCACTGCATTGTTCAAATTTCACTGCACTGTTCTTGACTATTTGATTCTACTATTATTCGGGTGCAAGATGACTGAAACGAAACCTACCGTTGATGTTATTCCGGTTATGTCCAAAATTACGGAGAATAAGTTCATGGGTTCCAATTACATGAATTGGAGTAAGACGATTCGTCTCTATTTGCGGAGCATCGACAAAGAGAACCACTTGGTTGATGATCCACCCAAGGATGAGACTAAATCAGTCTAGTTAAAGAAGGATGCAAAATTGTTTCTCCAAATCAAGAATTCGATGCACAGTGAGGTAAATGATCTAGTTTCTCATTGTGATTATGTGAAGGATCTAATGGATTATTTAGATTTTTTGTACTCTGGCAAAGGAAACTTGTCTCGCATGTATGATGTGTGCCAGGCATTTTACCATCCATCCATGCAAGATCGCTCTCTCACCACTTACTTCTCAGAGTTTAAGAAGGTGTATGATGAGCTTAATGTTATATTGCCGTTTAGTCCAGATGTGAAGGTACAACAGGCTCAGCGTGAACAACTAGCGGTCATGAGTTTCCTTTCTGGTCTTTCTCCCGAATTTGAAGGGGCCAAATCGCAGATTTTATCTGGGACTGCTATCTCTTCCTTGAAAGAGGCCTTTACAAGAGTGTTGCGTACTGAAAAGTCTCATCCAAGTCCGACAGCCACGATCGATAGTGGTGCTCTGCTTAGCCGCGTTCAAAAGAATATGAGTCATAGTAATCGCAATCGGAGTAGCGATAGTCGAGACCTAAAGCAAGGGGAAGTTGAATGTTTTTATTGTCATGAGCTCGGTCATACCATACGTTATTGTGTGAAGCTTCAGAATAAAAACAAAAGATCTCAGTATGCCAACATCGCCACTTCCGAGACTATTTCACCATCTCAATCATTATCTCCTCCTATCAATACTATCCCCGAGTCAGGTAAAACAACTAAGTGTCTCCTCTCTTCGTCATCCAAATGGGTCATTGATTCTGGTGCCACAGATCATATGACAGGTAACTCTAAACTTTTTTCCACTTTTCAGTCACATACCCAATGTTCCACAGTTACTTTAGCCGATGGGTCTACCTCATATGTTTTAGGGTCTGGCACTGTTAACCCAACATCTTCTCTTTCCCTTAGTTCCGTCTTAAATTTGCCTGATTTTTCTTTCAATCTAATATCTGTCAGTAAACTTACTCGTACTCTAAATTGTTGTGTCTCATTTTTTCCCAATTATTGTCTTTTTCAGGATCTTACGACGAAGCAAATTATTGGTAAAGGTTCTGAGTCTGGGGGTCTCTATGTTCTTGAATCACAGGTGCCGAAATCCATTTCTTGTTCAACTGTGTTGTCTCCCTTTGATGTACACTGTCGATTAGGTCATCCATCCTTGTCTAGTTTGAAGAAGTTATATCCTCAGTTTTAGAGTATTTCCTCTTTAGATTGTGAGTCATGTCAGTTTGCTAAACACTATCGCCTTCCTAAAGTTTCTAGAGTCAATAAACGGATCGACTTACCTTTTGAGTTAGTTCACACCGATGTTTGGGGTCCATGTCCTATTATCTCTAAAACTGGTTTTAGATATTTTGTTACCTTTGTGGATGATCATTCTCGTGTTACTTGGTTATATTTAATGAAAAATCGTTCGGAGTTGTTTTCAATTTTTTGTGCTTTTTGTGCTGAAATAAAAACTCATTTTAATGTTTCCGTTCGTAATTTAAGGAGTGACAATGCAAAAGAATATTTTTCGGATTTGTTTAAAGATTATATGGCTACAAATGGTATTCTACATCAATCTTCTTGTGTTGACACCCCTTCTCAAAATGGGGTTGCGGAACGAAAAAATAGACATCTTCTTGAAGTAGGCCGAGCACTCCTCTTTCAAATGAAAGTGCCAAAATGTTTTTGGGCTGATGCCGTCTCTACAGCTTGTTTTTTAATAAATCGTATGACATCTTCTGTACTTCATGGTAATATTCCTTACAACATTCTTTTTTCCTCTAAGCCATTATTTCCTATTGAACCCAAAATATTTGGTTGTACTTGTTTTGTTCGTGATGTTCGTCCACAGGTAACTAAATTAGATCCAAAGGCCCTTAAGTGTGTGTTCTTAGGGTACTCACGTCTTCAGAAAGGTTATCGGTGTTATTCTCCAGATCTCAAAAGGTATTTAGTGTCTGCCGATGTCACATTCCATGAAAATTATCCGTTCTTTTCTTCATATGTTTATAACAGTCCTGAGGAAGAAGATGATACTTTGGTCTACACTGTCACACATCCAGTTAGTTCTCCAACACCTCTTCCTCAGTCACCCGTTTCCCTCGATCGACCATCCGAGCAGCCACCTGTTCTTCGTGTGTATACCAGGCGACAACAAACCTCAGAACCCGATCCTTTACCTACTTCTGCTTCGTCGGTAGATCCAACCTCCTGTGTTTCAGATCCTAGTTTGGATCTTCCTATTGCCATTCGCAAAGGTACACGACAATGTACTTATCCTATTTCTTCTTTTGTGTCTTATGACCATTTGTCTACTTTTACTAGCTCGTTTATTGCATCATTAGATTCTGCTAGGATACCTAAAACTGTTCGTGAAGCATTGTCCCACCCAGGTTGGCATGATGCAATGATAGAAGAGATGATGGCTTTAGATGAGAATGGTACTTGGGAGTTGGCTGATCTGCCCACTAACAAAAAGGCTATTGGGTGCAAGTGGGTATTTGCTGTTAAGTTTAACTCCGATGGGACAGTAGCTCGCCTTAAGGCACGCCTTGTTGCAAAAGGGTATGCACAGACCTATGGAGTCGACTATTTGGATACTTTTTCCCCGGTCGCCAAGTTAGCTTCTGTTCGATTATTCATTTCCATGACAGCTACTTATGATTGGCCTCTGCATCAGCTTGATATAAAGAATGCTTTTCTACATGGAGATCTTCAGGAAGAAGTATATATGGAGCAACCACCTGGGTTTGTTGCTCAGGGGGAGTGTGGAAAGGTATGTCGTCTTCGAAAATCTCTTTATGGGCTGAAACAGAGTCCTCGTGCTTGGTTTGGCAGATTTAGTGAGGCTGTTCCAGAATATGGGATGAAGAAAAGCAATTGCGATCATACGGTGTTTTATAAAAAGTCTGATGATGGTATTCTTTTATTGGTAGTATATGTTGATGACATCGTTATTACTGGAAGTGATATTACAGGAATTTCAACTCTAAAGTCTTTCCTTCACACTCAATTTCAGACGAAAGATTTAGGGCAACTAAAGTATTTTTTGGGAGTTGAAGTTACACGGAGCAAGAAAGGCATCTTCTTGTCCCAAAGGAAATATACTCTTGACTTGTTAGCTGAAACTGGAAAGTTGGGATCTAAACCATGCAGCATGCCAATGGTTCCTAACACACAACTCGTGAAAGAAGACGGTGAGTTATTCGAAGATCCAGAGAAATATA
Organism: Nicotiana tabacum; assembly: GCF_000715075.1. Taxonomy (NCBI): domain Eukaryota; kingdom Viridiplantae; phylum Streptophyta; class Magnoliopsida; order Solanales; family Solanaceae; genus Nicotiana; species Nicotiana tabacum. The sequence goes on from NC_134086.1 coordinate 2,907,856, forward strand.
GGAGATTGGTTGGGAAACTGAACTATCTTACAGTAACTCGTCCAGATATCGCATACTCTGTCAGCATTGTGAGTCAGTTTATGTCTTCCCCAACAGTCAGGCATTGGGCGGCTCTGGAGCAGATTCTTTGTTATCTAAAGGGATCTCCAGGACGGGGTCTAGTATATAAGAATAATGAACACACTAACATTGAGTGTTTCACAGATGCAAATTGGGCAGGGTCAAAAGCCGATAGGAGATCCACGACAGGATATTGCGTTTTTGTTGGTGGAAACTTGATTTCGTGGAAGAGTAAGAAACAAAATGGCGTATCTCGATCTAGTGCGGAAGCAGAATACAGAGCTATGGCACAATCTGTGTGTGAGGTTGTATGGGTACATCAACTATTAAGTGAAGTTGGCTTCCAAACTACATTGCCAGCAAAGTTGTGGTGTGATAATCAAGCTGCTCTTCATATCTCCTCTAATCCTGTATTTCACGAAAGGACTAAGCACATTGAAATAGATTGTCACTTTGTTCGTGAAAAGATTCAACAAAAGCTCATCTCTACAGGTCATGTTAGAACTGGAGATCAATTGGGAGACATTTTCACAAAAGCTTTGAATGGAGCTCGAGTTGAATATATCTGTAACAAGTTGGGCATGATCAATATATATGCTCCAATTTGAGGGGGAGTGTTGACATACAAGTTGTCTAGCACATGTATACACATGTACTACATCATAGCTAGCACATGTATATGAGTTGTATAGTAGGTGTAATACAAGTTGTGTAGCACATGTATACACATGTACTACATCATAGCTAGCACATGTATATGAGTTGTATAGTAGGTGTAATTAGGTGTATGGCAACTAATAGATTAGGTGAATTAGTATTATAAATAGGCCTTGTAATCTTCTCTTCTAGATATGAAATATAGAACTTCTTTAGTTTCTAACAAGATACAAGCCGGGACAATCCTCCATCTATCTCTACTAGTTGCTTCAGCTCCAGCTTCTTCCCAGCTATAAAGGACATCTTTAAGCCTGTATGGCATTGACCATGAAATACCCCTAAGACTAATAAAGATTTTCCATAGTTGGTCTGTAATCTTGCAATGTAGAAACAAATGTGTGACAGTTTCAGCATTTTCCCCGCACAGAAAACATCTTGAGCACAGAGAAATTCCCCTTTTTATGAGATTATCCTGGGTTAATACCGCCTCCTTTGCTAGTAGCCAAGTGAAGCAAGCTACCTTGTATGGAATCTTTGTTTTCCATATATGTTTCCAAGGTCATGGGTCCACCTGTTGATTATTATGATTCAAAATCTTATATGCATCCTTCATCCGGTAAACCCCTCTGTTGTGCCTCTTCCACCAAAGTGAATCAAAACCTTCCTGTAATCCTTTAAATGCTTCCAGCTCTTTGTAAAGGTCAGCTAATCTTGTTATCTCCCAGTCATTCAACTGTCTTCTTAGAGCGATTTCCCATCCTTGATGACTCCTCATATCAGCTACTGTCTTATGCTGGTTTTGTGCTAAACCAAACATATCGGGGTATCTTTCCTTTAAGCTTCCGTTTCCTAACCAATTATCATTCCAGAATGATGTGTTCCTTCCGTTGTTCACTCTTATGGAGGAGTGATTCTTCATTATAGGCCAAAGTTCTCTGATGGATTTCCACACACTTACTTCATATGATGTTCTGACTTTTTTGACACCCAGTTATTTTCCTCACCATACTTTGCTTTGATCACTTTGCCCCATAAAGATTGGGGTTCTTGAGAGTACTTCCATAACCATTTCATTCTAAGAGCCTTGCTATGATTCTTCAAATTCCTTATTCCTAAACCACCTTGTTTTTTATCCATTGTGAGTGTCTTCCATTTAACTAAATGGAAGACCTTTTTCTCCTTATTACCTTGCCAAAGGAATGATCTTCGGAGTTTGTCCAATCTCTGTAAAATGTCTTGCTGGAATTGTGAACAAAGACATCATATAAGTAGGAAGTGAGTCTAATACTGAGTTGATTAGAACTAGCCTGCCCCCCAATGATAGGTATTGTGATTTCCATCTTGACAGCTTCTTCTCACACTTTTCTATGACTGAATTCCAGATTTCTTTTGATTTGGATCTTGCACCAAGAGGCATCCCAAGTTAAACAGTTGGTAAGGACCCAACTTCTCCTCCCAATATCTGTGTCAGTTGCTCCATGTTGTTAACTTCATTAATGGGAAAAATATTGCTCTTTCTCCAGTTGATGTGTAATCCTGCGACTCCCTCAAATAAGACCAAAATGATTCTTAGGAATCTAAGTTGGTCCTTTTCGGCATCACAGAAGACTAGAGTATCATCAGCATATTGGAGATGTGTGATCTCTAGATTGTTTGCCCCACTCCTGTTTACCTCAAAACCTTTAACCCATCCACTGACTTTAGCCGTTTTGATCATGTTGTTCAATCCTTCCATGGCTATAATGAATAGAAAGGGAGATAAAGGATCACCTTGTCTTAGACCTCTGTGTGAATGGAAAAAACCTTTAGGAGATCCATTTATGAGAATGGAGAATTTTACAGTAGATATGCAAAATTTCATCCATCTATTCCATTTCTGCCCAAAACCCATTAGTTCTAACATTCTGAGTAGGAAGCTCCAATTTACATGATCATAGGCCTTCTCAATATCTAATTTGCATAAGATTCCAGGTTCCTTCTTTTTTATTCTTGAATCCACAGCTTCGTTGGCAATCAACACAGCATCTATTATTTGTCTTCCTTTGATGAAAGTCATTTGTTGAGCATCGACAATTTTCCCTACCACCCTCTTAAGTCTTTCGGTTAAGACTTTTGAGAGCAATTTGTAGAAGCTCCCTATCAGACTGATCGGTCTAAAATCTCTCAATTCTTTCGCACCTGTCTTCTTTGGAATCAAAGCTATATATGTTGCATTGAAGCTTTTCTCAAACATCTCCTGAGAATGGAAGTTGTTGAAGGCCGCCATGATGTCTTCCTTCAAAATGTCCCAAACATTTTCTGAAAAAAACCCATTGTGTATCCATCCGGATCTGGGGCCTTGTCACTTGCACACATCTTCAGACAGGTCAAAACTTCTTGTTCCTCAAAGTTACTCTGTAAAAACTCCCTTTCTGATTCAGAAATTCTTGAGCTATTTTCGAAATTGATCGTTGGTCTCCACTCTTCAGGTTCTTTGTATAACTCCTTGTAGAATTCAATTATCTCAATCTCTATTCTGTCTAGATCCTCGACTACTTCATGTCAAATCATTAGTTGATCAATGTTGTTGTTTCTCTTGTGTGCATTTGCAGTACGATGGAAAAATTTTGTATTCCTGTCCCCTTCTTTGAGCCACAGAGCTCTTGATTTTTGTCTCCATACAATTTCTTCATTCTTGAGTTGTTCCTCAATCTCCATTAGAGTAGCTGCTTTCCTCACTGATTCCTCCTCTGTCAGCGCTCTTAGTTGTTGTGTTGTCTCAAAACCTGCTAGTTGACTTAGCAATTTTGATTTTTGCAGTCCCAAATTACCTTCATAAACTCTGCTCCATTCTTTTAGCTTGCCCTTGAGAGCTTTTAACTTGCAAGCTAAAATGTAATCTGGTCTTCCTGAGAATTCAAAAGATGTCCACCAGTCTCTAATTCTGTCATCAAAACCTTCCACATTCAGCCACCAATTTTCAAACTTAAAGTATGATTTAGCTTGTTCCCACGCACCACAGTATAGAGCCACAGGTGAATGGTCCGAAATCAACCTTTGTTGGATAGTTTGCTTGATGTTTCTGAAGCTTTCATCCCATTCTTCTGAAATGAGAAATCTATCGATTCTTGAAGCGGCTGTATGATTGTCCCCTTTGAACCAAGTATAGTAGCCTCCTTCAAGTCGTAGATCTATCAACTCCATATCTTCTATAAAATCCGAGAATTCCACCATCGCTTTGGACCTCCTTAAACATTCCCGTTTTTCAGAAGGGTACCTTGTAACGTTAAAATCGCCACAAACCGCCCAGGGACCTTCCATCAATCCCTTCACTGCACCAATTTCTCTCCATACTATTTTCCTTTCTATTCTACAATTTGGAGCATACACTCCTGTTATGTGACATTGAAAATTTTGTAAAAGAGCCTCGAACTTGCAAGTCAAAGTGTATGCACCAGTCTGTAACACCTCCCCTTTCCATACTCTGCAATCCCATAATAACAAAATCCCCTCTCGTGCCGCTAGCTTCTAAACTTGCATACCTCACCCATCTACCACCCCATATTTGACTGACTATTTCCTTAATATCCCCCTCCACTTTTGTCTCTTGCATGCATATAATGTCTGTCCTCCAGTTCTGCACTTGACTTTTTATGATCTCCCTTCTTCTTGTCGTTTAATTCCCTTACATTCCAGGAAATTACTTTGATCTTCATATTGAAATGATTGATAGATCTCTTACCCTACTCCTTTTCCCGTCACTCTTGAATTTGACATCAAACGAAGTAAAACCTTTTAATTCCAGTGATCCTTTGAATCTTTGTTTCTTCACCTCCAACTCTGTCTCCACCTTTCTAACCTGTCTACAACTGTCAATTTGCATTAACAACTCCAATGCTTCTTCTTCATGGCCTTGAAAATCTACTCCAAACATTTTCCCCAATTTGATCATATTTTGATGGACCCATAGTGTTGCATCCATGTCTTTATCCATTAATGGATTGTGTTGCTGAACTGCTATAGGATACACCTCCTCGATTTCCCAATCTTGGATAGAGCTAAAGATCTTTAGTTGTTCCAAAGCACTTCCAACTTAATCTTCCCCCATATTTGTGTTTGTGCTCTGCTCCCTTGCCTTCTATTCCAGTCTTGCTATCTCTGCTCCACCTTCTGGCTGACTGCAACTGTTAAGTGTTGCCTTTGGCATACTTTCAAGGTTTTCATTGGGGATTGGGTCCCCTGGAGTGGACTCTTTTGCCCCCAGGTAAGAAGGTCCTCTCATTTCCTCTATACAAGGCTTCAGCCTAATATCATCAGAAAACTCACACGAGAGATCATTAAAAATGACTTGTGCAGCCAAGTCGGAGTCATAGGATTTCAGCTCGTTGTTTGTCGCTTTACTGCTCTGATTCCTCGAACTCGAACCTTGTGTAAGTTGCAATGTTTTTGAGAGCGCGAAGCGCAAAAAAGCGACAAGGGCTCGCCTCGCTTCAAAAGCGAAGCGCAAAGCGAAGCGCACGCTTTATTAAAGTGAAGCGCAATTCTTAAAAAACATAATGTAACATTATAAATAATCAAAAACTTCAATTTAAATACTTAAAAGTAGGTACTAGGTACCACCAAATCATCTACAAACCATAGGACAAGTAAAATCAAAGCTACTAAATTACTAGAATCAACATCTTATTCTTCTACTCTTCTTCTTCTTCAAGATTGTCAAAATCTTGAATTCCTCTATTATCTTCATATTGCTCGTCATCTTCTTCTTCCCCCTCCTCTTCATGATCACTTTCATCTTCATCAATTAGGGATAGGGATCGACTTGTAGTAGCCAAAAAGAAGCAGAAGAAGCATAAGCAGCAGAAGAAGCAGAAACAGACACAGAAAAAGAAGCAAAAGAAGTAGAAGGAAAATAAGCAAAAGAAGAAGCAGCAGAAGAAGCAGAAGCAACAGAAGCAGAAGCAGAAGCAAAAGAAAAATAAGCAGAAGAAGAAGCAGAAGAAGTAGAAGCAGAAGAAGCAGAAGAAGAAGCAGCAGAAGCAGAAGAAAAATAAGAAAGGAGAAGGAGAAAGGAGAAGAAGAAAGGAGAAGAAGAAATGAAGAAGAAAGGAGAAAGAAATTACCTGGACTGGAGAAGCAGTGGTCGAGCTCGAGCTTGAGAGAGAAGGGGTCAACCCTACCCCTTTGTCGATGTCTCTGTTTTGACGGGAGAAGCAGTGGTCTGTTGTGACTATTTAGGGGTCTTTTTTGTATAATTAAATAACAGACCCCAAGTTTTTTTTTTAAAAAAGGGCCAGTGCGCTTTTGTAAAAGAAGCGATCGCTTCGTCGATTTTCTCGCTTCGTCGCTTCAGCTAGTGAAGCGCGCGCTTTTCAAGATCGCATCCCTTCGAGCAGCCAGAAGCGATACACTGTCGCTTCGCGCTTTAAGCGACGAAGCGATCGCTTTTCTAAACACTGGTAAGTTGCACATGTGCCTTTCCTTTATCAATGTTTTGCAATATGGTGCACCCCACTAGATTGTTCAAATATCTCTCTATTTCAAAACATTGTTCGTTTTCTTGCATCTTCAGCTCATATCTTGTCTGTCTTTCAGCCCAGATTGGGATGAAAAATTTAATACCGTCTCTTTCAATCCCAACCTCATTGGGAGTCTTTCTGCCATCACCAACAATTTTAATTCTTGCCCACTTAAGATGATTTTTGAGATCAGTTTCTTCTTCAGTAGCTATCCATCCCCCACAGAGATCTCCTATTTCTTTGAAGATCTTTTGTGACCATAGCTGTAAAGGAATCCCCATGGCTCTAATCCAGCATGTTTCCTCGATTTGTGAGTTTGAAATGCATCCAGCAGTATGACTCCACCATTCCAGACGAAACTTGAACTTTTTCCAACTCCATTCTCCTTGCATAATCTGCTCCGCCATGAATCTCTTTGGAAATTCAAAAAGAAACATGTTGTCTGTCATTTCATACATGTTTACTCCATATGCTTTGTTCCATGACGCACTAGCCCATCGCCTTATGTCTGCTAAAGTGGGTCTCTCATTGATTTCTTTCCCAAAAAACCCGACAATGCATCTTTTTAGTAAACCAGAATCCTCGCTACCTGTCGGTTCCACAACAGAGATATCTCCATTGTTTATGCTGACCTTTGCCTCTCGAAGGGTATTGGATTGCCATTTACTCTCCTTGATTGCTTTGACATAAGGGTAGTTGTCCACAGTGATTCTAGGTGGGGCTGTGGGATTCATTTTGGGGGTCTGATGTATGAATCTTTCTATCTTAGCTGCTATGTCTTTCCAACCTGCATTCAAAGCTAACTCTGGAATTATAATAACAGACCTCCCTTCTCCCTTCAGTGACAGAATGCTCATGTATCTTCCATGAACGTTGAATTTCCTGGTACAGAAATATTTTGTCATATGTTCCTTGTACTTCCATCGCTTCACTAAATTCATTTGATCTTTTGACGCTTCTTTAAGTACAAAACAAATCCATTCCATTACCTTTCCGCCCATGGATGAACGTCTCATCATGCTGCGGCTTCTCTCCACCCATTCGAACCATACCTCTTTGTTGGAATTCCATCTGGTGATGTCAAAAGATTTGAATCCTGCGTTGAAATAAATCCGGTTGTCTCCCATATTGTACAACCCAGCTGTTCAGGTTATGGAAATTATAAGGAGTATTTGATGGTCATCACAGTTGAGCTGTTGAGGTAAAAGAAACTGAAATTTGGGCTAAAACAGAGGTTTCCCGCTCCCGTAAAAATAAAAGTCGTCGAAAATCTGAAAAAAATGTACCAATCTGGTCGGAATTAGCAATACAGGAAGCTGTCCAAAAAAACTTTTTTGAAAAGCTGCCGGAAATTGGCTCACGCGCCCGGCACGTGGTGACTGTGTCGCCGGAAAGTGCCGCGCGTGGAGGCTGTTTCGTCGGAAAAATTTCAGTGGAGTGGTCGGAATTTCGAGGGCTGTCTAATAGTGTTCATGGAAAGCTAAAAAATTCTTGTACTCAGGCTCCTCGGGGAGTGTGCCTGAGAGCTTGAGAGTCTACAGTATATGCTGTTGTTTTAAATGATTTGACCTTGGATTATACATACATGCAAGCACGAAATATACTACAACAACTTCATATATATACTAGTCTTAGGGTACGCGCTTTGTGCGTGTATCCTATTTCAGTAAGTATATAATTTTAAAAAATAACGCGACTATTATTAAATAATATATTTGAGATATTGAACAAAAATTAAAAAAATATTACCTCTTAAAAATGAATGTTGGTCCAATTTAGCTTGTTCACTAAATAAAGAAATCTTGTCCAATAAAAGTCCATTATGAGAACTTTGGGACTATATTATGAAAATTATTATTAATATTGTTACCTAATACTGAAAATAAGTAACAAATTAATATTATAATATACCTAATTTTACTCAAATTTTAATTTCTATCACCACTAGTGCTCTTCTTATGGAAACAAATTTGTGTAACTTAAGAGTTTGATCAGCTTAAAAAATAAATTTACTAACATGAGATTTTGAAAAAGAATTAAATTGGATTTTTATACTAATTAATTAATTCAAAGAGTTGATTATTTATTCTTAACATTACAAAAAATAATTTATTTATCTTTTTGCAGTGGGGATTTTTACTTTTACAGCTTGTATGGATGGTTGTTACATATCGTTTTATTATGTATCGTATCGTACTGTATTGTAACGTATCGTTTGATAAATACAATGTTTGGATAGATTGTGTCGTTTGCCATCGTTTCATAATACCACGCACCAGCAATATGAAGAATAAACTTGCAATATTATAAAGAAAAATTATAATACAGGGTAAAATTATTATATAAAAAGGTATGTTAAATGATAAAATAAAATTATTTAATAATAATGAAGGGTGAGATTGAGAGAAAAAGACAAGGTAACGACGCGACCATACCAAATTGGTCGTTCCATAAAATGGCACATTTTGTCGTTACGTAACGACGGATTTAACGATACAATACAATAAAATTTAAGTAACAATCAAAACAAACATCATATTTAACGTAACAATACGATACAATACAATGGGTAACAACCATCCAAACAAGCTTTTACAATAATAGAGAAAATATAAATAATTTTTGAACTCCTTTCGTATTCAAACAATACTTTTCTTTTCACTATTTTTATGTAACATATAAAAACTGCATTTAATAATTAAAAATTTTATTAAGTATAAACCTCTCACTATCCCTTAAAATTCTAAGTTACCTATAAGAAAAATGACATTTGTCCCACGCATCTAACCAGCTCGCGTGGTACACCAGTTCCACCGACTAGACCAAAAGACTAATTCAATCGATACAGAGGTGCAGTTGAAGTGCGAGGGGGGGTCTGTTGTCCCTATTGGGATGGGCCATTCCCCATAAGGCCCCACCGTCGGGGCATAAACGCCCTCTTGCTACCCATATGTGAGGCGCCATCTTAGCCTTCCCTAACCAAGACCACACATGTAGCGTTTGTGATTGGCCACCTTAAGAGAATGAATGCCTACATATATTTCAAAAGGGAAATTGCCGTAAGAAAATACAAGGAAAAAAAACATACTCCTAGTTCTCCACGACAATATTTATTTTGAAATCCTAAATATTAAACTTTTTATTAATTTTAAAAGGAAAGATTTCATAACCAAAATTTTAGTTATGAGTCCTATATACTTCAAATAAGGAAAGATTTAATAAATAATATTTTATTTTATTTGAAAGTTCTGCATATTAGGAAAATGTTTAAATTACTATTTTATCTAGTGTGAACTCTATTTTTAAAGGGTAAAAAAGGCAAACGACATTTCGCTAAGGGCTTTCATGCTTTTAATATAGATTATATATATAATAACAACAAAAAATACATGGGCTGGATGAACGAGCCTGCAGGGCTTAACTTCTCCACGACTATATTTTCATTAAAAGGCTAGATGTGCTAAGTGGGTCATGAGCCCATGGACGGTCCAAATATAAATGCTATTTTTCTTTTCACATCCATTTTTCCCTTTTTATCTTCCTGCAGTCAATAAATCTTCTAACCTTTCCCCGGTAAATGATGTTATCTCCCTTTTAGATTACATTAACTCTCTTACCTTGATTTAGTAGCCATGTTTGTTTTGATATTGGTTAGCTCATAGTCTAGTGCAGGTTTTTTGTAATAGGAGCTAACCTTTTATCCTCTTTTGTATTCTCTTGCATCTTCTTGACGCCTTTTATAACACCTTAGATCGTCAAAAAAAATAAAGCAAAGAACAAAAAACATTTGAAAGAAAGGGTCAATTCACTCTTCTATTTTTTATAACTCTTGAATTCATTTAACAAAAACACAAATTTAGCAATTATCCTTCACAAGGTTGTGAAATCTCACACAAACAATCAAGATAAATGAATATATGTCCACGATATTTTAGAAAATCATTGTTATTAAGAAATGCACATAAACTAACTATTTGTTATAAACATAGCAACACAATTTTAAAATTTCCTATGGGTGGAATTTACTAAGAATTACTTTGGTTAACCTTTTGTATTTTGTTTATTGGCTCAGGTCTATCAGTTACTAGAAAGGAAAAGAAAGAGTTCAAAAATTAACTTCCATATACCTTTATTGAGCATTAGAGAAATGTGTGGTCAAGATGGTATTTTTGTAAAGGTGATTGTAGGATGGCTACCAAACTATTTAATATCTATACTATATTAAAAACACAAAGGCCCTTAGCGAAATGTCGTTCGCCTTTTTTACCCTTTTAAAATATATTATATATTGGATAAAATAGTAATTTAAGTTATTTGCCTTCAATTTAGGGCTTCAAAATTAATTATATTATGTATATTAAATACTTCCTTGTTTAATAAGAAAAAAGAAAATATGAAGTCCCTCCAAATTAATGTTAATTATTATATAAAAAAAATACGTTATTTAATTATTTTTATAACTTTTAGAAGTTTAAAATTAATTAAAAAAAATTATTATTTGGACTAAAATTTCTAATACTTAGAAATTTGAAATTTTACTTTGTATAGATCATTCACTTAAATTATGCGAGATGCCTTATGCACCAGACTACCTTTTTTTAATTCTAATTCTATGTCATTCTCTAGAGTTAATATGTCATGGAAAAGTCTTCTTTCAATTATAAATTCTCTCACAAGCTTGCTTTAGTATCCTTTTAAATGTATTTTTTTCATTGCTATTTAATTTGATTTTGTGATCATATGAAAGTTGTAGATTATTAGTTGCCTGATTATATATTTTAAGTTATCCTTCAACACTATTTAAGTTTTTAAGAATTTGTTCTTGTTGAAACTGAAAAAGGAAGTATGATAACTTGTGAAATTAAAGTTATAAGGTTTTTAAGGACTTGTTCTTGCTGAAACTGATAACTTGTGAAATTAAAGTTATAAGGTTTTTAAGGACTTGTTCTTGCTGAAACTAAAAAAGGAAGCATGATAACTTGTAAATTAATGTTATAAGGTTTTTAAGGACTTGTTCTTGCTGAAACTGAAAAAGGAAGCATGATAACTTGTGAAATTAAAGTTATAATATTATTAAACTGAAATAAATTTTAAGTTGAATAATTGACTTATGATTGACGATTTTTACGAGAGCTTCTTTATTTATTTAGTTATTATGCACATTTAACATATATAATTATCTTTAGGAACTTATACTTTTATTTTATTGTTTAAACACAAATTTTAAATAAATTAGTATTCATTGAAATAGAATACACACGCATCACGCGTACCTTGATACTAGTAATACTAAGAAGTAGTAGCATAGTTGAAGAGTGCAGGAATAGTACATTGATTCCATTATATATATGAAGAATGGAGATACCCAAAGTTGTGCAAACTATCATGGCATTAAACTTATGCGCCATGAGACTCTGGCAAAGAATAACATAGCATAGGCATAGGGATACTGCAAGAGTAGAAGAAAACCAATTTGGATTTATGTCAGATCTACAATGAAGGCCATAATCTTACTAAGAAAATGATGGAATTTTATCACAAGAAAAATCTACAAATAACGTTCATTGACCAAGAGCAAACATATGATAAGAGGACCAAGAAAGGTCCTTTGTTGGATGTTCGAGAAGAAAGGAATTCATATTAAAAATTTAAATGTCATAAAGATTATGTATCACTAGTGTGAGAACAATAAAAGAGAATACAGGATTTTTCCCATAACCGTGCGACGATCAACATTGAACCTTACTGGTTTATAATTGTAGAATCACATCAAACATTTTGTCACGTAAAAAATGAAGAGTGTGTTATACAATAAGGACAGAAGTAGAATAATCGAAATAAACGATCACTCAAATAGAACTTTGCAGTCCAACTCGCACCATTTTAACTGGTCTCTGTTAGATTATCCTCATCTCTTCTCTTACTTGAAAAGTGAACTTCTGAATTTTTTTAGCACTAGTTGTAACGCTAAGAATAGGTCAAAGGCTCTCCACTCTCCGGTCTACTTATCCTTCCACAGTTACAGAGATTCTAGTATTCTACTGCTACTAGTGTGTGTGGAAGAAAGAGGAGCAACCAAATTGCTAAACTTATAGATGCTGTTACAATTGATAATGATGTCTGTCTATACAGATTGTCAACTCAGACAAAACACTCTTCGTCCATTTGGCAAGAGGGCCAGATACTTTTTCTTTTTTTAGAATGGTACGGTACAAGAGGGCAAGAATCTTCATAGTTAAAATATGACTGGCAGGCAAGCGTAGTGTATTCTAGCACCAATCTCTAACAAATCTTACTCCTGGCCTTCGGACAACTACCAATCAAACTAAATGATTTCTCCATTCAACCTATACTACTTTCCAAATGAAACTCAACCAAATGGCAGGTCGTGTTATCCATACATCTCCAACTGCCCAACCACAGTTACAAACCACAATATAACTAAATTTCCCTCTCAGAGAAATTACCCATCAGCAGAGTAATCAGAATAGCTCCGTGCAAAAAGGATTAACTGATAGATTCTCAGCAGACCACTTCTACCCCATAGATCATCCTGAAATCCATCATTGTCATCAAAAAGATGCAGGCACTATGTCATTCAAAATGCATGGTTTTGCCCTGAATGTGCTATGGTCGCTTATGATGCATTTTTACTTATGAAGGGTGCTTTAGACACTAAGTTATATCAGAACTACAGTCTAAGGAAAGTTCATTACCTTCTAATTCCTTCTCCGAATTACATATTCTTGAAAGGAGAGGCAATTATGCAAGAAACTATGAGCTGAAGAAGCTCATTTCCTTCAACCAGTCTTTTCCCCTATTACGAGGCCTTTACTCCTGTATGATGACACTTGCAAGAAACACTTGAGATTAAAGGAGCATGGCGCCTTAAGTGCAACAACAATATCTCAAATTGCTACACAGAATTAGGCAGCATGGATACCGACTAAGGAAGACATAAATGAAACAGAAAAGTATAGATTAATTGGGTAATTCTGTACAGAGACATTCATGGTAAGAATGGGAAGTGGAGGAATATATAAAGCCCGCAAGCTCCAGAACAACTCTAGCCTTAGCAGAAAAGGCAGAAAAAAATTGCAAGAACTGGAGCAATATATGGACATCTGAACCAGCTAGTAGTAGGTAACAGGGAGCAAGCGACCAAAGACACGTCACTTCGAAGGGAAGACTTCTGCACAAGAGGGAAACTGTAATTAGTATATGGAAAACACGAAGATGATCATATGAGTGAAAAGCTGATACACAAGATGAAGAATGAGGTTACTTTCAGCAACTGGCACTACATAAACGCATGAATTGATGTGCTAGAGGAACCAGAATATGACTCAGGAAAGGAAAGTGAAAAATAGAGAGAATGAAAACAAGAAGACACCAAAAACCAAGGATAAACAAAAGGTGGACAACAGAAAAATATCACTGATGTCCGCTACATGGTTCCATGAGCAGAAGGTCAATGGAATGTTGGTCCTCATCAAGCTCAGATCTCACAAAATACTAAATCACCACTTTTGCAGTGATCTAATAATTTTACATTATTGTTATCATCATTACAGAAAATACAAGCATATTGTTTTATATCAATTCTTATCTAAGAAGGATAGAACGATCTTTAAGAATAAAAGAGCGCTCTAAGGTCTTCAGGTCTTCAGTAACACTCTCCGATGGCAAATATTTGGCTGCCACTGTTAGTTCAGTAATCTTAATTCAGGATATAATGCATTCCTAACTTGTCACTTGTACCTCTACTAACAAATTATTTCCTTTCCACAAATACACCACCTACCTACCTATATATATTATGTCCAAACTTTTTTGTTGCCGTAGTCTGTATGCTTCCCACACTGTAGGTATACAGTCTAATATCTGTACCAAACATATTCTTCACCAAAATTGTTCACATCGTAACTAAAGGGTCTTAGTAAGCAAAGCAGTTAAACTTCACTACACTGACTGGATCAGAGAACGCAAACCCTCAACAGGGACTCAATAGCAGAGAATGGCTCCAAGTGAGCACCCTAACGAGAAAATTGTAATAGATGTAGAAGCCAGGACAAGTGTCAGATATGTAACAAGTGAAATATAGAATTATGATTATATATATCATTATACGTTCATGCATCCGACACACTATTCCTCTTTTAACTTTTTTTCCTCCTAAATCACCCAAAAGCCTCCAATGAACATTTAAGTTTCAAAACTGCATAGCACTAGCAGTAGCAGCTCATCAAACTTTCGCTACGACTCCACCTATGCTTAATTCACCTTGTTCCCACTCAGAAGAATCTTGCATCAAAACAAACTACGACAAAGTTAACAGTTAATAAACAAATAAGTTTCCAAAGTATCTTAGAATAGGACCAACTGACAAACACAGACTAGTTCACTCAATTTTGAAGTAGCAGTCCTTGAAGCCAAAAGCATCACCATTTCAGCTCAAGTTCCCAAAGGTGCCTTTAGTGGGTAGCAATTACAGTTTATTACACCAATCAAGCATTACTAGTGACTGCCTTTCTCAATAGATGAATCAAAAAGTTTTTGTAGAAGAAGACTTTATCATTCCTTATCGGAATTTTGGTACAAAATAAGCCAGATATTCATGGAACGCTACCTCATAGCTTGACTTTAAAATCTAAATAGAGGTTTGATGAAATTCTCAGGAGATAGCAACCATGGACTTTGGAATATTGAAAGTGGAGAAAAGAGGAAAAACTTATAACTTTATGGAGCTAAATATGTCAAGAAATACATCGAATAGTACCTCACTTGAAGTTATAATCCAAATGGAGGTCTGACCTTATCGAGCAAGAATCAGCCCATGGTTTTTAGAATACTGAGAGTGAAGAAAGGACGAAGATATCCACAATAAGAAATTGCAATCATCTCTTGTTGTAGTAAGCTGTCCGATTAATGGTGCGACACCATCGTCATCAGAAAAAAAAAGTTGCCAAAGAGAGTCAAAGAAAGAGACCAAATGCCTAAACTCCAGAAATAGTTACATTATGATGGATTTCCTCAAATTTCCCAAATGTGGCCAAAGAACACAGTATTAGTTTGATGCCCAATAAAGAGCGAACATAACCATTTGTCTGCCCACCAAAGATTCTAACTAGCCATTCTCAGGAGCCAAAGATGTATCTTCCATGGTCTGATCCTTTAAGGAACATCTGTATTCCTCATTGGCGCATGGAGGAAGAGCCCGAGCTAAAATTTAGTATTTATGTCTAAATGGGATTCTTTACCAGCATTCTACCCAAGGATTGGGGAGTATCCATGTCTCGTATCTCAACTGAAGGGTCTGAATTTTTAGAAAAAAAATTAACCTCTTTTTGTTCTTTCTTTCTTTCTTTTTGAGATAAATATAAGCTAGATGAATCTGGGTTTGGTTCCCAATTGTGCTACTCCATGCTGATAAATATGGGTGGTCTATGAAAGAGAGCTGCTTCAGTTCTCCTTCAGTAAGCTACTCAAAAACGACCAACAAACGTGTGTGTTGCCAACTTGCCATTGCAATTACTTGTGCCGTTTCAATCTTGAACTTGCATATTACAAGCTTAATTGATTTAAGCCCCAAGGGAAGTTCTTTATCAAACCTCTGACTAGAGAAAAGCACTCCTAGGGAACTAAACCTTAATCACAACTAATTGGTACCGCCTACAAGGATTTTCTTACATTCTACTGTTGTTTGCACCGACTCTGGAGTCTGGACTTGAAGAAATTGTAGGTCTTCCGAGACAACTACCTTCAATATAAGACATGACCAAACCATCCTAATTGACTTTCCTCATTTTATCCAAGCACAATTTGGTCATTTCAAATCTTGTATGACCACACATCCATCTTAACATTCGCATTTCTGCGACGCTCATTTTTTGTGGATATGCTGGACTTTAGAGGCCTGTTACTCCCACAACTTGGCTAATCCTACATGCTTCTATGTCTAACATCTTCATCCATCATACAGTTCTATGGGAACATCAAACCTAGATATCTGAAGTGTTTGTTTACACACCACTATCCCATCCTAACACATCTTAGTTTCACTCTTCTTGTACTAGCTAAACTTGTAGTGCATATATTCAGTCTTACTTATTAGAACTCTTGTTCTTTAGGGTGATTCTCCATAGTTCAAGCTTCAGGTTAAAACTTTTGCTAGCTTTGTCAAATTAACACAGCATTGTCTGCAAATAGCATAGACCACGGGAAATAACTAGGGCAAAGAAGTACGGGGTCAATGCCAAACTCTTGTCTAAACCCATAATATGAGCAACTTCTTTGTATCTCCAACTAATATTCTCACGCTAGTGACAACTCCCGTATATAGAACTTTATAGCATTTATGTATGTAATATGAATTCTTTTCTATAGGCAACTGCAAACAGGAAAAGAGTGTATAACGAGTTGTCATAGAGGAGCAGAATAGGATGGGGTGAACAGATTAATCTCAAATCCTTCTCAATAAAGCTGCAATGGAGCAGCTTGATTTCTCATGTTACTTTGTATATCATTACTAGCATGACATAAGTGTACAGCAATAAAATAACATGCCAGATTGGAATAATCTGTATCCTGGATAACAAATAAAAAGCAAACGATAAACGGGTTCACATACCTCTTTATTCTCCTCCCCAGTCTATTAACTCATTGCGTGGTGCATACAGCTTCGCCATTCGTTCCTCAGCTTCGGTATCATTTACTACACCTCGGCATCTTGGGAAGCCACAATAACACGCAAGTTGTTCATCGATAGAAAAGAATCTGCAACATGAACAAATACAATTTAACACACCAGAGATGGGAGTGACAAAATAATAGAGCGAGATGATGGAAAAACCTGTAATCATATGTCAATTCTTCCCATTGTTTAATATCTCGTTTGGCAAATATGATTATATGTTGATCGTTATTGACACTTATAACTCTTGAATAGCAATTTGGCTGCAAGAAAAGTGAAAGTTGTGAACTGCAGCTCATTTACAGAATGTCTTCTTAAGTACTAGCAATCAAAAACTCCACTACATTCTCCATTGCAGCAGTCTTTCCAAATAAACCCACTGACTAGCCAATGAAACATATATATTTGGATCATGGCGAGGAATCTGGATGTGTTTACCGATGATACATTATGCTTAGATCTGGCTCTATAACAACACAAAGTAAAAAACTGACAAGTCAGGTAAAGGCTTATTCACCAATTCACTTGAGATTCTCATGCCATCCCAAAGGTCCTAATAAGAAGTGCTCTCCAAAACACAAGAGGGTAGCTTAGACTTAACAGATAAAAGTTGCTTGCTGGTATAATCAAAAGTAACTTTCAAGAGAAAATATTCTATCCCTCCCAGGGATCCAAGGTCACAACAAATATGTTGTAAGAACAGAATATGTTGTAAAGCAGATATTAATAAAGATGCTTCAATAGCACACCAATTATAATTTGTCCACTCAATTGAGCAGTTCCACAAGTATATTGTCAGACCCATGTTTATGGCAATAAACACATGATGGATCTATATGATGGTCACAACAAATACTGAAACCGTTAAAGATGGATCTATATTTAGATGTTATAAACATGGAGACCCAACAGAAGGAGTTCTCATCAAAAGTAACTTTCAAGAGAAAATATTCTATCCCTCCCAGGGATCCAAGGTCACAACAAATATGTTGTAAGAACAGAATATGTTGTAAAGCAGATATTAATAAAGATGCTTCAATAGCACACCAATTATAATTTGTCCACTCAATTGAGCAGTTCCACAAGTATATTGTCAGACCCATGTTTATGGCAATAAACACATGATGGTGTCTTTGTTCATGTAATGTGGGTGTTCTCCATCTAGTGAGGAAAGAAACATTTACCCCCAAGAGAATAAAACCATTAAAGGAACAGGGAAATAGGTAAAGGAGGATTTTGCATACTTCACATGAATGATTGATCAAATGTGCAATGCTTCCTGCCCTTGTTGCATCTATAACACGCTCATCATCAATTCGAAACATGTATGTTCCAGCACCCTGAGAGTAGAAATCATGTTATTGGTGAAACAATATAATTACCACCAATGGAAGCAGCTTTCACCCTCCATCAAGCCAGTGCACAAAAATGGAACGACCAAAATCAAAAAGGGATATGCTTATGAAGTATATAGGTATCTATTCATCAAAAAAAGAATCTCATAGGTTTCTAATTTCTTTCAATAGATACTACAACTACTATATCTTAAGCATTGAGCATGACCAGAACAAGCAACATGATCACGAAGAATTCAATTCTTGTGACCAAATGTCCTATGCAGAGCAATGCAACTTAGGGATTTTACTTTTGCAAGTACATTTTTCAAGCCTTAATTGGAAATAAGTTTATTTATGGATTGCACCCCTCCCTTTTCCCTGCTGCAGGTATTCGTGGAATGTGACCCTTACTTCTGAAATGAGCATGAACCCACATGTTTCCAGAGCACTTCAAAAAGAATATCAGGTCAACTGACATAAAAAAATACACATGTTTTGGTTAAAAATATGCTTAGCAAACATATAATAACTATCAATCTGCTTCTATTGAATGCAAATGTTCCTTGCTTCCATGTAAAAGGGGAAAATAAAAATTGGCCGTGTAAACATAAAGAAAGTATTAAGAAACGTGTAGCCTATCTTTAGCTAAAGAAATGGAAAAGAAGCATTTTCAGAGATTTGCAGCCATCAATTGGACTTCCGCCAAGCACTCCCTATAATGGCCCACTAGTAGCGAGAGTACTAGGAATCCGGGTATTTGGAGCCATGAAGGTGTACCAGAGCACATATTGTGTTTTCTGGCTTATACTTTTTAGAAGTGATAAAGATTGCATTTCTCTCCAACCAATGTTCAAAACTATATCTTCAATAACCAAACAATGAAAAAAATAACTACTACCATGCAAATCAAAAAGATGACCATTTGGAAACCACAAGTATGACCAAGCAACATGTAAACATCCTAAACAATGACATAGTTCTTACCACCAGTGAGTTGTAAATTAGGTGCTCCCTTCGGTCAGCAATAGGAGGTCTAACAAGTTCTCCAGTGTACTCAATTACCTATTAAGCAAAGGAATTGTCAGTCCTTGGTATTGAAACTTTACAACAAAAGAATACGCATGAATATTTATATAGCTACTTTCTCTCAAATCATATCACTGTAATAAAGAAAGGGACAAATTACCATGTCCCCAGCTTTATGAGGAAGCTTGGTAAAGATGCCAAATCCATGTATTCCGGATTTCCCTGGAGGCAATGACAATCTCAAGAATAAATTATTGCTACTTGTAAGAGAGGGGGAAAGTGGTGATACAAGAGCACAAAGGAGCTCAAAGTAGCACCAACTAGCAAAATAATCTAGTTAGGTGATAGCAAGAATATTCAAAAGGGTCCATTTTTGGCATTATTCGATCAGTTGCTCTATTCCCACCATGAACAATAACACGAGAAAACACCCAAACAATGGAGCACACAATAGAGGACAAGAATAAGATTGCAGGTGTATACAATATACAGCACACATCCAGATAAGACAATTTCAAATTTGCTTCAGATAGTGAAGGCATACAGAATATTCAGCTTACCAAATGCCAGCCTTTTTCTAAAGGTTTCTTTCATGTAGTTGTATTTCTCAACCATGGAAAGTATGCTCCTTGACACATCAAGCAACGAACACTTTAGCTTTTGAAGGTCAACGGTGTATTTGGAACCAGCAAATGAGGAAGATAATGTATCACTCAATTGCTCATGTTGGCTGTGGCCACCAACCAAATATGGCCTATTTTCAACATACAAGCGCTTCAACGATGCAGCTGTAAGGACTTCAGGTTCTTTTCTTCCTCTTCTTCCAAAATAATTGTAAGGCTCTATTCATTAACAAACAGAAATCAGGAATCATAAAGTGCACTGGTAAACAGTTGCACACAGAGAATAGTAGCAAAAGATGCCATCAATATAAAGCATTAACCAAAATCATTTCAGGAAACAACAGATAATGGAATAACAGATCTGAGACATATAAATAGTAATGGAGAATAAGAATAGCATACCACTGCGAGCACATCCAGAAGGATTTGGTGGAGGAGTATAATCTGAATGTTCACAAGCTTTTTGTGCAACCCACTCATCAACAGCAGGACGCTCATTAGATACAGCTCTATGCTTCTTGCAGAAAGAAAGCAATCGAATGCACTGATCCTCCTCATCCTCATCCATGGGGATTAAATGCAATCTGTCTTCATCCTCAAGCTATAAAAACGTTAGCATCAAAAGAAGATAGGTTAGCATAACATATAGGAGAAAAGGAGAACACGGAGAATCCATACATCACATAAAAAAACTTCCATCACTATAATAAGAAGAAATCACCTCGACACAGAAGCCAGCAGCTCGTGCACAAAGAGGATGATAAGCCACCCGACACGTATGGTTTGAGCACTACATGACAAAGTAAGGAGGGAAACAAACAAAGTAGTGAGTTGGACAAGCATATTTTAAAGTAGAACTCAATCAAGTGACATGGATGCTAGTGCCTCTCCCAAAAGATCAAATTTATAGTACACAGAGAAAAAGGAAAAGAAAACTAATAAAGAAATCAAAGAAAGGAAGAAAATATTAGAAAAGGAAAGATAGTGCGAGAGGCCTGTAATGGAGCTAACAAATTCACTTTTGCACTTAGTATCTTTTTTGTACTACTTGCATCTTCTCGATGCCATCGGTGATATCATTTACTTCATCAAAAAGAAAGATAGCATGAGAGAGAGAGAGAGGGGAGAACTTGTTAACAAAATGCAGAAAGAAGAAAAGAGATTCCACTTCGATAAAGATAAGAGGATCAGCCGATGACTATCAAATTAGAGCTAAACATTATATCTTAAACGTCACAATTAACAGAAGTCCTTTTCCTTTTTTTGAAATGATCAACTAACAGAACTCCCAAGGATTAGTTTTACAAAGCATCTGCAGAGGCAGACCAGAGTGTGTCACATCTTATCCAACCACAATCTGTTTCCAATCAGTTCGTAGACTACCAATTTGCATCGTTATTCTTTAACATTTGAGCCCATATATTTGAGGATGAAGAAACAGAACACAGAATAAAAAATTAAATCTATACTTGTAATCTCCTAATAAATAGAAATGGGGTTAGGATATAAATCACAAGTTTACCTGAATGCAAGCTCCATAAGGAACACCACAGATACTACACAAGAGCTTCCAGCGGTCCTTTAAAAATAATAAACAGAAGAAGATATTATCACGAGAAACTGCAACAAACCCTATCTATGTGGGCGTCTTCCACAACAAAAGACTTCTCTTCCTTTCGATAATTAAGCTATGAAAATTAATTGCATAAATCAGCAATATATGAGATAATGAGAGGTATAAGTAATTCTGGTCGATATTCTGAAAGTCCAATTAGGAAAATTAGTTGCCGCATCTACATATATATTGCAATGGATTAAAAGTGAAAAATGGCTAACAATCTCAATAAAATTTAGAAAAAAAATAGTAATAGATCTTAATGGCTAAAAATACGAAAGTGGGGTATGGTGGAATTATCATTCACGATAACAACAACAATAATAATAATAATAATGGTGATAGTAGAAGAAGAAGAAAATAGGGGCAGTCTTGGGTTTAAACATAATTATGAGAGCCTAAGTACTTATTCTACGGGGCTTGGGCATTTTTAGTAGTATAGCCACGTGAAATATGAAAAAGTCATGGTTGAGTACCTTTAAAAGTGCAAACAACAACAGAGGACAAGACTGGAGGGTTTTTAGACAATGATAAAAAGATAAATAGAACTGCTATAGTACCTTGCTGATCCTGCTCAAACCATCAATTGGCTCCATTCTCTTTATATCAGATAAGCAAGTTTCTGAATCATGATAGAGGGAATCAGGGAATCAAAACACTTATCGACAACGATAATCAGTCAGTAATATGACAAAAAGAAAAATAATGACCTGGTATCCAAATGGCACAAGCAAGATGAGCCCAACGTCCATCAGTAGTAGGCTTCATAGCACCGCCTGTATGGCATTAAAAATAAGACACAGAAGCAAGAAAAGAGCTGGGCAAATTAAGAGAAAACATGCAAGCAAAAGTAAGTACCGATAACAGGGCACAGGCAACAAGGGGGAGGGACTACTGGAGCTCCTGGACGACACAAATTGCATAACCAAAGTACTCCATCCATAGGCTCCCTCTCCCCATAGCATCTAGCATGGACCTGAACAAATCATGACCAGCAAAGAACTTCAACCCGGAAGAATGGAATCAAATATTCAAGCCCAAATAAGAACAATGTATCACTCAAATATCAAAAGTAAAAGAGAACATCAACCAACACAGAAAATTTGTAATAAAACGTTCTGGGCACCCATAGGGAGGAACAACAGAGTCAAATCAATAAGTAATGTCTGGAATGTTCTCGCATAATTATAAGTTGATACAATATGGAAGCATCATAAGTAAGTAGTCCTTTTTTACATGATGGGTAAAGAGTCACTTTGATCAATATCAAATAAAAAGGAAATTCCATGCAGGTTTAACAGAAAACAAGCAGCTATCACATCCGCACAATAGATGTGTGGATAAGAGAAATAGCAAGCTGGAAACATTCAATTCTAAAATAAAAAGGGAAAATAGATTACTATACTTTGTCCCAAAAAGAAGGAGAGACAGAGATTAGTATACTCACCATCATTCGGCATTTATCACACTGCAAAAATAAATTATTCTCATACTCCTGTAAAAGAAGAATCTACGTCAGCATGATCCGAAGAAACTATATTGTTACTACTCAATTAGGGAAAGACAAAAATGATACGGATCACCAAGATGCAACTTCAGTAGTTGTCATATAACAACAACACCCAAATAAGCAAAACAGATATCTCAAAAATCACACACTAGCTGGAAGTAACAAAAGCATAAGAAATGGAAGCAGCTTCTAACCTCATCCATATGGCAAACGTTGCATTTGTCCAGATCTTTCCATTTAACACGGACAGGCCTATATCCAGCAGGCAGATCTTGATTTTTCGAAGAAGCCAATTTCAAGGATTTTGCAAGAAGCCTGGAGTTTGATAATTCCTGACAGTATAATATATGCCTTAGCTAAGCAGGAGAAAAAGAAATAAGCAAAATATAGAATAATGCTTTCCAATTTCCATCAAATAAGTCATTCGCAGATTAAAACTTCTTAATGTGAGACTAAGCAATGCGCTCACTATATTATGAGTTGGAACTCTAAGCTAAATTATATTATCAACTTACTTTAAGATATTGTGCCAAACTATGTTTGTTTGATTGAGCAAGTCCAATAGATTTAAGACTTAATTTTTTCTAAATTTATTTTTAAAATAAAAAATATAATAGATGAAAAATCAGCAGTAAGAAGATGCTGCTATTACTAAAAGTCAGCAAAAGAGAAGCCAAAAATGAAAACACTGGCTATCCATACAAAAGATACAACGAACTATGACAGGGTTTCGCTATCATCTACCCGTTCATGTTTACACCAAAAGGATATCAGATTCTGCTCCGTACATGAGATACACATTTAAGAAAAACTCTAAATATTCAAAAGGGACTTCTATTCCATTTAGGCACCACTGACAGCATTAAGCATCTGTTGCCTTCAATTACAACTAGATAATGGGAGAGTAGAACTATACGATATTTATAGTTAAATGGCACCGTATATTTACCAATTAATGGTATCCACCATATTCAGCTTCACTCGAAGATAGCAGTGCATTTTTATGATCTTTTTTTATAAGGCAAAATAATTTTATAAAAGTAGAGGCTGTAATGGTCTTATATGTTTATATAATGTTCGTCTTATCTTATCAAACACTTCTGAAGTATAATCGCTTGGTACAATTTGACTCCAAAGTGTTGAATAAGGAAACAAAACAGCACATAATATAGTCACTTAAATCTTATTCACAAGTAAAGTAAAACTGTACTAAGACAACTTCAAAGTCATTGGAGCCAATGATAGTAATATAAAACATGCTCAGATTTGCAATAATAAGACAGAACAAAAGTTGAAGGAACAGAACCACCATAAAGTGAAAATTGGGTGGAAGAGCAACTTATAATACCTTTATAAGTTTCAAAATTTCAGGATGAGAAAAGCCAAACATATGAGAACCCGATCCAAAAGTCCTTTCACTTTCACCGCCAGATATTGACTCATCAAAATTGTCAACTTGCGTCTTTCTCATCCGTTTGTAAACTTTATTCCAGGAAGCAGATGGTGTAGATCCCTTAAACTGCAAAAACAAGTACACCACGCGACTAGCACTATCACTTCTCTTAACATCTAAAGGCTAAACATTAATGCCTATTCGAAAGCAAAACAAATCCTAGATAAGAAAAACAAAAACTAGATCAAGTAGGTTTTCCATGATTGCCAGCTATTTCCCTTAGAGAGAGAAAAAGGTAGCAAGTTGATGTGGTAGAGACCATACGACGTTTCTTTTATGAGCTAAAAACTAGTATGTTAAAAAGTTGAAACTAACCCCTACTAGGATAAAGAGCAGCACACATCTTAGCCAAGCTCTCAAGTGGACACACAACAGCGTAGATACTCAATGATTCATCTGAGATTCAACATTTCACAAGCCAGCGGTTCAAATAACTGAATAAGGATGACAATGACAAAATAAAGATAACCACATTGATTATCTCCATTGAAATCCCCGACGGCTTATATTAGTGTTGTGCAACAACACAATAAATCCTTAGTTACTTTGTTTTATATATTACTGACTGAAAGGTAGGGACTTCTAAGATTTAGCTGGCAATAGTCTTTCAAAGCTCAAACTTGAGCCTTAAATGTAAAGTTCAAACATAGCTTGAGCTCAATTTAAAAATCCAAGCAATACCTCTAAGGTACTTTAAATGCCCAAGTCAAACCCGAAGAGGCATGCCACAGAATTTAATCAAAAAGCCTAAGATATTTTTCAATAACAAGGTGTCGTATTCATAATTTAGCAACGAAGAATACATCAGTCTGACAGGTGATTTACATGTATATCATCAGAATCCAAAACCCTTCGAGGCATAAGCTCCTTGGATATGAGATGTTTATCACTCATATCAATAAATATTACTCCCTCCGTCCCAATTTATGAGGCATCCTTTCCTTTTTAGTCTATCCAGAAAAGGATATCATACTTCTTAATTTAGTAACAATTTAACTTTAAACCTCCCATTTTACCCTTAATGAGATGATTTATAGCTACAAAAGTCTGGCTTGTTTTTAGTCCACAATTTTCAATAGTCTTTCTTTATTTCTTAAACTTTGTGACCAGTCAAACAGCGCCACATAAATAGTGACAGGGAGTATTACTTCATCTGGAGAAAAAAGAGACAACTACGGTTTTAAGCATTCAACTGCAGTATCTAAACAGAACATAATGTAAGAACTTATGCTCTCTCCAGTCATTCCTATGGGATCTCAAAGTGCTTGAGATCATCAATTCACATTTTAATTCAATCCATTTCGACTGGTCTCGTCCTCTGACTCAATCTTAGAGTATGATTGACCATCTTTTTATCAGCAGAGCATGATTGACCGTTTTTACTCTTTGGGTATCAGTCTTGTTTTATAAGAGAGAATAGTGTAGTGTCCTTTTCATCTAATTGAAAAGCTTAATGAGCTTCAATAGATCAGTCAGTCCTTTATTACATCTACAAATAACTTCTATCCAATGCTTAAAGTTCACAAGCACTAGTAATTTGAACACAACATTTCTTAGCAAAAGGTGAAAAAAGAAAAGTTCCTCTCAGATTCTGGAATGGATATGAAGAATCTGAACAAGGGGCCCATTGTTTCAAAAGGGTGCTATAAAATTAATTGTGACAATAATATACTCAGTGCCTTCGTAAGTGAGATAGAAAACCATGGAACTTGACAGCAATTGAAAAACTGAATTGCAGAATCAAAGGAGAATAGAGCATATAAGTTAATGAATGAAGCAGTTAAAGAAAAAAATAAAAACTTGATTTGACAACATTGAATTGCAGAATACCTGTTCTCCACTATCTGACGTAACTCTAAATAAAGGCCGTGTCCTGAAATCAGGATCTCTCAGTACCTCCATCTTATACGAGACACGTACACCGGGATCTGGCCCAATTGAGACGTAGAAGAAATGGATTAATTTTATACCAATTAATTCAAACAAAGGCACAGCAGAACTGTTGCTGGAGAGGGAAATATGAACAAATACCTGTTACCGAAGGGAACTTCCTCACAGCAGTATAGCCTTCTGGCCAGATAAATTTCTCATCTCGAAAGAGCTCTGTATCTTCTACTATTTTCCCTGTACAGGACATTTGCACAACGAAGACTGATATAAATCGAATATTCATCAAGTGAAGAGAGAACATCAAGTCAAATTATGAGAATAGGGAATGTTACTCAACAAAATAGAGGGGGGAAATGAACACTGCAGTTTGGCAGATAATATGTTACAAAGGTGGCTTTCATGGACAAAATGACTGATTAACTTATGTCCATAGAATCTGAAAATACCAATTAATCACTGTTGGGACAGCTATATGCTAAAGTAGTAAAACCATATAGGATTAATGATTATCTAATTGGAGGTAAAAATCTCATGATGTAAGAAGGGTGAAGAGGATGGGGAATGGTAAATGGTTTTCTGATACATCTGGAAGAATCTCAACCTCAAAAATATAAAACAAACTCAATACAATAGAATATTATTGCATTCTTTTGCTCTCCAGTAAGCATCTAAGATTTGAAAAAATACCAAGGCTAACTACTTGCAAGTCCCCCAATTCAAATGGGCAACTTCTGATATCCTCAATCTTTCTCCTCAACCCTTCATCCTCTGAATCAGAACTGCCTTCACCTTCTTCGCTTTCAGTATTGTTGTCAGCAGCGATACGATTCTGTATCCGCAGCATCCTCTTTGAGAGCTTCTGTTCAGTAAGATACCTGATCAAGAAAGTCAGAAGTATGAAACCAGTACAAACCTAGAGACCGAGTTAATACTAGGTAGGAAGATACCAAGATACACAAACCCCAAAGGCAGCAATACAACATATGCAGGTAGAAGGAAACTTCTTTTGCTGCCAGAAGAAAGAAAAAGGCACAACAAATTTTTAACTTAAATTCACAACCAGGCTTTTGATTTATAAGTCAGCATGCCTCACGAAGGACAGTAGGAACATTCTCCATAAGACGAGGAAAATAATGAACAGTAGATTTTAGGCATGGATGGGTGTAATTTATCCACGTATCTGTTAGCTATAGTAGAACTTAAGGTCGGAAAATGAAGGCATTTTAAGGTTTGTTCCTCCAATACAATGCACATGGATCACAATGTTTTGGCTGAAAGTCCAACACTAATAGTACTAAAGGATAGAAGCAAATCATATCACATGCACCTGAATATTGGTAATTATGGGTTGCTATGTTAAGCTGAGATAAAGGCTAAGAATTAAGATAAGACCAAAGGCCTAAATTAACACCCAACAATTCTAGCAAGAAACATATCCAATTATTTGGCTTCACTTTATTAAATATTAACAGTGTCAAGTTACCAATGAGACAACCTTATGATCTAAGGCCATGCTGAATAGTGCATAGTGGGGCCATAAAGTTCAATGCATGTGAAAAAGAACAATTAAAAATGCAAGAAAATATAAATACAGGAATCATGTCTTTAATCATCAAAGCTTTCACATGAGAAGAATATAATGTATGTATCAATCTTTTAAGAGTCATTTCTACTAGTCTAATACAATAGCTTTCCCTATTGTAATGACAGACATAAAATGGAAAGAGCAACAATATCTAGCGAAGGACTAGACAGATGGAAAACTACAAATATAGGACATGCAAAACATTTAATCCTGGTGAAGTAACAACGAAATAACACAAAAATGAACTCAGATCAACAAGGCTCACATTTTTGCTTCCTCCAAACCTTGAACAAATTTTGGCTTTTTGCACTTGAGGTGAAATGAAGAAAGAAGCCCTCTCAGGAAAGAGATAACTTGCTTTAATTTAACCCTGGAATTCAATAACAAAGTTTCATAAGCCCACAACGAAGTAACTGAGCATATTACTGCTTAAATAGTAAATACAACTCCAATTACATTCAAAATAAACTTCCAAATTGCACACCTAGCAAAATCATGGGTGCCAAAAAACTGCACAAGAACAGATTTTTCCCCAGAAACTTTGTTTAGACCTTTACGCCCACCAGCAAGAGATTCATCCAGAACAATAGCCGGCCACATGGCATGACCTGTATTGGCCAATAAAACCAACGAAAAATCGGATATTTGCCATTTGGGAGATTTTGACCTCATAATTGTTGCAGGAAGTAAACAACCATGCAAAATTTAGTTGCTAAAAAATTTTATCTTTGTTATTTCTTCTACTTTGAGAGCTTCTTCCTAACTGCTTATTGACTGTGTGTAACCAACCATATGAGTGGACATGATAAAGTTGCAAATCACACCAGAAGTTATCAAAAGCTGAGAAAAATTCAGAAGTTGCAAATAAAGGCCATAACTTACCAGTCAGCTTGGCCCATATAATATCTCCAGGCTCAAGAGCTTCGCAGTCATCCAAAGTAGCAGCTAATACAACCATCTCATCAACATCAATTCCATCAGTTTCAGGACTCGTATCACTGGATCTCAACTTCAAACGGCTCATCTCCTCAAGTGAAACAGAAAACTTGACCCTTTCATTTGATAAAAGCAAATGCTCTTCATCCCCATCTACATATTTCACCTGCATTGGACTCAAAACTTGTTTCATACACTTACCCGTCAAAGGATCAAACAAAATTTGAACGAAAAGGAGCCAGAAAATCAATTACATGATGCCGTTCAGTCTCAGAGTTGTACCCAATTACACGACCAGAGTACCAATCAGCATCTAATGGCCAATACACCTATCAATAAAGACTGTACAATTAGTCTCTTAAATTGATAATAACAAAAGTACAGAGCACATTCTAACCATTCTAAGTTTGATCAATTCACACCTTACATTGTAGTCCAATAAATTTCTTGGGATCAACTCCTTCAAAACTCAACCTGTAAACCGCACAAACCCAAACACTTTCATACATGATAACACATACATACTAAGCATAAAATTGAACAAGGGAAAAAAGTACCAAACCCATTTCTTGGTGCGAATTGACCCTGAGCTTTTGCTACTCAAGTGATTCTCCAAAACAGAATTTTCTTTTCGCTTCTTAATGTTGTTACCCCTAAAGTTAGAATCTTTACAGTCATTATTACTGTGATTGGTATCAATTTTATTTTTACAAGCACTATTTCGAGTTTCTCTCAAACAAGACTCATTCAACATAACACTATCATCCACTCCCAAATTTGCTAGCTCCGAACTACCCACCTTCCTCCTCTTCTTCTCCTTCTTCTTCTTATTATGCTTCACGACCACTACTTCATCATCTTCTCCCTCATTGTCCCTCTCATTCTTGACACACATATTCACTACTTCTAAAGTCCCCACCTTCCTCTTCTCCGTGTTCTTTATAACCACTATGTCTTCTTCGCCCTCAGTTTCCCCCTGGTCTTCTCTATTGTCAGTCGAAAAATTGGCTAATTTTTGCTTCTCCTTACTCATTATAACCATTTCCTCATCTTCGCCCTTGTCTTCTCTGTCCCCATTCGATAAATTGGCTAATTTCGCTGACCGAGAAGCAAGCTTTGAATTAAACACTTTTCTCTTTTGTTTCCCCTTACTCTTTACAACTTTTTCCATGTCTTTGCCCTCGTCTTCTCTATCTCCATTCACAAAATTCCCTATTTTCACGGGCCGAAAAACTAGCTTTGAATTGCCCACTTTCTTCTTCTGCTTTTCCTTATTCTTTACAACCATTTCCTTGTCTTCGCCCTCATCTTCTCTATCGCCATTGGATAAATTCCCTAATTTCCCACTCACTTTCCTCTTCTGCTTCTCCTTATACTTTCTACCAGCTTCCTCTTCTTCGCCCTCATCTTCACCCACATCGCCATTGCAACTACCTAATTTCACTGATCCAGACTCGTTCACTAACGAGTCATAAAACGAGGGTTCATCCTGTCGTTTCCTTTTACGGCGGCGAGTGTAGAAGTGAGTAACCGGTGGTTTCGTTGCGGACATTGAGTAACTGTGATGTGTGTGTGAATAATGTTTGGTGCGATCATCGTCGGTGTCGAAATGTGGGAGAATTTTGCGAGCGGCTTTAACTTTTTTGGATCCAGTAGCGCCGCCGACGTAAGGTGAAGTAGCGGAGTAAACATCGCACAACGGAACGTATTTTAACGGCGTCACTCTATCGTCTCTATCATCGTCTACGTCATCAACCTGCTGCTGATTTTGATTAGGTTTTGCGTCTCCGTCGATAGCAAACGCCATTGAATTACGGAATACAAGTTGAATTTATTCACTAGTTTTGTATGAATAGGGAAGATTTTGAGCTGAATTGGGATTTGGGATTGGAATTGGAATGTTTAGGGTTCGAGAGAATAGGGGATTGGAATTTGAGGGAAAGTGATTGGTGTTTTTGGAGGGAGGTTTTGGGGAAAAAGGTATGGTTTCCCGCCGTAGGGGCGATACACGGCTTATTTATATGGAGGTGGAAGGGGGAGGACTCTTTCTCTTTTACATGTTGTTACTATTTTTTAACAACAACAACAATTATGTAAAATCACACATAGTACATCTGTCTCGGGAGGTAATGTGTACACATATCTTACCCCTCCCTAATCAGGACAGAGAGTTTGTTTCCGATAGACCCTCGGACTTTACTCTTGCCCCGATCGGGACAGAAAATTTATTTCCGATAGACCCTCGGCTCGATAAGATTGTTACTAATGGCATTTGCATCAAATCGTTTTGGATATTTTGTTATTTATAGTAACTAATAATGATATCAAAAACCAACTAAGTTTGACATTGTTAAGGATGAAAAGTCTATAATGATTTGTTGAATATCATATTGTTTGGTATGAAAAAGTTTCTAAGAATTCTTCTTCCTCTTTTTTATTTGTTATTATTCAATTTAATTAGAATATTTTTTATTTGAGGTATGTATAAAAAGTTACAAATGTTTTTTTAAAGTAAATAAAGTATTGAAGACGGCTAAGTATAAAGAAATAAAATTAAGACGTGTTCATCGTTTAAAAAGATTTTGATTTTTTATCAATAATGTTACCGTTACTATTCTCTAGATTTAAAAGTTCGTTACGGCATTTAAAATTCCGTTATTTCGCTCTGGTGTGGAAAGATTTGAATTTCGCGCAAATAATGTGTCATTTCGTATGAGCTTTTCTTTATAAAGTTACTATATATTGTTTCCTTATCATTTTAAGCGTGTGTGTTTCAAGGATTATTAGTAGTACAATGTATGTGTAATGTATACATACACATACAGCGTAAGCACAACATATGCACGCCCACAAACCCCTATATAGAGTTCTTTTATTAATTTGTAATCTAACTATTGCTGCGTGCGAATGCTAAAATATATATATCTTTAAATCGTGTTTAGTGTGTTGAGATAAAAAAATTCCAAATAATAAGTAAATGTTATTTGTTACAAACGCGTAATATTATTCTACTTAAAGACGCCAAACATATAAAAATAAAATCAAGACTTACTTACCATCTAAAAAGTTTTTTTCTTTTTTTTAAAATAATGTTACTGTTACTATTCTCTTGATTTAAAAGTTAGTTATGAGGTATTTAAAAATTCGTTATTTCCCTATGTTGTCAAAAAAAAAACAAATTTCACGTAGATGACATGTCATTTTTGTTTGAGATTTTATTGTTAAATTTACCATGTATTGTTTTCTTATTGTTTTGAATGAGCATGTTTCCAAGGATTTCATTCATCCCCCGTATCCCTTAATATTATTTCAAGAGTTGGAATACAAGACTTTTGATTAATGATAGATGACCAATTAACCAACCAACAAAATTATTTGTTACAAATAAGATCTTGTTATTGTATCGAAAGAGATAAATGTTAGCTAATTTGACTAATATTTAAGGGTTCATCCCACCGTAACCTTTATGGTTGTTGCTTCTCTTTTCTCTCTTTTTTTTTCTTGTAATATCAAATTATTATTTTTATAAGAAGTTTGTATTTTCTGCCCTTTTATGATTTTCTTCATTTTGGCATATAGGTTTTTTTCTTCGCTTATTTCTTTTTCTTTTGGGCTGCCATTTGCATCAAATTGTTTTGGATATATATACGTATTATGTTGTTTATAGTAACTAATGATGACATCATAATTCATTTAAGTTTGACAATGTTAAGGACGAAAGGTCTTGATGATTTTTTTTTTACATCTAGTCTAGTGATTGAGATAAAAATTAAAGTTACCATGATATATGTTCTTGTTTCTTTTAAGGCTTGGTATTCAATTAAACTATAATATCTTGTATTAACCTTTATTCGACGTATGTACTAAAAGTTAAAAGGGATTTAGATTAAATAAAATATTTTATTGAAGAGTTCAAGTGTAAAAAAAATAAAATCAAGACCAACTTACTGTCTAAAAAGATTTTAAATATTTTCCTCAATTATATTATTGTTTATGTTTTCAGGATTTAAAAGTTCGTTACATGGCATTTAAAAAGTATGTTATTCTCTCGGTTGCAGAAAAATTAAAATTTCATGCAGATGACGTGTCATTTCATTTGAGCTTCTTTTTGTAAAGTTACCATATAGTGTTTTCTTATCGTTTTATATGCACACTAGTATTAGTACCCGCACAGATGCGCGGACACTAATCATGTCAAATATTTAAGTTATTTGGATTGTATGTAAATAATCTTAAAATTTATATTTTTTCAGTAAATATAGATAATCATTGGATATTAACTACATGAAAAAAATTAACCATTTCTTCTATTTTTCTTTTTTTGATACCATTCTTGTTGGTGTCATTGGATCCTAAAAATAGTCAGGAAGCAAAATAATAACTCATATTTATGGCAAAACAATCAAATGTTGAGACAATGAATGACTCTTTGGATAAGACTTAACTCTTTTACTACTACTTGAACTCTTATTTGGTGTGTTGATATCTCTTAAAAATATTTCTTTCTTAAAATTTCAGTTTCTAAAACATTATTTTTCAATAATAATTATTTTTATAATAATATAAGTGAAAATATTATTCTTAATTCAAAACTCATTTTAGTTGGCTATCTAAAAATATAAAAAATTCTTTAGCTAATGAATTTTTTTACTCCATTTTGATATTTGACATTAACCATGTTAAATATTTGAGTTGTTTGAATTATATGTAAATAACCTTAATATTTAAACCCTCTAAATAATTATAGATAATCGTCAGATATTAATTAAGAAATACAACATGAAAAAAGACTAACATTTTCTTAATTCTCATAGTGATAATTTTATTTTTGCATCATTCTCATAGGTGTCATTGGACCTAAAAATAGCCACAAAGTGAAATAATAACTCATATTTATGGCAAAGCACAAAGGCTGATACGATATAAACGATTCTTTGATTACGACGTGACTCTTATACTACGACTTAAACTCTTATATGGTATGATTTTATCTTTCAAAAAATATTTCTGTTTTGAAATTTTAATTTCTAAAACTTTATATATATTATAATAATGATTATATTTATAATGATGCAAGTAATGATTATATTTATAATGATGCAGGTGAAGATATTATCCTTAATTTAAAATCCACTTTAATCGGCTATCTAAAAATTTAAATAATTCTTTGGCCGGATTTATTTCAATATGACTCCATTTTAAGTTTATCGATATCTCTAGCCCCGGAATTTGAATTTTTAATATCCTATATGTACAAAAAATTTGCTTTTCGGACCATTAAATGTTAAATTAGTTGATTATTATTATAAAATATTGCATATAATGTCTTAAAATTGTCAAGTAGTTTATTTTTCGACATCATACTTGGCTCAACTTCACTGTAAACTACTCAAATTGCATTTCAATAGAAATTCGAATATCATATTATTTTGTTAGTAATAGTAATTTTTTAAAAACAACACATAATGTAAATTTAAAAACTATTCGAAGATATTCTTATCTTATAATCTATGTATTTGAGTTGAAAAAAAAAATATTTGAAATCGATGAGATTAACTTTCAAATTTTTTATACTCACCAAAGATGGAACATAACATCTTTTATTTCTCGTTTTTAGATCTTTCTAATATATTCTTCATTATTTATTTTCATTTATCTTATTTTTTATGTCATTATTTCTTTTATTACAAAAAATTAATTTATTTCACTATAAAAGGATGAGTTTTAATAAAAGTTGTCTACATATAAACATTAATTATATTTTTAGTCTTTGGTTGAAATTATTTCATATTTTTCTTTTGGTTTTATCTAATCAACCTAAATAGGTGGTCACCCAATGTCACGACCTGGATTTCCCAACCTCGGGGGTCGTGATGGCGCCTACTAATGGGAGCTAGACAAGTCAAACCTTAACTACTTGCTACGCTTCCATATTGCTTCATTTTAATAAACACAAGGCGATAACATAATAACAGCGGAACTTTAAATAATTAAGCGGAAGTCAACAATTAAATATCTTACGTCTACGTATATTACAACTTTTAAAACCTCAAATACCCAAAACCTTGTGTCACGGTATCACAAACTATCTAAGATTTCTACATACAAGGTCTGAAGAAATAACAGTATGCTATTTATGAATAAAAGAAAATGAAACAGGAAGTAGAGATAGAGGGAGACGCTAGGGCTTGCGGACGCCTGCAGTCTACCTTGGGTCTCTGGGTGGACTGAAGGAAGCACTCCAACTACTGTCTGAAAGTTGCTCCTGGATTTGCACACAGTGCAGAGTGTAGTATCAGCACAACCGACCCCATGTGTTGGTAAGTGTCTAGCCTAACCTCGACGAAGTAGTGGCGAGGCTCGGATCAGACTACCAAATACATCTGTGCAGTTCAAATGTATATAGAGCGGAAAAGAAATACAGAAAATAACCAGTCAATGTGGGAGGGGGAAACATGTTGTGGAGAGATAACAGTTCTGAATAGAAAACATCAAGCAAGGAAAGAAACAACATAACTCGAATATCAACAAAGAATGAGAAATCAACAATTTGCACGGCATCACCCTTCGTGCTTTTACTCTCGTCCTTTTTAAAGCAATTTTATAATAAAAGTGTGCACGACATCACCCTTCATGTTTTTACTTTCATCCTCACCAAATTAATCATATAATAAAGATGTGCACGGCACCACCCTTCGTGTTTTTACTCTTTTTCCTCACCATATAATCAATGAAAATCGGTACGGAATGGTACATCGTACGGCACGACATCACCCTTCGTGCTTTACACTCTTTCCTCACAATAGCAAATAATGCACGGCATCCCCCTTCGTGCTTTAACACTCTTCCTCACCCAAACAACAATCATAAGCAAAGGGGCAAGGGAATAAACAAAATAGTAATAGAGATCCCGGCAAGGGAACAACAATTAAATAATTAAATTCCGGCAAGAGAACAACATCAATAATCTCAACAATCCGGCAAGGGAGATAATCAATAAAGCAACAATATTCCGGCAAGGGGACATTTAATAACTCTTTCTCTTTTCTTTCACTTTTATTTCATAACTCACTTTACCACTTGAGCCAATGCTCCAAAGAGTTCAATCATCTCATATACTTTCACAATTCATAATATAACTTGAGCCAATGCTCCAAAGGGTTCAATCATTTCATATACTTTCACAATTCATAATATAACTTGAGTCAATGCTCCTCAATGTTCAAATGTTACAATTCCTTCCACAAACTTCCACAACAATTAGAAATCATCGCCAAGATATGAAAGATACAACGAAATCAAGATCTTCAAAATTTAAAGACTCGAGGTCATGCTAGACACCAACGTATAGATACTCGTCACCATGCCTATACGTCGTACTCAACAATTATCACGTAGCAAATAAGACTCAACTCCTAATCCCTCAAGCTAAGGTTAGACCAAACACTTACATTGATGCCACGAACACAACTCAAGGTTCAATTATAGCTTTACTCCTTAATTCCACCGCCAATTCACTCGTATCTAGTCACAATTTACTTAATTACATCAATAAACACTAAATGAATCAATTTGAATGCATGAAAATGAGTTTTCCAAAATTTTACCCAAAAAGTCAAAATTACCCCTGGCCCACGTGATCAAAACCCGAGGTTTGAACCAAAACCCGATTACCCATTCCCCCGCGAGCTCAAGTATGTAATTTATTTTGAAATCGGACCTCAAATCGAGGTCCAAATCCCTAATTTTTGAAAAACCTAGGTTCTACCCAATTTCACCCATGAAAATCATTGATTTGAAGCTGAAATCATGTTAAAAAATGTTAATGATTGAAGAAAACTAGTTAAAAACGACTTATAATTGATTTGGAGAAGAAAGATTGTTTGAAAAATTGCCTCTTATGTTTTTTGGGTTTTGAAAAATGCACAATGACTGAAAATCCCGTCTTTATAACCCTCTCAGACCCCCTGTGCGGGCTGCACAAAATGGACTGCGACCGCACAGGCCTTCCTGAGGGTACTGCGGTCCAGTGCCTTGTGCAGACCGCACGAAATGGACTGCGGCCGCACAGGCCTTCACCGTGCACCGCACAAAGCCGACCGCGGACCACACTGGCCCCCTTCCACGGTCGCACACATTTTCGTGTGGACCGCACTGGCGGGTTCAGAGATCTGCAAATTTCTCTGAACCTGCAACAACTGTGTTTTTAGGCCTAAGCATTCCGGAACCTACCCGAAACTCACCCGAGCCCTCGGGGCTCCAAACCAAATACACACAAAATCCTCAAAAACATCGTATGGACCTACTCGTGCAATCACATTATCAAAATAACATGTAAAATCATGAATTAAACCTCGAAACTCAACATATTCATCAAAAACTCTCATCGTTCATAACTCTCCAACTAGAAGTCCAACTCACGTCAAATAAACTCCGTTTTTCACCAAATTTCACAAGTATCTTTCAAATACTATAACAAGTTGGTACCGGGCTCTGGAACCAAAATACGGGCCCGATAACAATGGTTTCAAACATTAATTCTTTTCTTTATTCCTTAGATAATTCAGTAAAACAATTTCTTTCAAAAATTGATTTCCAAGGCTTGGGACCTCGGAATTTATTTCCGAGCATACGCCGAAGTCCCATATTTTCCTACGGACCCTCCGGGACCGTCAAATTACGGGTTCGAGTCCGTTTACTCAAAACGTTGACCGAAGTCAAATTTATTCATTTTACGGTCAAAACTCATCATTTTTCACAAATTTTCACATTTAAGGTTTCCAGCTACGCGCTTGGACTGCGCACTCAAATCGAGGTGGTGCTAAGGGAGGTTTTTAAGGTCTCAGAACGTAGAATTTCATTGCAACACAAGTGATGACCTTCTCCATCTCTAAAATAATCGTTCGTCCTCGAACGGGCACAAGAAGGAAGTACCTGACTCGGGGGAAAAATGGGGATAACGGCTCTGCACATCGGACTCGAACTCCCAGGTCGATGCCTCAGGAGGCTGACCTCTTCACTGAACACGAACAGAAGGAAAACTCTTCGATCTTAGCTGACGAACCTACCGGTCTAGAATAGCTACCGGCTCATCCTCATAAGGCAAGTCCTTGTCCAATTAGACAGTGCTGAAATATAACACATGGGATGGATCGTCGTGATATTTCCAGAGCATGGACACATGAAACACTGGATGCACGGCTGATAATCTCGGCGTCAATGCAAGTTTATGAGCCACCTCTCCCACTCGATCAAGAATCTCAAACGGATCGATAAACCTAGGGCCCAAATCTCATCACGCCCTTCATAGGCGACACTCGGAGCAATACCCGCTCTCCAACCATAAAAGCCACATCTCGAACCTTGCGGTTTGCATAACTCTTTTGCCTGGACTGAGCTGTAGGAAGCCTATCATGAATAATCATGACCTTGTCCAAAGCCTCCTGAACCATATCCGTACCCAACAATCGAGCCTCTCCCGGCTCAAACCATCCAACCGGAGATCGACACTGCCTACGATATAAAGCCTTATAAGGAGCCATATGGATACTCGATTGGTAACTGTTGTTGTAAGCAAACTCTGCTAAAGGCAAAAACTGATCCCACGAGTCTCCAAAGTCAATGACACAAGCTCGGAGCATATTCTCTAAAATCTGAATAGTCCGCTCGGACTACCCGTCCGTCCGAGGATGAAATGTTTACTCAACTCAACCTGGGTGCCCAACTCTCGCTGAACTGCTCTCAAAAAATGCAAGGTGAACTGCGTACCTCTGTTCGAAATAATAGATGCAGGCATACCATGAAGACGAACAATCTCCCGAATATATATCTCAGCTGACCTCTCGGATGAATAAGAGACCACCACAGGAATGAAATGCGCTGACTTGGTCAGCCTATCAACAATGACCCATACTGCGTCAAACTTCCTCCGAGTCTGTGGGAGTCCAACAACAAAATCCATAATGATCCGCTCCCACTTCCACTCGGGAAGCTCAATCCTCTGAAATAAACCACCAGGCCTCTGATGCTCGTACTTAACCTGTTGTCAATTCAAACACCGAGCTACATATGCAATGATATCTTTCTTCATTCTCCGCCACCAATAATGTTGCCGCAAATCCTGATACATCTTCGTGGCGCCCAGATGAAAAGAATACCGGGAGCTATGGGCCTCATCTAAAATCAACTCTCGGAGCCCATCCACATTAGGCACACAAACTCGACCCTGCAATCTCAAAACTCCATCATCATCTAAGGCAACCTGCTTGGCACCTCCGCGCTGCACCGTGTCTCTAAGGACACATAAATGGGGATCATCATACTGCCGATCACATATACACTCCAATAATGAAGAACGAGCGACTGTGCAAGCTAACACCCGACTGGGCTTAGAAACATCTAACCTCACGAACTGATTGGCCAAAGCCTGAACATCCAATGCAAGCGGTCTCTCACCGATCGGAATATAAGCAAGACTTGCCATACTGGCTGATTTCCTACTCAAGGCATTGGCCACCACATTGGTCTTTCCCGGGTGATATAAGATAGTGATATCATAATCCTTCAACAACTCCAACCACCTCCTCTGCCTCAAATGCAACTCCTTTTGCTTGAACAAATATTGAAGACTCTTGTGATCCGTGAACACCTCACATGACATGCCATACAGATAATACCTCCAAATCTTCAATGCGTGAACAATGGCTGCCAACTCCAAATCATGAACCAGATAGTTCTTCTCATGAATCTTCAACTATCGTGAAGCATATGCAATGACCTTGCCATCCTGCATCAACACTGCACCAAGCCCAATACTTGATGTTTCACAATAAACTGTATAAGGGCTTGAACCTGTGGGCAAAACCAATACTGGTGCCGTAGTCAGAGCTGTTTTGAGCTTCTGAAAGCTCGCCCCACACTCGTCTGACCATCTGAACTGGGCTCCCTTCTAGGTCAATCTGGTCATCGGGGTTGCGATATATGAAAACCCCTCCGCGAACCGACGGTAATAGCCTGCCAATCCCCAAAAACTCCGAATTTCTGTAGCTGATGCTGGTTTAGGCCAGTTCTTGACTGCCTCAATCTTCTTCGGATCAACCTGAATACCTTCTGTTGATACAACATGATCCAAAAATGCAACTGAACTCAACCAGAACTCACACTTCGAGAACTTAGCATATAACTGACTATCCTTCAAGATCTAAAGAACCACTCTAAGATGCTGCTCGTGCTCCTCCCGACTGCAGGAATATATCGAAATATCATAAATGAAGACTATCACGAACGAATCCAGATAAGTCTTGAACACTCGGTTCATCAAATCCATAAAAGCTGTTGGGGCATTTGTCAACCCGAATGACATAACCAAGAATTCATAATGCCCGTACCGTGTGCGGAAAGTTGTCTTAGGGACATCGGATGCCCTAATCCTCAACTGATGGTAGCCAGGTCTTAAGTCAATCTTCGAAAATACCCTAGCACCCTGAAGCTGATCAAACAAATCATCAATCCTCAGCAATGGATACTTATTATTGATTGTAACCTTGTTCAACTGCCGGTAATCAATACACATTCTCATCGATCCGTCCTTCTTCTTAACAAACAACACTGATGCACCCCAAGGCGAAACACTAGGTCTAATGAAACCCTTCTCAAGCAAGTCTTGCAACTGTTCCTTCAACTCTTTCAACTCCGGTGGGGCCATACGATATGGCAGGATAGAAATGGGCTGAGCGCCCGGAGCCAAATTAGTGCAAAAGTCAATATCCCTGTCGGGTGGCATACCTGTCAGGTCTGAAGGGAAAACATCAGGAAACTCTCGAACAATGGGCACAGAATCAATAGAAGGTACCCCAGTACTAGAATCACGAACATATGCCAAATAGGCCAAACACCCCTTCTCGACCATACACTGAGCCTTCACATACGAGATAACACTGCGGGTAGAATGACCAGGAGTCCCTCTCCACTCTAAACGGGGCAAATCCGGTAAGGCTAAGGTCACAGTCTTGGCATGATAGTCCAGGATAGCGTGGTAAGGTGATAACCAATCCATCCCCAATATAACATCGAAATCGACCATGTCTAGAAGTAATAAATCCACACGAGTCTCAAGACCCCCAATCACCACAATACAAGAACGATTGACTCAATCTACCACAATAGAATCACTCATCGATATAGACACATAAACAAGAATACTCAATGAATCACTAGGCACGACCAGATACGGTGCAAAATAAGATGACACATACGAGTAGGTAAACCCTGAATTAAATAACACTGAAGCATCTCTATCACAAACCAGAATAGTACCTGTAATGACTACATCTAAAGCCTCAGCCTCGGGCCTGGCTGGAAGGGCGTAACATCGGGGCTGGGCCCTACCACCCTGAACTACATCTCTAGGACGACTTGCAGCTGGCTGGCCTCCACCTCTAGCGGCCTGAGCTCCACCTCTAGCACTTCTACCCCCACCTCTAGCTGGCTGGGCGGGCTGTGGAACACCTGGTGCCTGTACCATAGCACGAGAACCCTGATGCCGAGAGCTACTCGGTGCTCGAGGGCAAAACCTAGCAATATGGCCCAGATCACCACACATGTAACAAGTCATCGACTGCTGAGACTGTTGGTCCTGACGACCTGAATGACCACCCCGAAAATTCTGAAGCGGCGGTTCACTGATAGGAGCAGGTGGTGCACTGTAGGACTGCTGATCGGGATACTGCATATGGGGACCACGACCACCTGAAGTACCGTGAGAAACCTGGAGCGCTAACTGAAATGGCCTAGGAGGATGGCTTCTACTATACGAATCTCGACCTCCGGATGAGGTACCACTGAATCGGCCTGAATGACGGGGCCTCTTGTCTGACCCATGACCACCTCCCTATGATAAAACCATCTCAACTCTACGGGTCACATTGGCCGCCTTCTGAAAAGTAATCTCACTCCCAACCTCTCTAGCTCTCTCTCTCTCTCTCTCGGCGGGGAGTATGATAAGAGCATGACGAGCTAAGTCGATGAACCTAGTCTCATGCTGGGTAACAGTCATGGAACCCTGCTGGAGGCGCTTAAACTTCCTCTGATAGGCCTTTCTCTGAGTAACGGGGAGAAACTTCTCTAGGAATAACACTGTAAATTGCTCCCAAGTTAAGGCTGGCGATCCGGCTGGTCTCGCTAAGCAATAATCCCTCCACCAAGTCTTGGTTAAATACACCAAATAACACGATGTGTTATTCTCTTCTCACTTTCTAACCAATGAAAGTTATGTACCAATATTGTTTATATATTATAACAAATAACTGTGGCACAGACACCAATAATGAGAAGAAAACACCCAACAAAAAAAATTAACGTGCACAGAATTTTTAATGAAAAAGAAAAGAATGGTTTATGAAAAAAAAAAACGAAAGTGATGCAAAGGAAAAGATATGCTTTAGTATTTATAGTAACCAAAATGCAAATAGTAACTTACATTGAGTAATAGAAAAAGGAAATGTAACGTATATTGAGTAATTGTAATTAAAAGGGTATTAAGTATATTAATAATTGTAATGAATGTGTTTATAAAGAATTAGCAGGTACGGTTAATTGAAGAACTAAGGTAAGTGAATCATGGTGCAGTCATTAAATGTAATGATCATTTTTCAATTATTAAACAATTTAAATGAAAGGAATGAAAAGGAAAAGGCAAAAAAAGGAGAAAAAAGATAAATATTATCTTTTGGCCAAGGAGAGGTATCAAGTCATCTTTTTTATTCCATCTTTTATATAATACTAGCTTTAAAATACGCGCGTTGCGCGTCTTATCCATATCAATGAATATAAAATTTGGAAATTATACAAAGATTATCAAACTATGTGATGAGTTATAAAATAAGAAAAAAAATTAAAACGTACAAGCTTAATAAAGACTATTGATCCTTTTTAGCCAGCTTAATAAAGAAAAAAAATTATATCACGCAAAAGTATTCTAATGCCTTTACATAACTTCGATATATGAGCTGTGCATTTGCTTTAATAGCTCAAATAGAGAATAATATGTTGACTTGTATTCAAGTATCATGTAAAATATACTATGTTCTCATAGCCTTAAATAAATAAATTCTATTTGCTCAAAGTACCTAATATAAATTTCATGTTAGGGCTAGAGTATTACTCTCTCTATTGTTAGTAGATACCCTTCCTTTTCCTCGTTGCCGAGGAGGTCTGTATACAGGCCTCATAATCTGTAGAAGTAAATGGAGAACTATTAGTTCAGATATTCTCTTGTAGGAAAATCAGGAAGGGTATTATCAGACCCTTTTTTATATATAATTTCGAAACAAAAGGGGTTAATAAAGCTTGCCACCTTGCAAACATTTATTTAGAAACATCATGTTTAAAATCTTTATTAAAGATAAATTTTGTTGCATGACAATCAATTTTAATCAAAAAAATTTGATTATATAAATCAATCTGAAATAAATATACTATGTTCTCATAGCTTTAAAGAAATAAATTCTATTTGCTCAAAGTACCTATTATAAATTTCATGTTAATCTTATTGAATTCAAATTGAAAAATGCGAAAAATTATAAGATACTCCATATATTGTTAGATCTAATTAATATATAAAGAATTTTATTAGATTAGTAATACTAAAATCCAACAAAATTTATTTCTAGAAAGAAATAAATGATATAAATTTAATCATTATATCATTATGATATAAGTTAAATTTGCTTAAACATTATTTATATTGTTAATGTACTCAAAATAAGTTAAATTATCTACGTTGTTAGAGTATTATTTAGCTGCAAAATTCTAATGTAGGATATAGTGTTGGAGTACAAACCCATAATCAAACATTAGTAAACAACTATTAAATAGAAAATTATAATTTGAGATTTTAACCAATATAAAAAATATGCATGTACACTTTGTTTCGGTTATATAAACTAAATTTATAAAACGTGTATGTTTTTGCATGTCACACTTATAAGCGTTCCCAAATGTTTTTTTAGATATTTCAATATAGTTAGTAATTTTCCTTAAATATGTAGTATACGCTTGCAGATTTTATTTTTTTTAAATCCTAAATATTAGGAGCTTTTACATTAATTA
Source organism: Nicotiana tabacum (assembly GCF_000715075.1). Lineage (NCBI taxonomy): Eukaryota > Viridiplantae > Streptophyta > Magnoliopsida > Solanales > Solanaceae > Nicotiana > Nicotiana tabacum. Next base: position 2,951,847 of record NC_134086.1, read on the forward strand.
TATAAGGAAATATATAATAACAATAATTTTAGTTGATTTAAAATCCTAAATTTTAGGAAAAATTATCAAATGACAATTTTGTCTAGTATGAACTTTATTTTTAAGGGTGTAAAAGGCGAACGACATTTCGCTAAGGTCGTTCGTGCTTTTAATATAGTATAGATATAGATTGTTTTTGATATTCTAAGACAATATTTCTTTTAAAAAAATAAGTAAATGTCACCTAGTATAAGTAAGCAACATTATTAGTGCCACTACCCAATTTTTCCTCTGTTGGGTATCGTGATAAAACCTAGTCTTACGGACTAGGTAAGCCTAACATTTATAGAATAACAATAATAATTAAATAACACCTAACAGCTTCTGAAAATAGAAATCTCTATTAAATTTACAATTCCCAAAACCTGTAGTACAAGTCATAAGCTCTACAAAGTTTGCTAAAAATTCTAAATACAACTGTTTGAAATAAGGTAAATAGTGTGAATACAAAATCAAAAGGTGACTCTGAAGCATGCGAACACAGCAACAAGTTTACCTTGAGTCTCCACAACGACAATCCGCACAGCTAGCTAATGAACAACTAACCCCGAAATACCTGGATCTGCACAAAATGTGAAGAAATGTAGTATGAGTACGCTACAGCGGTACCCAGCAAGTATCAAGACTAACCTCAATTGAGTTATTACGAGGAACAGTCAAGACGCCTACTGGACTAAATAACTTGAACAAATATAAGTATAGGAACAACAAAGTATGATATCTACATGGAGACTACACGGAATGGTAAATAATACGGTGATTGCAGTAAGAAATGAAAACAACAACTTCAGCGGAATACCATAATAATGATATGGAAGAATGAACGGAAACACAGTCTAAACCCGATAGTCCCAGATAAAGAAAGGACATGTAACAACTCAACAAAAACAACCTCTTTCAGACCAGATTTTAGCCAATAAAACTCCACGAGGTACCAAACCTCAAACTATTCACAACTCACGGGTCCCAATACTTGAACGCTAATATTTGACATCTTGTGCTCTCATTACACTTTATAACCGCACATGCGACTTACGTGCCAAATAGAGCCATTGTCACATAGAAGGCAAGTAAACAAGGGTGTGCATCTATACTCAACAACATCAAGAATCCTCTTTAACCGATAAGAGTGCTTAACTATGTATATGCTTGTGCAAGTGTTCTAACATAGTTCATACCAGCTAGTAGGTGTAGAAAAAGAAATGGACAGCGCGTAGAATATTTTCCCACAACTTTTCACAACATAAAGCTCACACGGTAAGTGTACCACTACACAAATACCAACAACAAGAATGCCCCTAGGCAATCACAAGTCATCACAATCAATCCCTGATACAACCCACTTTGTCTCGCCACGTGTAGAATAGTAAAGTGAATGCCCGCCTTGTCTCGCCATACATGCATAATAATGTTTTCACCTTGTCTCGCCACATGCGCAACCCCCCCACATATATATATATATCGCCTTGTCACACCGCATGTTCAAATATAAATAGTAACAATAGCACGACATAAAACTCGTGTAGTCCCATAACAACAACCGCACGACAGAAACCTCGTGCATCATAACAACAAGTACAACAACAACAATAACACTAATACAATGGTACGACAAATAAATCAACTCGAAAATTCTAGAACTCAAAGAAATGGAAGAACAAGTTCACAGGAAGTAGCCACAATAGGGAATGCTAGTCATAATAAGAACAGCTCAACAAGGAAGGAAAATAATATGTAACAACGGCCCGCAATGTACAGTTCAACAATAAGGGAGCTAACACAAGTCGAATAATTCCAAATAAGAACAAGTCAACTAAGATATAGGATATCTAAACTTCTTTTAAGGTTGGACAATTACGAAAGAGATACAACAATTCAATTAAGGATAAGCAGCAAAAAGATAATCATGGCCTCAATGAAGGATGAACAATTACAGAAGAGATAATTATAACTTCAAATAAAGATAAGCAGTTAGGGGAAATAACATGACAATATAAGAGATAATAATTTCAGTTAAGGCACAGATGAATCAAATAAGCAATAAAAGTGGATTGTCAAGCAATTAATTCTAATTAAAGCAGGTAGAGGTGAAATTAAGAAACGTATTCATAACGAAACAAATGCATATTCAGTAAATACAAAGACCTAAGACCCTAAAAGGCCAACTTTCCATAAAATAAGTTCGAGCACGTACTCGTCACCTCGCGTACACGGACTACAATTAGCATAGAGACTCAAATCCTAATGGGTAGTTCCCCCACACGAAATTAGGCAAGATACTTACTCAAAGAAGACAGACAAATACTCTAAAATGAATTTCTCGGGTTAAATGGCCTCCAGACAGCTTAAATCTAGCCAAATAACTTCAAAGCACAAATAAAATTCATAAGAAACCATTCTAGACCATAAAGCCTCAACATTTATCAAGATCCAAAAATCAACCCAAAAGTCGACCCCCGGGCCCGCACCTCGGAATCCGACAAATTTCACAAAATTCGAACACCCATTCCGATACGGGTTCAACTATACTAAAATTATCAAACTCCGATACCAATTCGTCCCTCAAATCATGATTTTCCTTTTTAAAAATTTCTTCAAAAATCCCCATTTTTCCAACTCAAAAACACTAATTAAATGATAAAAATAAAGATAAAATTATGGAATATAATAATTCTAGGTGAAGAACACTTGCCAAATTGATTTGTTTGAAAATCCCACGAAGAATCGCTCAAAACCGAGCTCTACAAGTCAAGATGTGATAAAAATGGTCTAACCCTCAATTTGGAAGATATATTCTGTTGCCCGGGTGTTAACGCATCGCGAACGCAGAAGAAGGATCGCGTTCGCGAAGAAGAAAAATGAGGGTTGCAAAGATTTGCTTCGCGAACGCGGAGTAGAGAGGTCTGATGGCTCACGAGACGCCTACGCGAACGCATGGAAGGGTACACGAATGAATAAAGGGAAGGGTAGGCTTCCGCGATCGCAAGAGGAGGCATGTGAACGAGAAGAACAAATATTCCTTCCTCCAAAATTAGCCTTCGTGTACGCGGAGGAACAGACGCGAATGTGAAGGAGAAAACCAGATGACAGATTGAGCAGTTCCAAAATAGGAGAAAATGGCATGTAGCCCATCCGAAACATACCCGAGGCCCCGTCTAAACACACCAACAAGTTCCATAACCTAACTTAGACTCTCTCTATGTCTCAAATCACATCAAACAACATCGAAACTACAAATCGCACCATGAATATAACTTATGAACTTTCAAATCTTCTAACTTCTAAAACTCGTGCCGAAACTTACCAAATCAACTCGGAATGACGTCAAATTTTACAAGTAAGTTCCAAATAACATAAAGGAGTTGTTCCAACTCTCAGAATCGCATTCTGACCCCGATATTGCCAAAGTCAACTCTTGGCCAAACCTCTTAAACTTCAAAGCTTCAACTTTTCCAACTTTCGCCAAAATGCTCCAAATTACCCTACGGACTTTTAAATCTAAATTCGGAGGCACACCTAATTCCAAAATCACCATACGAAGCTGTTGAAATCATCCAAAACCCATTCTGCGGCCATTTATACAAAAATCAAATTCCGGTCAACTCTTACCGCTTAAGCTTCCAAAACTTGAATTCTTCTTTCGATTTGACTCTGAATCATCCGGTAACTGAATTCAACCGTGCACGCAATTTAATACACATAATACGAAGTTGCTCATGACCTTATGCAGCCGGACGAGACTTAAATTTTCAAAACGACTGGTTGGGTCATTACATCATCCCCTTGTAAAACAAACGTTCGTTCTAGAACGTGCCAAGAATCGCCTCGAAGACATCAAATCACTAAATGCACACATCCAACACACACCCGCGTGTCACCCCACATCACCCCAATCCACATAAGCCCGACGACATCATCTCAACTGTAATCTATCTCTTCTACCAACACCAATAAGCCTTGGAGTCAAAATTCTCACCTTCCATTCATCTCCAAAAGACCCGATTCTAAATCCATACCCGGTATCAGTCTCAACCAGCTGTAACAACTCATGCCTACACCCACAAGGTACGACCACTCAATATGACATGCCACACATAGGCCTAAAATGACATTTCTGATCACAATAGCTGCCCGCAAGCAAAAGCAGCACCAGCAATTAGCCTCATATCTGTTAGAAACCCGTCTTGAAACTCCACAACACTGACAATGATGCAAGAAACACGATGACCTCATAACTATACGCTCGGATGAACAATTCACATCTAACGCCACCGGGTACACACCCCATAACTAAAACTCAAATAAGCACAAGACGAAAATGACTGAATGTGTAGGGAGAAACACATAAGAGAAATATCAAACATGCATAACTCTCTATCAGTACCATACTAAGAATCAATTTAAAAAGGAAGAATCAAGGTATATGAACAAATCACAATGATCTCATCCTGATATAACTTCCACCGCAGCATGCAGCCTGGATCAAACATATCAAATCACATGAAATCGCGAGGGTCTCACCCTCAACTCTGAATCACAAGTCGAATACACATCATACCAATTAAACCTTTCACTAACTCAATTCTGCCAATTAAATCACAACATTTACTGAACTTTCACCCTAGTATAGTATATAAATCACAACTCGTAACCAAATTGCTTAGGAATCACATCAAAACCTACCATAATGAACAGTAGAAATTCACTTCTAGCCTCACAATTCTCAATAATGAATAAAAACAAACGATAGACATGGGCTGCCACCCATAGAATCTCACAACATGGACAAACACATGCACAAAATACTAAGTCATGAACTCACCTATAAGTGAAGCAACAAATAAGGGAACTCGCTCCGATAAGCAGAATTGAAACAAAATACGAATGGTGCCTCTCTGTAACAAATCAATAACACTTGTATGATATCATCTGGCACAGTGCCCTCAAGCCTACTATATGAAGCACATCAATGGGTCGGGCCTCCCTCTTTTGGGTGCCCTCTACTCGCCTAAATACCCCGCTGTGACACATCTGTCCGAAGTCTAGGACAATCTCTCACCCTGTGGCTGGTATCTCTACACTCAAAGTAACCTCTCTATTGACGTGGTTGTGGGAACTATGCAATACGGGTACTTTAAGACCCTTGAGCACCCAAAACACTGTGTGAAGCCTAAAGTGCAAACTGAATTGGCTGACCCACAAAACCTCTACTATGACGTACCCTGCTTTTGAAATAAGGACCAGTAGATCTCTCCGGTCTACGAGGCCTCCTCGCCTCCCTGTCCTCTCTCTTCTGACCTCGATTGTCCTCTCTCCCCTGGACCCGCCTATCCTCTCTCTCCTAGCCCCACCTATCCTCTCTCTTATGGTCCCACATACCCTCCACTAGGCGAGCGATCCCTACCACCTGCTAAAACAAAACATCTAACTCCAACGCCCGAGCCATGATGAATCGAATATCATGCCTGAGCCCCCCAATAAATCTACGGACACGCTCTCTAACTATAACGACCAAAGTAGGTGCATGTTATGCCAAATCACTGAACCTAATGGCATACTCTAATACGAACAAAGTGTCCTAGCACAGCTGCTCAAACTCCGTGCACCATGCATCTCAAAGGGACTAAGGGACAAACTCTCTCAGGAACATCTCCAAAAACTGAACCCATATAAGTAAAGCTGGCTCGGTCGGGCTACCCAGCTCATACACCCGCTGATAACTAGGGATTTTGACGCATTTTATACTTCTTCTTGCTTACGCTTTGATTATAAATTCATACAAAATAGTCCCAAAAGGCTCATAAGTTGTGCTTGATTACAGGTTTGATCAATAAAGTGACAAGATGTCAAATATAAGCTCAAAAGGAGTAAAACTTGAAGAAGTACCAAAGACAAGACAAACTCAGGAAAAACAAACCTAGTACGGCCGCACTACACTTTGTGCGATCCGTACTAGGGAGATTCAGAGAGCTGGTAATTCAAGCATTAAGGCAGTGCAGCCACAAAAGGTTTTGTACGGTCCGCACTGAAGGCAATGCAGCCGCACTACCATTCTGTGCGGTCCGCAGAGTCAAGTTCAGAGAGGGTGAAGTTGGAGCTTTCAAGCATGTGCGGTCCATGGTCCAGTTTGTGCAGATCGCACTAGAAGCCTCCGTGACCGCAGTCCATTCTGTACGGTCCACGGAGCCTGAGTTCAGAGAGCCAAGTTTTCAAGTTCAAGAGCTCAGTGCGGTCGCATACCATTTTGTGCGGTCCGCACTAACCCCGCAGGGGCATTTTTGTTCAGTTTTCCAGCTTAGTATAAATAGATCATTTTTCTATTTTTACGGCATCAGACATTTTAGAGTAGCTGTTACACTCGTGGGAACGTATCTTGTAGCTATTTTGGGCATTTTTACTTACTTTTTATCACTGAATCTTTGTATTTATCTTAGCAATTAATTAATATGTGTTCATCTTCATCTATTTCTCTATTTTTTCTCTTCAAGTATGAGTAGCTAGACTCATTAGCTAGGGTTGTGGCTCAACCCTAGTGTAGGTAATTGATGGGTGTTGCAATTTAGGCTAGATTGACTATGGGTGTTTGCTATTTGGGTCAATTTCATGGTTTAATTACTGAATTAGTCGTTGCAAACACTAGTTTGTGCTAAGTTGACTTGGGCTCTTCTTGAGAAAGAGAGCCTAAGTCTCCGAAATTGGTCCAACAAGGAATTGGGATGGACTTAAGAGAATTGATAGTCCCAATTAAAGGTTTAAACCTCGAGAGAGTAATACCCGACTTGAACCTTAGTTGCTTGAGCAAATATGCATACCCAATTGGTCTCGAGAAAGTCAATTGGGCAAAATCATTCTTCTTACCGAGAGGTGTGAGAATGGTTAATATCGAGCAATGGTTATAACATATTCCCCAATCATGTCAATCGTGTCTTAGACACAATTACCCGTTAAATGGCCACCTAGGTGAAAGTCACTACCCTAGTGCCTTTTAGAATATTTGAACAACTTGTAGCATTTTACACTTAGCTTAATCTAGTTGCAATTTAAATTTGTAGTTTGATAATAGTAGAATTATAAAAGAAAACCCAAAAATGAATAGAAGTGCAATTTGGAACCAATACGCAATCACAACCTAAATAGATACTCAACTCCCTTTCTAGCTCACTGTGAAAATCGATCCCGATCCAAAATCGGGTAAAAGCTATTGCAACCCTCTCTCGCTACATTTTAGTGGTGCGGAGTAGGTTGTGATCACTTTTTGGCGCCGTTGTCGGGGAGCTAATATTTTGGATATCTATTTTAGTTAGTTTTGTGTATTGTTCTTCTTTCCTTCTTTGTTACTTACTTGTTTGTGTTACTACTCAGGTACTAATATGGCATTGAACAACGCTAATGACCCTCTTGAAAATGTGATTGCGGGGGAGGAGGTAGATGATGTTGAACAAGATGAGGTGCCTCTTATACCTCAAGGACAACGTAGAGGCTGCAATGCCAATACTAATACAAATGAAAATATTCCAGACCCTCCTCCGCACCCTCCAAGAGTGGCTCCCAGAGTACTTCCGAATCAGGGTTATGCAAGTGCTATTGTCCCACCTAAAATTCGGGCGGGCAACTTTCAGATAACCAATGTGATGTTGACCTTACTTGAGCAACGTGGGTACTTTACGGGCGTTGCGGATCAAAATGCCTACAAACATCTCAAGGGGTTCATAGATACATGCTGGGGAAGCAAACAGACGAATGTGTCCGAGGATGCTCTTAGGTTGAGACTTTTCCCATTCTCACTTTGGGGGAAGGCATTAGATTGGCTCGAAAGACTCTCCAACCATTCCATCACAACTTGGGATGAGTTGGCGGATAAATTCATTTCTAAATTCTTTTCACCCGGGCATATGACGGCACTACGAGATGAGATATTGGCTTTCAAGCAAGAGTCCACGAAACATTTGCATGAGATTTGGGAGCGGTATAGAACGATGGTGAAGAAATGCCCCAATAATGATATGACCAATGCTATGATCCAACAAACTTTCTACAGGGGCATCAATACAACAAATCAATGCATAGTGAACCAACTTGCCGGGGGCAACTTTATGAAGCTATCATATGATGAGGCATGTGATGTACTTGATGAGATGGCTGACATTTCTTCTGCATGGCAAAGTAGAGCCAATGTACCTCAAGGCGACCCTACGGTTATTCATTTACACAAGGAACTACATAACCACGGGCAAGTTATAGCGGAGTTGACAACTACTATGAATCAATTGGCTAAGGTACAGTTACAACAAGTCCAAAATCCTCGCCAAGTAAATGCCATGGAGGGTGTTAATATGCTTGTCAACAAGAGAAGGCAAAGAAGGCAACAAAACCAAGGGAATTCTGAGCAATTTGATGATGCATGTTATGATTTTCAAAATAATGGTTATGATGACCAAAGTGAAAAGGTTCAATATGTAAACAACTATCAAGGCCAACAGGGCAATTCTTCCAAACAACAACAGTGGAGACCTCAAGGCAATTGGGGCAATCAACAACAAAATAGTGGCAATTGGGGGAACAATAACCAAAACAACAACTGGGGTAATCAGAACAATAATCAAGACAGCCAAGGGAATTGGAATGGTAATAACAATAATTGGGGTGGCAATAATAATCAAGGAGGATGGAACAATGGAAACCAAGGAAACCGAGGGCAAGGCTTTCAAAGGCCCCCAATGTACCAACAACTGAGCAATCCACCACCATTTCCATCTTAAGGTCCTAGTTCTTTGGGTAATGATATTGGTAGAATTGAAATGATGTTCAAGAAGATGATGAAGAAGAATGTGAATTCTGATGCACAGTTAGCTTCTTACAACACCTCTCTCCGAAACTTGGAGGTGCAATTAGGCCAAATCTCTCAATCATTGAATACTCGCCCGAAGGGGGCTCTACCAAGTGATACGGTAATGAACCCAAAGGGTGGGAACAATCATGTTATGGCGGTTACAACAAGAATTGGGAGAGGCGGTGATGTGAATGCCTCTAAGCAAAAACAAGTTATGGATGATGATGTCGAGTTGCAAAATGACGAAGTCCCTTTGGTAGTTGAAGATGTGGTTGATGAAAATGTGAACAATGAAGTGAGGATTTATATTCAAGAATTCAAGGTGGAAACTCAAAATGATGTGAACCCGTCTAGGGAACACATAATTGACATGCCAGAGCCGGTTGTGCCAAAACACAAGGCTCCTTTGCCAAGGCCAACTCCACCTTATCCTCAAAGGCTCGCGAATCAGAAGAATGATAATCAGTTTAAAAAGTTCATTGATATGATGAAGAGCTTATCTATTAATATACCGTTGGTGGAGGCACTTGAACAAATGTCGGGCTATCCAAAATTCATGAAAGGCTTGGTTACAAAGAAGCGTTCTATGGATTGTGAAACTATAAAGATGACTCACCGAGTTAGTGCTATAGTGCATTCAATGGCCCCGAAGCTTGAAGACCCCGGTGCTTTCACCATTCCTTGTACCATTGGGAGTGTGGATTTTTCCAAGGCTCTATGTGACTTGGGAGCTAGTATCAATTTGATGCCTTACTTGGTTTTCAAAACTTTAGGTATTGGGTAACCTAGGCCAACCTCAATAAGATTTCAAATGGCGGATCGATCGATGAAGCAACCTTTGGGCATTATTGATGACGTGCTTGTCCGAGTGGACAAATTCATATTACCAGCCGACTTTGTGATTTTGGATTGTGAGGTGGACTATGAGGTTCCTATTATCTTAGGAAGGCCTTTCCTTGCAACGGGGAAGACATTGGTTAATGTTGAAGCGGGTGAGCTCACTTTCCGAGTGGGAGATGAAAAGGTCGTCTTTCATGTGTGCAAATCTATGAAGCATCCCAACGGTACCGAGGTGTGCTCTTTTGTTGACCTCGTCACAATAGTGATAATTGATGACACCAGTGCAATGATCAATGTGGAGGACCCATTGGAAGCTGTATTGTTAAATCTTGATGTCAATGAGGATGCAAGCCGAGTGGAGTGCGTGAATGCTTTACATGGAATAGGCTCTTATTCTTATGAGCCTAGAAAACTGTCTTTGGATCTTGAAAACTGGAAAACGCCACTAATAAAACCATAAATTTAGGAGCCACCGGTGTTGGAGTTGAAACCACTGCCTCCACCCCTCAGTTAAGAGTTTTTGGGCTCAAATTCTACTTTACCGATTATTCTTTCTTCTTGCCTTACTAACATGCAGGTTGAGGCTACTTTGGCGGTGCTTCAAAAGTGGAAAGGGGCAATTGGATGGACTTTAGCTGGCATTCGGGGAATAAGCCCCGCATTCTGTATGCACAAAATTATCTTGGAGGATGATGCAAAGCCTTACTTGGAGTATCAAAGAAGATTGAACGACGCAATGCAAGAAGTGGTGAAGAAAGAAGTGATCAAGTGGTTAGATGTCGGTGTTGTGTACCCCATTTCCGATAGCTCATGGACTTCTCTGGTGTAATGTGCACCTAAAAAGGGTGGTATGACTGTGGTAACAAATGACAACAATGAACTTATTCCCACTCGGATAGTTACCGGATGGAGGGTATGTATGGACTACCGGAAGCTAAACAAGGTGACCCAAAAGGATCATTTCCCATTGTCATTCCTTGACCAAATGCTTGATCGTCTTGCGGGGCGTGCTTTTTATTACTTTTGGATGGATACTCAGGGTATAATCAAATCTTGATTGCTCTAGAAGATCAGGAAAAGACCACATTCACTTGTCCGTATGACACATTTGCTTTCTCTAGGATGCCGTTCTAGTTGTGTAATGCTCTGGCGACCTTCCAACGATGCATGATGGTGATTCCTTTAAAGAGTGTTTGAGAAATTTGGATATAGTATTAGCCCGAAGACACAAATCTCATGCTTAATTGGGAAAAATGTCACTTCATGGTGGAGGAAGGCATAGTGTTGGGCCACTTCCGGAGGATTGAAGTTGACAAAGCCAAGATAGAGGTGATTTCAAGGCTTCCTCCCCCATTTCCGTCAAGGGGGTGAGGAGTTTTCTTGGGCACGCGGGGTTCTACCGGAGGTTTATAAAAGATTTTTCAAAGGTGGTAAACCCCTTGTGCAAGCTACTAGAAAAGTATGCAAAGTTTGTATTTGATGAGGGATGTATGCAGGCATTTGAGCTTCTCAAGCTTAAGTTGACCACTACCCCAATCATTACCACACCAAATAGGAGCTTGCCTTTCGAGCTCATGTGTGATGCAAGTGACGTTGCGGTTGGGGCTGTCTTGGGTCAAAAGGTTAACAAGATGTTTCATCCGATGTACTATGCAAGCAAGACCATGAATGAGGCTCAAAGGAACTACACGGTTACCGATAAAGAGTTGTTGGCCATAGTGTTTACAATGAAAAAGTTCAGACCGTATCTTATGGTGGCCAAGGTCATAGTACACATCGATCATGTCGCCCTTAGGTACTTGATGACAAAGAAAGACTCCAAGGCAAGATTGATGCGATGGGTGTTACTACTTCAAGGGTTTGATCGAGAAATTGTGGACCAGAAAGTTAGTGAACCAAGTGGCGGACCACTTGTCCCGTTTGGAGGAGGAGGGGAGGCTCTGTGATGGCCTTGAGATAAATGATTCATTTATCGATGAACAACTCCTTGCGGTGTCAATGGATGATATGTCATGTTTCGCCGATGTTTCCAATTATCTTGTGACCGGAGTAATCCTGTGTGAGCTCTCTTCTAACCAAAGGAAGAAGCTCAAGCGGTATAGTTTGGATTTATATTAGGATGAGCCATACTTGTTCAAGATTTGCACGGATGGTGTGATTCGTAGATATGTCTCGGAGGAAGAACAATTAAGTATCTTAGAGGCTTGCCATTCTTCACCCTATGGTGGCCATCATGGTAAGGTGAGGACCGCCTCAAAAGTTCTTAGTTGTGGATTCTATTTGCCAATCTTGTTCAAATATGTGGGTGATTTTGTGAAGAGGTATGACGAATGCCAAAGAGCAGGTAGAATTTCAAAAAAGGATTAGATGACTCTCAATACCATTCTTGAAGTGGATATCTTTGATGTTTGGGGCATCGATTTCATGGGTCCATTTGTTAGCTTTTATGGGAATACGTACATTCTCTTGGCGGTTGACTATGTCTTAAAATGGGTTGAAGTTGTGGCTTTGCCTAGCAATGAAGTCCGGAGTGTTGTTGCATTTCTTAAGTAGATCATTTTTACAAGGTTTGGCAATGTCCGTGCGATTATTAGTGATGGGGATCTCATTTTTGCAATAAAGCTTTCGACAAGTTGCTTTCTAAGTGCGGTGTCAATCAGAAAGTTTCTACCCCCGATCACCCTCAAGCAAGTGGTCAAGTGGAAGCCTCTAACCGGGAAATCAAAATCATATTGTCAAAGATGGTCAATGCAAATAGGACCGATTGGTCGAAGAAGTTGGATGACGCTCTATGGGCTTATCGGACGGCTTACAAAACTCCGATTGGTATGTCTCCGTATCGGTTGGTATTTGGGAAAGCTTGCCATCTTCCGGTTGAGTTAGAGCACAAGGCCATGTGGGCTTTGAGGAAGTTGAATCTTGAATGGGATGTTGCAGCCAATCTTTGTGTAGAGCAACTCAATGAACTCGATGAATTCAGATTCCATGCCTACTCCAGTTCATCCTTATATAAAGACAAGATGAAGTACCTTCATGATAAATATGCTCTTGTAAAGGAGGTCAAAGTAGGTGATTTTGTTCTCTTGTTCAACTCCCGGTTACGTCTGTTTTCGGGAAAGCTCAAATCCAAATGGAGTGGACCGTTTGAAGTTGTGTTTGTGACCCCTTTTGGTACTTTTGATTTGAATTAAAAATGGTGAAGTCTTCAGAGTTAATGGGCACCGGGTCAAGCATTATCTTGGGAAAATTGATGACATCTACATGGTGGCGCTCCTTCATTTCAAATAATGTGATGGTAACATGCGTTGTGCCGCGACGTTAAATCAGGCGCTTCTTGGGAGGCAACCCATGTGTTTTTCTTCTTGTTTTATTTGATTTTCTTTGTAGTAGAGGATTGATTGTTGGGCTAACTGGTTGTGAGATGTTACAGGGTTATGTTGATACTGCAGGACATAGTGGAATAAATGCACAGGGCTCTAGAGTTTCCAGTGCGGCCGCAATATATTTGGTGCGGACCGCACTGGTGTAGGTAAAATGAAGCCTCTCTGAAGTTTGCCACCGCGGCCACACTACATTTTGTGCGGTCCGCGGTGGACCTCTGCGGACACAATCCATTTTGTGCGAACCGCAGAGCGTTGCCTTCTCAAACTTGAACAAAGCAAGGCAGTACGGACCACGGTCCATTTTGTGCGGTCCGCACTGGTTGGTGAGAATGGGCCACAGGGTTTTTCTATAAATAGACCCCGAGGGACCCTTTTTACTCTTTTCACAAAATTTGAACCTTAGAGCTTATAAACACTATTCATTCGTATCTCTGCTCGTAATTAACTGCTTAGGATCATCATTCCTCAATTCATCTCATAACTAGTAACTTTGAAATCATTTTTTATTCCTTGTTAATTTTGTAATTTCGTTTAATTTTGTTTTTCTTAGCTTCTTTTCTTCTTCCTCCCATATTTATTTCAATTGCCTAGTCTAGAGTAGTTAAATTTTGAATTTATGAGAACTTTGTTAGTTTAATGGACTGGGAAATGATTTAGGGACACTAATTAGGTAGAAAATTGGACTTTAAGGTAAAATTTCAAGAACCCTAATTTAGTGCCATTTTTGGGCACTCAGTGCCGACCGCGATCGTTTTTGTGCAGTTCGCGATGCCCTTGTACGGTCCGCAATGCCATTTTGTGCGGACCGCACTGAAGAACTTTTGGGAAGCTGAACATTGGGCAGTGCTGCCGCACTACATTTTGTGCGGTCCGCACTGGCCCCTGCGTGGCCGCACTACTATTTTGTGCGGTCCGCACTGTCACCATACAGAGGGTGGGTATTATGAACCCCACCCCTGTGCGGACTGCAGTCAATTTTGTGCGGTCCGCACTAGGCTATTTTTTGCAACTGTCTGCAATTCTTCATGCCTGATATGCAACTCATTCTGTAACACTACTTTCAACTACTACAATGATATTAACGAGTTCATTTGATTGTGCTTGCAGGCTATGGTTAAACAACAAGGAAAAGGCTCAAAACAACCTGGCAGAGGTGAATCCTCCCGGGGTGGAAAACAGACAATGGTCAAACTCACTCCTCAAGCTAGGCAAAACATCAAGAACAAGAGGAAGGCCATAAAAGCGGCTGACAGAGCCGTTGACTTGTCGGGGAGTGAGTACGAGCCCTCTCGGGAGATCTTTTCGGACTCAATCCCATAATATATCCCGTATTCGGAGAGGGCCAGACATAGAGACACTCCTCCCTCTTCCCTCGTTGCCCAAGCATCAGTGAACATTTCTTCTGGGTCGTCTGAGGGCTCAGGCGAAGGTAGTGGGGAATACTCCACCTCTCCCACAGCTTCATTATCTAGGGAGGGTACAGGAGGAGGTGAGGAAGATATTCAGGGAGATTAGGAAGTAGAAGAAGGGGGTGTGCTTCAGGTGGGAGGCGTTTCTAGAATTAGGAAACCCGAAGCTTGGGAGGATAGATTTGTAAGTGAGGTAGCATACCATAAGTTTCGGGAGTGGTGGCCGGTGAGAAAATTAATTTCGGAGACGAGCTTCATAGATAGAGACCTACTACCCCACAACCCCTACGTACAGAGACAGTTTAGGATTAGAGTGGGCTGGGAGCCAACAAACACTTGGTCAAGGAGTTTTATTGCAATGTAGCCCACATCAAAAAGGGCTCCAAAGTGACCAAGATTCGTAATCTCAAGGTGTTATTTGATGGGAAGTCGATTAATGAATATCTGAGCTTTAATGAGGAGGATGCGACTATGCATATGGCGAAGATGGAGATGGGCGAGGAGGTCCGTCCATGGCTAGCACGGTACCTGGCAATCCCAGGTACCGTCCCCGATTGATTGACTGTTGGGGTCAAAATATTGAGAAGGACCTTGAACTTTGAAGCGAGGGGATGGGAGACTTTTGTTTGCAGCCGATTGGACCCTACCACTCATGAAAACACCCTTCCTCTCCACCGGGTTGTATTGGTTGCTTTGATTATGGCGGGGTACCTCATAAATGTGGGGAATGTGATGTCCCGGATTATCACTGTTGTGGGCGCGGAGCATGACCGGAACTATCCTTTCCCCAGTTTCCTCACAATGTACTTCCGGGACTTGAATGTGGACAATAGGCCCTATGATATCAAGGTCAAGGCGACAACCCCATTTTCCTGGTATAGCATGAAGGGGGATGACAACCCCAAGAGTAATAACTACAAAGAACCAGCTACTACTTCAACTGGCCAGTCTGAGGAGCCAGTTGAGGTAGTGGCTTCTACTGAGAATACCTCCACATCTCCAGATATCCATCCCGGTCCATCCACATCCTCAACCATTCCTCCTGGCCCATCCACACCAGCAGGCCCGGAGATCCCATCTACCCGGGCCCATCCTATTACTGCCCACAGTTTGAGCCAGGCACTTTTGAGTATCAATAACTGAATGCAGACTGCCTCATCCAAGTTGTCCATTTTGACTACTATTGTAGAGGCTCAGTTGGTTCCCCCAACTCCACATGTGTCATAGTCGTTAGAGGATGCGCTCAAGGAGATACTTGATAACCAGAAGAAGATCCTTGATACTCAGGTTGTGCTCTCAAAGGCAGTCGATTCACATAGCAAGGCTCTCAAGAAGCTTGCTAAGGAGCATAAGAAGCTGCGGAAGACACGGGCCTCCAAGGAGTCCGTGAAGGTGCTGCGGGCAGTTGTTGATAGATGGAAGGTAGACCAGCTACCTTTAGACTTGTTTCTTGATGACCCAGTGCCAGCATCTCACCCGCAACCGGAGCAGACACAAAGGCCTTTGAAGAGGATGTGAAGGATTCTTAGAGCTGATGATGCTATCATCCAGTTGGCGGACCCACTGGAGACTTCCTCCAGTCAGCCACGGGATGTACCAGTTCCAGAGCCTGTCTAGGTCCAGGCCCAGGTCCCAGTAGTAGAGGAGCAGACCACTGGGAACCAGTCTGAGGTTCCCGAGCACATAGAGGACCTAGGGACCACCCATGATCCTATGTAGACAGACAGGGCTTAGGGAGTCTTCTATATCCTTTTTCTCTATCTTTTTGGTGCTTATTTAGACTAGCTGGCATTGCAGACAATATCAGCTTTCATTTGAGGGGGTAGGCCCTACTATTCATTTGATGGATGACTGTATATATATTGATACATTTTTATGCTTTTTTGATTTTTCATATTTGGTCTGTATATAATTTGATATTTAGTTACATTTATTGCACTTTTATTTTACTTTGGGTATGTATATAAAGTTATCTCAAATTGTATATATTCATTCCATCCGTTGTATATTCAAATCCCCTCTTGTATATATTCATTCTATTTTCCGCATAATTTTTCGTTTTTAGCTTCTTATTTATGTTCATAGCTTTTTGTTTTGTTTTGGACATTTTCAATAAGCCTTTGGTTTTCTTAATGCCACGGTTCTTTCCAAAGGTGGAGTGTTGTGTGAACTGAGTGGATCTTCCCAATGATGGATGTTGTGACAACCTTCTTAAGGGTTTAAGTCCGCTTTCCTTTTTGTTTTTGGTAGTTTGTAGTTAAGGATACCTCAAGCAAAGCTTCACTTGGGCCTAGCACATTTGCCTTTGATCTCATGATCAAAAACAAGTTGTTGTGTTTAGGATGGTGAAAGTCGTGACCTTGAGACTCTTGTGTTGACCAATAATCATCAAGTGTTTTTTCGGGATCATTGTGTGCTCAAATTGTATCTAATATTGTTGTGGGCCCCCGACTCTATGTCTTTAGCAATCCCTTAGCTTGAGGCGAAATACTAAGTGAATTTTGACTTGAGACGTGATTATAGTCTCTCCTTGATCCAAATGATAGTTTGAACAATTCCATATCCGACCAATGATATGATCCCTAGTTAACCCTTTTGAGCCTTAGACTGTTTGATGATTTCTCACAAGTTCACACTGTCTTTTTCCAAAACTGTTTTATTACTAATCAATTCCTATTTTTCATAAAACTTCTCTACGTAATTAAGCCCTTTCCAACATCATTTTTTCATGTCAAAACTATTTCAAAACTATGTCAAGCACTCTCACTTTACTTTTAGGATATTAAGCTTTGCCCCTCTGATATGTGTACTGCCTTGAGACCCTTGAGATCTCTCTGAACTCTGGCATGTCAGAGCTGGCCTTCCACACTGCACCTAAATCAGTTATTGTTTGAGAAAGTCTAGGTGTGAACACTGCCCGGGATCTTTGAGGTCCTTAAGGAACTCTAACACACCTAGATATGATACTGCCTATGGAACTTTGGCATTTGAGGCTATTGGAGGCTTGGAAGTCATTTGGGCCTACTGCAGGTTCCCTATAGATTAACTTCTGTTCATTTATGTATTTTAATTCATTGTTCTATAATAATTATTGTAAACAACATTGGGGTGATTAGTGAAAAGGGGTGGGTGGTTATATATGTTGGGTAAATCGGGTAGATACCATGCCTATAGGATTGTGTTAATGCATTTGCTATGTTTGCTTTACTTCCATAATATTAGAAATCATGCCTATAGGATCTAAATTGCTCTAATAGTAGAAATCATGCCTATAGGGTTAAACTCAGCTTTAATAACTAGATACCATGCCTATAGGGATTAAAATCAGCTCTAATAGAATTCAGCCTATAGAACTTAAAATCAATTTAGTTAAACAAATCAGTTTAATTCATGTTAGTTCATTATGAATTGGTTTAATCAACTGTCCGCTTCTCTAAATGAGTTTTCAGACACTACCTTAAATTAATACCGCTAGAAAACATGTCTATAGAATCTCAAGTTATCCGTTTTAAAAACTGTTCACTATTTTACTGCATTCCTAATCAATGTAGATATCATGCCTTTAGGACACCATTGTTATGCGCTTAGGCAAGCCTCTAGGGCGATTTAAATTTTGCAACTACGAAACTAGCTTTGTTATTTAAAACTGTTCAGATTTAACAAGTCTAAATCAGTAGGCAAGCTAAATACGTTTTTGACACTTTGTCCTAATTCAATACTGCATAATCCCTGCTCACCTAGATATCATGTTCTATGATTTTCTTTTAAATACCTGACTGTTGTCTGAAGACGTGCATTTACTTGTTATATTTGTAGAGGTGTTTGTGAGCCTGTAATCTGTTATCTCTAAATGCAGTCCTAATTGTTCTTGATTGGCGCCTAGACCTTTATCCTTTAAAACCTTAGGATGGTCTAGAACTGTCTAAGAGTAGAGGTCCTAAAATACCTCTAGGGCCATGAGGAAGGGACAGATAGTGCACGCATAGGACATCTGCCAAGGTAATTAGAACGCTTTAGGCTATGACCAAGGGGAGGGAATTAGGTAGTAAGGATATGATGACTACGCACTAATGTTACGTGTAGCCCCTCATTGAGGAGCGATTACCGGCATTGCGTGGGGTGATCCTGTAGGCTACCCAACCTAGGACCCCCTCTTTCTCAATTCTTGATGTTTAAACTTTACTTTTCTATATGTATGCAATTTGTGTGGGCACGTGATTTTTGCCCTATATGAATTACTCCCATAAATTTAAAACAAAATAATTTCTTTTCATTATTTGCAATTTTTATGGATTTTGTGGCATTTTCTGTTAATTATTTGCATTTGTCTTGTGCATTTTATTTTGCTTAATTAATGAAAAATACAAAAATAGTGCATTTGCATTTAGGACCCAATTTTATTTTTTTAGGGATAATTAGTTATTTAATATTACAAAAAATGAAGGAAAATCACAAAAATAGTTCACTTTACATTTTTAACCTTTACTTTTCAAATTTGTCATAGTTTTCTTTTAAATTAAGACTTAATTAATTTTTGAGGAAACAATTAATTTAGTTTTGGAATTAAATCAGGTTTTTCTATTTTAATTTGTATTTAATAAAAATCTGAAAATCCAAAAAGAAAAGGAAAAAAAAAGAAAATGAAAAGAAACAAAGGGTCTTAATAAGAGACCCAATTTTTGGGCTTTTCCATCAAAATTCATCCAGGCCCAAACAATTACACCTGATACCCGGTCAAATTGCCCCCACACCCGGCCCAGATCCGAGTCTGACCCGGTCCAAACCCCTAGTACCCTAAAACGATGCCGTTTCGGTGAGCTTGATCTGAGTCATCTATGTTTTCTAATCCAACGGTTGTGAAGTGGTTTGGGGTTGGTATATATCTGTCCGAATTAAGCCCCCCCCCCCCCCCGTCTCTCATCTCTCCCATTCACTCCCTTAGAGACGGAAAACCCTACCCGCCGCCCCTTTTCTCCACAACCTAGAAGCCTGGCGGCGCGGCCTTAAACAACACCAATCCTCACAAAATTAACACCATAGAGCCCCCTCGACCCTCTCTTCCCAAATCTCAAACCAGTTCCTTTCGAATTCCCTGGGAACTTCTCGGATCTTGATTTGAAGAGAAGAACCCTAAATCCCAAAAATCCGAATCATCGAGTGTTTGAAGATTTGAGGTCGAAATTGGCTTCAATTGTGTGTATTCGCTTGAGAACACACGATTGAAGCCTATTTCGGTCAAAAATTGAAAGTTTGAAGGTCAAAGTTCAAGGTTCGTTCAGGCTGTTTCCTTAGGTATTTTACCTCTCCTTTCCTTCTTTCATTTCTTTTCTTTTCTTTTCTTCTTTTGTTTTATTTTAGGTCTCAGTCTTCGTCTTCTCACCTCATCTTGTCTGGATTATTTGTTCTTATTTTTGTTCAAATCTTTTCCGCTTGCATGTTATGATTTAGTTGAATAGGTGAAGTTTTCTTTTGTTGATTATTTCATTTGTGTTCTGTCTTAACAGTAATTAAAAAAAATAAGAGAAAGGAGTAAAGCAATTTCAGGCCTCTCTTTTGAAACCTCATATCCGACCCATTTAAGATTGAGGTTTAAAACTTGGCTTGAAAATCAATTAAGCCCAAACGGAATGGGGTCTAGCTCAGACCCATTCGCTTGGGTCATTTGGACCCGGGGTCTGTTTGGCTGGGAGGGTAAATAACAGGGCTCGAGGGGTAGTTTAGGAAATTGGGGTAGGGAATCTATGGGTAACAGAATTGGGAAGCTTCTAGGAAGCTGGGGAGGGGGACTGCCTAATAAACTAAAATTTGAACCAGGGGTAGTTAAACAAAAAGGAAAATTGGATAAGGGCTCCTAAGCTAAAATGAGAATTGGAGAGGGACTAAGGTACAAATCTAATTTTCCTGAATGTTAACCTATTTCTTTGCCTATAAAGGCACATTTTCTTGCCTTTCAAGGCAGAGGGAGAAGAGGAAAAAATTCTGGAAATCAAAACGGCTGAAGAAACTACTGTTCCATTGCTTTTCTTCTACAATTTTTGAAGATTTTCAATTTCTGAAGAACTTCTCTTTTACCTGGGTGAAAAATGGCTTAAAGAGTGAAATTGGTTGAATTTTGGAGGTTGTTTGATTGAATCTTACTGCTGATCTTGTTGTTGTACTTACTAATTTGGTTTGGCTTTATAATCATTCTCAAAGTCCTTTGTCCTATTTGCTGTAACAGGTACTTCCCACATCATGAATAACATGTGAGATGCAAATATGTAGTCCAACATAGAAGTCTAATGATAAATATTGCTTGTTGAAATTCAGCCTTTGTTCTTTATTTTCATGTAGCTGCTGTAAATAGTTTATGTTTCCTTTACGTGTTTATTTGTTCATTTATATTCCTGATTTGAATCTAACTTGTAAGCTGGATCAGTGTCGTAATTTGGCAAGTTTGATTTGTGAATTAGCTGAACCTATGCTTGTTGGACAAGGTAGAATGTTAATCTCCTGTAGCATGAGTCTAAGTTCGTTTGAACTTTCCTCTTTTGATTAAGTTTAAGTTTAGAGTCAGATTTGGTTCTCAGATTCAAGTTTGGTAACATTATAATTTCATTGGCTCATTTCCTTCTAAAGTCTATTTGGGCATTTATTTTTTTTTTTTAAAAAAAAGAAAGTCACTATTTGAGTAATAAGTTGCTGGTTTGGCAAGTGCCGAACACTCTGAATCATGTAGTATTCTGCTTATTGATTAGGTCGTTGGTCATTTTAAAGTCATTGTTTAGTCTACAATCAACTGAAAAATGGTTTGAGTATGATGACATTAGGGGTCAAATTAGGTACTGATTTATTTGTAATGTGATTTTAAGCATGATTAGTTTACGTTACATGTTCAGATTCGTATTTGTTTGCAGGGATGATTTTATTGGGTTTCGTTTATCTATAATATGCCCTGAACAGAAGGTTTCAAATCGATTTGAAATTCTGGAGTTGTCCATTGAAATTAATTGGAGATTGATTCAAGCGGGATTGGCAAGTATTTTGTTTGTTGCTGAGATCCTTGTTGGGCTTGTGTCGACAACCTCGATTTTGTATGTCATTTGCGTGCCTGCGGGTTCGACCTTGAATCCTGCATGCCTTAGCCTGAACGTTTTCAAAGAATTGGGCTATTGTTTGCTCCCCAGGTCATGAGACCATCGGAACTGGAGCCATAAGACCTCATCAAGTCTTGGCTTGCCCCCTTAATTTCATTTAGATGTCGTGGTCAGGCCCAAACTATTTCCTTCGAATAGTCTGCCCCCTTAATTCAAGGTTTGCTAATTAGTTAGTAGGTTTGAAATTTTATTTAAACGAGTAGAAGTTCCTCAATTTTTATTAGTTAATTAATTAGTTTTCTTTTCAAAATAAACTGGAGGTGCGCCATTTAACGAATTTTCTGTGGCCCTCGCAAAGTTGAAAAAACGAAGCTGCTTTAGGCGCGTAATTTTAAATTACCTTCCTAAACTCGGGTGTGCATTTCATGTGACCCAAATCCAAATCTTAAAAAGTTGAATAAAATGTGTTCCGGATTGTGGGTACATTTCATGTGGCGCGATCCAAAGACATGTTTTAGACAACGTTCAATCTTCCTTAAAAATTGAATAAAAACGGTTGAAAGCTAAATTTGCACATAGGTTTGAAAGTGTTCTAAAATTAGATAATAGGCTAATTATAACAGTTGAGCGACCGTGCTAGAACCACGGAACTCGGGAATGCCTAACACCTTCTATCGGGTTAACAGAATTCCTTTTCCGGATTTTTGATTCGCGGACTATTAAACAGAGTCAATTTCCTCGATTCGGGATTTTGAACCGGTGACTTGGGACACCATAAATTATCCCAAGTGGCGACTCTGAATCTTTTGATAATAAATCCCATTTCGATTGTCCTTTAATTGAAAAAACTCCTTTATCCCCTTCTCGGGGGTGTAGGTGAAAAAGGAGGTGTGACAGCTCTGGCGACTCTATTGGGGATCGAACCTAGAATCTCTGGTTCAGGGTTCAAGAATTCGAGCTTAGAATAATTGTTATAGTTGGCTTTATCCATTATTTGATTTTGTTACATGATTTGGGCCTAATGTGCTAATTGATTGCTTTTACTGCTTTGATATTTCGTGAAATGTATATAAATTGTTGTGAAATCCCTCCTCTTCCTGAGTCTTCTAAATCATGAAGAAGGGTGCACTTCGTGTGACTTCTTTTTTGTTAGAGTCATATTCCAAATTTAGAACGAGGTTCGGACAAGTTGCAAAGCCGGTGAAGCTTCTGTATTCCCGGTACGCTGCCCCCCCTCGGCTTGAGTTGTCCGCTCGGGTAAGCCAGGTCTAGAAAAAATAAACCCAGGTTTTAAACCTAGTATAACAATACCTCATGCCGGATCCCTAGTAGGAACGTTTGTTTGCATCATGTGAATTTTACTTAGGGGACTCAACAGAGGGGTTGGGTCCGTCTAGGACAGGTGTGCCTGAAATAACAGACCATCTTGATGCATCCTATGTGCTACATGTTGCATTTCTTCAAGGGTAAAAGGGTCATTTGACGGACCAATGATAATTGAGGGCGAATGAAAAAAGAAAAAGAAAAAAAGAGGCTGAAGTGTGAGGATGAAGCGAGTAGGGCCCAATTATATTTTGTTACATCTTATTAAGAAAAAAACATGGAAACTTCAAAAAGATTTTGCACTTTTTATCATTTTTTTTCAAAAAATCAAAAAATCGAAAAAAAAGAAAAGAAAATCCAAAAAGATTTTATATGTTTCATCATTTTTCGAAAAAGAAAAAAGAAAAAAAATGTGTTTTCTATATGTCAGTTTTTTATTATTCTCGCCCGTATCCAATCCGTCCGAACTACGCGAACCTGATTCTCGTCTCTCGGGGCGGGATACGTAGGCAACCCACATAGGGTCCGGTCTCCCTAGTAAATCTTAGGTTTTTGGCTTTGTGGGGTCTCAGCCAAATTTTGCACTTCTAGCCATCTTTTGGTCAAATAAGCTATTTTGCAAAAATTGCCTCAATCATGCCTTGCATGTGTCTTAGGGAATGTTATTGTCTCACATAGTGTTGGTTTAAGTTTTCTCATATAGGTGTGGATCTACTTGCCGAGTTTGAGCATGACACATACCCTAGGACCATCGCATTCAGGAGTTGCTTAAGAAGATTTGTTTTATTTTTATGTTTTGAGTTTGTTCTTCATTTTATGTAGTCTTTTACTTTCTAGTTTTGTACAGTAATGTGAAGCCTTTTGTTATTGTATTTTCTTCTTTATATTTGAAAAATATGTTGTAACTAAAAATCCAAAAAAAAAGAGATGTTGCATTTTATATTTTGTTATAAATTTTCTTTAAAATACTAATTCTAGAAATGAAAAAAAAATTGAGGATGTTTTTCGTTTAGGCAAATAATATCTAGGACTTAAAATGAATTATTTTTATGTTTCCTTTAGTATATTAGGACCAAAATTCAAAAAAAAAAGATAATTTTCTTTTAGTACTTTTTTAAAAGCTTTATTTAAGATGTTAATTCCAAAATCCAAAACGATTTTCTTTTGAAGTGTTTCTTTAGAAAATTAGTGAAAAATGAAAAAAAAAATCTTTTATTTTCATTAGAACTATAGGGTATTATACATAGAAAAAAATACTTTATCTTTTGTTTATCATTAGAATTTCTTTTTTAGGTAATCAAAATTGAAATCCAAAAGCATTTTGTTTTATCTTTCTCATTGCTCGTTTCGAAATATCGCGTCAGGATATCAAATGAAAATTCAAATATTTTTTTTGTGGTTTATTCTTTAGATTTTCTTCAAAAAAAAGAGAGGGGTTTTTCTCTTTTAGGATTTTCCTTAATAGAGTATTTGTTTTAAAAAAAACATGCTCATTAAGCTTGAGTTTAGAATAGGTTATAGAGCATTCAGTCTAGAAAATTAAAAAATAAAAGGATTTGCTTCTTTTATTTCTCTTTTCCCATCGAATTAGTCACTAAGGTAAAAAGAAAAAAAGAAGAAGAAGTAAATGAAAAAGAAAACGTTAGTTTATGTGCTTTACTCTCGATCTTCCAGAACTACGCAAAGATCTGATTCATGCGGCGTCATGATACATAGGCGACCTACATAGGGTTCGGTCGACTCATTTTTTTTATTATTAAGAAATAAAAAAAAAGAAAAAAAATGAAATCAAGGGACGAGAGGGAGGAAAAGAGCGATAATTAGAAAGAAAAAAAAGAGAAAAATGAGCGAGCTAAGAAGTGCGATAAAAGAAAAGAAAAGAAAAGGTTCAAATGGACAAATTGGGATGATGCCAAGTGACCTTATGACTCTCGAAGTCATTCTAGAACCATTAATTATTGCTAGGTGCATTGCACGCAATGTGATATCTTTGTTGTTAAATGCCCTAACGCTAACGTGATGGCTTCATTTTGTTATATTCATAGCAGAAGAGTGGTTGGTTTGTGATTTTTTAAAGTGGTAACTCTTCTCTACAACACAAAGTCAAAAGGCAATGGCAGACAACAACAGAACAGAGTTGGTTGATACCGGTGCCCGAAAGAAGTTAGTTGAACAGGATAATGGGTTGGTTGAAGAGGTAAAGATGTTGAGACAACACATTACGGACATGTATCATGCTTGGATGACTAGGAAAGCACCCCCTCCCCCCAACCTCCTAACTTCCTAGATGCTACCCTTACCTAAACACCGATCATAGTGCTAGATGATCCCCCATACTCTCCAGATCCACATGCTTACCACAGCTTTCCCAACCACCCCAGTAGCTCCATCACTCATCTTCCAATTACCTTTCCCAAAAATTGCCCTCCTGTCTTATCCACCATCCCCAATAATGAACACCCACTCAAAGCTCACGATGCCCAATATTACCCCTCAGAGGTTGCCTACAAGGTTCCCAACTCATACAAGCAAGGCCTGCGGGATGAGCCCCATGTTGAAAATGAAAAGTTTACAGGAAGAAAAGGGCGATATGGGATACCCAGGAGGTTGAAAGGCATAGAACCGTCCTTAAAGAACAAGCAAGGAATGGGAGATCAGGGTAGCATGTCTTACAAAGAATTGTCTGTGTCCCCCGACGTTCGTCTGCCTGCGGGGTTTAAAATGACAAAGTTTAACTTGTATGATGGGTGTGGGGATCCTGTAGCCCATTTGAGGGATTAGTGCAGTGAAATGAGAAGTGTGGGCGAGAAAGATGATTTGTTGATGATGTACTTCAATGAGATCCTGACTGGGGCAGTTTTGGAAGGGCATAATCGTCAAGATGTTGGTAAGTGGCCTACATTGGGTGACATGGCTCAAGACTTTGTTCGATACTTTCAATACAGATCAGGAGTTACCCCAGACCGCTTCTCCCTATCTAAAATGGAAAAGAAGCCGGAGGAAAGCTTTAGGGAATTTGGGCTCAGATGGAGGGAGCAAGCTGCTCGAGTCAATACCCCGATTGGTGAAGAATAAATGGTTGAGCTTTTCCTACAAGCCCAGGGGCCCACCTACTTCAGTCATTTGATCCCGGCCTTGGGAAAGCCTTTCAAATATGTATTAAAAATGGGGGAGCTAGTAGAAGAGGGAATCAAATCAGGCAAAATCATGAGTTGTTCGAAAGATATTCAGAACATCCCAGTAAGCTTGGGTGGAAGAAAGATAAACAGAAAAGATGATCTGATGGGCTTTCCCGATCAACACTTCCAGCCTTGACATCTACCCGTGGATATCTTTGTGCACCAGATGATCCTCCCCAAGCCACTTCTATCCATGGAACTCCCAAAATCATACATCACTCTCCCAGTACCGAGCTCCACAAAATATTTATCCACCCCCACGAGCCTACTGAAAACCCCTCTGGATCAGGTTTCCGGCCCAATCAAGCCTTTAAGAACGAGAGGTTACAGAAGAAGAAAACATTCACTCCATTGGGAGTGTCATATGCCAGTCTGTCCCAAAGGCTAAGGAAATTGGACATGTTGAAGCCGACCCATATAAAAATGCCAAACCCTCTTCCAAAGAAGTTTGATTTTTCTCAAAGGTGCGCCTATTGCTCAGATGCCCCGGGGCATGACATAGAAGTGTTGGAATCTGAAGAATGCGATTCAGAAGCTTATTGATACAGGCGACATTGTCGTGCAAAGTCCAGATGCAGTAGACACTAGCCAAAATCCATCACCTGTGCACAATGAGACACATATGGTGGGTATGATTTGTCTTGAAAAGGAATATGAGAATTCTTCTGAGGCCCTCGGAGGTCCACGTGTTGTGAAACTTTCAACGCTATCAGAGGTTGATCCTAAGAACGAGCAGGCAAAAGGAACTCAAGAGCAATTTGTTAAGAACAATGTGATAGAGACTTGTGAAAGTCCTAGTATTGTTGATGCAGAAGTCAGTGGCTAAGATATTGAGTTTGGTGATTGGAAAGATGCTCCATCTCCTGGCTAGCGAGGGAGGAGTCTTGGTGGTTTATTTTGTTGTCATTTCTGTTGTCCGGATTACTTCAGGGTTGTAATCCAGATATTATCTTGTGACTCAAACCCTTTTATCCTTTTATTTTGTCTAGTTCCTTTAGTCGTAGTTTCTTATTAAGTGTTATCTAGGTTTGTTCTAGGGTTGTACCCTAGTTTGTTTTGCTTGTTTTGTTGTTCAAGCCCTTTCACCATCTGTCTAATGCAATTTCCTATTTTCTATAATATCTAGTCATTTTCATTTAGTTCTCTTTTCTTTTTATAGTCCTTTTCCTGATTAACTCTAGTGACACGACATGCATGCGTAATTCTCAGCCTGGTTTTAAAAGTCAGTTTAGTCATGAAGCAATGAATGAAGCAATTTTGAAGATGATAGGGACATTTGAGGGAAATAAATGAAGGCATTTTGAGATCACTTCAAGCATGAATTGTGTGATATTGGGGCAGATAAAACATAAAATACACTATTGAAATGCATCATGCTGCATCGGGTAAAGATGACGACAAGTTTGCCCCAAATTTGTAGGGGGGCGTTCGTGAGAGTGAGAGTGTTGTCCAATGGTGCTTTGTATGTAACATATGTAGAAGGCGAATGTGTGAATATGGTCATCAAGTCTTGCGCAATCAAAAGATGTTACGAATGTTTTCCTTGGTTTGTTTAATCGTGTTGTTTGTACTTGGCATGTTTTGAAGATTGGATTGACGAAGACATTTTGTTCTGCTATCTAAACACCTTATCCTTCGTTACCCCTTTGAGCCTCATTTATTTTCTTTCATACCCCTCTTTTGGAATCAGTGGCAAAGTTCAGAAACGCGAGCGCAAAAGATAAGTAAAGGAAGAAGAAAAAAAAAGTAAAAGAGAAAGAAAAGAATGAAAAAAACAAAAATCAAAGTTATCGTGAGAAGTGAGGGAACAATAGACTTCAAGGCCAAGGCCGGTGATTTAAGTCAGGAAAAAACAGCATGCGCACTAAGTGGATGGAAATTAACGTGGTTTGGAATTCATGAGAAACACAAAGGTGCAGTACATGTCAACACAAGAGCACGATGCAACAGATGGAGGGTGTTGGGCGGACGGATCAAAGGTATTTTCGGTAAAACACAAAGGCTGGTAAATGTTAGTTCATGAGCAATGTAACAGATAAAGGGAATTGGGTCTGAACGGAGAAGGGGCATTTTCTGTGATAAGGATGACAGAGAAAGTGGTTAGTCCATAAGCAAGCAAGGTCCTCGAGTGGAAATCAGTTTTCATGGGAAGTGAAGGAGCAATCGCCCTCAAACTCATGGCCACAAACCAACCACCACATTTTAAGCTGACAAAATTTTTCTTTGATTAAAACAAGGGCAAGAAATTTCGGTTGTTTCAGAAAAACCCTCCGTGGAGAAAGGCAGTCACCAAACAAGTTTGATTTTTGATTTTCAGAACCCTCATGGAAAATGGGACCTAGTTTAAAGTTTAGAAATAGCGTAATCTAGCATAAATGTATTCCAAAGGAATATAAGTTGGCTTAGAAGTTTGCATGTTCGAGATAGGATTCAATTAAGAATTTCCAAGACCCTCCTGAATAACGAGACTTAACTTTAAGATTTCGATTAGATAACAACATTTAGCGTAAATTCTGCTGTAGGGTACTATAATTCAGCCATGAAAGTTGTCACCCTTAAGATAAAATTTGACCTTTGATTTT
Source organism: Nicotiana tabacum (assembly GCF_000715075.1). Classification (NCBI taxonomy): domain Eukaryota; kingdom Viridiplantae; phylum Streptophyta; class Magnoliopsida; order Solanales; family Solanaceae; genus Nicotiana; species Nicotiana tabacum. The sequence continues at coordinate 2,980,508 of NC_134086.1, forward strand.
TAGGACCTTCCTGTATAATGGGGAGTAATTTAAAGATCCTCCTAGATAACAAGACTTAGCAAAAGTCACACCTGTAGAAGATATAACTTAGATTTAAAATTGCAGTTTAGTTAAGAGTTGTCAGGACCCCCCCTGAATAATGGGACCTACCTTTCAAATTCTTAGTAATACTTGGTAATATGATTTAGTTTTACACTCACATCTATGTCCAGCCACTGAACTGGGGCAGATTTTTTTTTTGTTTTTGCCTGTGTTGCTGAAGTCAGGAGCCCTCCTGGAGAGCAAGGAATACATTTCAAGTTTAGTAGTTAGGAGCCCGCCTGGAGAGCAGAGAATACATTTCAAGTCAGCAGTCAGGAGCCCGCTTGGAGAGCAGGACATACTTTCAAGCGCAGCAGTCAGGAGCCCGCCTGGAGAACAAGGGAGTACAATTTAAGTTTTAGCTTTCAAATTCTTTGTTTTGTCTATGTTGAAGTCAGGAGCCCGCCTGGAGAGCAGGGAATACATTTCAAGTTGAAGTCAGGAGCCCGCATAGAGAGCAGGGAATACATTTCAAGTTGAAGTTAGGAGCCCGCCTGGAGAACAATTTAAGTTTTAGCTTTCAAATTCTTTGTTTTGTCTATGTTGAAGTCAGGAGCTCGCCTGGAGAACAAGAATACATTTCAAGTTGAAGTCAGCAACCCACCTAGAGAGCAGGGAATACTTTCAAGCACAGCAGTCAGGAGCCCGCCTGGAGAACAAGGGAGTACAATTTAAATTTTAGCTTTCAAATTCTTTGTTTTGTCTATGTTGAATTCAAGAGCCCGCATGGAGAGCAGAGAATACATTTCAAGTTGAAGTCAGGAGCCCGCCTGGAGAGCAGGGAATACTTTCAAGCGCAGCAATCAAGAGCCCGCCTGGAGAACAAGGGATTACAATTTAAATTTTAGCTTTCAAATTCTTTGTTTTGTCTATCTTGAAGTCAGAAGCCCGCCTGGAGAGCAGGGATCACTTTCAAGTTGAAGTCAGGAGCCCGCCTGGAAAGCAGGGAATACTTTCAAGTCAGCAATCAGGAGTCCGCCTGGAGAACAAGGGATTACAATTCAAGTTTTAACTTTCAAGTTCTTATTGATATTTGGTAATGTGATCCATTTTACACTTACATCTGTGCCCAGCCACCAAACTGGGGTAGAAAATTTTCTTTGTTTTGTGTATTTTGTTGAAGTCAGGAGCCCGCCTGGAGAGCAGGGAATACATTTCAAGTTAGCAGTCAGGAGCCCGCCTGGAGAGCAAGGAATACATTTCAAGTTGAAGTCAGTAGCCCGCCTGGAGAGCAGGGAATACTTTCAAGCGCAGCAGTCAGGAGACCGCATGTAGAACAAGGGAGTACAATTTAAATTTTAGCTTTCAAATTCTTTGTTTTGTCTATGTTGAAATCAGGAGCCCGCCTAGAGAGCAGGGAATACATTTAAAGTTGAAGTCAGGAGCCCACCTGGAGAGCAAGGAATACTTTCAAGTGCAGCAGTCAGGAGCTCGCCTGGAGAACAAGGGAGTACAATTTAAATTTTAGCTTTCAAATTCTTTGTTTTGTCTATCTTGAAGTCAGGAGCCCGCCTGGAGAGCAGGGAGCACTTTCAAGTTGAAGTCAGGAGCCCGCCTGGAAAGCATGGAATACTTTCAAGCCATCAATCAGGAGCCCGCCTAGAGAACAAGGGAGTACAATTCAAGTTTTAGCTTTCAAGTTCTTATTGATATTTGGTAATGTGATCCACTTTACACTTACATCTGTGCCCAACCACCAAACTAGCGCAGAAAATTTTCTTTGTTTTGTCTATTTTGGTTAAGACAGGAGCCCGCCTGGAGAACAGGGAATACATTTCAAGTTAGCAGTCAGGAGCCCGCCTGGAGAGCAGGAATACATTCAAGTTTAGCAGTCAGGAGCCCGCCTGGAGAGTAGGGAATACATTCAAGTTTAGCAGTCAGGAGCCCGCCTGGAGAGCAGGTAATACATGTCAAGTTCAGCGGTCAGGAGCCCGCTTGGAGTGCAGGGAATACATTTCAAGTTCAGCGGTCAGGAGCCCGCCTGGAGAGCAGGGAATACATTTCAAGTTAGCAGTTAGGGGCCCTGCCTGGAGAATAGGGTCAGTTTTTACTTTAGTCAAGCTTATTTTATAGTTTTCCTAATCTATTCTTTAGTTTAATTTCATCATTGCATCAATAGTACAAGTGGTTTACAATTTTGCTAACAACTCACAAATCTTCCTAGTGCAAACTGGGGCAGAAAAATTTCTTTATTTTGTCTATTTTGTTATAATCAGACGCCCACCTGGAGAACAAGGGGAGACAACTCAAGTTTCTAGGGAAAACAGTTTCGAAGGAAGACAGTTCAAGTTTCAGGGGAAAATGGTTCAAGGTTCAAGGGAAAATAGTGTTAAGTAACAAGAGAAGGCGGTTCGAGTTCAACAGTCAGGCGTCCACCTGAAGAAAAGGAAAAGCATCTCATATTGCAATTCAAGTCAGCAACCAAAGAATCTCGTGGCAAGAATGTGAGTTAACAGTCCGAGGTTATCAACAGAAGTTAGTCACAATAAAGAAAAAGAGAGAAAGGCAAGAAATGAATCCAAATGCAGAAGTTGATGAAAGATGTGAACTGCTTAAGACATGGTGGAAGTCACAAGCACTACATGTCCGGTCTTGATCCAAAAGTTGTAGAAGAACGAGCTAGCACCTGCAGCTAACAAGCGCCAAGGTTCAAATCTAAAGTCTGCATGAAGAACCATTCAAGACTCAAGATCAAGCTTCAGAAGACTTATAGATAGGAACCTTGTAACTCGTAGTTGATAGGCTTAGCTAGTCTTTTTTTTCATTTGATTCTTAATGTAATAACAAGGACCGCAGACTGGAACCTCGGTGGAACGACACCCCGACCGGATCTCCATCTCGGCATACTCCGTCATCTCACTCATCTCTGAACTACACGTGGCCTGATTCCTTTATAGCCAAAGATATGTAGGCAACCCACATATACTAGGGCTCGGTCACATTCCCCTTTTCTCTTAGTTTTAGTCTCTCCAAATAAGGGTCGGGTCAAAAACCTGTCTAGTCAGTCTTTGTCTGAAAACTCTGTACGTTTCCAGTCAAAGAGGGGCAGCTGTAGACATGTGATTTTTGACCCTCCCCAAGATTTTTTATATATTAGCGTAAAATATTTAATTTAGGCGTAATATAGATATTTCAAGTAATTTTGGCTATTTTATTTTATTTTATTACAAGAAAACAAAAATCAAAAAATTAGGTTCATTAATATTTTGTAGTCATTTTTAATCTTAAAAAAAAATATATAAAAATATATAAAAATAGTATCGTATTTTTATTTTAATATGATATTTGAAAATGCCAAAAATAGGTTTGTTTTAATGATTAGTTTTATTTTAGCAATTATTTGAATAGTAGGATTAATTAATAAATGGGCCCGTATTTTTAATCTCGTTTGCAGGGAAAGAATAGAACTTGGGCTCGAGCAGCCTATTTTTATGTCTAATTTTGGACCTAGCCCATAATTTCTAGGCCCATACCCCTTAACCTAAAAATCCCTACAATCTACAATATACTAAAAAATCTAAAGGGGAGATAAGGCTGAAGAATGCTGAGGGCTGAAAACAAAAAACTGACGAGCAGCTGCGCATAAACCCCCCCCCCGACTCCATCTTCTCCAACGACCCCCCCCCCCCCCAAAAAAAAAACTTCATCCCCGTCGCACCCCAACATCCCTGAAACCAAACAGAGCTCTCTTCTCTCACGCCAACCACCACAACCGGCGTTCACCAGTTCCTCACTCGAGCTGTTGCTTCGCCGGAATTGATCACCGATGAGTGACGACGCCACTGGCACAGGTCTGGCCAGAAACTATAGAACGCAGCCACGATTCAGTCACTCATACAAAAATGAATATACTCGGTTTTCTTCTTGCATTTTCGTGACTCTCGTCTAAAAAATCAGAGGCGTCATTTTTTTAAATTTTCGTTCCAAAGTGGAGGTGATTTGAGATCGTGTACGGTTCGAAAGTTTTTGTACTTATTCGAGGTTTCATCAATAGTCTCCATCGAGGTGTTGTCCGTTGGTAGCCAGGTTCGTCGTGGTCGATTTTGGGTTTGTCGAATTTCAGTTCGTAGGTTTATCTGCCTATCTTTTGTGGCTTGTCATTTTCAAGCTGTCAAACAATCATATTTCAAATTTGCTCAAGGTCTATTTCTCCTTTCTTCTACTATTTTGCCTTAGTTCCGTGTTTCTGCTTTGTTGACCTTTTAGTTAAGGTTTTGTTGTTGCTTGTGATGCCTTAATAGTGTTTAACATGTTGTTATGATGATTCCTTCATGAATCTGTATTGGGGTGGAGTTCTTGTTGTTTGAAAACTTGATACCTTTTTGGTTGAATCAAATGTTTTGAAGCATTCAACACTATTGAAGTTCGTTCCATTTAATCACGGATTTTATGAGGAGATTTTAAGTTAATATTATGTTGAGGTTAATTCAAGATGTCTAAACTGGCCATATTGGAAATTGTCTTTAGCAAAGTTATTTATCCTGCTTATGCAAACCACGTAAGGAAACAATATGCAATGTAACATCACTTTTCTTGCTTTGTAAATCATAAGTGTAATTTAGTGCAAATCATAATGTTGATATCTTCTGTTAAGAAAACAAACGGATGATCTTGCTAGAATGGAATTGAAAGGAATCGAGGAGCGTCGTGACAAACAAAATGACAATTGTATGGTCCTCGTTTAATTAATTGTGATTTAAGCCTTAGAATTCAAGGCGTGCCATTTAGAAAATTTTCGTGGCCCTCGCAAAGTTAACAACGCGTAGTAGTTTTTAGGCGCGTTATTTAATAATTTACTTTCCTAAACTCGGGTGTGCATTTCATGTGACCCAAATCAAATCCCAAAACGTTGAATAAAATATGTTTAGAATTGCGGGTGCATTTCATGTGGCGCGATTCAAAGATATGTTTTAAACGACGTTCAATCTTCTTTAAAAATTAAATAAAAGTGGTTAAACGGTTAAATTTGCACATAGGTTCATAATTGATTAAAATCAGATAATTAAGCCGAATATGACAGTTGAACGACCGTGCTAGAACCACGGAACTTGGGAATGCCTAACACCTTCTCCCGGGTTAACTGAATTCCTTACTCGGATTTCTGGTTCGCGGACTGTTAAACAGAGTCAAGCTTTTCCTCGATTCGGGATTCAACCTGTGACTTGGGACACCATAAATCTCCCAAGTGGCGACTCTGAATCTTTAAATAAATAAATCTCGTTTCGATTGTGCTTTAATTGGAAAAACTCCCTTTATTTATACCTTTCGGGGGTGTAGGTAAAAAAGGAGGTATGACAATTTGTTCAAGTCTTTTCCTTTTATCTCATTATTTGACTCATACTAAACATGCCTTCATTTGCAAGTAAGTGTTTAAACTATTTGTTTGTTAAAAAGGACTAATTCATAAGTATAAGTTCGGTCGGGACCCATCGTTGTGGACCGAGATGGATGCCTAACACCTTCCCCTCAAAGTTATTTCGAGCCCTTACCCTAAATCTCTGGTAATGCATCTAAGAGTTAATCGCTCAAGGTGCCCTAACACACCATAATCCGTTAGGTGGCGACTCTTCAAAAACCCAAATTCCTAAAAGGAAATGAGTTATTACTCCCCATGAACGTCGGAACCTGGACTTCTCTCTCCCCGCGGAGGGAAAAAAGGGGGCACGAAACCCGTATATTATCCCAACATGCCAAACTTGGATGAAAATTCATTTTCTTTGACTTGCTTCCCTCTCATCTTTATGAATTTACTCATCACTTGTGAAATAGCATAATCCTTATAAACTCTGAATAATCTTTTTCTTGGATTGATGTCAATTACCTTATGGCAAATTCAATATACAATACTACAGGGTGAAACATAGTCGTAATTTAATACTGTGAAGCGTAACATCATCGTAATGTAATACTGCAAGGCGTAACATCATCGTAATATAATACTGCAGAATTTAACATCATCATAATATAATACTATAGGATGTAATATTATCGTAATATAATATTGCGAGACGTAATATCGACGTAATTTTGCGGGGTGTAACATCGTACCTTCTGAGTATGTCGAAGGCTTCCCTTAGATGGTCGATATGGTCCTCCTTTCTCTTTGACTTGACCAACATATCATCTATATATACTTCCATGATCTTGACGAGTTGACCTTTGAACATTTTGGTCACTAGCCTCTAGTACGTTGCCCCTATATTTTTTAACCCAACGACATCACTCTATAGCAGTACGTCCCCTGGTGGGTGATGAAAGTGGTTTTTTCCCGGTCCTCCTGCTCCATGTGGTTTGGTTGTAGCCCTAGTAGGCATCCAAGAAACTCAGCAGTCCGTGCCCAGCTGTGGCGTCGATGAGTTGGTCGATGTGGGGCAGCGGGAACGAGTCTTTTGGGTAGGCTTTGTTCAGATATGTGAAATCCACGCACATTCTCCACTTACCGTTCTTCTTTTTCACCATGACCATATTGGCGACCCACTGAGGGTACTTCGATTCTCTGATAGAACCGTTTATTAACAATTTCTCGACCTCTTCACGAACTGCATCGTTTATCGGAGAGTTGAACTATTGTCTAATTTGCCTTAGCGGGGGGTAAAATGGATCGACGTTCAACTTATGAGTTGCTATCTCCGTTGGGATACCTGGCATGTTTGCATGGGAAAAAGCAAAAGGTCTACGTTATTTTTTTCAAGAATTGATGAAATTTACTTGGATCTTGGAGTTTATGGACGATGAAAGCTTTCTTGCTGTGGTCGTCGTCTAGTGGGATACGGTCGAGGTCCTCTACGGTTGACCTCGTGGCTTCTATGATTTTAGGGTCGCTGATGATGTCTTTCTTTTCATCGCCATCTAACCCCGACTTCGTTAATTACTATTCTTCTTTGGCTTTTCCTTTCAACTATTGGGTGTATGTGCAGTCTTGGGCAATACAGTAGAATACTCCACAGAGGGTGGGAAATTAAAGACTTGGTACAAAATGGAGGGGATGACTTTCATGGAGTGTATCCATGGTCGACCTATAATGGCATTGTACATCGTATCCTGGTCCATGATGTGGAACATGGACACGTGGTCTCCAAGGTGACTCCACCGGCCAAGACGGGCAGCATGATTTCTCCAGATGTTCACTCAACTGCATTGTTAAAACCTGTTAGCGTGATGCAGCATGGCACTATCCTGTCCTCGAGCTTCATTTGGGTGAGAACTCGAGGATGGATGATGCACGCGCCGCTTCCATCATCGACCATGATACGTCTTACATCAGTATCAAAAACACGTAAAGTAATGACAAGGGCGTCATAGTGAGGAAAGACCAAACCATGGGTATCTGACTTTTCGAAGATAATACTTTCTTCGAGCCCGTCATACCGTTTGTGGCTGATTGACCGCTTGAGTTTGTGGGTGGTGGTGAACTTCACGTTGTTGATAGATGCGTCGCCTCCTCCTCCGATGATCATTTGAATGGTCCGAACTGGGGAAGGTGGTTTGGGCGTCACCTGGTGTTGTTCTCGTCTGCGAGCGAAGTTCGCTCTTCCTCGGTCACTCGTTAGTTATCTCAAATACTCCTGGTTGAGCATATTTACTACCTCCTACCTCAAGGCGATGTAGTCTTCGGTCTTGTGGCTTCACTCCTGATGGAATTCACAGAGGGCGTTTGATTTTTTAGTGTTTATGTCGATCTTCATCTTTTGTGGCCATTTTACCTTAAGGCCGAGCTTCTCTAGAGCGTAGACTATCTCTGAAGGAGAAACATAAAAGTTATGAGCAGATAACAGTGGAGGCATACCTCTTTCGTTTCGGTGAGTCCCTGTTTGTGGCCTGGGTGAGCCGTTACCGTAGTGGGGAGGTGGTACAACGGCCGTTCTGGTGTACAACTAGTGTCTTTCGCGATTGAGGTGCGGACCTGCATGATCCCTCCTGTTGTCGTTTTCGCGGTCTTTTCTCGAATCCATCTGGACTGACGTCAATCGCTGGGTTGGCCCATTAAGTTCGTCCTCGTCCGCTCTCACCTCGGCACAATAAGCGTTATGTATTTCTTCCCAAGTGGTGGGAGGGTACTTCATGAGTCTGTTCAACAGTTTTTTGGTCGCCTTCGACCCGCTCCTGTTTAGCCCATTTTGGAAAGCTTCTACTGCCATCCCCTCTAACACATTTGGAAGGGTCACTCTCACTCTTTTGAACCGGCGAGAGCCTTCGCCATGTGGCTGTTTGATGGCGAATATATCATTCACCCTAGCTTCTGCTTTCTTGGCCCCTGCATGGGCGGTGACGAACTTGTCGGCCATTTCTTTAAATGTCTGTACAGATCATGCGGGCAGTTGCGAGTACCGTGTTAATGCTTCCCCGATTAGGGTTTCACCAAATTTTCTCAACAATGTAGATGGCACCTGCTCTTTAGCGAGGTCGTTGCCTTTCACTGCAATGACGTAGTTGATGATGTGATCCTGATGGTCCATTATGCCATCGTATATATTCAGGTATGGTGGCATCTTGAATGTTTTGGGTATAGCATGTGGTGCAGCCTCGTCGCTATATAGTTGTTCCACAAACTGGACAACGTCCCGCTTTGGTAGGAATTTTGGGGTGTCCGGTATCTTATCTTCCCTTTCTTGATGCTCTCTCATTTGGTCGTAGAGTGCTTTGTTCTCGTTCTCCATCTCCTTATTTTTCATAGGACAACAACGGTGGTGTTATTACCTGCATCATTAACAGGGTGAGTGATACCTGTCAAGGGAGGCAAAGTGTGTTGCTCATTGGTTGTTGTTGCGATGTCGACTCGTGCACCCTATCTGCTCACCCTCTAAGCGGGTTTGTCGAGTATACTGTTGAGTGTATTCATTAGTCATGCTTCTAGTAGTTTTTTTATCGCTGGTGGTGCTTCTTCTGTCGCGGACGTAGATGCTCCCTTTCCATGAGAAGCGGTAACACTGCCATGAGGGGGTGAATCACTTCGCTAGGTGAGGCGCTTGGTGTCACGTTCTCCTCGTGCTCTCTGTGAATTTCATTGATGGTGTTTATGAGATTAGTAGTAAGGTCTGCCACTACTTTTAGTCTTTGTTCTCCATTTCCTGTCATGTTAGATTATGCAAGTGGGGGAAAAGTCATGTATTTTGCTATTGGTGTGTTTTTGTAGATCTAGAAAAACTATGATTTTGACTAGAAAGTCCCCATAGATGGTACCAATTTGTTTGACCAAAAAGTATAACACTCTTTGTTAAACTAATCAAAAAATAAATAAGGTGAAAAGTGAATCCTAGTCAAGCATAATAATTCTTAGATCTAGCTAAGTGTTTAAATGGTATTGTCTACTTAACGCGCGGAATCGGTTATCAGATTATTAAATGCACGCTTTTTAGAATAAATGAAGAATGAATGATAAGCAATAAATATGGAAAATGGCAATAAATGTAAGTAGGAAGAACGATTCACCCAAATATTGAATGATGTGGAAGATTCTTCCTTCTGACAACAAAGTGTGGCGATAAGTAAGAAAATGAACAATGCTTTCTTGGCTCGTGTGAGTAGAAATGAAGAATAATTGACAAAATCAATCACTGTGGAAAGGTAAATTTTTGTGTTTTCTCTTAAGAGTCAACTTCTTACAATAGTTTTTCTCAAAATCAATCTCACGTGCCTCTTTCCCTCTCTCTCCTTTCCTATTTATATGGGATATTCTCTAAAAAATCATAAAAAGTACAACAAAGAGAATATTCAAGGGAATATTCTTGTCGCTAGTTCCAAGACTACACTGATCGTTGTTCCTACTCTTCGCTTCTCGACCTCGGCTTTAACGGCTTGCTCAGCGACTGCTCGTTGTTGGGCTTTGGTCGACCTCGGCCTAGTCGCCCAAATCGAAACAAAGTCTTCTCACTTAACGATCTTACCACGCCTAACTTCCTAAGTCGGATTTTGACCCATACAGGGTAGGCGCCTATCAAAGTCTTGAGTTTGATCCTTAACTGACTTGTGATTTTTGCGTTTCTCTTGTAGAAATCAGAGGTTATTTTTCGTAATTGATTTGCAACAAAAAAATTGTTTTTCGTAAGTGAACACTTGACCGTTACTCCACAAAACCATCCAGCTGGAGCCATTTTTTATCATAAGGTAAAAGCAAGAGGGTGTTTGAATTAACTTATTTTAAGTGCTTATTAATTTTTAAGCAATATTCTAATTTATGTAGTGTTTGGCAATGATAAAAAGTGTTTAAAAGCACTTATTTTTAGGTATGAAAAGTACAAAAATAAGCCAACAATCAAAAGTTGGGTATTTCCAACTTATGACTTTTGGCTTTTAGCTTAAAAACTACTTTTTAAAAGCCAATCTAAACACCCTCTAAGAGCTAGTTTGGCTTAGCTGATTTAGAGTAGCTGATAAACATTAGGTGTTGAAAAGCACTTTTAAGTGCTGAAATTGATTTAAAAATAAGCAGTTACGTGTTTGGATAAAAGTGCTGAAATAAATAATAAGCAGCTGAAGAACTGGATATACGAAGAGTTTTGTTTTAAAAAGAAATATTTTAGGGATAAAATAGTAAATATATTGGTCAAACCTAAAGTGCTTATAAGTTGAAATTTGATAAGTTGGGGGAGACCAACTTATGGCTTTTGACTTATTTTTAACTTATAAGCACTTTTAATTTTATCAAACGCGTAAATAAGCCAAAAAGTGCTTATAAGCCAGTTTGACCAACTTATAAGCTTAGCCAAATACCTTCTAAATCTGTTTACAATAGTTACAATCATTTTATTATTTATTTATTTTTTTAAAAAAAACTTATGTATGCCACTTATTTTTACCTCTTACATAAGTGATCATTTGTTCCTATAAAATTACAATGTGTTGTTCTTATACAATGGATAAACAAATTAGAAGGTAGAAAAGCAAAGGAAATAAGGAAACTTGAACAAAGTCTCTAGTTCATGTGTGTGATGGGGGAGGGTAAAAGCTAGCCCCTGATATTTTTATCAATTATATATTTATTGAATTAATATAGACACCAAATTCGGATAATAAATATTTTTACAGTTAGAACGAGTGTGGTCAATGGTGGGTACAGGCAGGGCCGTATTCAGAGTGCGGTGTATGGGTTTTCGGGAACGCAGTAACTTTTGCATATAACCTATATTTTTATTAATTTTTTTATTAAATATCTATAAATATCTAACGGTAAACCCAGTTATTATGATATATTAATTTGAGATTGCGATAGGAACCCATAAATTTCAAATTCTGAATCCGCCTCGAGGAGATTAGGAGAATCAAGGCAGGTCTTATGTGGGTTGGTATGCTGTATGTATGCAGACAAATACATACAATAGGGAAAGCCGCAAAATCCAAGGAGCCGAAGCCGCCATTGAGAAATGAGTCATCTCAATTCCCACGTTGTAGGACCCATGCACACCTAATACTACTTGATAACAGTTGATTCCCATAAAAAAAATAAAAAATAAAAGTGCGTGACTTCACGCTCTGTCAACAACCAATAAAGGGAAAACAACAACTATCCATTTTGTTTAGATGTAGGATTTAGGGCCGGGCGTATATCGAGTATAACCGATAGTCCGAATCGAAAAAAATTTATTGGGGTATCGATATCGGGTTATTGGATTAACGGTTCGGTAACGGTTTAATATTTTTTCATTATTGGGTTATCGGTTTGGGCCTCGGTTTGCCCAAATTCTTAACGGGTAAACCGATAACCGAATAAGAATTAGTACTATTTCAGTTGTATTTGGACAACTATTGAATTACTAGTACTATTGTTGCTCTTGCTATAATTAGACTCTGAAAAAAGACATTGATCTCTTGATTATGCTTTGGCAGGAAACCAAAAATTATTATTATGTTCCTGTTAACTTCTATTTCCAGCTAATTGGAGATGAAATGCTTGTGGAGTTGTAATATTAATTTTTGAGATTGCACGGGTCTTGAATTTGTCAAAATAAAGCATGCTTCAAATATTAGTTGTGGCCAGAACGCAGAAATGGGTAGTATACTATATGTGAATTCTTCTCTTTTTAACTTAATTTCAGTGAATTTTTTTTTAACTCTAGTTTGAGTTATCTTATCGGATAAACTGATAACCGAACCGATAATAGTCAATAACTGATTAACCGATAACCGATAATCAATATCTTATCGGTTCGGTTATCGGTTTATTATATATGTAAACCGATAACCGATATGCAAAATCGATAATATTCATAACTGAACCGAACCGGCTAATGAGGAGAAATAGGAGAAAGAAAAAAAACTTGAGATAATTTGGCTGACACAAATATTATAGGCAACAATTTACCAAGATATTTACACCAACTCAATACCTGAATTAATATATGTATTCACAAATATAATTATTACTAAACCATAATTATTTAGTTAATATGTCTATATTATTTTATCTTTTAACCACAATAAATTAGTATAATTTGATTAAATATTCGATGCGGATAAACTTTTACTAATAATATATCTCTCAAATTCAAATTTGTTCTAGTCTTTATTTTATCCAAGCCAAACGAGATAAATTTTTTTGATCCCTCGATTACCAATAACGGATTAACTCTTAGACAAGTACTCGATGAATCATTATTGTTGTCTATATAAGGCATTGTTATTTAGATCAATTTAATCTACAATGTCTTATCACATGTTGACAATAACTTATGAAGAAAAGTGTAATAAGTTATATACTAATGCTTTTTGCAAAAAAAAAAAAAAAAAAAAATTGACTATGTGACATTAGAAAAGACAACAAAATAAACAGTGAGATGAAATTATTTTCCTCACAAATTTTTTCTCCCACTTGAGATGATTTAAACAATAAAATAAATTTACTGAAAATACTGTAATGAACAAAATACGCCCAATTATTGATACCCCATTAAGATTACTTGCATGCATGTCAAAAGTGTTGTGTTGTATTTTGAAACTGATTGATGGTCTTTATCTCCTCTAGCGCATTTATCCATAAGAAAAAAGGTTTTTTTACTCTTAAAAATTGATTAAATCAAAGAGCCAAATATAACAATTTGTTTTATTATATATAAGCGTTGCGGCATTTTTTTTACTCATAATGTTTCATACAGTAAAAGTTATTGAACGATGACGACAACAATAACATACCCAGTATTATCTCATATCGTGGGATCTGGAGAGGGTAGTGTATACGCAAAACTTACGTCTACCTTGTGAGGATAGATAAGTTGTTTCCAATAGACCATCAGCTCAAGAAAGCATAAGCACCACATTAACAAAAATATAGAAAAGAAGGGACAGTACCAAAAACCATATAAAAGCAGAATAAAAACAACAAGACAATAAAATGATTAACAATGAAAGAAAATAACGGTTAGTCATAAAAACCTACTACCAACAGAAAGTGAGACCACGTGACAATACTACTGTTATGAACACTCTACACTACCTACTCTACTGTCCTAATCCTCGACCTCCATACTTTCCTATAAAGGGTCATGTCATCGGTTAGCTGAAGTTGTGCCATGTCTTGCCTAATCACCTCTCCTCGCCTCTACCCTACCTCTCCGTTGGCCCTCTAATGTCAACCTCTCACACCTCATCACCGGGGCGTCTGTGCTCTTCCTCCTCACATGACCAAACCACCTAAGTCGCACTTCCCGCGTCTTGTCCTTAATAGGGGTCACACCCACGTTGTCGCGAATAACCTCGTTTTTTTACATATCTAACCTGGTGTGCCCGCACATCCATCTCAACATCGTCATCTTTGCTACCTTCATTTTCTGGACATGAGCGATCTTGACTGGCCAACACTTTGTCCCATACAACATTATTGGTCTGACCACCACTCTATAAAACTTACCCTTAAGTTTCGGTGGCACCTTCTTAACACACAAAATACCAGAAAGCAAGTCTCTATTTCATCTATCTTGCCCCAATACGATGTGTGACATCTTCATCAATCTCCCCATCCCCTTGAATAATAGACCCAAGGTACTTAAAACTCCCTCTCTTAGGGATGACCTGCGAGTCTAGCTTCCCCTCATCTTCCCCTCCTTGAGTCTCGCCACTGAACTTACACTCCAAGTATTTTGTCTTGGTCCTGCTCAACTTGAAACCTTTAGATTCAAGGGTCTGCCTCCATACCTCTAATTGTGCGTTCACACCATCTCGCGTCTCTTCAATCAATACAATATCATCTGCAAATAGCATGCACCACGGCACCTCCCCTTGGATGCAGCGCGTTAGTACGTTCATCACCAGAGCAAACAAAAAAGGGCTGAGTGCCAACCCCTGATGTAATCCCATTATGACCGAAAGATGGTTTGAGTCCCCACCCACCGTCCTTACTCGAGTCTTTACTCCATCATACATGTCCTTAATCAACCTAACATAGACAACATGTACATCTCTAGCCTCCAAACATCTCCACAAAAACCCACTCGGAACTTTATCGTACGCCTTTTATAAGTCGATGAATATCATATGCAAGTCCTTCTTTCTCTCACTATGCTGCTCCATCAATCTCCTAACAAGGTGGATGGCTTCTGTAGTCGAACGCCCTGGTATAAGCCCAAACTGGTTCCCCAAAATAGACACTCTCTCCTCACTTCAGAAAATACGATAACGGTTGCACACGACCAACAGAGGGCCGCGATATCCACACCCCATCGGATATCACGGCGCAGATCTCGGCCCGTATCGTCAGCGGATTAGTGATTAACGAGAAAAAAGATTTTTTACCTTTCTTAGAATTGTACTAGGGGTGAAACTCTCCTACTACATGAAGGGGATAGTTTTGATTTAGTGGACATATTGTAACACGCATATCAAGGCAGTATAATTTTATTTTGTTATTCATTCTCTATTGGCTCTGAACCGAGCAAAACCAATATCCAACCCAAGTTCAAGCTGGGCCATAGCATCGCAATTGGTTTAATTATTCATTTTGTCTTGCATTCGTTTATCTAATTTTTTTGATTACTTGTATTGAATTATCCACATAACTTTAAAACCGTATACAAATTTAAATGTTATCCGTTATAAGGGTAAACAGGTTGGATACTTGGATATAAAAGTACTAATACTAGATATGATATCATATAATAGGTGGAGTATTGGTAAGTAAAAAATTTTAATCTAATTATCTACAACGAAAATATATCCTTAATTTCTTGCCTTTGTTTCTCTCCCACTCTCTGTTCTTAAGTAAAAATTAACTTCTCTCAATCAAATGACCTCTTCTTTGGTAGCTTTTGTTTCCTTCATTTTTTTTGTTGCTGATATAGTTAAATAGAAGCTAATTATTTTTGTTGGATATATGCAACGCAAGCATATTGTTATGTTAATACTTTTGAGAATTTCGAGTGGCAATAATGTATAAATATTAGTTGAAATGAGTACAATGTAAGAGTAATAAAATATTTGTAAATGAATATTACTTCACTTATTAGTAAGAGGTGCTGTTTCATTTGAATGAAAATTATTTTTCTCCAAATGAAAATGTTTTGAACATTTTATGGTGATTTTTTTTTTTGGTATGGTCATAAAAACGCATCCTTATTCCACAAACAAAATAAAGGAGCATAATACCTTAAGTATTTCATTTGTTTTCTATGCTTTCCCCTCTTTTTTATTTCTCTTTCCCATATTTTTCATGCAAAGGTTCCTTTAATTTCCATTTCATTTCGTACTTAGCAAACATAAACACTAGCAAAAAAAAAAAAAAAAAAAAAACTTAGATATTGGTTGAAGTAAGTGGTAAGATAAACAAAAATTATGAGATATTCGTAAATAACCATTACTTCTTCTTAATAGTGATAAAGTCATCATTTATCTTAGTCAAAATTATTTTTTCTTACATATATACAATTTTAGAATTTTAAGGTAAAAAAAATTTCGTAGAATTTTTTTATATCGTACGAAATATAATCTTATTTCATTACAATTAAAGTTATGGTGAGATGGTAAATATTTCCCTTATATTCTTAATTAAAAATCTCAAGTTAGAGTAATGTAATTTTTTATATAAAATATATTATTTTAAGTAAATTTTTTTGATGTGAATCCAAATTAATTGGGTGCAAAAAAGAAAAACATCCTTATTGACCAAACAAAGGAGCATATCACCTTTTGTTATTTCATTACATTTGTTTCCTATTCTTTTGACCCCTTTTCAGATTTTCTTCCCTTGTTTCTATACAAAGGTCCCTTTTCATTTTCTCTCCTACTTTCCAAATTAAAAAAAACGTAAATTAGTTAAAAAATTAAAAAATAAAATAAATTAGTTAAACCACTCTGCCCCAACCCCATTTCTCTCTCTTTCACTACCTCTCTAAACCCTAATGATTTAAACGCGCACACACACACACACTCAACCAATTCGCACACACTCCAATTTTTCGCTGTCTCTCCCCGCAACCTCCTCCTCCTCCTCCTCCTCCTCATTTCTTCTTCATTCTCTTCGATTTCTATAAAACCCTAGAAGAAGAAGGGAATTTGGAATTTCAATTTCCCTTCTTCTTTTCTAATTTCGTTTTTTTGTGTGTGAAGTTATGGATCTTCAGAACCTTGCTATTGTTCTTCGTGGTGCACTTAGTCCTAATCCGGATGAACGTAAAGCTGCTGAAGAGAGTCTTAATCAGGTTTAATTTTGTTCACTAAAGCATTATTCTTCAATTTGAAGTTTCTCGAGAATAAACTTAATTTAATCGGATTTGATTTGTTATGCTGTTTTTTAGTTCATTAAAGCATGGGTGTTGAATTGACTTGCTTGAGAGTAAACTGAATTTAATCGGATTTGCTTTGTTATGATTAAATTATGAGTAATACAAAAGTAAAGCTGCTGAAGATAGTTTCAATCAGTTTGAATTCTGTTTATTAAAGCAATTTTGTTGAATTTGAAGTTGCTCGAGATTAAACAGAAATCAATTGGATTTGTTATGTTATGATTAAATTATGAGTAATACAAACATAAAGCTGATTTTATTGTTTATGAAAGTATTATTGCTGAATATTAAGTTGCTCGAGAACAAACTTAATTTAATCGGATTTGTTTTGTTACTACTAAATTATGAGTAATACAAAAGTAAATTTGCTTAAGATAGTCTCAATCAGGTTTAATTTTGCTTATTAAACCATTATTGTTGAATTTTAAGTTGCTCGAGAGTAACCTGAAATCAATTGGATTTATTTTGTTATGATTAAATTATGATAATACAAATATAAATCTGTTTTATTGTTTATGAAAGTAATATTGTCAAAAAGTTTAAGTTGCTAGAGAGTAAACTGAATTTAATTGGATTTGTTATGTTGTTTAATTTGCAGAACAGTCTGATCTAAATTTCTCATATAATTTCTATTTTTGGTACTTTTGGACCTGAATTATGGATTCCTTTTTAATTTTTATATATATATATAAACATACTTTTACTAGTTCGGGGAGTTTGGTAATTGTAGGATTGAGCTTTAATTGATTTGACTTAGGTGTTATTATTAACTTTTTTGTTTACAAAAAAAGCATTAGTGTTAAATTTTAAGTTATTTCAGCTATTTGTGATTGTTGAATTTGAGTTATTTTAGTCTGTTTGGATCACAAGCTCACAGGTTGACATTATAGGATATTGAAATCTCAGCAGACCAAATATGTGGACATTGGATTCTCTTGATTTTATTTATTCCTGAGTGCACCTATGTTTGCAGTTTCAGTATACTCCCCAGCATCTTGTGAGATTGCTGCAAATCATAGTAGATGGGTCTTGCGACATGGCAGTCCGGCAGGTGGCTAGCATTCACTTTAAGAACTTCGTTGCAAAGAATTGGTCCCCTCATGATCCTGGTAATGGCCGTATTATTACCCCCCTTCATCTAAAAAAGGAAAAATAATTTTTTTTATATATTTGGAATTAAATGTCAAAAATTATACTTCACAACTTTTTTCATTAGTGATTGAGTAAATTTGGTATTTACTGAGAAAATTGGTGTTGATGTAGCTGAGCAATCAAAAATTCTGCTAAGTGATAAGGAATTGGTGAGGCAAAATATTCTCATATTCATTGCACAAGTTCCCTCATTGCTGAGGTATGATGGCTCATCTGTACACATTGTACTGTGTTTCTTATGTTTATTTGAAAAGACAAAATGTGGATATTCCTTTTCTTTTCTTTTTTTTAATTTTGGACTCTCATAAGTAGACAAGTTTGTTACTCTGAACAGAGTACAGTTGGGGGAATGCCTTAAGACAATGATACATGCGGACTACCCGGAGCAGTGGCCAACACTTCTTCCATGGGTAAAGCATAATCTGCAGGATCAGCAAGTTTATGGTGCTTTGTTTGTTCTGAGAATTCTCTCCAGGAAATATGAGTAAGTTGTTGATTTAGATGGGTGCTCGTGTTCAGCAATCTCTTTTTTGTTCCTTTGGTAGCTGTTGAAATATGTTTCTGCATATTGTGCTTTACAGTTCCTCTACTGGTTCATGACCAGTGAATTTTGCGCTACAGGATGTACTTTTCATGTATTTGAACCCTTTATTTTGTACTTCAGGTCTTAACAGAGTACTGTCTATTAGCAACACCAAAAACATATATAATGTATATAGGTATTTATGCATGTTATTTACGAAGGTAAAAAAAACATGCATAGAAGAGTTACTGTTGCTCTTGTAACAAATTATAATAGTAATTACCTTTGCTCTCTTGTAAAAATGAGTTGTTATGAGTCTGCAGGTAGTTGACTTTATAAATCAGGCTTGTAAATTTTGGGTGTATTGAGTATGACAATGGTCGGTGTTGTTTAATCCCTTAAAAAACTCGGACGAGATCAAAATACTGCGTGAGAGCTTATCCAGCATCTTTTTTTTAATCTTTTGATTTGGGTGGTGGGTGTCGTGGTATTTGACTCTTAGCACTACCTTTTTTAACTGAAAAAGGGTTTTAAACAACTTATCTTGTTCAAAATGGTTTTTATTACAGTGTAAGCAATTTATTTTTGCGGGTACTTGTTTAGAAACCCCAAGTTGTACACATGTATATATAATAGTGTCAAAGAGTTCTTAGCAATTGGTTTAATACTAGCACAGTGCAGGGTTAGCAATTCTTCCATCTGTTTTTTGAAAAAAAATATGCTGTTGAGTGGTTCTGTCGCATTGTCGTGAAGTTGTTTATCAGATTTATCTATGAATCTTCCTTCTTCGCCCATGATCACCTGGATGATGGAATTCTGACATATTTTCTTCTGTACTCATGTCTTGTTTCTATTTACCAGATTCAAATCTGATGAGGAGAGGACACCTGTTTATCACATTGTTGAGGAAACTTTTCCACAGCTTCTCAACATATTCAACAGGCTTGCTCAGATAGCAAATCCTTCCATTGAAGTAGCAGACTTGATCAAGCTCATTTGCAAAATATTCTGGTCATCCATATATGTATGTTTTGTATTGATGTTTTTTCACTAAAGCTGTTCACATTAGTTCTTTGTGTCATGCAGTGGTGATGTCTGCATCTTGTTTAGATACTGTAAACCACATCAAATTTTGGTTTTCCTCTACCTTTGTAGAGAGGGGTGGATTGTCTTTCTTTTATGATAAGATTTTTTAGGCAAAGCTTGCATCATCCGTTTATTTTGGAATATTTTGGTTCTCTTATAAAGCTGTATGTCCTGATGTGGGTCGGTGTTTGCAAAAACCTTTTAAGAAACATTTGGTCCGTGTGGGAGTTTCTGTCAGTTTGCCTTTTCATCTTTTGTCAGTCTTTTGAAATATTCTTTATTTGACTAATATTTTATAGAAGTGACCTGGATAATATAAGCTATCACTTCTAATATTCAATTTCATTGCTGATAAAAAGCTGAATTGGTTTGTGCAACTCCTTACCTTTTCTATATCACACTCTTTTCCAGTTGGAGATTCCGAAGCAGTTGTTTGATCCAAATATGTTCAATGCCTGGATGGTCCTTTTCTTGAATATGTTGGAGAGGCCTGTCCCTCTGGAAGGCCAACCAGCTGATCCAGAGCTAAGGAAATCATGGGGATGGTGGAAGGTGAAAAAGTGGACAGTCCATATACTGAATCGACTATACACCCGGTAAATTTATACCCTTTTCCTTATGTGGTTCTGGTCCATTATGACTTGCTTCTAATATTGATCTCACTTTTTTTCTTTTGTTCCTCATTTCTTACTCCTTTCTGGTTTCTCCAGGTTTGGGGATTTAAAACTTCAAAACCCAGACAACAAAGCTTTTGCTCAAATGTTTCAGAAGGGTTATGCGGGGAAAATTCTGGAGTGCCACCTTAATTTGTTGAATGTTATACGTGCTGGTGGTTACTTGCCCGATAGGGTGATCAACCTCATTTTGCAGTACCTGAGCAATAGGTTTGTGCAACTACTTAGTTTACGGACTCGATGAATTATGTCACATATGCCTATCTGTAAGTAGTTCCTTGATTATCTCCTTTGGGAAATTTGCTTATATTTAGTAAGCAAAGCATATAGTGGCCTTGGGTTTTAGTAACTTGATAAGACTTGTTGGATTTATTTAATTGCAATACGAAACTTTGATTTCTTTATAATGCTACGTTTTATAAGTGGATTAATGATGGATGCTCTAATGTGGATATAATGAGAGAAAAAGCAAGTAACTGCATAAAGGTGCTGGCTCATTTGTAATTGAGAAAAAACTTCTCTTTGAGCTCTTCTAGTTGTGAGCTGAAAGTGAGAGCTTGGTCAGCGAGAATGCATTATGAAATGGATCAAAGCATTATAAAAGGTCTTCTGTGCGCTCATTTTCTATCGAGGAAATACCATATATGAGGTAGCAGGCGGCAGGCCTTAGCAAAAGTAAAAAGAGGGCAGCTCAGTGCACTAAGCTCTCGCTATGTGCGGGGTCCGGGCAAGGGCCGGACCACAAGGGTCTATCGTCATTCTATAACTGACTGGATGCTTATCACTGATTCTCATTTTGTTCAAGGAAAGTAGACACCTCAGTTTTGAGTGGGACTGAATATCATATGGCTTATAGTTCTTTGAGTTGACAGAAAAACATAAATCTCGATTTTCTTGTAAAGAAAATGACTGGATATTAGGGTCTTACTTTTTAGATAGCGATCATCTTTTCTAAAGGTCTTCTATCTGCTCTGCTTCTGCTACTTTGCTTTATTAATCTGTCGCCAGATGCCAAACCTATTATTTTTTCGTAGTTTGATTTCTACTTCTACTGCTTATTAATGATTGACCGTAGTACATGCTTAGTTAATGCACTACATTATTTTTACATTTTTCTGGCTACTGAATCACTCTACTTTGTACTGTGCAGTATCTCAAAGAGTAACATGTACAGCTTGTTGCAACCCAGACTTGATATTGTTCTTTTTGAGATCATCTTTCCACTTATGTGCTTCAGTGATAATGATCAAAAGCTCTGGGAGGAGGATCCACATGAATATGTTAGGAAGGGTTATGGTAACGTCATTTACTATAATATATATTGATGTCCCTCCACTCAGCTGAGTTCAATCATTTTGGATTGACTTCCCTCACTATAATTCTGTAGATATAATTGAGGACTTATATAGTCCCAGAACTGCTGCAATGGATTTTGTGAGCGAGTTAGTCCGGAAGCGTGGTAAAGAGAACCTTCAAAAATTTATACTATTCATTGTCGAGATTTTTAAGAGGTATCTTTTTATGTTACTTCACATGGTAACAGTCAGGTTAAGCTCTTTTCGTGGTATCAAAGTTCTTGTGTTTGTGTGTTGCATTTGTTTTTTCAGATATGAGGAGGCAGCCCCAGAATATAAGCCATATAGGCAGAAAGACGGTGCTCTCCTTGCAATTGGAGCTCTATGTGATAAGCTGAAACAAACCGAACCTTACAAATCAGAGCTTGAACGTATGCTTGTTCAACATGTATTCCCGGAATTTAGCAGTCCTGTGGGCCATCTTCGAGCCAAGGTTTGTTGGACTGTCTTCTTGACCTTTGTTAATGTGCAGTTTATATGCTCTTATACCGACTTAGTTTTATTCTGTATAATGATTTCCTTTAGATTTTCTGGTAGACGATTAATGAGGCAAATGCTGAAATATGTACATCTTTTATTCACCTTTCCCCTCATTTAGCAGAAGCATTTTAATTTGATATTGTGTTAATTCATTTTACAATATATGGATGTACAAGCTGCAATTATCAGCACACCGTACCTTTCATTTTGGAAGTGTTATTTCTAAAACTTCCTGGTTCATCAGTCTCTTGTAGATTAATCAATTTTGTCTAAATATCCTGGGTACTGTTTGTTTTGGTATTGTTGACGCCATATGTTCTCAGTAATCTTTACCAATTTCTGGAGGAAGATTGCTACTTTACTCATTCCTCATATTTGAAACTGTGCAAATGGAGGGTTTCTTCGTTTTTTCTTAGTTCCTTGCTTAGTCTTCACAGTCTCCACACAATGTGTCTATTCCCTACTTTATTTTTGATAGCAATAGTTGCATTTAACAATGTTTTCCTATAACGGGGAGCATTTAGAGAATTTTGTAGATTCTTTTTTTTGTATGTTTTTTCTGTTTAACATAGCTTTTGATCTTCCAAATTAGTCTGGATACCGCCTCATCATTTTAAATGTTTTATCTTTCTGCCATAACAGGCAGCATGGGTTGCAGGACAATATGCCCATGTTAACTTTTCAGATCCAAATAACTTCCGCAAAGCATTACACAGTGTTGTGGCTGGAATGCGTGATCCTGATCTCCCTGTTCGTGTTGATTCTGTTTTTGCTTTACGATCGTTTGTTGAAGCCTGCAGAGGTAAACATATACTCGACATTTTGTTCTCTTTCAAATTCATAGGGGTTAATCCTGTTTACTCTTTGGTGGTGTATACGGGGTTCCCCCAATTGTTAATTAAATTATTTACCTTATAAAAAAAAATCCTATTCACACTTATCATCTGTTTGTCCATGCAGATTTAGATGAAATCCGGCCCATTATCCCCCAACTACTTGATGGTACTTGCAAGACCCTTTGCGTTTTGTATCGTTTATGAGCATCAATTGATGGAATTATTTTGTTTAACAACGCTTTTTATATGAATCGCATTCAGAATTTTTCAAACTTATGAATGAAGTCGAGAATGAAGATCTTGTGTTTACACTTGAGACTATCGTTGACAAGTTTGGTGAGGAGATGGCTCCTTATGCTCTTGGGTTATGCCAGAATTTGGTGAGGATATATGTTGTTAGAGTGCTTTTTGCATGAAAGGATATCTGGATCACAGAAACTAATGAGGGTTGCATTTCAGGCTGCTGCATTTTGGAAATGCATTAACACGTCGGAAGCAGATGAAGAAGGTGATGATCCTGGAGCTCTGGCGGCAGTTGGCTGTTTACGGGCCATAAGCACAATTCTTGAGTCAGTGAGTCGGCTTCCGCACCTATTCATTCATATTGAGCCGACTCTCCTCCCAATAATGCGTAGGATGTTGACTACTGATGGACAAGGTTCTTTGTTCTTCTGCTATCTTGTTTCTTACCTTTTTATTTAGTAGGACAAGCATTTAGTTGAAGTTATTTTTTTTTTAAATACTTCTGTGATATCAGATTAGGTGACAGTTCTTACATGTTATAAAATATAATGGAAGGAAGAAAATGTAATATAAAATATAGGAGAGGAAAACAAACGAGAAATTTTAAGGAGTTCATTTCTTTCCTTTGTTTGAGGAAGGAAAAGAGGTGATGAACATATGACATGCCTTATCTCTGTCGTTCTCAATTAGATGATAGGCCAAGAGGAGGGTTAATTTTTAGCCCCTTTTGCTTTTTTAAATTTCTTTCCTCTTCTCTAAAACAAAGAAGAAAAAAACAAACAGGTTTCCTTTCATGTAGTTTGCCTTGAACAAAATCTTGAAGTGTTAAGCTGTGAAAGATTGGTTGGATCTTTTTAAAGTAATTTGGCATAGTAGGCTTCACTTCGTGATGTTTGTGAAAATAACTGCCAGTTCCTTCGTTGAAGGATGAATTATGGATTTGAACTTCGTGTGGTTAAGTGCACAACTAAAAGTAAGTTGTATCTTAAAATATAAGTAGGCGTCATTCCTAGTGTATCTATTTAGGACATAGAAACTTAGCTGCGTGTTCATGGAAGTATTAGAAAAACGTGATAACACTAGTCTTGTGGAGGCTATAACTTGTCCAAAGTCGGCCTGGTTTATATGTTGCAAGATGTAGTAGTTGAAATTATCAGTCCTTATCTTTGAAAATAAGTTTGTTAGTTTGCGTATTTCTTGGAAAAAATGGTGGTATCTTTTCACCATTTGAATCTTCCTGCAGAGGTCTTTGAAGAGGTATTGGAGATAGTTTCATATATGACATTCTTTTCGCCAACAATATCCATGGAAATGTGGAGTCTATGGCCATTGATGATGGAGGCTCTAGCAGACTGGGCTATTGACTTCTTCCCAAGTACGTCTAAACACTTTGATGTTACTGTTCCCTAAATGTGGATAGGTTGTAAATTTTCAAATGTTGTCTCTGATTCCATCCTGTGTGATAAACACATTTGCTGTGTGAAACGAGGTTTTAGAGCTTCAACTATTATCTAAGCTCTCATATATGCTCAACTAAGTTTCATGTGTTTAACTAGATTATTTAGAATTAAGAAGGAACAAGTACTCATTGTGACGGGGAGAGGCTTGTGGGTTAGAGTTTCATGAGCAAACAAGCTCTCTTTGCGCCTTGCTGTATTTTTAATAATCTTATTCTTTTTTATGTTTCTCTATTTTCTTTATTTCCCTCATGTTAATTTTTTCCACTTCCTCTTGTTACTTCCCTCAGTTGGAGCTTTCTTCCCCCTGTTAATAGCATTGACACTTCTTTGGATTTTGTTAGCTCCCTGGTTCTAGCATAGGCACTCTTATACTGGAGCTTACAATGTTTTGTCTTTTCTATGGGTACTAACACACTTTCTGTCTTCTGTAATTTGGCATCTTCTTGATGCCCTTTCAACGATATTATCTTACTTCATCCAAAAAATTGTGGTAAAGTATGCTGCAAATCAGTTTAGATCTGATTTGATTTCATCCTTCTAAAAAATGGCCATTTTGGGGCTGTTTGTATTGCCTATACTAATAGGGTTGTGGGCTTAAAGAGATATGATGTATTCTTCTTTTAGTGATGCCAGGTGCTGCAGAATGGAGCGTTCTTTTTGTCAGTGGATAGTAATTGCTTTATGATTTATATGCTACTAAAAACTACAGATCTGCTCTTATCTGATCAGATTCCCCCTTTTTTTGTGATTGGCTCTATGTTTTTGCAGATATACTGGTTCCTCTGGACAACTATATATCCAGGAGTACTGCCCACTTCTTGACTTGCAAGGATCCAGACTACCAAAAAAGCCTTTGGAATATGATATCAACTGTAAGTTGAATACTGCCACCAAATTTTAGCTTCTAATCATGTTGCTTTAGATTAGATGTATAATACTACATTTCTGAACAGGTCATGGGAGATAAAAATTTGGAAGATGGTGATATTGAGCCCGCACCTAAGCTCATTCAAGTAGTGTTTCAGCACTGCAAGGGACAGGTGGATCACTGGGTTGAGCCGTATATCAGAATCACGATCGAACGTCTGCGTCGGGCTGAGAAGCCATATCTGAAGTGCCTCTTGATGCAAGTGGTAATATTCTTTATGCTGTCAGATTTCTGATATTGTATATGTTTCTCTTGTATCCATGTACTAAAGTGGTTGGTATCCGTAGATGAATGTCTCTTGGAAGCCTCATGTGTCCCTTTCTTTCCTTTTTTTGTTTGCTTTTCTTTTTTGGAAGAAATAAGTTTTTATTGGGTAGTGTTTGGATGACCAATGCTCTAGAAATGTGGAGTCTGTTATTTTCCCTAGACTTATGACACTGATGGACATCCTGTTTGCTCCACCAACATGGACATTCTTCATTAGTAATGGAATCAAATATTCAGATGAGATTATTCCAAGCTAATCGGGGTTGGTCGTATGAAGACTCTTGATGGGGCATAATCATGTTTTCCCCCGTTTTCCCCTTCTTTTAGAAATGAACAAAAAACTTGACTGTGCTTTGATTTTATACTTGTGGTAAAATGCTGATGTTTCTATGTGCTTCAAGTTCTGGTACTCAAATTGCTGATAGCTTATTGTTTTTTTCTAGGTTTTGTTTCACGCACTTGTGGTTATATACTAGGTTTTTTGTTGTTGTTGATGTTGTTGTTTCACAGGTTGCTGATGTTCCTATTGTTTGATAATTTTCCTTTTGGCAGATAGCTGATGCTCTTTACTATAATGCATCCCTGACACTGAACATACTTCAAAAGCTTGGCATTGCTACAGAGGTCTTTAATCTCTGGTTCCAGATGTTGGGACAAACAAAAAAGAGTGGAGCGCGGGTCAACTTTAAGAGGTAAATACCTGTTACTCTCTCTGTCTCCGATGAAAAGGAGAGAGAAAACAACTTTGAATGAATTAGCAGCAAAACTGGTGTACTTATGCCCCTTGTATTGTTTTGCAGGGAACATGACAAAAAGGTTTGCTGCTTGGGCTTGACATCTTTGCTCCCTCTTCCTGTGGATCAATTGCCAGGGGAGGCCTTAGAGCGTGTTTTCAAAGCAGCTCTAGAGCTGCTTGTTGCCTACAAGGATCAAGTAGCAGGTTAAAACTTCTTTTCCTTTTTCCTCATTTCTCTCGCACAATGCTACTATATATACCAGCATCTAAGCATATTTGTCTACAGAAGCCGCTAAGGAGGATGAGGCAGAAGATGATGATGATATGCATGGATTACAAACTGATGAGGACGATGACGAAGATGATGGATCTGACAAAGAAATGGGGGTTGATGCTGAGGAAGGGGATGAAGCTGACAGCACTAGGCTTCAAAAATTGGCTGCACAGGTGAGTACATATAAATTGTGCTTGTAATCTACTATTGGGATCTGTCTTGTTGATGCTCCATTTTGTTTGTGTACTCATGTTATGGAGTAGTCATCTGTTGCTTGACCCTCTTGTTTTAAACTGAATGAGGAATCAGAATACATTAGTATTTTTGCGATTGAATTTGCTGCTTGAGCTGGATCTTTTCCCCATCCTTTACGTGGTAACAGTGACACTGATGATAAGTTGACATATTACCTGGGGTTTTTGTTATAACCAAGAAATTCCTGAGGGCCAGCTAGCGCACGGTTCGAAACTAGGTGGATAATGGGCCTGCCCTCTACTTTTCTATATTTAAGTACCGCGTTTTTGTCTGCAGCAGGGTTTGAACTCGTGACGTCCGCCTAATCTACATATTACGCTCTATGCTCTTATCACTTAACCAAAGCCCTGGGGCAAGAATACACAGGGTTTCTTTAGAATGGTTATGATTTATGAAGACCTCCCCTGTTGTATGCATAGTGATATGAGTTTCGTAGTGACAGTTTTTGTCCCTTGGAGCACAGAAAGGAATCAAAGTACCTTCTGCAAGATTACCTTTGTGATGGCTTCTTGTGAGAGAACAAATTACAGATTCGGCCTGGATACCTTTAGCAACCCATTAGAGTTTTCATCTCTTAAAGCTTTGACATCTTTTTGCTGCTTTTGCAGGCAAAAGCATTCCGTTCGCACGACTCCGAGGAAGATGATGACTCCGATGATGATTTTAGTGATGATGATGAAGAGTTGCAATCACCCCTGGATGAGGTGGATCCCTTCATTTTCTTTGTGGAAACGATCAAAGGTATGGTGCTGCCTGCTTGTTTGCTCTGGTTATTTTGATATAGGGATGGGTTTGCTTTGTATTAGGCAACGGAGTCACTTATTTCTTCCCCTCTATCCTTGGACTGTTAAATCCAGCTATGCAGGCATCTGATCCATTAAGGTTCCAGAGCCTCACCCAGACTCTGGACTTTCATTATCAAGCATTGGCAAATGGTGTTGCTCAGCATGCCGAGCTGAGAAGAGTAGAGATAGAGAAGGAAAAGATGGAGAAGGCATCAGTAACAGCTGCTTCATGATTTTGGTGGGCCGGTTTGCTTATGGCCAAACTCAATTTGCTCCGAGTACTTCAGCTATCCCTTTCATTCAATAATGATTTGAGAAGATATTAAGTTGCTAAGTCTAAAGGATTTGAAAGGTTTGCTGGTTTCATTAATTTGCGAGTCGTGATGAGTAATCACATCCAAATATGCACAGTGGTTCCAGAGGGGCAGAAGATGAGCCGCGACTGGGTCTGCTTCCCTTTCTTCTGCTGTGTGGTTTTGATGAGTCTCCGTGAAGTGGGCTATTCTATGTCAGAAAATGCCTCTTTGCTGCATGTCATTGTTTTTTCCGGGTGTCTTGTAGTTCATTTCATACGGATGAAAAACCTTAGGATTATTCATTGGTAGCCCTTCTATCTGGTCTAGGTGGGCGTGGGGGTTTTGGGGATGGGGGTAAATGCATACAGCATTTATCATGTATTATATTCATTCGGCATACTGTCTGAATTTGGGTGATTAATGCCCTAAAAGTTTTGTAAGTCATGGTTGTAGTTTATATTATACATCATTGTTTTATTTTTGGGTTGGAAGGTGTTTCCCGTTGCAAATGGTCACACAATTAGCTTCGCTGCTGATTGTAAAACATTTCATATTCCTTGAGGTGTATTCATTTTGGAATATCATAATTCTATTTTTTCCTTTTATGAATGATGCTTTGTATCCTTCTGTCATCACGCTCACTGACCGACTTTATCCAATTTCTATTTTACTTAATGATTCAAAATGGAAACAGCGAGAGCATTTGGTAGCAAGATCTGACGATAAGCAAAATTGAATAGTTCATGGGCGAGGCTGGTTTTCTTTCAGACATTGATAAGATAGTTAACTAACTATTTGTTTGTATTCAAGCATATATCTGTTGTTACGGTTCATAGGGCACGATGTCTGAATTTTAACACTTCTTTGTTGCGAATAGATATGATGTTATTTGATCTTTTGGACCGAGTTATAACTTACTGGACTATAGAAAGCTATTTACGTTAAACCAGAATTGGGAGGTGAAGAGGAAAATAAATAAGTAGTTTGTTTTAACTTTGCCTTTCTAAAAGTACTTTAATAACCCTACTGATGCTTTGGTACATAAAGTTGTCATTCAGAACTTGCATGTAAAATTTGACATCATTCCCAGTTGATTTGATATGTTTCGGCACGAGTTTTGGAAGTTAATATGTTCGATTCGTGATGCGATTTGTATTTCGGCATTGTTTTATGTGATTACTCAGGCGGGTTCGTGTTTTGTTATGGAACTTATTGGTATGATATGTTTCGGCACGAGTTTTGGAAGTTAATAAGTTCGATTCGTGATGCGATTTGTATTTCGGCATTGTTTTATGTGATTATTCAGGCGGGTTCGTGTTTTGTTATGGAACTTATTGGTATGTTTCGACGAGGTCCCGAGGACCTCGGGCGTGTTTCGGATAGGCTACGGGCTAATTTTCTCATGTTTTTGGATGGCTGATCTGATATCTGATGTCCCTTATACGCGATCGCGTAGGCTCAGTCGATTGGATACTTCCAACCTAAAAGATGGTAGCTCAAGGTCTGATTCATTTTGTGCAAAACGTAGGCAGATTTGGTTTCATTATATCCTAGGAATATCTTGCAAGCAGTAGTAGAAACTAGTGGAAAGGGACTAGACTGTGGAATTAATTCTATTAATTATGTATTCAAATAATGTAACGGTGGAATTAATCCTATTAAGTATTCAAATTCAAATAATGTAAAAAGCCGTTTGAGGGACAAGTAAAATGTCAAGAAATTATAGTTTCATTCAAGGTGAATTCATACCCTATTTCTGCGTCCTTTCTAGATTCTATTTTTTTATTATTGTAATTTAAAAACCATGTGGGGAAGAGCTAAGCTATAAAATGGCCAAGTTTTTTTTTTTTTTTTTTGAGTCTTCGTGTAGACAATCACAACAACAACAACGACCCAGTATAATCCCACAAATGGGGTCTGAGGAGGGTAATATGTCTACAATCGTGTAGACAATCTAGTGATGCATTTATACAGTTCGAACACTAAAACTATCATCAATTCTTATTTAGTGATTTTCTAACAATAATTGTCATGTTGATTCATGGTTTCCTTTGATAATATGGTAAAGATAAAACAATCTCTTTCTTTCTCTTCCTTAAAACAAGTAATTTTTTGGTTTAATTATTCCGTGTGTAAAAAATTAGCCCGATTAATGAGACGCTAAAAAGTTTATTATAGGGATTTTAGCACTCGCTACCGGTGGGACCCATTTTAAAAGCTCGATGCGAGTTTTTCTATTGAGATTCACTGACTTGGTATAAATATGAAAGTTTTTATCGACAATCTAATGATCCACTTATAACGTCAAATAGTAAACTATTAATTAATTCTAATTTAGTATTTTTTTTTAGCAACTACTGTCAGGTTGATTTCTAATTTTTCTTTTTACATGGTAAAAAGGAAATAAGACAACCTCTGGGAAGACAATACGCAATCAGAGGTTCATTGAAGAAGTATTTTGTCTTTAGTCAGCCAATTAAGTAGGCGTTTGGACATAAGAATTGTAAAATTCGAAAAAATGGTGAATTTTTTTTAAGTGAAAATGATATTTGAAATTTAGAGTTGTATTTGGACATAAATTTCAGTTTGGGTTGTTTTTAAAGTTTTGTGAATGATTTGAGTGAAAATTTTGAAAAATGTTATGAAATATTATAATTATATTAGTGTCACACCTCCTTTTTACACACCCGAAGGTATATAGGGGAGTTTTTCCAATTTAAGTGACATTATTCGAAATTGGATTAATTATTCAATTCAGAGTCGCCACTTGGAATAGTTTATTTGGTGTCCCTCACCGATTTATTTTAAATCCCAAATCGAGGAAATTTCGACTTTCCTTTTGAAGTCTGCGAACCATAAATTCTGAGTAGAGAATTCTATTAACCCAAGAGAAGTTGTTAGGCATTCCCGGATTCCGTGGTTCTAGCACGGTCGCTTAAACTAGTACAATTGGCCTATTATCTGATTTTTAAAACATGTTTCAACCTATGGTATATTTTTAACTTATTAGCCGCTTTTAATTATTATTATTTTTTTTTGGAAAAATTCAACGTCATATAAAACACGTATTGAACCACGTCACATGAAATGCACCCGCGGTCCACAACACATTTTATCTAACATTGTTGAGATTTGGATTTGGGCCACACAAAATGCACACCCGAGTTTAGGAAATTAATTTTTTTTTTAAAAAAAATAGCACGCCTAAAGCAACTACGCACTTTCAAGTTTGCGAGGGCCATGAAAAATTCAACTAAATGGAACGCCTCGATTTCTAAGGATTAAAATTAATTAAATGAGGGCCATGAGTTTTGAGATTTTATTTGGCATGACGCGCCTCGATTTTTCTAAAAGGATTGTATTCAATTTAAAGCAAACTACAAATATTCATGATTATGTTTCTTTCTAAAACTACTTTGGTATTATTGCAAGGTCATGATTTATGAATATGGAATTATTATTGAAGAAATATATGATTTGAGTTATTATGGACCTAATCACCCATGTCGGTATCAAATTTGCTATTGACTTAACATCCTTTAAGTTGGATCCAAGCTATTACATCATTCTCTCTCCATTTTGAATACATTTTCCTATCTTTCCCTATGAACTACAATCTCATTGAAGAAACTCATTCTGTCTTTCACAAATTCTATTTCTTGATGCTCTTCCTTCATTTTTTTTGTTCATATCTTTCAAGTTGGTAGATAACCAAAATATAATATACAAATCAAAAGAAAATATGGTGAAAGAAAAATAATGGAAACATTGGTTAAGAAAAGAATGAACCTTTTATAGATGAAGATCTTATTCAATACATATGGAGCAAACAACCATCAAATTTAATGTGCAAATGAACCACAATCAGAGGCAACGAGCGGAAACCTTTCGAACCAAACTCGACTCCGACCTCTTCGGGCTAGTATTTTGGGCTATCTTTTAAATTGAGTTTGAAGCTTTTGGATTTGATTTTTGGTGTGATTTAGCTCCTGTTTTTGAGGTATTTTTTTTAAACAAGGTAATGAATGGCTATATGTTTTTTTTTTGTTGAAAGAAATAGGTAGAAAGAATAAAACTAGTAGAAATTCTCTTTAGCATAGAAGAAGAAAATTTATTTTCTCTCAATATTCTTCCCTCTTCTCTTCTCTTCTTTTCTTCAAATATTTCTCTTCTATTTATAGGAGAATTTTCAAAAAAAATCAGATTTTTTATTAATTTTTTAATTTTTTAATTTAAAAGAAATCCCACTTACATTTTGCTTTTATTTTTTATAAAAAGAATTACCACCTTTCTTTACTTTTATTTTTTTAAATTCCAACTTTAATTACTTTTATCTTATTTAACATCCCGCTTTTTTACTTTTTTAAAAGAGAATTCCACTTATTTTACTTTTCTTAAAAAAACAATCCACTTTTTTTTTACTTTTCTTTAAAAAATTCTACTTTATTTTAATTGGATTTTTTTTTAAATTTTCAGCTACCTTTATATTATTTTTTAATTCCAACTTTCTTTTACTTTTTATTTTTAAAAATTTCCACAAAACTTTACTTTTATTTTTTTTAATTTTTCACTTTCTTTTACTTTTTTAAAAGAGAATTCCACCTACTTTTACTTTTTTTTTTAATTCCATACTTCCCCTTTTCTTATTTTTTTAAATCTCTCCCGAAAATTTTTAAAAAAAATTAATATTTTTTGGATTTTTTTTATTATTTAAAAATAAGAATAAAAATAAAATAATATTAATAGTAATAATTCACCTTCTAAAATTTAGTATTTTTAACCTATAATAAAAAGTATAAAAAAGCTAAAAATTTGTATGTTAAAACCCCCTAAAATATTTACATAGAAGAAATGACAAAAAAATTAAATATTGTCAAAAATTAGGTGCTCACAGCTGTCCCTCTTTGCTTGGAAATATGAAGAGTTTTCAAGCAAAGATAAGGTGAGCCATGTGACTAATTTTTGAACATATCTTTATTCAAAAGAGAAGAAATAAGGATAAGAGAAAAGATAAAGGGTGCAACCGGGTCTTGGTTTTGGACATCATACATATCCTGGGTTATAAGGGAATCAAGTCGCATGTAGTTCAAGAAAAATGATAGAATGATGAGTTGAGGAGTCGAGTGAGGTTCCTTCGAGGCTCCAGTCCGCGATCCTGTTATTATATCAAAAATCAAAGAGAAACTAAACAAGCCTATCAGCTATGAGTTACAAGATTCCTATCTATGAGTCTTGTGAAACTTGTCCTTGATCTTGACTGGTTCTTCCTGCAGACTCTGATCTGAATCTTGATGCTCGTTAGCTGCAACTGCTGGTTCATTCTTCTTCAGCTTTTCGGATCAAGGCGGGACATGCGAAGCTTGTGACTTCAATCATATCTTGAACAGTCCACATCTTTCTCCACATCAACACTTTGAGTTCATTTCTTTTTGCTCCTTTTATTTTTTTCTTTATTTTGGATTGAGACTCATTCTTTTGGTTGTCTCAGACCTTGTGCCTCGAGGCCAAATCTGCTCAAACACCCAAACAAACAAACAAACGAAATTTTTCTGCCCCAGTTTTCACTAGAAAAATTTCGTAAGTTATTTGTAACTAAAATCTAAACTTTTTGTTTTGTTTTGTTTTGAAAGCGGTAAAATAAGGATTGCGTGTCTTTAGGAGGAAGAGATTAGGGAATGGAGCCCTATATCTAAAATAACCTCAACTAGGGAGTGGATACCCTATGTTGGCAAAAAGGCGACTAGGGAATGGAGACCCTATATCTAAAAATCTCAACTTAGGGATTGGAGACCTAATGTTTGAAAAGAAAGGCGACTAGGGAATGAAGGCCCTATGTCTAAAATCTCAACTAGGGATTGGAGCCCTAAAGTTGGCAAAAGGTGACTAGGGAATGGAGGCCCTATGTCTAAAAATCTCAACTCAGGGATTGGAGCCCTAATGTTGACAAAAGGCGACTAGGGAATGGAGGCCCTATGTCTAAAAATCTAAACTTAGAGATTGGAGCCCTAATGTCGGCAAAAAGGCAACTAGGGAATGGAGGCCCTATGTCTAAAAATCTCAACTTAGGGATTGGAGCCCTAATGTTGGCAAAAAATGCGACTAGGGAATGGAGGCCCTATGTCTAAATATCTCAACTCAGGGATTGGAGCCCTAATGTTGGTAAAAGAAGACTAGGGAATGGAGGCCCTATGTCTAAAAATCTCAACTCAGGGATTGGAGCCCTAATGTTGGCAATAAAGACGACTAGGGAATGGAGGCCCTATGTCTAAAATCTCAACTTAGGGATTGGAGCCCTAACGTTGGCAAAAGGCGACTAGGGGATGGAGGCCCTATGTCTAAAAAATCTCAACTTAGGGATTGGAGCCCTAATGTTGGCAAAAGGCGACTAGGGAATGGAGGCCCTATGTCTAAAAAATCTCAACTCAGGGATTGGAGCCCTAATGCTGGCAATAAAGACGACTAGGGAATGGAGGCCCTATGTCCAAAATCTCAACTTAGGGATTGGGGCCCTAATGTTGGCAAAAGGCGACTAGAGAATGAAGGCCCTATGTCTAAAAATCTCAACTCAGGGATTGGAGCCCTAATGTTTGCAAAATGCGACTAGGGAACGGAGGCCCTATGTCTAAAAATCTAAACTCAGGGATTGGAGCCCTAATGTTGGCAAAATGCGACTAGGGAACGGATGCCCTATGTCTAAAAATCTAAACTCAGGGATTGGAGCCCTAATGTTGGCAAAATGCGATAGGGAACGAAGGCCCTATGTCTAAAATCTCAACTCAGGGATTGGAGCCCTAATGTTGGCAAAAAGGTAAAAGATTGATTTTGGGGCTTCTAAACTACCTTTTTTTTATTTTCTTCTTATCTATTTTCTTTCAATTCATTTTTTAGTAAAAAAAATGCAGGAAAGAATTTATAGGAGACTTCCCTTTTGAGTTGATTATTGTTGCTAAGCTATTTCTAGCGCTTGCACATTTCTTTTTCCATTTTGGTTACACCTGCTTCTTGCATTGTTGCTTTGGATTGCACCTGTTTCAATTTTCAAACAAAGAACAATTGTTAGTTTGAAACGGCATTCGGTTTTGTGACCTTCATTGTTTTTGATCACTTGATTTCGGCCCAACTCTTTTGGCGAGAACCTCTGCCGCTTGCTGGCTTTTCTTAAAGATTGGTCTCTCTCCTAAAATGGAGGAACTCAACTTTTCAAAATTTATCATGACGGCTCACCCGTATAGGGCTTTGGACCTTTCATTTTAATATGCTTCTAGGGGCTTTTGACTTTGGATTTCTTTTCATTTTCAATAACTCTGATTTTAGAGCATCGGCTATCATGACCAGTTGGGATCGACTTGATACACCCACTGAGGCTGGGTACTTTTCTTTGGACTTGCTTTTATTAAACAAAACCCTGTAAAACCAATCTTGCCACCTTTTCTTTGTATTAGTTTCGGAACAGAGTTAGACCGAAATGGATTCAAGGAAAAGTAAAGAAAGGACAAGAAAAAATGAATTTAAGGAGAAGTGTCCCTTTGGGGGGAAAGAAGGACTTATCTGGGGTGTATGCAGACTTCAATAGACATGACATTCTTCTTGGACTGGATACCCGATATGCACAACTATCCAACTCATTGTGAACCACATCTCCAAATCGAGAAACCTGGCCAGGACTCTTTCAGTGGTGGGGGTGTCTTCTTTTCGATCGACGGCGCCCTTTGCGGGTTTTCGCCAATCGACCTCTCTCATTTCTCTTCTCACCGTCGCCTGATAGTACTCTTTACGATTTTTCACTAACCAGGCTCTCTCATTTTCAATTTTTCTACTCATTGTCGCCTTATGGTGCCAGTGTGGATTTTCACCAATAAGACTCTCTCATTTTATTTCTCTCATTTTTATTGCATCGGATCCAAGTAGTTGTATTCTCTGATCCTTGAACATTCTCACCGATTGATCGGAAGGACTTGAAAGGATTTGGGTAAAAATTATTTGGATCGAATTACAACTTTGGAACCATTCAAGCGGGATTATCGCAGGACCATTACAACATTTGCCCCAGTTTCACTTTTGAGGGAATTTGGATTTTTATTTTGGTGTGACTGAACACCATAGAGAGGCTGCCTACGTATCCTTTCGGAATCAAGTCGAACGTAGTTCAGGAAAACATCTTCTTCTTTTTTTCATTTCTTTTTTTTTTCAATAACACTTTCAAGTTCCAAAGAGGGCAATCAAAGAAGAGTAACCGGCACAAATGGGTTTGCAAAGGGTAGATAGTGTTTGGGTAGAGAGAATAAAAGCCTTCGTCCTTCCAATCAGATAATGTTGTTATTACAGAAAAACTAAACATAATACCTTTTGACTGCATACACATTTACATCTGCTTGAGGATCATTTCCTTCGATATCGCCCAGATACAATGCTCCTCTTGGCAATATCTTTCTGATGACGTATGGGCCCTTCCAATTAGGAGCGAATTTTCCTTTTGCTTCCTGGTGATGGGGAAGAATACGCCTTAAAACGAGTTGCCCCACTTCAAAACTTCTAGGCCACACTTTCTTGTTATAGGCACGAGCCATTCTTTGTTGGTACAACTGCCCGTGGCAGACCGCAGCCATTCGCTTTTCATCAATCAAGGTTAATTGTTCCAGACGGGTTTTAACCCACTCACTGTCTTCAATTTTGGCTTCAACAATGATTCGGAGAGAGGGGATTTCAACCTCGGCGGGTATGACGGCTTCCGTGCCATAAACCAAAAGATACGAGGTGGCTCCAATTGATGTGCGCCTAGTAGTGCGATATCCCAACAATGCAAACGGCAACTTTTCATGCCACTGCCTAGAACTTTGAATCATCTTTCTCAAAATCTTTTTGATGTTTTTGTTTGCTGCTTCAACGGCACCATTTCCTTTAGGCCGATAAGGAGTAGAGTTCCGGTGCATTATCTTGAATTGCTCACATATCTCCCCCATCAAATGACTATTCAAGTTTGCAGCATTGTCTGTGATAATAGTTGCAGGAATGCCAAAACGGCAGATAAGATTGGAGTGAACGAAATCTACCACAGCTTTCTTGGTGACAGACTTGAGAGTGATTGCTTCAACCCAAAAAAGTATTCAATGGCAACTAGTATGAATCTGTGTCCATTTGAGGCTTTTGGCTCGATTGGCGCAATGACGTCCATGCCCCAGGCAACAAATGGCCAAGGTGCAGACATGGGATGCAGTTCTGTGGGAGGTACATGAATCAAATCACCGTGCACCTAACACTGATGACACTTCCAAACAAAACTAAAACAGTCATTTTCCATGGTCATCCAGTAATAACCCGCTCGAAGGATTTTCTTTGCTAAAACATACCCATTCATGTGGGGCCCGCATACTCCCGCGTGTACCTCATGCATGATTCTTCTAGCCTCTTCTGCGTCAACACATCTTAACAAATTGAGGTCCAGAATTCTCTTGTACAAGACATCCCCCACTCAAAAAGAAACCACTCGCGTGCCGTCTAATGGTTCTCTTTTGGTCTCCACTGGCTTGCTCGGGGTATTCTTGAGTTTTCAGAAACTTTTTGATGACATGGTACCATGGTAGGGTATTTGGTGCTGCTTCAATTGTATTACAATAACCATGCCTTTCCCGGATTTGAATTTCCAAGGGATCTATGTGAGCATTGCCTGGATACGGCAGCATTGAGGCCAAAGTAGCAAGTGCGTCGGCTAATTCGTTGTGACACCAAGGAATGTACCTGAACTCTATTGACTTGAATCGCTTGCTGAGGTCTTCCACATGCTTCTTGTAAGGGATAAGCTTAACATCTCGGGTTTCCCATTCTCCTTGGGCTTGCCGGATAATCAGATCTGAGTCTCCCATGATCAACAACTCTTCGACATTTTGGTCGATTGCCATGTTTATACCCATAATGCAAGCTTCATACTCGGCGGTGTTGTTTGTACAGGAGAACCGAAGCCAAGCTGTGGCTGGGTAGTGCTGACTAGTGGGTGAGATCAAAATTGCCCCAATTCCAACACCTTTTGCGTTTACCGCCCCATCAAAGAACATTTTCCAAGCATGAGTGTCTTCAAATATTGCCTCAACTGAATTTACTTCTTCATCTAGGAAGTAAGTTCTCAAAGGTTGGTACTCATCATCAATCTGGTTCTCATCCAAATGATCCGCTAATGCCTGGGCTTTCATTGTCGTGCGAGTGACATAGACTATGTCAAACTCCGTGAGCAAGATCTGCCACTTTGCTAATCTCCTAGTGGGCATTGGTTTCTGAAATATGTACTTTAAAGGATCAAACCTGGTTATGAGGTAGGTGGTGTAAGCTTGCAAATAATGCCTCAGCTTCTGAGCGACCCATGTCAAAGCACATCAAGTTCTTTCCAATAAAGTGTACTTGGCTTCATAACTAGTAAACTTCTTGCTCAGATAGTAAATGGCCTGCTCCTTCTTTCCGGTCACGTCATGTTGCCTGAGGACACAACCAAAAGAATTTTCCAAGACGGTCAGATACAAGAACAGAGGCCTCCCTGGCTCAGGTGGGACCAAGACTGGCGGATTTGACAGATATTCCTTGATTTTATCAAAAGCTTCTTAACATTCAACTGTCCATTTGATTGTCGCATCTTTATTTAACAACTTAAATATGGGTTCACACGTGGAGGTCAACTGAGCAATGAAACGACTGATGTAATTCAATCTTCCCAACAAACTCATAACATCTTTCTTGGTTCTTGGAGGAGGCAAATCCCGAATAGACTTTATCTTTGTTGGATCTAACTCGATGCCCCTCCGATTGACTATGAATCCCAAGAGTTTGCCGGATGGTACCCCAAATGCACATTTGGCTGGGTTCAGCTTCAAATCATATTTGCACAGCCGCTCAAAGAATTTTCTCAAGTCCCGAACGTGGTCGTCCTGGGTTTTGGATTTTATGATTACATCGTCCACATACACCTTTATCTTTTGGTGCATCATATCATGAAAAATGGCAGTCATGGCCCTCATGTAGGTTGCCCCGGCATTTTTCAGACCAAATGGCATGACTCTATAACGGTAAGTGCCCCATGGTGTGGTAAAAGCTGTCTTTTCTGCATCTTCTTCATCCATCAATACCTGGTGGTATACTGCGTAACAATCCACCAAAGACTGTATTTCATGTTTGGCGCAGTTATCAACAAGGATGTGGATGTTTGGCAAAGGCAAATTGTCCTTGGGGCTTGCTTTGTTCAGATCTCGGTAGTCAACGCACACCCGGATTTTCCCATCTTTCTTTGGCACAGGAACTATATTAGCCAGCCATGTGGTGTATCGGACCATTCAGATCACTCCCGCCTTTAATTGTTTTGTGACCTCTTCTTTAATCTTGTCACTGATATCAATTTTGAACTTCCTCTGTTTTTGCTGGATAGGGGACTAATCGGGGTAGGTTGGCAACTTATGGACCACTAAATCGACACTTAATCCTGGCATGTCATCGTATGACCAAGCAAACACTTCTTTGAATTCAAACAAAAGTTGGATCAATGCGTCCCTGGTTCTTTCATCTGTATGAATGCTTATCTTAGTTTCTTTGACTTCTTCAGAGCTACCCAAATTAACCGGCTTGGTTTCATTTAAGTTTGACTTAGGTTTATTCTCAAATTGTTCCAATTCTCGATTTATTTCCTTAAAAGCCTCTTCTTCATCATATTCCGGTTCTTGGTTCATTATTTCGCAGTTAGACAGCGTGTTTGGATTTGGGCATGAAGTCCGCAAGCATTTCATGTTATTTAAAGTCACATTATTAGAGCTGAAAGAAAAAAGAGAAAAAATAACAAAATCAGAAAGAATAAAGAAGGATGGACGATGAAATATGATTTCATTTCTTTAAATTTGAAGGTAACAGGGTTTACATTGGAAATTAAAAGACAAGAAACTAAAGAAAAACATTCGAGTTACACCTTGACATAACTCACGATGCAGAAAAAGTGGCAGGACAGGTCTACCGGGACTCCTGCCTGATTGGGAATGGCATAGCATTCCAATTCTACAGCTTGGCATTGTGTCCCATATACAGCACCTCAGCGGTGCTTGAGCCCTCCCCTGGCTGGACCATGTGGGTTTCATATAGTATCTTCCTCATTGCCTCACAGATCTCTTCAATCTCTTTGGCATTAAAGGCCTCATCTTCTTCTTTCTTCTGGTATTTTGGCTTGACAAATGCTCTGTACAGATGCGGAACCGGCTGAGGCAAGACCCAACCATCATTCTTTCTATCATCTGCCCATGTTATATCAGCTGGAGTGGGTCGGAAGCCTACCCCGAAGAACTTTTCACTAGTGGGCAGGGTGATAAGTTCAACTATCCCTTGCAATGATTTCCCAAGTCCCTTCCCCAATTTGAAGCCATGTTGGATCATTTCTTTGGCCACCATGATTGATGCATTAGAAAGGAAGGGTTGGGGGTAAGGGTTTCCTTCTTTGTACCGGTCTGCAACCACAATTTAAAAAGCCTGATAAACTATGTGCTCACTCCCCTCTCTTGGTTCAAGACATGGGACTGATGGGTCCCGATAAATTGATTGCTCATCTTCTCCGTGGACCACGATCTCTTGATCCTCATGCTCGAACTTCACCATCTAATGAAGAGTAGAGGGTACAACCCCCGCTGCATGAATCTATGGCCTCCCCAAAAGAAAGTTGTAGGATGTGTCCATGTCTAGAACCTGGAAGGTTACTTCAAAGTCTACTGGGCCGATGGTCAGAATTAGATCGATCTCTCCAATTGTATCCCTTTTGATGCCATCGAAAGCACGTACGCAGGCATTGTTGGGTCGGATTATTTCGGTCCTGATTTCCATGCGCTGTAGAGTTAAAAGTGGGCAAATGTCTACTCCAGAGCCTCCGTCCAACATAACCCTTTTCACGTACTGCTCTTTGCATTTGACTGTTAGGTGTAGGGCTTTGTTATGTGCGGCCCCTTCTAAGGGCAAATCATTTTTGCTGAAAGTGATCTGGTTGATTGCGAAAAATCTTTCTGCCATTCTTTCCAACTGCTCTACAGAAGTGTCAACAGGCACATATGCTTCATTAAGGGTCTTGATCAATACCTTCTGATGTTCGGGCGAGTTCATCAACAAAGCCAACAAAGAGACT
The DNA here is from genome assembly GCF_000715075.1 of Nicotiana tabacum. Lineage (NCBI taxonomy): Eukaryota > Viridiplantae > Streptophyta > Magnoliopsida > Solanales > Solanaceae > Nicotiana > Nicotiana tabacum. The sequence continues at coordinate 3,021,774 of NC_134086.1, forward strand.
TGTTCGGGAAATTTTCGAAGCTGGTCAATCACCTCATAATCTGCCATTTTCATGTTTTGAAAGAAAGCCTCCGCTTCTTCGGCACTCACGGGCTTCTTAAGTGGGAAGCGCTTTCTAGTAGCGTTGTTCACCTCTTCCAAATTGGAATACTTTTCAACAGGGTTATTTTCTTGAACTTCTCCTGGGATTTCTTTGCCCTTATAGGTCACCACCGTTTTGTTGTAGTTCCAGGGCACAGCAGTAGGATCTTTCATGGGCTTCTGTGGCGCACGTCCAATAAGCACGGGCTCATTCAGCCTCTATGGCTTAATTGGCCCCCGCATCACATAAGCCCCCTTGGGCACATACATCTGGGTTGTTTTGTTCAGCTCGAATCTCCTGGGAGGACTCAATGTCATCTGCTTTTCTTTACGGCCTTGAGGGACGTAGAGAACAACATCTTTGGGAGGCGTTGCCCCGGACCAACTTCAATTTTCTTCTTTGACTTTGGAGGGGTGGTTTTTTTCTTTTTCTCCCCTTTATCTTGCTTCGGGGCAGCTTTTGGTTTCTTTTCTTCGTCAGCAATGGAAATGATGGCCTTCAATGCAGGGTCAAATTCCTTAGCCTCACAAATCATTCCAATTACCGGCCCATTGTTGTGGGTTGGCAGTGGGTTGTTGGTCACATTGGGAACATTTTCATCCCTCAACACTATCTTCCTTTATTCTATCAAGTTCTCCACGGCTCTCTTCAGAGTCCAGCAATCATCCATGTCATGCCCTTCTGCCCCTGAGTGATAGGCGCATCGGGTACCGGCTTTGTAAGCGGGTGAGGCTGGGTTTTGCCTGGTTTGAGGAACAGGCTGTAACAGACCCATTTGAACAAGCTTTGGTAACAGGCTAGAGTAGGTTTCGCCAATTGGTGTGAAATTTGGCCTCTTGGGCGGTTCATGAAGGTGGAAATTATTTTGTGGAGGATGGGGGTTGTAGTTGGTTTGGTAAGGAGGTTGGTTTCTAGGAAATGGAGCTTGATTTCTGTTGGCTTGTTGTTGTGGCCGGACATAAGCCTGAGCATTCATGACCAAGTATGGGTGAGGAGTATAGGCCAAGTCTTGGTGAGGGTAATAGTGTTGCGGGGTCCTTTCTGAGAAAAGGGATTTGGGAGTACAGTTTCTCCTTGCACTCGACACTGCCATGGATGTTTCTTCCTTTTTCTTTCCCTTTGCTATTCCTCCAGACCCACCCTGAATGGCTTGGGAGGTAGCTCTGATAGCGGATTGGCTTAGAATTCGACCCGTTTTCAGCCCATTTTCAACCATTTCGCCAATCTTGATAGCTTCAGCGAACGGTTTACCCATTGCGTACATCATATTTTGGAAGTAGTTAGATTTCTGAGCTTGAAGGAAAACTGTGACCATTTCAACCTCATCCATCGGAGGCTTTACCCTGGATGCCTGCTCACGCCATTTAACTGCGTACTCTCGGAAGCTTTCTGAGGATTTCTTTTTCAAGTTTGTCAATGAGTTCCTAGCTGGAGCAATATCAATATTGTACTGGAACTGCCTGACAAAATCTCTAGCAAGATCATCCCAGATGTACTAGCGGATATATCCTGGTCCATGTACCACTCAGATGCGATGCCAACCAGACTTTCTCTGAAATAGGCCATGAGTAGTTCTTCCTTTCCACCGGCTCCTCGCAGCTGATTGGAATATCTCTTGAGATGAGCAATAGGATCACCATGCCCATCGTACTTCTCAAATTTTGGGGTTTTGAATCCCAATGGTAGGTGCACATGAGGGAACATGCATAAGTCGGCATAGGATACACTTTTCTGTCCACTCAAGCCTTGTATGCTTTTGAGACTCTGTTCCATACTCCTCATTTTCCTTACAATCTCTTCTTGCTCAGGAGTTTTGGTGGTCTTTTCTTGCCCCGCAGTGAACTCAAATTGGGGTGGTTGAGGGTAAGTATAAGTAGGAAACTGAGGAGGTTCCACTAGGAAAGATGGTGCTTGAAATGTGAAGGAAGATGAATCAAAGTTAGGCCTGGGTAAAGCAGGTTGTGCCGTAGCTGAAAAAGGTGGCGCGGTGAATATGTTTGAAGCCGCACTTAAAGCTAACACCTGGGGGCGAGACTCAGAAGGTGTTCCAGCAAAGTGGGCTGAAATGGTAGGATATCCCAGTGGGGTTTTGGATAACTTATGGGGATGTTGGAGGTCCCACTTGCCCTGGGAAAAAGCTCAGGGAATCCAGGGATCGCAATTGGCGGTTCTTTTCCATTGGACCAGGCGTCCCACATTTCCATCATACGGAGACGCATAATTCTATTTTCCTCAGTCGTTGTTGACTCAGAAGATGGGATGGCCGAGATCGAACTATCCTCTGGAATAGGAATTGTTGGCAGAGGAATTTTCGAAGACATTTCAACGCTTCCTTTTGACCTTGTGAAGTATGAATGTGAAGCCAGACTACCACAAAACCAACCACCTTACTATAGAACCTTTACAATAGTAGACAACAAACCAGTTAGTTTGAAGCAATTAACACATAGGAAATCGCACGTTGGGGTGTGATGCACCTATACAGTTAAATGTGTTTCTACATGTTTCGCAATGGCTGCATGTTTCATCCCGGCTCTGCTTATTTTCCCAATTTTCTTTTTCTTTCCACTTTTGGCTTTTGTACTTCTCCTCTTATTCCCATTTTCCACTCTTTTCTTTCCTCTCTTTCCTTGCCCTTTTTTTGGTTTTTCTTTAGCTCTCTTTTTCACATCCCTCTCTTATTTGAGTTATTTACAAAAATCGTGACCGGATCTGATGAGGATTGCCTACATATCACGAAGCCGCGTGAATCAGATCATTACGTGGTTCAAGAAAAACAAGTGCGAAAAATAAAGAAACAATTTTTTGGGAATTTTCAAATTTTCATTAATAAAACTCCTAAACTTTCTATTACAAAAGACTTCAAACTACTCATTTTCTTGGAATTTTAAAACTACCAACAGAATAAAAAATAATTTCCAAAATACAGACTCAATAAGTGAAAAATCATGAATACATCAATGCTTTGACTCCTGGGGACCGTGGGACATCATTCGGTCTCACGGGCCTACGTGCGAGATCCCCTTGAAGCCGCTCCAAATCACTTATTATATGGCGGACAAATGTCATTATAGCAGCGAAGAAAGTGGTCTGAGTCATATCCTCACATGCGTGGCATTTCATGACGATGTAGTAAGCAATGGCTCTAACCCTCTCTCAGACAATACCCTTTTCCTGAAGTAAACGCCCGATTTGCTGATTCCGGGCTTCCAACACTTGAGTGTCATGATGATTTTGATTCCGCAATTGTTGCATATCTTCGTCCATTTGGGCCATCAAAGCATAACAATGTTCCCTATCGGCTTTAAAATTCCTGGCCTGTTTGTCCGCCTCATTTTCAAGGGTGATTAGCTTTCTCTTTAAATTGGCGATTGTCCCCTCATATTTTCTTTTCATTTGTCGCACAAACTCTGCCCGCCCTTCTGCATTCTCTGCCAATTGTGCTCGGACTTTTGCTAGACTAGCCTCAGATTTTTCTAGGTCATCTTGACACTCAAGTACTTTCTTTCTCAGACCGTTTATAAGCCTTTCATCTGCCCGGTTTCTTTCCGGGTTTCTAGCAGCTATTCTCATTTTATGGATTTGAGCTTTGAGAGCTTCGTATTCCTGAGTTAGCTTTTTCTTTTCCCCTTCATCTGCGGCAGCTTGGATACTATGGCCAAATTTGAAGTCCCTGATTTGTCCCTCTAATTTACTTATCTTAGCCCTATAGCTTTCTTCTTTTGCCAACCAGCCCCACTACTCCTGCGAGTCGTTAGTGAATTGTTGGACATGAGGTCTCTTAGCAGGTCTCTCGGGCTCTCGAGGAATTTGAAATCTTTTGCCAAACCAAACCATATAATTGAGGTCCACCTCACCTCTAGCTAGATCCCGCACCATAGTCTTGGGTTCGAGAAATCTGCACTCATTCCAAACTTGGCGAACTCTTCCTTCTGGAAATACAGCCTTTGGGCCCAATTCGACGATATGTACACTCAAATCTTCGTCATTGGGGACGGTTTGAAATCTTCCTAGTTGGCGCAAAACCCTGTGAGGAGTATATGGCTGGATGCTCCGGATGCCCATTAGGAGAAGGTAGCACACTTTAGCTGACATGTATATGACTTCGGTGGCAGGAAGCTATCCGAACGTCCACTCAATTTTATCCGAAGTTAAAGAACTCAAGTGGGCAAACCAAGCTTCGGTACCCTCTGTAAATTCAACCCCCGCCACTCGGCTTTCAAATTATTCGATGTAATCCAAACCGGTCATGTCGTAGTTCATATACCCGACACGGTGGCAGAGATGTTCCAGTATCCACAATTGTAGTAGTAAGTTGCAGCCTTGGAAGAATTTTCCCCCTTCTCGACAGATGGTCAAAGCTTGGTAAATCTCAGATAAGATCAGGGGAACTAATGTGCCATTAGCTTTCTTGATTGCGACATCAACCATTCCTACGAGGCCCAATTCTATGTTGTCGTCTTTTCGCGGACATATTATAACACCCAAGAATGCTACTATAAAAACCAAACCCCGCCTTGCCTCCCATTTATCTTTATTTCCGGCATGGGTCAGACCAATATTCGGTGCTTCAAAACCTTGGGGATTGCCATAGCATTGGTACAGGAACTGGAAAGTGCAAAACCCTCCAGATAAATTCCCATCCTGAATATCCCGGCTAATACTCAACATATCCAGAAACTTGTGAGGAGATACTAGTCTCGGTGACACCAGGTACCGACTTCTAAGGTTTCCGCTAAGGCCGGCGTAACCCGCAATTTACTCTAGCGTGGGTATGAGCTCAAAATCAGAAAAGCGAAACACATTGCGAGTCGGATCCCAAAAAGGTATCAAGGCTTCAATCACGTCCAATCTTGGCTTGATGTTAAAAAGTCCGACAAGACCACCCAAAACTTTTATCACAATTCCTCGGCTACCTTTTCCTAGGTCATTCCACCATATGTGGAGCTGTAAAGGGATCTCTTCAAGAGCTGCGAAGGGTTCGTTTTCATCTGTGCTCATCCTGCACATTTATTAGGGTGATTTAATTTAAAAGGTTATGACTCATTTTGACTCAAGAAAAGGTTATCACTATTTTTTTTAAAAATTTTCATAAAAAATACGGCTTTGAAAATACGGCCTTTCAGCACTTTGGGGAAGAAGATTTTAAGGCTGTGTTTGCTAAACGGCCAAAACCTTAAAAAAAACTACTAAAGGTGGTTGTTCTTACAAAAACGGCCTTCTGGCGCCCTTTTGGGGACATTCAACTATTTTAGCAAGAATGACATCACCTTCTTATTTACAATCAAAACAAATTTTTTTGTTCTTTTTGGGCTGTTTTTACAAAAATGAAGTTGGACCCGATGAGGGTTGCCTACGTATCCCACTTCCGGCGAGAATCAAACTAGCGTAGTTCGGGAAGACCAAAAATAAAGTAAATAAACTAACTCTTCTTTTTTTTCCGCAAGAAAGACTTATAAAGAAGAAAGAAAATATTTTTGATTTCAATTTTTTTTTTGGGAATTTCGAAAGAAGAAAGATTATTTTTTTTAATTTAGACTTTTACATTTTTTTTTGGAATTTCGATAAAAAAAAAATTCTAAAGAAGAAAGAAAAATATTTTTGGAATTTTATTTTGAATTTATGAAAGAAATGCTTCTAAAAAAATGATATATTTTTGAATTTTGAATTTTCTTTTCAATTTTGAAAGAATAATGAAAATATTTTTGGATTTTTGGAAGAAATTAAAATAAAATATTTTTGTATATATATATATTTTTTAAAAACAATTAGGGTCTACAGAAGCAGTAAAAGAAAATATTTTTATATATATTTTTTTTAAAAAAAATAATTAGTTTCTAAAGAAGCAAATAATGGAAAATATTTTTTTTTGGATTTTTTGAAAATTGGGGTTTAAAAAAAGACTTTTCTAGAGAGGAAGTAAAGGAAAATATTTTTGGATTTTTTTTTTGAAAATGATGGACCGGAACAGATGAGGTTTGCCTACGTATCTCACATCCGGTGAGAATCAGACCCGCGTAGTTCGCCAGTTTTGACAGAACATGGCAGTTGAAAACTTTGGCTCATTTGGAGATGGCTTTTTTTTTCGGAATTTCGGCAGAGTTTCAGAATTTTCTAAATACCTACCTCTCACTCCTATATTATTATTATTATTTTTTTATTTTCTTCCTCTATTCTAGAATCCGGTCAACATGCAAGCCGAAATAAACAGATGCGCAAGTAGCTCGTAAGATGCATCAGGATGGTCTTTTCATTTGGGTACACCTGTCCTAGACAGACCCAACCCCTGTGTTGAGTCTCCAAGGTCAAATGCACATGATGCAAACAAACGTTCCTACTAGGGATCCGGCATGAGGCTTGTTATACTAGGTTTAAAAACCTGGGTTTATTGTTCTAGACCTGGCTTACCCGAGCGGACAGCTCGAGCCGGAGGGGAGGGCAGCGTACCGGGAATACAGAAGCTTCACCGGCTTTGCAACTTGTCCGAACCTCGTTCTAAAATTGGGATAAGACTCTAACAGAAAAGAAGTCACACGAAGTGCACACTTCCCAGATGATTTAGAAGACTCAGAAAGAGGAGGGTTTCGTAGCAATTTATATACAGTCCAAACAATATCAAAGCGGTAAAAGCGGCATTTAGCACATTAGGCTCAACATGCAAAAATCAGATAAAACAAGCCAACTATAACAGTTATTCTAAGCTCGAATTCTTGAACCCTGAACCAAAGTTCTGGGTTTGGGTCCCCAGCAGAGTTGCCAGAGCTGTCACACCTCCTTTTTACATACCCGAAGGTATATAAGGGAGTTTTTCCAATTTAAGTGACATTATTCGAAATGGGATTAATTATTCAATTCAGAGTCGCTACTTGGGATAGTTTATTTGGTGTCCCAAGTCACCGATTTATTTTAAATCCCAAATCGAGGAAATTTCGACTTTCCTTTTGAACTTTGCGAACCAGAAATTCTGAGTAGAGAATTCTGTTAACCCGGGAGAATGTGTTAGGCATTCCCGGATTCCGTGGTTCTAGCACGGTCGCTTAAACAATTACAATTGGCCTATTATCTGATTTTTAAAACATGTTTCAACCTATGGTATATTTTTAACTTATTAGCCGCTTTTAATTAATTTTTTTTTTTTTTGGAAAAATTCAACGTCATATAAAACACGTATTGAACCACGTCACATGAAGTGCACCCGCGGTTCACGACACATTTTATCTAACGTTGTTGAGATTTGGATTTGAGTCACATAAAATGCACACCCGAGTTTAGGGAATTAATTTTTTTAAAAAGAAAAAATAGCGCGCCTAAAGCAACTACGCACTTTCAAGTTTGCGAGGGCCATAGAAAATTCAACTAAATGGCACGCCTCGATTTCTAAGGATTAAAATTAATTAAATAAGGGCCATGAGTTTTGAAATTTTATTTGTCATGGCGCGCCTCGATATTCTAAAAGGATTGTATTCAATTTAAAGCAAACTACAAATATTCATGATTATGTTTCTTCCTAAAACTATTTTGAGATTATTGCAAGGTCATGATTTATGAATATGGAATTATTATTAAAGAAATATATGATTTGAGTTATTATGGACCTAATCACTCATGTCGGTATCAAATTTGCTATTGACTTAACATCCTTAGTTGGATCCAAGCTATTACATCGTTCTCTCTCCATTTTGAATACATTTTCCTATCTTTCCCTATGAACTACATTCTCATTGAAGAAACTCATTCTGTCTTTCACGAATTCTATTTCTTGATGCTCTTCCTTCATTTTTTTTGTTCATATCTTTCAAGTTGGTAGATAACCAAAATATAATATACAAATCAAAAGGAAATACGGTGAAAGAAAAATAATGGAAACATTGGTTAAGAAAAGAATGAACCTTTTATAGATGAAGATCTTATTCAATACATATGGAGCAAACAACCATCAAATTTAATATGCAAATGAACCACAATCAGAGGCAACAAGCGGAAACCTTTCGAACCGAACTCGACGTCGACCTCTTCGGGCTAGTATTTTGGGCTATCTTTTAAATTGAGTTTGAAGCTTTTGGATTTGATTTTTGGTGTGATTTAGCTCCTGTTTTTGAGGTATTTTTTTTAAACAAGGTAATGAATGGCTATATGTTTTTTTTTTGTTGAAAGAAATAGGTAGAAAGAATAAAACTAGTAGAAATTCTCTTTAGCATAGAAGAAGAAATTTTTTTCTCTCAATATTCTACCCTCTTCTCTTCTCTTCTTTTCTTCAAATATTTCTCTTCTATTTATAGGAGAATTTTCAAAAAAATTCAGATTTTTATTTTTTTATTTAAAAGAAATCTCACTTACATTTTGCTTTTCTTTTTTTATAAAACGAATTACCACCTTTCCTTACTTTTATTTTTTTAAATTCCAACTTTAATTACTTTTATCTTATTTAAAATCTCACTTTTTTTACCTTTTTAAAAGAGAATTCCACTTATTTTACTTTTCTTAAAAAAAATAATCCACTTTCTTTTACTTTTCTTTAAAAAATTCTACTTTATTTTAATTTAAATATTTTTAAATTTTCAGCTACCTTTATATTATTTTTTAATTCCAACTTTTTTTTTACTTTTTATTTTTGAAAATTTCCACAAAACTTTACTTTTATTTTTTTTAATTTTTCACTTTCTTTTACTTTTTAAAATGAGAATTCCACCTACTTTTACTTTTTTTTTTAATTCCATACTTCCCTTTTTCTTATTTTTTTAAATCTCTCCCGAAAATTTAAAAAAATAATAATAATTTTCGGATTTTTTATTATTATTTAAAAATAAGAATAAAAATAAAATAATATTAATAGTAATAATTCACCTTCTAAAATTTTGTATTTTTAACCTATAATAAAAAGTATAACAAAGCTAAAAATTTGTATGTTAAAACCCCCTAAAATATTTACATAGAAGAAGTGACAAAAAAAAATTAAATATTGTCAAAAATTAGGTGCTCGCAATTAGTGGATGTCTATAACTCCTAAAGAAGTTACTCCTACTACTCTTTTTCATTATGTAGATAATTCTCACTACTTCTCACCATTATAGTTGTAACTCCCACACCTCCCTCCCCATGTTCTTCCTCCATGATCTCGAATGTTTAATGTCATGTTTATGGCATTCTTTTGTATACCTCTATGTAATCCTATAAATAGAGGGTTTTGGCACCACATTGTACACACTCGAAATACATGGAAGAAATAAGAAGCTTTCACCTCTTGCTCTCTATATTTTTGTCTATTTTCTTGTTTTATTACTTTGAGTTAAGTTTTTTTTAACAAAAAATAACTTTTTGAAGTTTTTCAAATTTTCGAAAATTTCCAAAATGCATCTTCAAGTGAAAATTGAAAATTTTATGAACAAACGTTGATTTCGAAAAAAAAAAAGTGAATTTTTTTTTAGAAAAATCTTTCTATCAAATTTCATGTCCAAACGGGCACTAAGAATTAAATAGAGAAATTTGCTTTTATAATTATTTTTGATAGAAAGATTTATTGTGAGCACAAATCACTCAGTAAAAATCTCAGGCAAATAAGTTACGATTTAAAAACAAATTAAATCGAGTTCAATGCTTGAAAGTTATCTAAGAAGAGTTAATTCAATACTCAAATTAAAGAGTATTCTTTCTCCCCTTAAATATATTATCTTTTTAATCATTCGGTGTACAAATACATTGGCCCAACTGATCAAAAAGCATAAATCTCATTATGGGATTTTAGTACTTCCCAGTTCCCACAAAAGAAAACTCCGTTCTTAAAGCTTGAATGCATAAGATGATTAAAGGTGGAACAATTTTTACCATTTTACTGCATCGATATACCAAAATAAATATAACCATCAATCTAACCTACAAACATTTAAAAACATAGAAAAATTATATTTTATATCTCACACAGCTAATATTAATTATGTATTATAATGTGGTATCATGAAAGAACACTGGACTTGGGAATTTCAAAAAATATAAGACACCTCTCACAGTTATGAGGCAATTGTACGAGATACAAAATAAAGTTTTTTAAACATATATTATACCACATTATAAAATTGCAGTAGCCACCTAGCTAACATCTTAGTAAGATTGTTGTTACGCGTCGTTTTACAATGCATCATATTGTACTGCATTTTATTATATTGTTTAATAAATATAATATTTGGATAGATTGTATCATTTGTCGTTGTTTCTGTATGAGTCAAAATCTAATCAAGGAGACTTTGCCTGAAAGAGGGCAATCAAGAATCAATTAGGCTGAGGTCATGCTTAAGAAGTAACATTAGCAAGACGAGCAGCTAAGGTCGAGGTTGAGCACTCAGATCGGCCTAAATGGCTAGTTTAGCAATAAGATATTTTTAAGGAATATTCTGCAGAATATTGTAAGCATATAAAATTTAATGGATTTAAATTCAATAAAATAATCAGGACATGGCGCGACTTCGGATTACTGAGGACATGGCCCTTAACAGGGAATTATGGAGGTCGAGTATTAAGGTTGTAGGTTAGGGGAGAGTTGTGAATATTTCTACATCACGATAGAGTGAGACTAGCTAGTTAGGAGTTAGACTAAGAATGTCATTGGTCATTTATTGATGCAGGGCTTTACCTGCTAGTCTTACCATACCAGTCATCTTTTTCGTATGTCGTATTCTGTATTTCATATTTATTGTATTGCTATTATTGTATTGCTGTTATTTTATTATGCATTTTTATGGTACTAATATATCGGTTTCGGTTGCTTTTTGAGTCGAGGGTCTCCTGGAAACAGCCTCTCTACCCTTCGGGGTAGGGGTAAGGTCTGCGTACATATTACCCTCCCCAGACCCCACGTGTGGGATTATACTGGGTTGTTGTTGTTGTTGTTGTTGTTGTTTGGTAGTACATAGCCCATTTTATTGGGCTACAAGTAATGAGCCCACTTCATTAGGCCCAAGATATCACCATCCTAGAGGCCTAGTTTGGTGCCACGTGTCAAGTGACGTGGCACGCCAAGTCAAATGAAAGAGCCAAGAGGATCATGCCACGTGTCAAAATGACAAGGCATGCTAAGTCACATTAAAAGGCTAATTAAATCGCGCCACATTGAGAGTAATCTCTCCTGTAGTCGGGTCACAATGAGAGTAATCTCTCCGATAGTCGGGTCATTTTGAGAGTAATCTCTCCAATAGTCGAGCCACATTGAGAGTAATCTCTCTGGTAGACGGGCCACATTGAGAGTAATCTCTCCGGTAGTTGAGCCACGTTGAGAGTAATCTCTCCGATAGTCGGGCCATGAGAGTAATCTCTCCGATATTCGGGCAGGGATGAATACTCATCCCCTCACACCCTATGATTGTCTTCTGAGTACATGGATCATCTCGTTGAACAAGAGCGTATCCTTCTTGTTTGACATACAAAAAAGACAAGGGAAGAAAAACACAAGGAAAAATAATTACCTTCGCGTCAATGCCTCCAAATTGTTAAAGTCGACTCAAAACAATTTGCAAACGCTGAAATTGATACTGAAATTAGTGTAAACATGGTGTGTGGTAGCCACTAAATAAGGTGGTGTTTATTTTTTATCCACTAATGCTGAGCAAAAATAGCCACTACTCTATTAAAATTAATATGAAAAGACATTTTTATCCTTCCTTCTATTTCTTTTATTCCCAAACCCTTCCTTTATACGTTTCAGAGCCAAAATTTCGCTCCCTATGTATCAGTCTCGTTCCTTGCATGCGAATCATAGTTCGATTTTGTTCGTGCCCAGCGATTCTCTGCATGTATTTTATTGCATTTAATCTCTTCTCCTTTGTCATCTTCTCTGCATCGAGCCAACGAACTGGTATGTTTTTTATTTTGCTTTATGTATTTTTCTTTTTGTATAACTGTAATGGCGATCAATGCTATGTTTGCCATCAAGTATGTGTGAAATTTCAAAAATACTGAATATAACTTGATTCAGTGTGGAATAAGGAGCGGATTTTTGTTAGGAAGTTATTTAGAACTTTTTTGTATTGTGGTTAAATCAATATATTTGATTATGTAAGGATATTTTATAACAATAGTCGTATGAATTCATAAGCTAACTGTGTTTATGAATTTTTAGTTAACTGTGTTTATATAAAAGTTAAGGACCAAGTATCCTTAACTTTTGACCTTGGAAGTCTAAGTTCAGGACCATGTTTCCTTAACTTTTGAACTTGAAACTTGAAGTTCAAGACCATATGTCCTTAACTTTTGAACTTTGAACTCAAACTTCAGGACCAATCGTCCTTAACTTTTTAACTTGGAACTATGAGTTAAGGACCAAGTGTCCTTAACTTTTGAACTTTAAACTTGAAGTTCAGGACCAAGTGTCCTTAACTTTTGAATTTGTAAGTCCTTAACTTTACGATGCATTTTACTTAGGCCCTAGATTTTAGTCCTAATTTTTTATGTTGTTTTTCCTTCTTTGTAGTGTGCTAATGGAAGGAGATCGTGTTTTCGAGTTTGATGTTTGGCGTAATTCGAATAGCTATTGGAAAGGAGATTTACAGTATAAGGAAACAATAAAAAGTTTCTTGTCGAAAAGATAATGTAAGAAGTTGAGGGATGGTATTTTCGGAAATATTTTTCCGATTACAAAGTGTGAAGTTCTGTTTTAAACTTATTCATTGTGTGTTGCTTTCAGAAATTATAAGCAATGATCCTAATTCAATAACATTCAAGGTTTTTGACCATGAAATACACTTTACACGTGATGTGTTTCATATAATTACTGGTTTGAAATATTTTTCTTCGGTGGACTTCACTGTTTTGCGTGAAAAAAAGAATAGGCTTTTGAAAGTCTACTTCCCTGGAAAAGATAGAATTGAGTTAGGCGATTTGTTTAATTTTCTTACTAGTAACCCAAATGGTACAACTGCATCATTTGTAGGTAGCGATGATGATGCGGTGAAGTTGGCAAAAATTTATTTTGTTGAATCTGTTTTGATGGGGAAGCGGAAGAATCGGAATGTGTCCGAGCAGCTAATGAAAATTGTAGATGACAATGAACTCTGCTCTTCTTCCAACTGGGGCTCTCTTTGTTATGAAACGTTAGTAAAATCATTGAAGAGCTGTTTGAAGCCCAATGAGAATGAGAAAGAGAAAGAGAAATACAAGGACAATTATACTATACTTGGCTTCTTTTTCGCTTTTTGTGTTTGGATTATGGAAGTATTCCCAATTTTTCAGGAAAAACAATTTGTGAACTTCACAGAATGTGGGTATCCTCGGATATTATGTTATTCAGATATGAAATCTCCACAATATGATTCTCTGTGTAAAAAATACTTCCATAATGAAAATGTAAGTTAATCTAATTACTAGCTATTTCTTTTATTTATGTGTTTTAGTTATGAATACTTACATTTTTTTTCTTATATAATAGTTGTATAAGTTGATCGAGGTGGCACGATTTATTCCTATTGGAGAAGATGCGGAGCCTGTTAGTGTACATGAGCCATTGTTTCAAGATCAAAGTTTAATGTCTTCCTCCACACAATGTCATGAAGCCTTGCTTAAGGAAATTGTTAAAGTAGGTTTTATGTCTTCGAATAGCATTAGTTTTTTATTTAATTATTTTTGCTTAAGAGACTTTTTTGTTTTTATGGTTTTTGATTCAGAGATTATCGGAGAAGTTTAAAAAGGATATGCAAGCAGAAGTTACTAGAATAAATTAAAAAAATAGTTGTATCAAAAAAAAAATCGAATTGACATCGAGGTAATATCATTTATTTCAGTGCTTGTATCTAAGTGTCCTTAGCTTTTGAGCTTGAAACTTGAAGTTTAGGACCAAATGTCCTGAACTTTTGAACTTGAAACTTGAAGTTCAGGACCAAGTGTCCTTAACTTTTGAGCTTTGAACTCAAACTTCAAGACCAATCGTCCTTAACTTTTTAACTTGGAACTATGAGTTAAGGACCTAGTGTCCTTAACTTTTGAGCTTTAAACTTGAAGTCAGGACCAAATGTCCTTAACTTTTGAACTTGTAAGTCCTTAACTTTACGATGCATTTTACCTAGGCCCTAGATTTTAGTCCTAATTTTTTATGTTGTTTTTCCTTCTTTGTAGTGTGCTAATGGAAGAAGATCGTATTTTCAAGTTTTATGTTTGGCGTGATTCGAATAGCTATTGGAAAGGAGATTTACAGTACAAGGAAACAATGAAAAGTTTCTTGTCGAAAAGGCAATGGAAGAAGTTGAGGGATGGTATTTTCGAAAATATTTTTCCGATTAAAAAATGTGAAGTTCTATTTTAAACTTATTCATTATGTGTTGCTTTCAAAAATTGTAAGAAATGACCCTAATTCAATGACATTCAAGGTTTTTGACCATGAAATACACTTTACACGTGATGCATTTCATATAATTACTGATTTAAAATATTTTTCTTCGGTGGACTTCACTGTTTTGCGTGAAAAAAAGAATAGGCTTTTGAAAGTCTACTTCCCTGGAAAAGATAGAATTGAGTTAGGCGATTTGTTTAATTTTCTTACTAGTCACCCAGATGGTACAACTGCATCATTTGTAGGTAGCGATGATGATGCGGTGAAGTTGGCAAAAATTTATTTTGTTGAATCTGTTTTGATGGGGAAGCGGAAGAATCGGAATGTGTTTGAGCAGCTAATGAAAATTGTAGATCATAATGAACTCTGCTCTTCTTTCAACTGGGGCTCTCTTTGTTATGAAACGTTAGTAAAATCATTGAAGAGCTGTTTGAAGCCCAATGAGAATGAGAATGAGAATGAGAAAGAGAAAGAGAAATAGAAAGAGAAAGAGAAAGAGAAAGACAAGGACAATTATACTATACTTGGCTTCCTTTTCGCTTTTTGTATTTGGATTATGGAAGTATTCCCAATTTTTCAGGAAAAATAATTTGTGAACTTCACAGAATGTGGATGTCCTCGGATGTTATGTTATTCAAATATGAAATCTCCACAATATGATTCTCTGTGTAAGAAATACTTCCATAATGAAAATGTAAGCTAATCTAATTACTAGCTATTTCTCTTGTTTATGTGTTTTAGTTATGAATACTTACGGTTTTTTTCTTATATAATTGTTGTATAAATTGATCGAGGTGGTACCATTTATTACTATTGGAGAAGATGCAGAGCCTGTTAGTGTGCATGAGCCATTGTCTCAAGATCAAAGTTTAATGCCTTCCTCCACACAGTGTCATGAAGCCTTGTTTAAGGAAATTGTTAAAGTAGGTTTTATGTCTTCGAATAGCATTAGTTTTTTATTTGATTATTTTTGCTTAAGAGATTTTTTTGTTTTTATGGTTTTTGATTCAGAGATTATCGGAGAAGTTTAAAAAGGATATGCAAGCAGAAGTTACTAGAATAAATTAAAAAAATAGTTGTATCAGAAGAAAAAAAATCGAATTGACATCGAGGTAATATCATTTATTTCAGTGCTTGTATCTAAGTGTCCTTAACTTTTGAGCTTAAAACTTGAAGTTAAGGACCAAGTGTCCTGAACTTTTGAACTGAAAACTTGAAGTTCAGGACCAAGTGTCCTTAACTTTTGAACTTGGAACTCAAAGTTAAGGACTCCTTAACTTTTGAACTTGGAACTCAAAGTTAAAGACCAAGTGTCCTTAACTTTTGAACATACAACTTAAAGTTCAGGACCAAGTGTCCTTAACTTTTGAACTTGTAACTTGAAGTTTAGGACTACCTGTCCTTAACTTTTTAATTTAATTTCTTTCACAGGATTTTAAAAAAGACCTAGGATCAAAGATTGATACTCTGTTGAAGATTCTTGTCAAATCTGATGAAAGAAACATAGAAAGAGAATCTATTGTTCCGAGTAGTAAAGATGTAGTTGATGATCATTGTGATGGTACAGAACCTACTGTTCCAATTAACAAAGATGTAGGTGATGATCAATGTGATGACACAGATGTGAATGCAGAAGATCATTATGAAAGCGATTATAGAGATGCGCATCTAGAAGATGAAACTGATATTGGCACTGAAATTGGGAAATGTTAGATATAAATTTATTATCATTGAAATTTATATTCAATAGCGTAATATATATATAAACTTTTTTGTGATTACAAAAATATGTAGAATCTAATGACGGAGTGGAAGTTCAAGATAAAGTAGAAGTTCAATACAGTAGAATGTTAAGACCAGGAAAATCCAAAAGAGACAGGAGTATCAAAAATAATCTGTAAGTGCAATCTCAGGATTTAGAAAATCCACTGGGAACAAGTGTAAGAGAGATGGTGTGCAAATGTGTTGAAGGAACATATGATCTCTCTACACCTCTCTCACTTAAAGAGAAATTTGAAATTCAAAATGATGTCAATCAAGGTTAGATGAAATTTTCATGATATGTTGAATGTTAGTTTTAGTAAACTATTAGTAAAGGAAAATAATTGTAAATGTTGCAGAATCTTTTGAAGTTGTAAGGGAAGAAAATGGAGTGGACTATCAAGAGAGAAGTGGAGGACAATCGCAAAACTTAGAAAATACTCAAGGAACAAGCATAAGTGAGATTATTTGCAAATATATAGAAGGAACATATGATCTATCTACACCTCACTCTCTTACCGATAATATTGGAAACCAAGAAAATGCTACTGAAGATAATGATTTAACTGGCATGATCTTGACAGTTGCAAAAGGTTAGATGGAGTTTTTTTTAAAATTTTATACATGTTTGTTTTAATCAAAGATTAGTAACAAGTACTAATTGTGTTAGATCTTGTAAATATTTTGCAGAATCTTGTGAACTTGCAATCGAAGATCATAGAGAACAGTAGCAAGATAAAGAAAATGCACAGTTGCAAGATGAAGAAAATGCAACCGATATGTTAGGTCAATTGTCTGTTGAGGAAGTACAAGAAGGCAGGGTAGACAACATATGTATTGATTGTGTCCTAAATATTATATCCATAATTGAAATTGCCAGTGCATTTCAAAAATTATGTCCTTAGTTTTTATCTCTTCATTTGACAATTCGTTCTAGAACTGACAACTTGCAGCAAACTAATGTATATAGTAGTGCCTGTAGAGCAAAACAAAAATGAAGCCTCTAACCATTATACCAGGAAAAGGAAGAGAGATAGTATTGGTTTTGATGGTCCATCATTTTCTATTCTTACTCTTACTCCTCCAACTACACAAATGAGCAATGATGAGTATTTGTCTATGGAGGTTGAAGGAAATGTTGAAGAAGATCTTGGTCGAGGGAAAAGGAATAAGAAGCTTAGTTGGCAATTGAAATCTCCTTTTGAACAGGAAAGAAAAAAAGGAATATCGATGGCGCACAATGAAAATACTCCCAAGAATACGGGCTGGATAAAATCAAAATATACTCGTACATGTATTTTTCATTATGCCAAAGATGATGCAAACTTATTGAAGGCATTCATTGGGTGGTTGGGAAAGGAGAAAAGGAAAGGTCACAAAAAGCGTAAGTTCATTATTTGTTAATTGCTTAAATTCGTGTCCTGAACTTGTAATTTTAAATTCCTAAAGTTAAGTGTCCTTAACTTTTGAGATTGCAAGTCTAAGTTCAGGACCAAATGTCCTTAACTTTTGAACTTGTAAATGTACGTTCACGACCAAGTGTCCTTAACTTTTGAACTTGAAACTCAAAGTTAATGTCACGACCCTAACCCCGAACCCGGTCGTGATGGCGCCTCTTGTGAAGACAAGGCCAGCCGACTTAACCCAAATCATTTTTTAAAAAAGTTAATTAATACAAATATAGATAATAATGCGGAAGTCCAGTCCGACACAACCCTAATCGGATTGTCACAAGTCATGAGCATCTATGAGTTATAATACAAGTATGCTGAATCCAATAACTAGTACAATGTCCATAAGGAATATAGAAGACGAGATAATAGAGACACGGGGCTGCGAACGTTAACAGCTACCTCGTAATCCCTGAAAGCCGCCTGAAACTGGAGGAAATCAGCACTCAGGAGCGGAACCAGCAATGCCTGAATCTGCACACATGGTGCAGGGAGTAATGTGAGTACTCTGACCCGGTGAGTAATAAATATAAATAATGACTGAAGATAAGAAATCACGTAAAAACACAAGGCATTCCATATTGAAGCAGTAAAATCACTTTAAACAGTAAAGCAGTGGGAAATCAAGCGAAAATCCCTTTTTTCCAACAAGTAAAGCAAGTAATTTACAAGTGAGTAACAAAATGATAGAAATGTAAAGAGCCCCTCGGGCAAAACATGTACAACAAACTGCCCCTTGGGCATAATATCAACAGAACCTGCCCCTTAGGCTCAATATCAGAACAGTGTCAGCCTCTCGGGCCCAATATCAAAACAGTAACAGCCCCTCAGGCTCAATATCATATCATAATGGGTACCCGCGCTCACTGGGGGTGTACAAACTCTAGGAGGGGCCCCTTACGGCCCAAGCGCAATATCAAGCCATCTCATGGCATCAAATCTAGGCCCTCGACCTCATATCAGTGAAGCCACCTCGTGGCGTATATATGTATCTCAGGCCCTCGGCCTCATAAACAATATCAACAAGCCACCTCGTGGCGTACATATCTCAGACCCTCGACCTCAATCAGTATCAGTGTTTCCTCACAACTAGGCCATCGGACTTACTCAGTCAAAAATACTCACAAGCCCCTCGGGCATTAGTAAAACAGTATTTCTCAGCCCAAAGCATCATTTAAATCTCAAAATGGAGTAAAAATGGCTGAGTAGTAAAACAATGGAAAATAACATGACCGAGTTCAATTAATAAGTCAAAACAGTGAGGAAATAGTAATAAAAATCCCCAAAGGATTCAAATAGTTGGCACGAAGCCCAAATATGGAAATTAGCTCAAAGCATAATGAAAACAAATAAGTCTCAGTCAAATACGCGGTAAAATCATCAATGCGGGATGGACCAAGTCACAATCCCCAATAGTATACGACCACACGCTCGTCATCAAACGTGTGTCTCACATCAATATAGCACTACGATGTGCAATCCGGGGTTTCAAACCTTCAGAGCATCATTTACAATCAATACTCACCTCAATCCGAGCAAAATCCTACTCCGAAATGCCTTTTCCCCTCGAATCGGCCTCCAATCGACCCGAATCTAGCCACCGTTAATTCAATTCAGTCAATACTAATTATAGGAGTTAATTCCATATGAAAATACTAATTTTCCAACAAAATCCGAAATTAACCCAAAATTTTGCCCGTGGGGCCCACGTCTCGAAATTCGATGAAACTCATAAAATCCGACAACCCATTCCGATATGAGTTCAACCATACAAAAATTATCGAATTCCGATGTCAAATAGACCTTTAAATCCTAAATTTTCATTTTTGGAAAGTTTTGCAAAAACTTCAATTTCTTTCATCCAAATCCGAAATAAACGATGAATATTGATATAGATTCATGAAATGTAATCACTTCCAGATATAGAACACTTACCCAAGTCGAAATCATGAAAAACCCCTTTGGAATCGCCCAAATCCGAGCTTGAATGACCAAAAATGGAAGAATTTCGGACCCCCTTCTGTTTTTACACTGCCTAGGGGTATTTTAGGGATTTTACATGCTCCACCGTGCTCCTTCCGCGTTCCACTGCGCTCAAAGGCAGAAAACTCTTGAATTGCCGCGGTTTCGGCGCGGCCGCGCGCCTGGGCGCGCTTATGACACATGTCTGGTAAAATGGTCATAACTTTCTGTATACATATCCAAATGACAAACGGTTTAATTTTGTGGAAACTAGACTCAAAGATCTTTAATTTGGTAGTTTTTTCATCACACAACTCGTTATATCCATGTGGATATGCTCGTCCAAAATGAGGTCTTGTGCGTACTCATTTGCAACTTTTGTATATTATGAAATTTTCCAACTTGGCTTTGGCCTAGGACTTTAATTAGACCCCATATATCTTATAGTATACCTCGTACACTTGCTACCATATCCATTTGGCATCCATCATGGTAATAGTTCTCTTCCACATACAAAATAATATAATTAGAACACATCAACTATCTTGTTTTGCCAAAATGCGCCGAATTATCCTATGGACTTCCAAATCCAAATTTGGACACACTTCTAAGTCCGAAATCACCATACGAAGCTATTGACATCATTAAAATTCTAATTTGGGGTCATTTTATCAAAAGTAAACTCTTCGGGCAACTCTTTCCATTTGAGCTTAAAAAAAATAAGATTTTTTATTTTTCTTTAAATTTAAATCCTAATCTTACGAAAAATCAAACTTGATCATACATGCGGGTCATAATGCTTATTACGAAGCTCCTCGAGGTCTTAAGCCATTGAACAAAATGCTAATTCTTATCTTTTGAACCAAGTGTCGTTACAATTAAGGACCAAGTGTCCTTAGCTTTTGAACTTGGAATTCAAACTTTAGGACCTTTTGTCCTTAACTTTTGAACTTGGAACTCGAAGTTCAAGACTAAGTGTCCTTAACTTTTGAACTTGTCAAACTGATGTGTCCTTAAGTTTTGAACTTGAAACTTGAAGTTCAGAACCTATTGTCCTTAACTTTTGAACTTGTAACTCAAAGTTCAGGACCTATTGTCCTTAACTTTGGAACTTCTTAACCTAAGTTCACGACTAGATGCCCTTAATTAGGAAATGAGGACTAACTTCTAACTTTGATGTTTTCAAAATTTTCAGGGAGAAACTTACATATATGCTGACAATAATGGTGTGAGAAAGAATCCATATAAATTGTACCATCAAAAAATCAGTAGCAAAATGTTCTTCCTTGAGCTTTCAGATAGTAGATTTGTACTTGATGATAAGGTTTGATAATTCTTAAGGCATTTATTTTCTTTATTCTTAATTTATTGCTTTTTAATTATTTATGACTGATGGATTTGTTTAATTTTTTTTGCTTTTTATGAAGCATATTGACATTGCCCTGTATTGTTTGAGAAAGAAGGAATGCTACCCCTCGCACCCATCTTTTTCGTTGCACAACTACATATATATTTTTTGATAACTATACGGTGCTTGTATATAAGGATTTCAATGAAGATGCTACAGTTGAGTTTTGGTGTGGTGATAATCAATTGTTTCTGACACCATATGTGTGGAGTGACAATCGTAGATGTGGAATTTCTTGGACTGAGGTTGACAGAATCTTTTTTCCATGTTGGCTTCCTCCAGAAGATGATGATGTTGTGACATATTTTCTTTTGGGGGTATTGGACTTGAATGAGAAAAAGATTGATGTGTACGATTCCATTCATAGTGAGCCATATGAGGCAGGAATGAATCACATTAAAATGTATGCACGCATGGTCCCCCACTTGCTAAAGTTCTCATAGTTTGAGAAAAATCACAAATCTTTTGGAAATGCATTCAACAAATTTGATATTCAGTGGCAAAGATCACCACACCAAACTGGATCGTACGTGTTGTTATTTGCTATATAATTTATATGTACTTTAGATGTATTTTATTACAGATTTTTTTAATTCACTCCATATCTTATGTTTTTCTTAAGACTAATTGTGGTGCATTCCTAATCAAGTATGTGGAGTTGTTGATGATTGGAAAGGATGTGGAGAAATTCCAACCCGAAGACATAATAAACTTTAGAAAAGAACTTGCAGCAAATCTTTGGGCACATGGAGAGTGGAAAAGAAATTCTGGTTATGATACACCACCAGAAAATGTTGGCGACGACTATGATAGTGAAAATAAAACTTGTTGCCCAAAGGAGTTGTAGTTTAGTTGTAAAGAAAGTTAGTTGTTGTTGATGTTTTGTATAAAATTGCTGTAAATAAGGCACTTTTATTTTGTTTGCATAGCATAATTTTTTGTCACAGTTATGCCAAATTACAGTTTCAGAAGTAATATGAAGACATCATATTATTAATTTCTTTGTTTCTGTCAAGTATTGATTTGTCCATTTTCAATCCCTAAATTAAGTGTATCGAGCTTGCAAGTATTAGTTAAGGACCAAGTGTCCTTAACTTTTGAACTTGGAAATTGAAGTTCAGGACGAGATGTCCTTAACTTTTGAACTTGAAACTTGAAGTTCAGGACCAAGTGTCCTTAACTTTTGAACTTGGAATTCAAAGTTAAGGACCAAGTGTTCTTAACTTTTGAACTTGGAACTCAAAATTCAGGACCAAGTATCCTTAACTTTTGAACTTGGAACTCTAAGTTAAGGACCACGTGTCCTTAACTTTTGAACTTGGAACTCTAAGTTAAGGACTGCCTATACTTAACTTTTGAACTTGGAACTCAAAAGAAACAAAAAGCATGTAAGCGCAAAGAAGCTTTGAATATTCAGGACATCTGCTCAAATAAATACAACCTAAATGAATCCAATTTATAGCAAAAACATAAAAGAGTAGATAAACATAAGTGTATATATCTACTATTCTCTATTCTTCCTTGAAAATGGATGGACTGCTTGAGAATATATACAAGTTGTTCTATTATGACCAACTCTTCTGCAACAACCATATTTGAATGTTATTTTTGATGACTCGGTAGCTGGAATATGCCTTTTCTTCTGTCTTCTACCTGGTGACACTTTGAAATCTGGAGGTTTAATAATTTGTGACTTAACACTCTCTGGTACAATCCAAGAAGCAGTATGTCCTACAGGATGTATCTGTCTTTCATATGTGTTCAGCCAAGATTCCTTTAAGTACCAGTGCGAGCAAAAGTTGGACTTCTTGATGTTTCTCTTCTCGATAGCTGCAATTGCATGTCTGCATGGTAATTCATCAAATGGAAACTGAAAAAAATTACATGTTCTTTTGTTTAAGTCCACCAAGAAAGTAATTCCTTCTTCCTCAACTCTAGAACGCCATGAATCAACAGGGAAGACCTTTAATGTTAAAAAATTATAAGTTAGTACATTATGTTAAATTATCATTAAAATAATAAGCTAAACAAAGAACATAATACTTACATTCAAAGTAAATGCTAAATCTATCTTTTTCTTCAATTCCTTCTCTACCCAACAAGAAACGTCATAAAAAGTTCCTTCTGCTTTATTTCTTCTTTCATAAAACCAACGTTGTAGCTTCACTTGGATGAAATCCATCATTCTTAATATAGGCAGCTCCATTGCTTCTAATAACACAGAATTTATTGACTCAACTATGTTAGTTGTGAGCATGTCATATCTTCATCGTGGACTACAAGAACGTGCCCACCTTTCCGGTGGTTCTTCCATCAAGTAGTCATAAGTCTTCTTATCTACTTTTGCTACATATGACACGCATAAATCAAATTCTTTGCGTCTGCATACTCTTGCAGTACTTTGGAAAAATTTTATGACCTCACTTTTACTTTCCTTCACTTTAGGTTCTGCTCCAAATGATAGATACAAATCCCATGATAGCTTTCAGGATATACCTTTGCAATGCCATATGCAATAGCTTGATGCCTATCTGATAAAAAAATTAAATTCTTACGGCTCCCAATTGCATTGCGAAGCTCACTAAAGTACCACTCATAGGAATTGTTATTTTGAGATTCTGCAATTCTAAAGGCTAGTGGGAAAAATTGGTTATTTGCATCCTTTGAAACTGAAATCATTAAAACACCACGAAATTTTGACTTCAAAAAAGTTGCATCAACAACAATCACTGGTCTACAATTATTTTAACCAGTTATTTATGATCCATATACATAAAACATATAAAGAAACCTGAAAATACAGTTGAAGGTTAACAGAAGTTAAGGACAGGTAGTCCTTAACTTAGACTAACAAGTTCAAAAGTTACGGACAGTTAGTCTTGAACTTCAGGTTACAAGCCCAAAAGTTTAGGACAGGTAGTCCTGAAGTTAGACTTCCAAGGTCAAAAGTTAAGGACTCTTGGTCCTTAACTTAGAGTTACAAGTTTAAAAGTTAAGGACATGCAGTTATTAACTTAGAGTTACAAGTTTAAAAGTTAAGGACATGCATTCCTTAACTTAGAGTTACAAGCTCAAAAGTTAAGGACATGAAGTCCTGAACTTAGAGTTACAAGTTCAAAAGTTAAGGACAGACAGTCCTAACTTAGAGTTCAAAAGTTAAGGACCAAGTGTCCTTAACTTTTTGACTGCACACATCAAAAACTGGTTAAGGACAACATGTCCTAAAATTTATAAAACAGACTAATAATCTCCTTTTTGGTTGTTTACATGTTGTTGTAGTCTATATTTATGTTAGTATATGTTCCCGGATTTTTACTTTTCATCATATACAAGTATGAAGACAATAATTTATAATTCTCTTCGGGAGTTCCTCTTATTAAAGCTGAAGCACGTTGAATAGCACGCCACGCCTTGTGATACCCAATGTTTAGTCCATGCAATTTTTGCATTTCTGCCATGACAAAAGCTAGTGTAACTTCAAACCTTGGGTCTCGAAGATTGTCAATAATGTAACCACTAATCAACTTTGAAGTTGCATGCATTTGATCAGCTTTCATAGTGTTAACTGAGTAGTCATGATTTTTCTCAATCTTTACTATCTTGAACAATATTGAATCTTTAACTTTGAAAGCACCCACACACCACCCACACCTATCATCATTGCATTTCAACGAATATCTTGTTGAGCTTGATCTAACAACCTTGAATTCAAAATGTCCTTTAATTGCTATATTCAAAAAATAGTTAATTACACTCTTTTTTTTGTCAAATATTGATCCCACTTTTATTTTATCTAACGAAACATTTTCTCTTAATATCGTAGTGCGACTGCACAAATTCGAAACTTTCAACATGATGGAATCTAAAGTTGATTTCAAAGTAGTATATGGGGTGATTATGAAGGTGTTTGGTTCTAAGTTTTGGATATATTTTAGATATTGAAGTCTAATTTTCGAGAAATCAAACAATTCGTTATTTGAACTTTCCCACAACAAGATATGAATCTTTTATTACAAGCGCATAAAACTGAAAATTATGCGACTAAGATAAAAGTCTAACAATGTAAAGCAAAAGAGAAATTGAAA
The DNA here is from genome assembly GCF_000715075.1 of Nicotiana tabacum. NCBI lineage: Eukaryota > Viridiplantae > Streptophyta > Magnoliopsida > Solanales > Solanaceae > Nicotiana > Nicotiana tabacum. The sequence continues at coordinate 3,046,830 of NC_134086.1, forward strand.
TACTTAAACCCTCCAAATATCCAAGTTGAAGTCTTCACGTTCGCCACTCTTCAAGTTGAAATATTTAAGTCCTCCAAGTTTCCAAGTTGAAGTCTTCAAGTATGTCGGTCTTCAAGTTTCAGTCTTCAAATTCGCCGGTCTTAAATTAGACTTGTTTAAGCCCTCCAAATCTTTAAGTTGAAGTCTTCAAGTCTGCTAATTTTTCAGGTTAAATTTCAAAAGTCAACCGCTCTTCAAGTTGAAGTCTGCAAAGTCCGCCAAATCTTCAAAGTTTTCCAAGAGTTCAAGTCAATGTCGTCAAGTCGATGCCGTCTTTGAGTTGAAACTATAACTTTCCAATCTTAAGGTGGATGTATAAGTCCCTTTGAATCTTAAGTTGGCATTTTTGTAGGCTTGTCGTTAAAACGAACTATAACCTTCCAATCTTAAGGTGGACATATAAGTCCCTTTGCACCTTAAATTGGCCTCTTCATGGGTTTGTCCTTAAAAGGAACTATAACTTTCCAATCTTAAGGTGGACATATGAATCCCTTTGCACCTTAAGTCGGACTCTCCGATAGTCGGGTCATTTTGAGAGTAATCTCTCCGGTAGTCGGGTCATTATGAGAGTAATCTCTCCAGTAGTCGGGCCACATTGAGAGTAATCTCTCTGGTAGTCAGGGCACATTGAGAGTAATCTCTCTGATAGTTGGGTTATTTTGAGAGAAATCTCTCCGGTAGTCGAGCCACATTGAAAGTAATCTCTCAGGTAGTCGGACCACATTGAGAGTACTCTCTCCAGTAGTCGAGCCACATTGAGAGTAATCTCTTCAATAGTCGGACCATGAGAGTAACCTCTCCGATATTCGAGCAGGGATACGTACCCATCCCCTCACACCCTATGATTGTCTTCTGCGTACATGGATCATCTCGTTGAACAAGAGCGTATCCTTGTCATTTGACCTACAAAAAAGACAAGGGAAGAAAAACACAAGGAAAAAAAATTACTTTCGTGTCAATGCATCCAAGTTGTTAAAAGTAAACTCAAAACAATTTGCAAATGCTAAAATTGATAATGGAATTAGTACTAATGGAATGAAGGGTATGCGGTATTTATAGATATCATAAGGTGGCTATTGCGAGCTAAATATCGATGTGGGACAACGATTTTAAAGGCAGTGCAAAGTTTTCAAAACCCATTTGGTATTGTACAAGTTATTATCCAAGTAAATGACTGCCAAAAGCAATTTGTTTTCTGGTAAGATTTGTTAAAAGTTAAAGTGAAATACAAAGGAGTGTCCTACATGGAGTTGATCACGTGAAATTCCACGGAAAGGCTCACGTTTAAATCCTAAATCTTCTTTAAGTGACATTGCAACGTGAAAAGATATTGGTGAGAAGTCAATAAAAATGAAGTAATAATTACTTTTTACATACTTCAAGTCTCGTCTTAAAAGCTAGATAAATTTATACCTCAACAAGTCTTGAAGTATGGCGCATTTGTAAGCATAAATTTTTTTTTGGATTTAAATTCAATAAAATAATTTGAACTATATATTAAATATGTTAGTCCAACTAAATTGATAGGTTAATATAATTGGATTAATTATATAAGTTCAATACATATGAGTCAAATAAAGAAGTCCAAATCTATTGGGCTAGCCTATTTAATTGGGCTGCAAGTAATGAGCCTATTTCATTAAGCCCAAGATATCATCTTCATAGAGGCTCAGTTTGGTGTCACATGTCAAGTGACGTAGCACGCCAAGTCAAACAGAAGAGCCAATAAGATCATGACATGTGTCAAAATGATAAGGCATGCCAAGTCACATTAAAAGGCTAATGAAATCGCGCCACGTGTGCAAGTGACATATTCTGGTCAATCAAATGCGGCATTGTCACACTTTGATTTGATTGGTCGGAAAGAGTTTGTTCTTATCGTAACTCTTCCCTCCCACAATAAATAAGGGTCTTTATAACCCAGAAAAGACACCAGAAGTTATAACAAGAAACAAGAAAGAGCTCGTGGATCAAACGCTGCAAATTCCTCCACAAATTTCAAGCTTCAAGCAATCAAGTTCAAGCTCAAGAACGAAGAACAAATTAAGTTCAATCTCAAGAGCGAAGAACAAATCAACATTCTAGGAGTACAAGTTCAAATCAAAGTTCGTGCTAGTTGAATTAAAGATCATCGTTCGTGAGGCAAATATAGATTGAAGATCAAGCTCAAATGCCCTTGAATTCTTTAACAATTGGAAAGAAGAATTAGAGGATTCATAGAGATTGTACACTCATATTATCTGACATCAAATACTACGATTGTTGCAATATTTTCGGTCTCGATTATTTTCTTGACGCAAATTTATTGTCTACAAATATTCTATGCACTCGTACTTTCAGTAGGTAAGGGATATGTCCCATATAAGTAGAAAGATAGAGAGAAAGAAAGGGGCAGGTAATATTCTATATGAAAAGCTCTCTCTAGAAAAGTTCACTATCAAGTAACTACAAACATTATCTTTACACAAGATTCGATTTGTTGTTTGTCCCAAACTTTTTCACATGAGATTCGACAAAGTTTTCTATATTCCCACGTTGGCTGCCTTACATCACTGTCAGAGGGAGAATCATCCACCTTATTGAATATTTTGGTGAATCATTTTCTCTATTTAAATTTATTGTCATTTATCATATTTATTGCTTGTAAGTATCCCCTCATTTATTCATAACAATATTATTAAACTCCCCATTGATATTTAATAGTTTTGAATTTGGTTTTTATACTATTGCTATCCATCAATCTTAGATCTAGGACTTATTACATTTAGCTAGAATTTACCCATGATCAACAACAACAACAACCCAATATAATCCCACAAGTGGGGTCTGGGGAGGGTAATATGTACGCAGACCTTACCCCTACCCCGAAGGGTAGAGGCTGTTTCCAGGAGACCCTCGGCTCAAAAGCAACAGAAGCCGATATATTAGTACCATAAAAATGCATAATAAAATACCAGCAATACAATAGATATGAAATACAGAATACGAAATACTAAAACGATGGCTGGTATAGTAAAACTAGCAGGTAAAGCCCTGCATCAATAGACGACCAATGACATTCTTAGTCCAACTCCTAACTGGCTAGTCTCACTCTATTGTGCTGTAGAAATATTCACAACTCTCCCCTAACCTACAACCTTAATACTCGACCTCCATACTTCCCTGTCAATGGCCATGTCCTCAGTAATCCTAAGTCGCGCCATGTCCTGTCTGATCACCTCTCCCCAATACTTCTTAGGTCGTCCTCTACCTCTCCGCGTGCCCACTACAGCCAGTCGCTCACACCTCCTCACCGGTGCATCAGTGCTCCTCCTCTGAATGTGCCCGAACCATCTGAGTCTTGCTTCCCACATCTTGTCCTCCATGGGGGCCACGCCCACCTTCTCTCGAATATCTTCATTCCTAATCTTATCCATTCTTGTATGCCCGCACATCCACCTCAACATCCTCATCTCTGCTACTTTCATCTTCTGGATGTGTGAGTTCTTTACCGGCCAACATTCAGTTCCATATAACATGGCAGGCCTAACCACTGCTCTATAAAACTTACCTTTTAGTAACGGTGGCACTTTCTTGTCACACAAGACTCCCGACGCTAACCTCCACTTCATCCACCCCACCCCTATACGGTGTGTGACATCCTCGTCAATCTCCCCGATCCCCTGGATAACCGATCCAAGGTACTTGAAACTACCCCTCTTGGGAATGACTTGAGAGTCAAGCCTCACTTCAACTCCCACTTCCGTCGGCTCAACTCCAAATTTGCACTCGAGGTATTCCGTCTTCGTCCTGCTCAACTTGAAACCTTTAGACTCAAGAGCATGTCTCCAAATCTCTAGCCTCTCGTTGACGCCGCCTCGTGTCTCGTCAATTAGAATAATGTCATCAGCAAATAGCATGCACCATGGCACCTCCCCTTGAATATGATGAGTAAGTGCATCCATCACCAGGGCAAATAGGAATGGGCTGAGCGCAGACCCTTGGTGCAACCCCGTAATAACTGGAAAATGTTCAGAGTCGCCTCCTACTGTCCTAACCCGAGTCTTAGCTCCATCATACATGTCTTTAATCACCCTAATATAGTCAATCGGGACCCCTTTATCCTCTAAGCAGCTCCATAAGACCTCCCTAGGAACCCTATCGTACGCTTTCTCCAGATCAATAAACACCATGTGAAGGTCCTTCTTCCTATCCCTGTACTGTTCCACCAACCTCCTAATAAGGTGGATAGATTCTGTGGTAGATCGCCCCGGCATAAACCCGAACTGGTTGTCTGAAATAGACACCGTCCTTCGCACTCTCATTTCTACCACTCTCTCCCAAACTTTCATTGTATGACTTAGTAATTTGATGCCCCTATAGTTGTTACAGCTCTGGACATCACCTTTGTTCTTATACAACGGGACCATTGTACTCCACCTCCACTCTTCCGGCATCCTATTAGTCTTGAATATAACACTAAACAATGCAGTAAGCCATTCCAAGCCTGCTCTACCCACACACCTCCACAGTTCCACCGGGATTTCGTCTGGCCCGGTAGCTTTGCCCCTTCTCATCTTACGCATTGCCTCCATGACTTCATCGATCTCAATGTCCCTACAATTACTTAATTCATGGTGACTGTCGGCATTCCTCGATTCGCCAGGTCTAATATCTTGATCTCCTTCTTCACTTAGAAGTTTATGAAAGTAGGTCTGCCACCTCCTCTTAATCTGGTCATCTCCCATCAAAACTTTGCCGTCGTCATCTTTTATGCACCTCGCCTGGTCTAGATCTCGAGTCGTCCTCTCTCTCGCCTTAGCGAGTCGGAATAACTTCTTCTCCCGACCTTTGTTCCTTAGTTCCTCATACAGACGAGCAAAAGCTGTCGTCTTAGCCTCCGTCACTGCCATCTTTTCCTCCTTCCTAGCTACCTTATACCTTTGACTGCTCTCTCTCTTCTCCTCCTCGTTAGTGCTCCCTACTAACCGCAGGTAAGCTGCCTTCTTCGCTTCCACTTTACCTTGGACAACTGCATTCCACCACCAATCTCCTTTGTGACCACCATTGCGGCCCGTAGATATCCCTAACACCTCTCTCGCCGCCTTTCTTATACAGTCCGCCGTCGTCGACCACATTGTGTTCGCGTCCCCACCACTTCTCCAAGCTCCCATTGCCGATAACCTTCCTTCCAACTCCTTAGCTTTATCCTCAGTTAAGGCGCCCCACCTAATCCTGGGGCGTCCTTGTACTGACCTCTTCTTCCTCCTTATCCTAATACAAATGTCCATCACCAAAAACCTATGCTGCGTTGAGAGGGTCTCACCTGGGATAACCTTGCAGTCCTCGCACAACCTTCTGTCGCATCTCCTGAGGAGGAGGTAGTCAATCTGAGTCTTCGCCACCGAACTTTGGTAAGTAACCAAATGTTCATCCCGCTTCGCAAAACTCGAGTTCGCAATGACTAGATCGAAAGCCTTGGCAAAGTCCAACAGCGCAATTCCCCCTCCGTTCCGCTCTCCGAAACCAAAGCCGCTATGCACCTCAGTGTACCCACCTGCAGATGACCCAATATGACCATTGAAATCTCCTCCTATGAATAACCTCTCAGAAGGCGGTATACTACGAACAATCTCATCCAACCCCTCCCAAAAGCTCCTCTTAATATCCTCATCCAAGCCTGCTTGCGGTGCGTACGCGCTAACAACATTTAAAGTACCCTCACCTACCACCAACTTAATAATCATTAGTCTATCATTCACCCGCCTGACCTCTACCACGGACTCTCTAAGATGGCTATCTACCAGGATACCCACTCCATTCTTACCTCTCAGGATACCAGAGTACCACAACTTATACCCATCCACGTTTTTCGCCCTCGATCCGGCCCACCTAGTCTTCTGGACACACGCTATATTAATCTTCCTCTTCTGCAAGATTTTCGCCAACTCTATGGATTTACTCGTCAGTGAACCTATGTTCCATGACTCGATTCTCAACCTATAGGCTCCCTTGCCCCCTCTACCTCCCCTGCTACCCGACCCACCCCCTAACCCCAGCCCCCACTCTGCCCCACCCGAGGACATGCCCTTATTTTATCATCCCAGACTGCAGCCACTACACCTACAACAATCTAGAGAAGACTCGCTAGTGCACAACGTACGCAAATCAAACAAGAAGGAAACAAGTGGTAACTAGTATCCTAGTTGAAAGGTTTAACTATTGCGAAGTAAAGTAACAGTAATTTCGCTAACACCAAAAGGGAAACAGTAAAACAGGAGGTACCAACTCCCGATAACAAAACCTGTGGCTGATTTGTTGTACTCGATGCAGTTGTATGCTCACGCACCACTTCCTACCGCCCTTTGCTGACACTCGCCCAGGTTGCTTTCCTTTGCCAGTGCTCGTGCGCCCAACTTATCTCCAAATACTCCGAGAATTCCTGAAAACACAGAAAATACCACGACCCAAAAACCAGAAGGAGCTATCACCGCTACCACTGAATTCGTGGAATGCGAATGATTCTAGCAAATTCGAATTGGAACCCAACTCGATTGGAAAGATATGAAAGCTTAACTGAGGTAAATCTGAGGAGAGATTTACAGGGAGTTTGTGAGAGAGTTTTCTTGCTAGCTGCAGCAATCAATCTGAGGAGAGATCTGATGCGTCGAGGAGTGCATAGGCTACGCAACAGCTTCAGGCACTCAACTCCAGAAAATTGAAGCTGCTCTTCGAGCTTCAGCACCAGAAATTCGATTGTCGAGCAATCCTCAAATAAATGAACCCAAGCTTCAGCCACAACTTCTCGACACCAATTAGAATAAAACCCCAAAACCAATTTGTTCAGACACTCACGAAAACCAATTAGAATTTACCCATGATCATTTTATTTAATTAGTTTAACAAAAAGGCCTAACACTTTTTGGCCAAACAGTTTCATGATGTCACGCATCAATAATATGAAGAATAAACTTGTAAAATTACTAAGAAAAAATAGGACACATGGTAGAATTATTATATAAAAAATAGGACAACGGATAAAATATGATTAGTTAATAATAAGAAAGGGCAAGATGAGAGAAAAAAAAGAAGGGAACGATGCCACCACATTATATGCCATTCCATAAAATGATACTTTTTGGCGTTACGTAGTGATGAATTTAACATACAATTCAAAATTCAGAAAAGGACCTAAAGTGCCCATGAAGTATCGAATTTGATACAATAATAGTATCCTTCCACCTTTTCGAATAAAAATGCACCTACCATTTAACTTTTGGCTCAATCATGCCCCTATTTCTAACAACCTTTCATTTAATTTTTTTTAATCCATGTGTAATGTTTTTATTGGCTGGACTTAAAGGCCAGCCCTAATACACTAATCCACCCGTAACTCGCCCTATTATCGACCCGCACCTCTTTGATTAGGAACAATTAACACTAGATCCACCAACGCTAATAACCAAAACAAACACTGCTATCGCTGCTATCAAAACATTAATCTGCTCATTCCCTTAATAACTCATCCGACATCGACACAAATGACCAAAACAACAATTACTCGACATAGAGAAAGTAGAAATATACAGAATCTTAAAATACTTCATCGATATTTGCCACCAACTTCTCAATTCATCATCTTGACGGTGGCAAAAAATACCAAATTAGCACATGACCATAACAATAATTTTCTCATTCGATTCACTTTTAATTCCAAATTGGAACCTTTCTCCTCCAAGGCAGATACTTTGTTCAAATCTGCAACTTTGTTATGAACCATATCATTCAGTCTTTTTCAACTTGTTCCTTTCTTGACGAAGGACATCCAATGAAAATTTTTGATTAACGATAAACATTAACACATGAAGTAGAAATTGTTCATCGCGCCATTCACAATAACGGGCAACCATTCTTCTCAGAATAACAACATTTGTAGAATCTACTACCGCTATTCATAGGTGTTGTAGCAGTAAAATGGTTGGCAATTATCCAATAACATATAGGGAAATCACCTTGGCTAAGAGAAGAAACAGAAAAGAGTAAAATATTTGAAGCTAAAGGAAGAATCGTTATTAATGTAAATTTCAGAAGAAGATATAAAATTGGAAGGTAGGAGATGAGAGATGGAGAATTTGATGAGCAGTTGCGTCTTTAAAAAATTGGGTGTTTGAGTTAAAATGAATTAAAGAAAAGCGGGTCGTTAACGGAGCGGGTTACAAGTGGGTTAGCGTATTAGGGCTGGCCTTTAAATTTAGCCAATAAAAATATTACATGTGAATTAAATATATATATATTTAAAAAAAGGCCGTTAGAAGTAGGGGCATGACTGAGCCAAAAGTTAAACAATAAGTGCATTTTTGTTCGAAAAGGTGGTAGGAGGGCATTATTGTACCAAATTTAATATTTCAGAGGCATTTTTGGTCCTTTTCCGTACAAAATATAAGTACCAATCAAAATAAATATTTTAATTAAAATAACATACAATACAATCCCTAACAAAAGCTGTAAATGAAAATGTATTGGCAGTACAATTACCTCAATTGAAAAAAGGAAATTTTACCACCTATAGAATAGGTTAGTACCCTATTTATATTAAATAAATACCATTTTAAAATATTACATCCTATAAATACCTTTTATAGTTTATAGCAAAAAATCTAAATATAGTTCCATCCTACAATTAAGGCACCATATATGCTACAAAATATTTTTCTCTCATTTTTTATATTTTCTCTCACCTAATTAGCGTATATCTTCTCTGACTAGCTTTTCTCTCTCTTTTTCCATACACTTTACCCTCTTCTCCCACAAACCTACGTTTCATAAATCTTCTCCCACCCTAAATCTCTATTTCTCCACCATTGTCACCTTTACTCTCTTCTCCCACATACCCACATTACTCAAATTCTTTGTCCTCTCTGTATTTTCACAGCATAATCAATCTTTATTATTATTTGGCATACAAAAACAGATCTATAAAACAATAAATTTCAGCAAGAAAAACGGAAAAAATATAGAGATAGAGAAAGTAAAGGAGAAAGAGATCTAACCGTCCATCTCAACGATAGAGTTTTCAACCTTGATTTTGTTAAAAGCCATGTTTACAGATGAAAGAGGTGAAACTGTATTCACATGTATTCAGCAACATTCGTTTATATATTTTAGATGTATTAAAAAGTTGTGATTATTCTCTTGTATTCAGTTTTAATCAGTTGTAATTAAATTTTATTTAGCAATAGTTAGTTGTATTCAAGTGTTTTATACAACTGTATTCAGTTGTAGTTAGTTATATTCAACTATTTTATTCAGCAGAAGTTAGTTGTATTTTGTTGCATTCAAGAATTTTATTCAGCTGTATTCAATTGTATTTTGTTGTATTCAATAGAAAAAAGGAGAAGAGAATCGAGAAGTTCGATCAGATGTGTTGCTCTGGTTTTTCCTTCTTTTCACGTTTTTGAGTTGCTTTCTTTGAGCAAAATACAAATTAGTGTGTACTCGTTTTAGTTCTTTGAGTTAAATTAGGAGACTATCATGTGCTTTGATTTTCTTCCGTTTTTAACAAGTTTAAGTTCCCAGAATTTGCGCAAAAAAGTTACTGTATTTCACTGAAATTTTGCTTGAATACAGTTAAATACAACTGAAATTTCGCTTGAATACAGTTAAATACAGATAATACTTAGCTGGATTTCCCGTTTTTATGCCCATTTTTTTTCTTGTATTAATGAATACAACCGTTTAAATACATGAAATACATTGTATAAAAATATAAAAGATATCTATAGAGCGTAATATAGCCAAATGTATGTATAAATGACTAATTAGGACTAAAAGATGGTGCTTTGTGAAAAATTAACGAAGTGTCTAAAAGAAGGCGGGAGGCCAAAACTTCGTCTCCTTCTCGAACAAGCAGCCCCTTCAGAAAAAAAGTAGCACTTTTTAAAAAAATAAAACCCCTCTAAAACCTAAAGCCTCATCTTCTTCTGCTTCATTTTATTGTTAAAAATCTTTAGAATTACTTCAATATGTCAATGGACCTAGACCCAGATGAAGTCTTTCGTGACGATGAAGATGATCCAGAAAGTGAATTTTATAAGGTCCCTATTATTATTATTATTATTATCAATAGTAATAATTTTTTATTCACTTATTTGTTTGTGTTAAAATTGAAAATTAAATTATTTTGTATAATTATATCTAAAATGTGCAATCAAATTAAACATCCAGGAAAGAGATGCTACTAAGGAATTATTGGTATACCTTGTGGATGCTTCGCCCAAAATGTTTTCCACTACTTGCCCTACGGTTAGTCCTTAATTATCAGTTACTGTTTCTCATTTTGTTTAATTTTTTTACTTGATTTTGGTTCCATTGTTCTATTGACAAGAGTGGGTTGCGCTAGTGGTGAGCACCCTCCACTTACAACCAAGAGGTTGTGAGTTCGAGAAAAGTGGAGAGTTTTTGGAGGGAGGGATGTCGAGGGTCTATCGGAAACAACCTCTCTACTCCAGGGTAGGGGTAAGGCCTGCGTACACACTATCCTTCCCAGACTCCACTAGTGGGATTATACTGGTTTGTTGTTCTATTGACTTTTTGCCTTACTTCACTTCAGAAATTATTACTCCCTCGTTCCAATTTATGTGACATAGTTTGACTGGGCATTGTTTAAGAAAAAAAGAAAAACATGTGGTCCAAAACAAATTTGTGTGGCATTAAGGGTAAAATGAGAAATTTAAAGTTAAATTTTGTCTAAATATAAAAATGTATCATTATTTTAGGTACAAACTAAAAGCAAAGTGAATCACTTAAATTAGGCTAGAGGAAGTGATAAAACCGTGCCTTCATGGCGTCCGGGCTACCTAGCGTGTTCATCAACTCGATTATTCCACTGAGTACCTACTACCTCCCAGTAGCATCTATAATGGATAACTCTGCCTACCAAGGCTTAAGCAGATGGAAATAGATTACCTAATGTTGTTTTTGCCTCCACCGGAAAACTGGAAAAAATAGAATGTGCCTTTTAAACTATATGATTAGAAGATTAGTTCATTCAGTAGAGGTGAATGGAGATACTTGCCTCCAACCAGCGCATGCATCAGGTAATTCTACCAACCAAGGCTTAGGCAGATATGACTTATCTTTCTCCCTAGTGTTTTTAGTCTCTCCTATGGCCTAAACCCAGCACTCCACAGATACGACTTATCTTCCTCCCTTATTTTTCATCAAGAGGATGTCACAAGAACCGTATTCACAATTATGCTTAACAATAAATGCCTTTCAATCAGATTATAACTTAGCTTCTAAAAGAACTTCACAATGAAACAGTCATCTTTATCAGCTTAACCTAACATCAAGTATCTCCATTCACCTCTACTGAATGAACTAATCTTCTAATCATATAGTTTAAAAGGCACATTCTATTTTTTTCAGTTTTCCGGTGGAGGCAAAAACAACATTAGGTAATCTATTTCCATCTGCTTAAGCCTTGGTAGGCAGAGTTATTCATTATAAATGCTACTGGGAGGTAGTATGTACTCAGTGGAATAATCGAGTTGATGAACACGCTAGCTAGCCCGGACGCCATGAAGGCACGGTTTTATCACTTCCTCTAGCCTAATTTAAATGATGCACTTTGCTTTTAGTTTGTACCTAAAATAATGATACATTTTTATATTTAGACAAAATTTAACTTTAAATTTCTCATTTTATCCTTAATGCCACACAAATTTGTTTTGGACCACATGTTTTTCTTTTTTTCTTAAACAACGCCCAGTCAAACTATGTCACATAAATTGGAACGAGGGAGTAATAATTTCTGAAGTGAAGTAAGGCAAAAAGTCAATAGAACAACAAACCGGTATAATCCCACTAGTGGAGTCTGGGAAGGGTAGTGGAGTCTAGTAGCAGGTACCCAGTAGAATATTCTTGGAGTGCGGAAGCTAACCCATATACCATTGATATAAAAGGAAGAAAAAGAGAAAGAGAGGAAGATAAGTTAGGACCTAATTCCTGCTGTCTTGTTTGGTGTGTTTTGAACTTTTGGCTGGATTCTTGAGAAACAAAAGGTTTTTGGAAACTCCTTTTTTCTTTTATTTCCGAAAAATTTAGGGTATCTCCGGAGGCATATTTTGTTCAGCTTAGGACTAGTTTTTCAAGGAGTAGCAGTGGTGGTTGGGAGGCACCTCCTTGAGATTGGAGTGCTAATGCATTTCAGTTTCTTGTAATTTTTTTATTTTGATTGAGTTTGTGCATGTAGTTGTACAGTTATTACGAGCAATATTTCTCTTGAAAACATTTTTGTCATAATTCTTTAGCATTTTTGACCCTTTGAGTGTAAAACTGTGGAATCCCACTAAATATTTCGATTTTTGCAGGATGATGAAAAGACCGCTACTCATTTTCAACTTTCCATCAATTGCATTGCACAATCTCTCAGAACTCAGATTATTAATAGGTCTTACGATGAAGTTGCTATATGCTTCTTTAACACTGTAAGCTTTTTGTTCCTTATAAACTGTACATCACAAGATGTGCCTTCGACTTCTATTATATAATATCCTTAGTCGCTGCTTTTTTTTTTCTTATCTAAAAACATTTCAGATTTTATGTTAGTCATGCTAAAATCTAGTGCTACCTAATATTTGTAGGATCCTATTTATTATATAAAAAAAGCTGAATCCTGAACTAGCCTTTACTGGACCTTCTTTTCCAGCTTGTTTGTAACTTGAGAATTCTGTTACTTTATAGTGTGAGAGGAAGCTTTCATATTATGGATGGAAATATGTTGCTAACAAAAAGTCTGGCTGTTCAGCCTAGTTTCTAAGTAAACTTACTTGATAAATATGTGTTAGGTTGCCGTGTGGAAAGTGATGTCTTTAGTGGTTCTTGTCTCTTTCTCCTGACATGAAAGAACTTCAGACAAGGAATGAAGCAGAAGTTGTATAAAAAATGTCTCATAAAAGATAGTTGTACAGACTGTATACTGTGACTTAGGGGATAAACGGGTTATGTGTGGTATATGTCATACTTTGGTTTGAACAAACATGGGCTAACTGTTGCTAAGTAATTTAAACTTTATAATTTTACCTCATCATTCTTTGGCGTTCTAGTGGATCGGTCTATATTCTCAGCTAATTAGGGGATGACAGTCTCTATTCATTAGCTATCTGATTAAAATCTAATGTGGATCCATATGCGTATAATTCTTGTTTTGCACTTTGTTAGTTTGTGTTTGCTCCAAGTCGTACAAATGCAGTCTTTAATAAATTCTTGTCCCTTATATAGAGTAAAATCAAAGAATAAAGTAAAATTACTATATTTCTGAAGAATGGTATGAAACTGGTATAGTTATCTGCATCTGAGTTTCAGTTGTACCAAAATCCCTGGTAAGTAGACTAGCTTTTCCTTGTGAGTTGTGTCCTTCTGTTGTTCTAGAGAACTTTCTGCTTGAAACTCTGAGAATGGTATGGAGGCTCAGGACCTCACAGGAAAGAAGAGTTGCAAGGAGCTAGCTGCACCTAGTAATCAGTGGCTGGTCTATCTTATTCCATTACCATCAGTTCGTTGTCTTTCTTGAATCTCTTTGATGAAAATCGTTAGCATCCCACATTGGTGGGGAAATGGCTGTTGTTTGCTTATATTGTCTTCGGCAATACTCACCTCATAACTCATAAGCTAGCTTTTGAAGGTACGGTTAGGCCCAAGGTCCAGTTTTTTTATATGGTATTAGAGCTAGACCCACCTCTACTCTTGGTTTATCTTTTTTTTTTTTTTTGGTTTCCCACCCGGTGTCCGGTACCCGCATTGGAGCTCGACTATATCCGGATTCGCGCCGCGTAAGGCCCCATTCGGGGGGAAGCGCTCCCTACCCCCCCTAATGTTGGGCCACTATGTTATGATATCCACGCTCAAGATGTCCCCCCCCCCCCCCGGGGGGTGGGGTGTCTATTTATATGGTTCTGGGAAATCTATCTTCACCTGAGTTAGACCCAAAGATCACTTTCTTTACAAAATAGCTTTTTAGGTTGAGTTTGACCCAAGGTCCACTTTCTTTACAAAAAATCGCGAACCTCTTGTTGTAAGAGGCAAGAGTAGAAGAAAGGATAGAAAGAGTGCGGTAGCAGAAGATAGAATTATTACAACAAATACAGAAACAAGATGAAGTAATGGGGCTTGTGTGAAGGCCTTAGCCAACTTTTTGTCATTCCATTTAAGGAGTCCTAGGAGGGTATTAGGAATGATGTGGGCGAGAACCATTTCTGTGTGAATTTATTTTCCTTTATCACAAAAGAATGTAAATTTAGATTTTCATTTCCTTGTGGGGATCCAGATCTTCCTTGTACTATATAAGTTTGATTAAATATTATTTGGGTAGGTGATATATATATGTATATGTGATCTAGTTCTATATAGTGCAGCAGACAACGTGAGTAAACAACCACTCTTCTTTCAACGCAAACTAGCTTTTTGCTATTTCTCCCTATTTAACACCCTGTTTCCTGTTTTGTTTCTTATTAGTATCTCCAAATGTCTGTTTAATGATGATTTGTTTATGTTCACCTTTATTTGTAATTTCAGCGGGAAAAAAAGAATTTACAGGACTTAAGTGGCGTTTATGTATTTAATGTTCCAGAAAGAGAGGATCTGGATAGACCAACGGCCAGGCTAATTAAAGAATTTGATCGAATAGAAGGTAAATGTTCATATTGGTCTCTAATTTCGGTGCAAGTTTTTGGTGGGTGTATGGTTATGCAACTATCTCTGTTTAGACAAGATTCTAAATTGGTCGTCAAAAGCCTAGCCATATGTTACATCATTGCAGTCAAACTCACATAATAAATCATCTTTTTTTGTTTTCTTTTATTTTTTCTTCTAAATGTGACTTATTTCTAATATTTAGGAAAACCCATCCATCTCCAACCCCCCTCCCCCCCCCTCCCAAAATAAAAGAAGAGAAGAAAATAAAAAAAGGAAGATGAGAAACAAATTGTGCTTTAGTTGATTATAGACCAGCTGACTTATCTCTTCAGGTGTAATGACCATTTTTGAAACCTTGTATTAGTTTGCTCTCCTTTCTGATGAGCCCTCGTGATCTATAGTTAGCACTTATATTGTTAAAGCACTGGCGTACCTGCATACACTAGGGATGACAGTGTGTATAAAAGGCAAGCTCGGGGAATCTCGGTTTTTACACTTGGCCTTGCTTAGCTAGCTCTTTAGTGTTGGCACCAAGGTACTAAGTTGTGCACTTAATCACCCATGGACTCCCTATTTAAGAGGACATCACTAGACAATCAATTTTGTTGGCAAGTGATAATATTAATTTGGCAAGTGATAGCATCAATTGTTTTCTTTTTCCCTTTCTGTGTAATCAGTGGGCTGATAGACCTATGAATTGTATCATCACTTCAGTCTTAACATACATTCATTGTTTGAAAAATGTTATGCATGCATTTTCTAGTCATAGGAATAAGAAGTTAGAAAAGATAACTTGTTACTAAAAACTAAAAATGACATCTTTCCATCTAAGTTAAAAATTTAAAATCGTTTTTGAACTGGATTTGCCTAATTCTTTTTCGTCGATTAATTACAGATTTTTCAATCTCTTATCCCAAAAATTATTTGTCTCTGTTCTGATTTTCTCTTGCATCACACACATATATGTAAATATATTTTATTTGTATATCAGTCTTAATTTTTTCTACACCTTTCTTCGTTAAAGCCCACACTTTAGTTATTGCGCTTAAAAGGGGACCTTAACGCTTTTCTATACTTTTCAGTTTTGAGAATTCTGGCTTGTCAGATCTTCCAAATGGAACAAGTCTCGCGAATATATGTTGAAGCAATCACTTTGACCGACTCTTCACAATTGTTGTATGAAGTGCTTTAATAGTCCTTATTTGACCAGAAAACTGGAATATCCTAAAATGATGTTTATTTCATAATTAGTAATAATGCAGAGAATTTTCTGCTATGTCAAAGGACTGACAAAGCTTCATCCTCTATGCTATCAGTTACATCTGCTGCCTCGTCAATGGATGGACTTAACACGGTGTGACTTTTTTCTTTGGTTTTCTAGAGTAATGCTGCAATCACCTGTTTTAAATGTTTGCAGAAAGATTTGATAAAGAAATAGGCAGTAAGTATGGAATTGTGCCTGGCTCTCGTGAGAATTCTCTTTACAATGCTCTCTGGGTTGCACAAGCCCTTCTCCGTAAAGGGTAAGATTTGTTCTATTCTCCAGTTTACTAGCCATTTC
Organism: Nicotiana tabacum; assembly: GCF_000715075.1. Taxonomy (NCBI): domain Eukaryota; kingdom Viridiplantae; phylum Streptophyta; class Magnoliopsida; order Solanales; family Solanaceae; genus Nicotiana; species Nicotiana tabacum. The sequence goes on from NC_134086.1 coordinate 3,063,103, forward strand.
CTTTTCATTTCTCTTTGTTTTCCCCTGAAATGCTGTGCGGCCCCTATTTTACTTGTCTTTAAAACCATTTTCAGATCTGCAAAAATTGCTGACAAACGCATGCTCTTGTTTACAAATGAAGATGATCCTTTTGGAAATCTCAAAGGTGTCATAAAAGTGGATATGATGAGGACAACACTGCAGCGTGCCAAAGTATAGTATCTATGCCACATATTGATATATCAATATTTTAGTCAGTTGAAAACAAATCCTATGGGAAAAAGTAAATTTATGTAAAGATAACTCTGAGTGAATAAAAATTTAGATTGTTTTGTAACTTTGCTTGTCAAATAGTTTTTGAATAACTATTATACTACCATTCTACTCATATCGCTAATGGTTGCAGGATGCTCAAGATCTTGGTATTGCAATTGAGCTTCTTCCACTAAGTCGACCAGATGATGAGTTCAATGTTTCCCTTTTCTATACTGTATGGTCATTGTTTATGTTTTAGATCCTTTAAAAGTTGCACGTCGTTGTTATCTAATTCAAGATCTTGGGCTTCAGGATTTACTTGGTTTGGAGGGTGATGACCTTGCTCAGTTCAAGGCTCTTGTAGGAGAGAGGTATACCTTACAAAAATCTTCAACTGTTGAGAATTCCTCATGGATAGTTGTGAGCTATTCAAGTTTGTTAATATGCTTGGTATATGTATGGCTATCTCATATTTTAGCACTAGTCAAATGATGAATCTCCATGTAAAAGTAAAACTCTTTCTGAAGGACTTGATAGTTATTAACACAACCTAATGTAATATGCTTAATGATTATTCATTAAAGGAGCCCAAAAGTAGAAGAGGTTGTTTCATAATAGTCGTGCTTTCTTTCGGTGACTGAAGTGAGGTGGTTGTTTGTTGTAAAAATATTTCTCTAAGTGATCTTATGTTCATGAAGAACAAATCACTTAAGTTTTCTTTTCTGCAACTTCTTAGAATAGTCATAGGGGTGTTCATGTTAGAAGAACGTTAAGTTTATTAATTGAAAACTTTCCTTTAAAGAATCAAATTCCCTAACTTTATCTATAGATTAAAAGATTTATCCTTTAATTCAAATTTATTTTTATTACGTAGTCTAATAGATATTGTCTTAAAACTGCCAAGTAGCTTTTTATTAGCTTACCACTTGGCTTAACCTCAATGCAAACTACTCTCCTATTTTATATATATAGAAAGATATAGATAATAGATATTGTTTTAAAATTGCTTAGTGGATTTTTATTAGCTTGTCACTTGGCTTAACCTCAATGCAAACTACTCTCCTATTTGTTATATATAGATATAGAATCAGATTATTAACGTTCAGGGTTTTCTGTCTGTCCCTTCAAGATGCATTTCTCCTTATGTCTAGGCATTTATAAAAGCATGCATGTATTTTTCTATGTAGTTTAACATAATATAATCATATTTTTTGATAAGTAACACAATGTAATCATATAATACCATTGAAGTTTCTAAAGATTAGAAAATCTTTGAATTTGTTGTATCACTAGACCACGATGCAGATAGATTTAATCCTGATAGAAAGCTACTATCATGTAAGAAAAATAATTGCTGAGAGACAGACATAGATATATAAGACAGACAAGATTATCGTCCAATATAATTAGGTAGGGACATCACAAGTCTGGTAAATGAAATATGAAAGTATAGTTACCATGTGGTTGTTCCGTTGAGTAGCATTTAGCAGACATGAATAGATACAGAGATAAAACTTTGAAAATTAGAGGAATTGACCATGAAAAGGGCATAAAATTCACCAACTTGTGTATAACGCAAGTAAAAAAGAGCATACTACTAAAGAGAGAATGAAGAATGTTCAGACTATCAGCAAAGCTCCTCTACTTCCAATTTCAGGCTTCACTGAAGAAGGACAGGTTTCATCTTTTTCAATAGGTGTTGTTTACTGTACAATGTACTTCTTTGTTATTTGAACAGTCGTCTTGAGCAATAGGAAGAGGTCTTTTACTGGAAGGAGAACAGAAGGGAAATAACATCCATTTTGTGCCTGTAGAGAGAAATGAGTGGTCCAGATGGGTGATATGAATGGTCAACATATTACTTGTTAGTTTCATTTATTTATTTATTTTCTTGATTGATGAAATGAATACTCAAATGTGGAAAACCAAAGAACATGAAGATGGGATGACCAGATTGGTGTTTGGTGGTTTGGGGGGGGGGGGTTGAATTACAACTTGGGTAGACGCTCAAGATTTGGTGTCTGTGCTTCCTACGTTGCTAAACAGCTCAATTTTGTACACGCTTTTTATTTATCTGGGAATCTGACTGGTGGCGGGTCTTGTGCCTATGTTACTGGTTTATGCATTTTTAGAATTTCCTCCCTTTCCTTATAAAAAGAAAATTCCTCCATTTCCGAAATCTGTGGTTTTATTCTCTTATGATCGAGATGTCTGGATATAAATGCCAGTTTGCAAGGTGTTAAGGAGTTGAATGCACTTAGAGCCTGTTAGTTTTTATTATCCTTTTAGAGCCTAAATTTACTAGTAATGTGTTGGCCATGTTCCTTCCCTATGTTTGCTATATCAGGTTTGAAGATCTGAAAGACCAGCTAAGAAAACGCATGTTTAAGAAGCGCAGAGTTCGAAGACTTAGATTTGTGATTTTTAATGGATTATCTATTGAACTTAACACCTATGCTTTGATCCGTCCAACTAATCCTGGTCTGCCTTTGTTGCCCTATCTTTCACTATGTAATGATTACTGTTAGGTGACTATGAAGTAATCTTCAGACCTCTTTTTAACTTTCTGCAGGGACAATAACTTGGCTTGACTCGATGACCAATCTTCCTTTAACGGTACTTATTAGCTTCATCATCATGCTTTGCTTTTTAATCTTTTTTTTTTCTCTTGCAGTTTTCTTTCAGTTGCTGAATTCATGTGCATCTCTTTTTTGGTGGAAGGGAGCTTCATGGAATGATTGATCATAACTAACCTTTGTACTTTTTGGGGATTCTTTATAAGTTCTGACTGTAACAGATTTGCAGCTATCTTTTGCTTATTCGTTGAGGATTAGTTGCTGTTTCCTTTCTTTAGAACACCGACCATTTCGTCCTAAGCAAAATCTTATTTGACCTTCGATCTTCCTATATATTCTGTCAGCATTTAGTTGGGTGATTGCATCTATACATTTTTATGGAAAGAACTATCAGGATAAGTTTTTGGTTTCACTTCTCTGTACATCCCAAGCATACAACTATTTTTTTTTTGGTTTCCTTGCGGGCCAATCATGTTGAGATCCAGGTAATGAATATTATCTGCTACCCTTCATTAATGAATATCGTGTGGAGATCTTGCTATGAGTCCATTGCAAAACGAACAAGCAACTTTATTAAATAAAATGATCATGATTTTTTTTAGTTTATCTGATGTTATTTATTAAACTGACTCCTTCCAAAGCACTTTAGGTGCTCTTATCTAAGTATTTCTAGTTTCTTGTTCCACATTCTATCTTGAAAAAATAATACATAGAATCCTGCATATGTTATATAGGTATTATTTGTGCAACTTTTATACTAACGTTGTGTTACATTGTTAGACTAGTTCTACTAATCCAAACTTTTGTACCACAACCAAGTGTTGTATTAGTAATGTTGGGTTTTATACTGAACTTACTATTTATTATACGGGAAATCAAATAAGCTCGTAGAGTTTATGGAGTTCATTGGAAAAGTTATTACTCTCTACTTCGGATTAGTAGTGTCTTTGGAGAATCTAATTGGTGTGTTAGATCTAGCACACAAGTTTCACTAGGAAAAAAAGGGTAGCCCGGTGCACGAAGCATCCCGCATTCACGCAGGGTTCGGGGAAGGGCCGTACTCACACAAGGTTCACTAGATGAGAAGTATTTGTAGTTATAGACGGTGTGGGCTGCATGTTGAGATGGTGTTGCAAGTGGGTGGAACGGCATAATGTTGCATATTGGACATTTTTTCCGAAAAGAAGAAGACTCAATTTCGGATAAGAAATTTCTAAAGGTGTTGAACTATTTTGTCCATTGCCTTAAATGCTTTCTTCATATATTTGTTCGTGCATGTAACGACAACAATTTTTTGCCATGTCATATCAGTATTTGGTAAGGTATTGAGGAATTTTGTGTCAGCTTGTCTCCAAGTCCCTTCTTTCTAGGGCTATTTTTCTGATAACTTCAAGTTGTCAATTGTCATTGAAGTTGGTAGAAAATTTAATGAAATGTCTGTTCTGCTCTTCTGATAGGATTTTGATATAGAGTACGTCTTTAAACCTCTGCTGTGTTCTTTCTTGTTTACAGACAGAGAGATCCTTCATATGTGCTGATACTGCTGCTATAATTCAGGAGCCTGTAAAGCGCTTTCAATCTTACAAGAAGTTGGTATCTGTTTCTTAAAAAATGACTCCTTCCTCTAGTACGCTAGTTTTCTTCTTCTGCTACTATGATTCTACGCTTCTCTTTTGCTTCTTTCTTCTATTATCCTTATTTTAGGATATCTGTTTAGGAGGGAAAAGTTTACATGTTTCTGCCAAACCTTTCTATTATAAAATAAAATTATTAATGCATTTAAATCTGAAATTGGATGCTGCAAATTAGTTTTTTTATAATGGTAGATAAATCGGGAATCGAAAATCAATTTGCAATTGATGTTATCCTTCTATGGCCTGTTGAGAGTATATTTTATTGATGACCACTTTGAGTGGTCGATTAAGATTGTCATTATTTTATATTGGATGCTCAAATTAATAACTTTAGTTCCAATTTGATGTTAGAAGTACTGAATGCATACATGTTAGTTAAACTTCTGAGTTTTGAAGATTGTGCTCTTCATTTTGAAATAGTGTGAGCTCTCTTCTCTTTTTGCTTAATGCTCCGTTGACTTTGTCGACTTTTGCATTTTGTCATATAAACACTGTAGAATATTATTTTATTGTTAATAATTGTGTTATCATATTTCGGGATCCAAAAAATTTAGGAGAGTTTTCCGATATCGCAAACTCATATAGAGTGCATTCATGTATGTTGTCAGCAATCAATTTCAGTTAAAAAAAATTCAGTTTCAACAGGTAGAGTGAATGTCTGAATGATAATTTGTTTCTTTGACAAAACTTCAAAAATTTAACCACTAAAGATTAGCTCATAATACCAGAACATACTAAAAAGGAGAAAAAATTTAAGGTAGCATAATATCTATGCAGATTATCCAAAGAGAAGCCAAATATTACCAACAAGCCTCGCCACAGACTATACAAATTTTCAGCACCCAGCAGTGCTATTTTAATTGGAAACAGGGTGATAAATCTCCACTATTTGAATATTGAAAAGATTGTGTAGTGAACTTAGTAATCGTGGAAAAATTTCAAATTTTGTTTCCATGATATGCTATCATTTGCTTTATTTAATGATCTAATGACCAGCCCAACTTGACCCTGGTGTACTTCTTCAACCATTCACTGATGTCTTGTTCGCTTTTTTGTTTCAGCGAGAACGTCATGTTTTCTGTGGATGAGCTTTCAGAAGTCAAGAGAGTTTCAACTGGACATCTTCGTCTTCTGGGCTTCAAGCCTTTGAGCTGTTTAAAGGATTATCATAACCTGAAGCCAGCAACTTTTGCCTTTCCCAGTGATGAGGTAGTTTCTTCAATAAGCCACCTACATTTTGCTTCTTTTGTTTCGGGATATGATCATTGTTAAAGGCTATTCACAGTCTTCATTGTTGATTGTCTATGCTGGTTGATGTTAGTCTAACCATTATTGGTAAGAGTTTTTATATAAAGCATATGACACTTTTGCCAGTTTATCTTGTTGACAGAAGGGATAGTGGATTGGATTATTTCACCTTTTAAAACTACATCTAGCTGACAAAAGTGCATGTCATGTGAATCTCTCAGTAATAAACAAACGAGTCTGATGAGTGATCTGGAACGTTATGCTTTATTTCAACATTTCTATACCTATCTTCATGTCCATATGGCATAGTTAATCAAACTTAGCTTTAACAACTTGCACTATGCGGTACTAGTAGTTTTAACCCATAACGTTTTTTCCGCTTCGAAACCACCAATTATGAATTATGCCTCTCACCATCTCGTAGAATATGTCATTTCCATGATGATCAATTCTGTTGCTTCTCCTTGGTCCCTGGCAGGAAATGATTGGAAGCACTTGTCTTTTCGTTGCACTCCACAGATCAATGGTGCGGCTTAAGCGGTTAGTATGCCTGAATATGTTGTTTATTGAATTAGAAAATACGTTTAAGTTGCACCCGAGGGTGTGACCTAGTGGTCAATTATGTGGGTGAGAACCATGAGGTCTAAGGTTCAAATCCCAGCGGAGGCAAAAATTTACTTCTCATCTATCCAAGCCTTGGTGGGTAGAGTTACCTGGTACCTGTTGCTGGTAGGAGGTGACAAATATTCCGTGGAATTAGTCGAGGTGCGCGCAAGCTGGACACCACGGTTATCAAAAGAACAAAAATACGTTTAAGTTAATAGTAGGGAGTGATAAGTGCCAGTTATGCATATCTTGACCTATTATCTAATTCTACAAGTGGCGCTCGATAGGAAGGTGTGGAGGTCGAGAATTAGGGTTGTGGGTTGAAAAACAGTCTAGAGTTTCGCCTAGTCTTACAAGTAGTATTAGTACTACTCTTGTATTTTCCTATTCCTAGAAACTTGGTATTTCACGGTGTGTCATTATTTCCAGCAGGATTGACTCTATTCTTGTAGTGTCATATTCTTGGATCTTTGTTATTACACATTGCACCATTTGCTTCGTGTCTTATTACCTTCTTGTCGCTATTGTTTGTTTATTGCTTCATTTTCACCGTTCTTGAGCCGAAGGTCTTTCGGAAACAATCTCTCTACCTCCATAAGGTAGGGGTAAGGTCTGCATACACTTACCCTCCCCAGACCGCATGGGATTTCACTGGGTTTTTTGTTGTTGTTGTTGTTGTTGTATCTAATTTTAGAAGTTGCTAGATGCCCTCTTTCTTCAGTAAAGGTTCATGCACTGTACTTTGAACTGGTTTTTCATTTTCATTTCTGTCAATGATTGTTTTTAAAATTAAAATCTGAAAATGTGTGTCTGGGCAGCCTTTTTCTTAAAGTAGATTCAGGCAACTGTTTTGTTTTCTTCATCTCCCTCACATTTCACCCTATTTTAGGTAGTTTAAGCAAGTCTATCAGCATGCTGCTGTGCTCTAATGCTGTGCTGAATTTTGTTTGAAGCCATGTGTTAAAACAGGCTGCAACTAGTTTGTGTTGATCTCAACCATTACTTAAGTGGCACTTTTTGCTGACTTTTGGGCATTTTTCTGCTTGCGTTTTCCTCATTAATACCAGTTTTAATTATTTTATATGTACCCTACCCTAGAAATAAATCCATCATCTTTTTGTTGCTATGCTTCTGAAGCGTGTTGCTATTCTTGTGTTTGACTTTTAACTATCATCGCAGCTTTGCAGTTGCTTTCTATGGGAATTCAAGTCATCCTCAATTGGTTGCTCTTGTTGCACAAGTAAGATATCTTTTTCCCTCTCTAAATATTTTTAGCTTATAATGTAAGATAATTCTGCCATTGATGCACCCATGATTGCTGATGCTGGGATCAGCAATCGCCTCTGACATGCATTGAAGGATATGAAGAGTAATCTGGCACTTTTCCAGGTCAAGAATCATATTGTTCTTGCAATTCAAGAGAGTTTTAAGAATTTAAATCGAAGATTTCTTAACCATTATGTGAAAGTAATTTCAGATTCCAAGAATAAAAGAACTTTCCTTCATGTGGCTCAGCATGTAGCTCTCTTGTGTTTTAATTACCAATTTCAATAAGAGCCTATCTTCTTTTGTTCTCTTTCAAATGGTATTGGAGCCTCTACGATTTTGATAGAAACTTAAGTAGTTATTCTTACTGGCACCTCATGCTAGGCGAAAGTTTTTCTTCTTTTTATTTTCAGAGTTCAACATTCCGGTCTCTTTCTGCACCTCTTTCGCGATCATTGTGGCTAGACTAAGCCTTTTTTTGTGGGCTGTTTTGGCGACACCACTTCTCTTTTTGATAAATACTTCTAGATTTTTTAAAACACCTACTTTAAAATAATGATCTTTTCCTGGTCCCACTAACTTATGACTGTAACATTAGTATTCTTTTCTATCTTTAGTAATATAATAATATGCAAGTCAAGACACCTTGTAAAACTTTGAGCGCGTTCGAACTTCTCAGTGGAAATGGGGTGGAGGAAGTAGCCCTTTTTGGTGTATCTTTTGTCTGTGAATATCGGCAAAAACTTCTAACTGTTTATCATATATTTTCTTGGTTTTTGATAATTGCAGGATGAAATAACGACTCCTAGTGGTCAAGTCGAGCCACCAGGGATGCATCTCATTTATCTTCCATATTCTGACGATATCAGACATGTTGAAGAGGCAGGCAGAATGTTTTTTATCTCAATGATTAGTCATAATTTTTTTTTCTTTTGTGAAAAATAATGAAGTCTACATCTAACGGATGTGGTTATACCTGCAGCTTCATACTGATCCAAATTCCGTACCTCATGCGACTGACGACCAGATAAAGAAGGCCTCTGCTTTAGTGAGACGGATTGACCTCAAAGATTTTTCTGTGTGCCAATTTGCCAATCCTGGTAAGATCTCATAACTTGGGGAAGCTGATCAAAATTCTATGCTGCCACTATATGTAGTTTCTACTTTCTATTCCAAATGGAAGCTTTTACAAGGCTCTTTGCTGTTATTAGAATTGGAAGAGTGGGCTGATAATTTTTTATGGCGTGGAACCTTTTTTGGAGCTTGATGTTATGGTTGGACCGATCTATCCGATCCATCTATTAGTTGATTAAATGGAAATTAATAAGTGTAAAATTATGAGGTGGACATCCAAAAGAAGAGAAGTTCCTCATATAATTTGTTAAACATTTTGAGGTGGTGTAAATTGCTGAATCTGCTCATAAACTTTAAATAAAATAGAACTTTTAAAACTCTTGCTATTTAAAGAGGTCTGTAAATTCTGTTAATCCATATATCTGCATCTGCAGAATATTAAGAAAACGAAAAATGTATAAAAAAGTTCAACAATATGACCTTTACATTAATGAACTATTTGTAATTCATTCATGATATAGATTCATGTTCTGCTTGCAAAGTTGATGTATCAGGCTGATCTTAGATTGCACAGTAGACCATGTAGGATATTTTGTATTTTCTGTTTCTTATTAAATCACCGTGAAAGAATGCTAGTGTGAAGTAGGACACCTAATTCATAGGAGACCCTCTCCAATTAACAAGCATTCTTAATTTCTACAGAACAGTATGAAGTGGAGTGCCCCTTCTATATGCATCACCTCCTTCCTAAGAATTGTAGTTTATATTTTGGGTCATATAGAAATTCCGTTTGTATTCTTACAAGAGCATTTCTTGCAGCATTGCAGAGACATTATGCAGTATTACAAGCTCTTGCACTTGATGAAGACGAGATGCCTGAAATTAAAGACGAGACTCTTCCCGATGAAGAAGGGATGGCCAGGTAGTGACGGATTTCCACCATCTTAGGTCCCTTTATTCTGTGGTTTTGGTTTCTTTTAGTTTTCAACTTGGCTCTATGTTCAGAAAACTTGTTATTCTGACATTTCTTTTGTATATCGTTTGGGTGCTAGGCCTGGTATTGTCAAAGCATTGGAAGAATTTAAGCTCTCTGTATATGGAGAGAACTATGAGGAGGACGATGCAAAAACTGATGGAAAAGCTGAACCCTCTAGGAAACGGAAAGCAAATGCTATGAAAGAATATTCCAACTATGACTGGTCTGACCTTGCAGATAATGGGAAGGTAACATTTTCAAGCTTATGATGTTACGCTATAGATTCTTGCCTTAGTTCTGGGCTTAACAACAGATTCAAAATGTTATCAAACTATAATTTTAGGGATGGTTTGTGCTAGCTAAGTTAGTTGCAACACAGAAGTCTGTTAGTTATTCAAGTATGCAAGGAATTTTTATCAACACCCGACTCTTTTTCAGAAATACTTTGGCCTAGACTGTTATCAAAACCTGACTCTTTTTCAGAATGCACATCATAGAATTCCATTAGTTTTCAGTAGTATATATATTGAGTTTCACTTTTTTTTGTTTGCCATCTTGCAGTTAAAGGATTTAACAGTTGTAGAGCTGAAGTATTACCTAGCTGCACATAACATTCCGGTCACCGGAAAGAAAGAAGCCTTGATTAGTAGGATCTTAACTCATATGGGTAAGTGAGTTGTAACTATTTCAGATCTTTTGGCTGTTTGCCATAAGTTTGTACAGTATACACTCTTTTTTGTAGCTTGTTAAGTAGTTAATCTTTCTTTCAGTATGAGACTTGTACCTCTGGCATTGTTTTGGAAATTAAGTGTTATTGTCATCTGTTGTTGCATGTATATGAAAAATTGTGGTGACATTGATCAAATATGGATGTCAATGGGGTACGAATGGAGTTAAGTATACCTGACCAGCTTTGCCAATACTCCTTAGAAAAATTAACTTAAATAGCCTCTCATCCAAAAAATAGCCGGCAGATGTATAACATATGTATAGTTTATGTATATCGTCTAGGAGCTGTAAATATTTTTAGCCGAGCGGCTAAATGTGTAACTTATCCCCTCCTCTCATCACGTGTGGACGGGAGAAATTTAAAAATAGCCAGATTTACAACTAGTCATTCAAAAATAACCATAGTTTCAAAATTAATCGAAATTTAGCCACTTTTCATGTAAAGGTAAATCTGAGCGAAAACACTGTTCAAAACTCGAAAAATACGCCCGTATATTATATTGGAGTTCCAGCATAAGTATGCTTAAAATCCAGCATATTATACGGGAGTTCCAGGATAACTATGTGCTGGAGTTCCAGCATAAGTACACTAGAACTCCAGCATAATATACGGAAGTTCCAGCAAGTATAAATGTCCAGTATAATATGCTGGAGTTTGGAGCACCGGTGCTCCAGTCTCTCGTATATTATACATGAGTCAGCAAAATATACTGGTCCAACATAATATGCTGGAGTTCGTACACAAATATACCGAACTCCCGTATATTATACGGGACCGGTCTCTGTTGCAGCAAAATAGTGGCTATTTTTCATTGACTTCGTAAACGGTGGCTATTTTTGATTGACCAATCCGAAAACTGGCTATACCGTGCTATTTTGACCGTGTAGAGGTCCAAAACCAAACTGGGTAATCGAACACATCCAATGCCAACATAAATTTCATTTTAAAATGATTATCAACAAGTTCTATTTCAAAGTGAATTCAACTCGTTTTATTCCTATCAATCATTTCCAGTCACGGCAATCCCACCCGGACTCAAGCTGATTATCCAAGAGTATCTAAGTTGTAACAATTATAATTAAATCGTAGGCCTTTCACGAAAAAAGAAATTGATAGGTGATGACTTATATTAAAGCCATGCAAATATAAAGTTACTTTAAGTATAATAAAAATATGAGGATAAATTCACACACATAAAACGTATTAGAGTATTGACCTATGAACAAGCCCAATAATTTAGTGTCATAATAACATCAATAACAATGTTATTGATAAATATTAAAAGTATTAATTGACAAATGTCAACTCAATTGAATAATTTCGTCACATATTTGGAGAAAAGTTTCATCTTAGATTTGATCCAAAACTTGAGTCATGGATTTCACAAGCAGAATCTCATCAAATCTTCCCTCTTCGCCTTTAGTTATATTAAAAAATACTTATAATTTTTATTATGACTGTCCCTCGTACGTTACCCCTGATTTCATTATCAGTGGACCAACCACTAATTCATAAGTCATAACAGGTGAAATTCAAAAATAGCGAGATTTACAACTGGTCGTTTAAAAATAGTCCAGTTTCAAAAGTAATCGAAATTTAGCCACTTTTCATATAAAGATAAATCTGAGCAAAAATACTGTTCAAAATCCGGAAAATACGCCAGTATATTATACTAGAGTTACAGCATAAGTATGCTTGAACTCCAACATATTATACTGGAGTTCCAGGATAAGTATGCTGGAACTCCAGCATAATATGATGGAGTTCCAACATAAGTACACTAGAACTCCAGCATAATATACTGGAGTTCCAGTATATTATACTGGAGTTAGCAAAGTATACCGGTCCAGCATAATATGCTGGAGTTCATACACAGGTGCACCGAACTCCAGTATATTATGCTGGACCGGTCTCTGTTGCAGCAAAATAGTGGTTATTTTTCATTGACTTCATAAACGCTGGCTATTTTTGAATAACTAATCCGAAAAATAGCTATACCGTGCTATTTTTACGTCATGACATCTCGTGCCAAGTTCAATTAAGCTTGTCTTTAACCCTCCTGTTCATACAGCCTATGAAAAATATAGTGTTCTTTTATCAAGATAAAATACTTGGGAAATTTCAGATAACTAAGGTAGGTTAATGAGATCATCAAAATACACGCATATGCATTTTTCCTCTGTTATGTCACGCAGTCTGAAAATTTTAGAGTAATTTGATACATAGTTTAGTGCTTCTTAAGATTGGAATACGCACATCCTTTTATGATAGGTTCATATCCATTAACCTCAGTTGTCGGTGGCGGTCTGAAACTATTTATATTCGGTAGTAAAAGTGTATAATATTTGTAAATAACATACCGAATGTATATATACATATAAAATATATATTTTTTCGACTATTATTTTCAAAACAGCTATACAGTGTCATTTCCCGAAAAATGCAAATCCATCTTGCACAAACAAAGTATAGTAATAGTTGTTTATTTTGGGGATTTTGATTTTTCCTAGTCGGTATTTTGGTGGTTTCAAACAATTTTATCAAATCTTACAAAATCCTTATTTTTAAAGGATATGCAATGCCCGTGCTCAGTGGTACAAGTATAACGCTACATATAAGAAAAAAGGTTTACGATAGCCATTAATTATATTATTCATTACAATAAGATTGAATAAATTTCTTTCACATGATACTTAACACTAAATTATGGTAAACCAACTTATCACCTGTAATTTACTTGCATAACGGTTTATTTTCTTCTTACCCAAAACCTTACTGAATAGTATCTCTCTCTCTCTCTGTCTCTCTCTCTCTCTCTCTCTCACACACACACACACACCCCACCCACACCTACCCCTCCCCCCTCCCCCCCACACCAATTGCCAAATCTTCTTTCAGAGCTCAGAGCTAGCTGCAGAAGTGACAATTTAGTATGTGTAAAACGATGTCCGCCAAAAAAAGGAGTTTAAAAGGATTTTCATGTTCACTACAGGAATATCAGGAGCTTCAGAGATAATTTGCTGGACATAACTTACATATCTCCTTTGGGGCACCAAGTGTTCTCACACTTAAATTTAATGGCCCTCTCCACAATTCAGTATGTCTAATCTACCTAATATATGTAGTAAAAACTGTAGGCAAAGTGAGAAAGATGTATGGAACCACACCAGATACGACGTTGGCACATGCAATCTATAAGCTCGGAGTCAAGGTTTTAACACGGAATATCTTAAGATGTTGGACAAGCTCCACGACAAATGCCTCTGAGATGGCGTCTCTCTAAGACTTTGGTTCAGAGAGACTTGGATGTTCAAGATATAGCTGGATGCCTAGAGGTTCACTACTCATGGACTTAATGGGAGTTATAAGAGGTGCTTGCTGCCACTGCTGGGTATCTGTTGGGACCCAAATTTCGGCGTCTTTGCTTGTACTAATCTGCGGGATAGTCCGAAAGTAAGCTGTTATCTCCCAGCTGCAATCTGTCAAAAGCTGACAAGTTGAGGAACCCACTTCTAATTCCCACAAAGGCAAATCGCAAAAGCCAAAGGACGATATATCTATTCATGGATAAACAAAAAGATTTTTTCATCTTTTCAATCATGTATTGTCCTATGATGAGATTAACTACGAAATATTTGCTACAATACAAAACCATTTGCCACACACACCCCTGTTCAACAAAATATTCGTTGGCCATGAAGTCCATCATGTAGGGGTCTTTGAAATAGTGTTTTGTCAATTCAAAGTGTTGGTACAGTAGAAATCAATTTGTACATAAGACATGATATAGAATCAGATTCGGCCATCAGATTCACATTGCTGTAGATGCTAGCATAGTGTATGATTCTTGCATACTATCCGGCTAAAGAAATTCAATTAAGTTCGCTTAAGTGGGATATCATATGTATAAGGGGTTGCTCTCCGTTAACATTTTTCATTTACCTTATAAGCTCCTTTTCACTTGTCTACTCTATTTTGCTAAAATAATTCATAAGGTTGCTAGAGTTGGATGTCACAGGGATAATATGTCACCTAAAATGATCAATTCAGCACAAAGGTTCTATAGCTTTAACCTCCCTTTCCCTTGGATACTTAGTCTTGAGCACATCTAGTAAATACAAACACACTAATTTAATGTGATTAGAAGAAGATCTGAAGTGACGTTTTAAATGAAGTTTCTAATAGAGGTTACCTGGTGGAAGAACTTTCATCATTGATTGTGACAAAGGAAGCTTGATCAAAAATGATTTAAGAGAGAACTCCAGATCAGCTTCCTCCAACTTCAAACCATATGACTGGTTCACATTTATCTTGAAAACAAATCTCTCAAGAGGTACGTTGTTGCTATCAGAAAAAATCACAGCCACTCTCTCAACCAATCCCTGTGTAGAAAAGCATGATTACTTCTGTACAACGAAGACGGCACAAGAATAACAGCTTATAGACCAATCTCTCACTTCCCTTGTAAAAGCAATAAGATTTTTCCAATAAACAAGATCAAACAATTGTTATAAGTTCAAGCACACAACAAAATGTTCCTCTGTTACAGACACCAGAGCGAAAACATGGGGCGAGGTCGGGGGAGGAGGGGGGAAGTTGGAAATATCTATTGGAAATATCTATTTACACATTTAGCCATCTCCAGTAACCAAGATGAGCAATTAATCAATGACTTTTATGGGCCTGTTGAAGGGGAATGGAATAAACCTTTTGTATGAAAGGAAGAAGTCCATTGACAGTAGAATGGATATACTGTTGAAGCTCCGGGTGTCTAGCTTTTTGAACCACAACATTCATGTAACGCCGCCTTTCAAATGCCCCTTCAGAGAACAAGATCACTAATTCAGAGATTATCTAGCTTGAGCAAAAAAACTAGTGCTATGAATTTCTGCCAATTTTTCTTTTACCACTTGGATAAACTCCTTTGAGGAATACAACTGACGTAATGGCAACTTCTAAGAACTCTACGAGAATCTGGGCGGTTTCACCTGCAATTTCACAATGAACATCAGCTATTCTCCTCCTGCTAAAAATAAAGAGGAAAGAAATCTTCAAATCACCAAACTAGAGTTTTGATAAGTAAACACTAACCTTGTGGACTTTGATTGCGATCCATCTACTTTCCCCAAATCCTTTGATTTG
Organism: Nicotiana tabacum; assembly: GCF_000715075.1. Lineage (NCBI taxonomy): Eukaryota > Viridiplantae > Streptophyta > Magnoliopsida > Solanales > Solanaceae > Nicotiana > Nicotiana tabacum. The sequence goes on from NC_134086.1 coordinate 3,078,589, forward strand.
TGTAACTCTGAATTCTGCTCAAACATGCGAAGCAGTTGCACAATGAGTTTTCCCTCAGCCCATACACAAAGAAGGAATTTGATCTTAACCTACGAGGCTTTCCTTTTTAAGTTTCGATTCTATCATAGTAAATTGTATCACCTCAAATTGGCTAACCTCAGTTTACTAGTTATAGATACAACCATATAGGAGGAATTATTTGGTAAGGTCTCAATAAGATCACACTATGTTATCATCTTTACAAAATATAAAATCAACCAAGTTAAAAAAATTAAAACAATGTAAATTATAATAGTTTGGATCAAAGAACCACTTAATAACTAAGATATCCTTAGTATAAACAGTCCTGATACTTTATGACCTTTAGAAAGAAGATTTTGTTCCTACATGCCCCTGTGTCTCTCTTCCCGGCTTTCTCATGTTCCAAATTTCTACCTCCTAATTCTAAACATTCTTACCTATATATTTCATCTGTTAGGAAAATTATCCATAAGTATCAGTAATACACAGCCTCAAATTAGCTAAAAGTCAAAATAATATGATTGATTCAATTTTTAATATCAGGGAAGCTTTGTCCTTTCCAACTTAGAACTGATACAAAAGCTTTACTCAAATTTCACAAACTTTACAGCTGCCAATATCTTAATCATCGGTATCACTAATTAACAGTCAATACTGATCAAGACCTACGAGAAACAGGGGAAAAAGACAAGATACAGTATCAATCAATCTTAGTACCAAATATGTATCGAAACAACTACCAGCTGATACCAACAGGGATGACACTTTAAATGCGTTGTGATAACTAGGCACCAGAAGGCAGAAGATGCCAGAATGCAAAAAGGGAAACAGAAAACAACCTACAACAGCGATAAGCCTCAACTGCACCACTGTAATAATTCTTCAGGAACTGTAAGAAAACCATGATTTTGTCTTATCCACCAATATTCGTATTATCCTACGATGAAGGAAGACCGATACATGAATCAATGCCTCTTCTGCCTGTGAGTTCTACAAATTTATCCCTAAACAATAAAAGAGGGCATTTACAAATTAAAGTGGACCCATCATAAGCCTCTTTAAGTATCACAGTACTCCTGGCACCTTTATTAGTGATGTAGAATATACCATGATGTTTGATTAAGCAAAGCAGAAGTCTAGCTGGTAACCGAAACTCGGAATGAAATGCATCTATTTGACCAGATGTCAACCTCTTTTCCATAGTCAAACTGAGGAACTCATGAAGCACAGCTACCACTCTTTTTTGAGCTTTGGGATCAGCAAGTTCAAATCTTCTGGCATTCAAGTATGGAGAAGGGAACTCCATCTTCTGCCACTTCTGCACTTCCTTGAGGTAGTTCACGTTTGGCCTGAAGCCAGCAGGATAACGTAATTGAAACGCAAAAGGGCCAACATAGTTTCCATCCTTCAATATTCTAGCCTGCACTTTCGAAGTCAGGACCCCTTCATGCACCAACCTTTCCTCCCGGGCAGTGACTGCTAGTGAAGAATCCCAATTCTCCAATTGAAGGAAAGTTCTTCCGTTGACATCTTTCACTGAGAAAAATTGTGGGTATTTTGGAACAAGCGACTGCTCGAAGTCACTAGGCAAGCCCAATTCATTCTCAATCAGTTGAATGGTTTCCAGTGGCAGCATGCAATCAACCGACAACATTAACAACTTCCTTAGAGTCTTGACTAAAATGGGTTCCATTTGCGCTCTTGCTTCACTTTCTTCTAATGCAACTTTATCAGCTTTTTCGGCGAGCATAACCATCGGTGGAGTTCTATTACCACCAGTGACACGGAATATCGAAGGATATTTCTCAATTATACCCATAAAATTCCACTTTTGCACAAATCCAACTTCCTTCTCAAGGTCTCTAAGAAGGAGGCATTGGTTTTTCTGTGATTGAATGATGGATTTTAGGCGTAAAATCAATGATGGTTTCTTCTGAAGCTCCATGACTCTGTCTAGTTCATTTACTCTATAATATGTTTTCTTCTTAGGCCTCCTTCCTCCACTGGTTTTGAACATGATTTGCACCCACATATGTCCAACTCTCACGGATGGCAGTGGATGGCATAATCTTTGCCTTCCATCGAATGTAAACCATTTTTGAGACTCAATTAGTGAGAAGATCCTCATACATTTATGCATCTGGAAAAGAATAGAGACGTGCATCAAGGCATCAGGTCAAATTGTTGGAATGCAATTCCGCTTGAATATTTGAAGCGTAAACAAGATTTGGAGAAAGAGCTGTTTTCCGTAAATAAAAACTACAAAAGGAAAGATTCCAGCAATTTTTTCCTATGGCTCTTTTTTATGTTTCCCATAAAAATCTAAGGTTGTCGACTGGAGGTTTTCTCCCATGGTTCAAGACCATGGTAGTTCCTAAAATTCGGAATCCAGTGGATCTTGTGAGGCTCGGATAATCAAACCACCACGGTCCAAACTGCGATTTTTTTTTTTTTTCCTTCAGAGGCCAATATGAAAACCACAATGTTTCCCCACATTACTTAACTAAATTTTTGCTCGAAAAGTGTAGGGCCAACCATCAAAATTTGTGAGGTTAACTGATTGGCATGCAAGGAATTATGAATTCAAGATAAACAAAATGTGTGTCTGATCCACGTGAGGATACTCCCATATCACATGATAACCAAAACATCTATGATGTGCTATTGTTTTATCATCCTTCAATATATTACAAACATGGGATCCGCGAAAGTTATTGAGTTTGTTTGTTTATTTATTTATTTATTTATTTTTTCTGTCGACTTCAGGGTAAATTTCTAACATCCAACTGCACCCAAGGGTGTGGCCCTGTGGTCCAACAAGTGAGATCAAACCTTGGACACAAAAGTTCAAACCCCTAAGTGATTTTTTCCATCTTCCTCCTTGGTGGGCAGAGTTACGCTAGACCTGTACTGGCAGGATATAACAAGTATGCGGTGAAACACCTGAGGTGTGCACAAGCTAGCCTAGATACCTTCGTTAGTAAAAAGTTTAGAACATCCAGCTAGCAACACGACAAGTAAATCCTACATGGCAGAAACCAATAACATCTAACATTTCCTGAAAAGTTAATAAGACACACTTCTATCATTATAAGAAGTTCAAGTAATAGAATTACTAACTTTCCGCCCTATCTATGAATTAATGTACATAAACTTAAACTACATGTTAATATCACATAGATTTCACACCCTTTCGATTAAGCAAAAATACATTCAAACTCGAAACAAAGATACATGAAATGTTCTTTGGTGTCCTTAACACAAAATTGTGAGTGCATATCCAGTATGCTCGCTATTAATTTCAATGCTTTTACTTTCCTAAGACATCTATGTTCTTATTCATTATTTGTATATGAAGCGGAGTCTTGCCGCAACGGTAAAAGTTATCGTTGTGTGGCCATGAAGTCACGACCCGTGACTCACGGGTTCAAGCCGCGAAAATAGCCTCCTACAGAAATGCAAGGTAAGACTGCATATATAGGACCCAATGGGGTCCGGCGCTTCCCTGGACCCCCCCCCCCCCCCCCCCAAAGACATAGCTTAGTGTACCGGACTGGCGAGCTGCCCTCATTCATTATTCAACATATCTCACTTTTTAAAAAAGTATCAGTAAATATCAAGCTTTCTCAACAATGAACTGAAATATGTTGAGTGCTTCTCACCAAAAAATAAATAATGGAAATTAACTTAGATAACCGCCCGCCCAGAAAATAGTTGGTAGATGTATATAATATACTAATTTTGACCGAGCAGCCAAATGTGTTAAAATTCTCTAAAAATAATGATAGCTCATTATCAGAACTTCACATATATATGACCAAAGGCGGACCCAGAATTTGGAGACGACGGGGCACCACTATCTTTAATATAATTTGGCGTTCAACTCTCTTAAAATTTAAAGATAGATGTGTTATAATGAGCAAAGTATAAACTTTAAAATGATCAAATATCATTAATTTAATAATAATATAATAAATATATTATCCTTTTATACTCGACCTCAATGCACTTTCATATTCTAAAAACTGTCAAAAATAGTACAACGCAGAGCCATTCCACAAAATTTCCTTTCTAAAATAAGTATAAATATATATATTAATGGAAATATAGCTATAAATTTCTGAATTTTCTTGTATTTTCATTATTTATTCATGATTAATAAGCTACAAAAGCTGGTACATTGTCTCAAATCCCGATTGCTTGTCTCCAATCATTTGCTTCTCTATTTAATTTCTCCGTGGAAATTACATAATTCCCATTTAAGTAAAAACCTTACAGATGGAGAAGACTAAAAAAAAATAGAAATTTACCTGTACTTGTTAGAAGATGAAGTTGGGCTTGAAATTTGAGGAAATGGCTTCTAAGTTTTTTCTCTGTTCGTGGAGTGAGAATTGGCCGTAAATACAAGAATAAAAAATAAATTAATATAAAATCAACAAAAATAAAAACGAACTATATATTTGATTTTATCACGTCTCCGGGGCTTGGGCTATAGGACCAAATAAACACTGGACAAATTCTTTTTGATAGTTATTAGTACTACTTTAATCGCAGATTAATGTGGTAAATCAAAGCTCATTGAAAAATAGGAGAAAACAGAGCAAATCAAAATCAAATTCAGTAGAATTCGCGGTTTACTATAATATATTCATTAATAAAAGGGATATAACAGTTTTGGTCTAATTAAAGATAGAAATGAAGTGAAAAAGAGGAACATACAATTTGATTCCGTCAGTGTGGAGTTCGCTGCAAAAAGGAAGGAGGGGAACTAAGTTGGACACCGCTTAGTTGAGAAAATGATAAAAAATGGGACATTTTTGGAAGACAAAACGGCCTTCCGACCACTTAAACTTGTACCGGGTTGCCAATCCGGTAAACGAACTTATAAGTTTTTCAATTTAGCACCTCTACTTTACAGAATAAGGAGTAATAAATGCCTCTGGCTGTGATTAGGGGTGTTCATAAAAATCAGAAAATCGAACCAAACCGAAAACCAAACCAAACCGATCAAAAAAATTCATACTTTTTGGTTTGGTTTGGTTTTGATTTTGAAATTTAAAAACCGATCAAATTTGGTTTGGTTTAGTTTTTAATTAAAAAAAAACGAACCAAACCGAATATATGAGTAGCTATTTTAAATTTATTATTACACCAATATATATGTATACTTTTATACTAAATATTAATCGTTTGTACTTTTACTACAGTTCTTTACCTTTACATTCTAGTTTAATTGGTAGTTTTCTTTTGTTAAGTGTAAGAATCTATTTCATGTTAAAAATAATATATTTTTATTTGAGTCCTTAAATTATTCATCACTATTTGATTCAATTATCATCAATATATCATGGTAAATAATAGATTTCTCAAAGGGCAATTGATTTGATAGTGTTACGTTAAAAATGTGGTCGCCGAAATATGTGTTTGGTAGTGTATGTCTTATATTTAAGAAAAAACCGACAAATAACCGAAAAAACCGAAAAACCGACATAAATCGAATCGAGAAAGAACCAACTTAATTGGTTTGGTTTAGTTCTAATATTTAAAAAACTGACTTAATTGATTTGGTTTCTTTTTAGGAAAAAATCGACCCAAACCGAATCATGAACACCCTTAGCTGTGACTGCATACGTGAAAGAAATATTGCTGACATGGCCAAACTACGTGCAAATCACACCTAAATGACGCCTGAATGTAATAGTTTTAATAAAACAAATTAAAATGAACAAAAATATATAAATACAGAAGTGTTATAAAATAAAGACTATAAAGTAAAGACAAGTATAGAGAGAAACTAATATATTATTCGAATTCAGACTGATGTACATAATGAATTGAAATCTCTTCTATTTATAGGAGAAAGGAAGCTGTTGTGTAAGCTGCTACTATACCAGATATGGATAATCTTCTACTGAGAGCAATGTTTATCCATAACGGAGTACTAAAAGGATAAGCTTATTATACCCGATATGGATAATCTTCTACCGGGGGTAATGTTTATCCATAACTAGGTACTTAAAGGATAAGCTTATTATACCCGGTATGGATAATCTTCTACCAGAGATAATATTTATCCATAACTGGGTACTGAAAGGATAAGCTTATTATACCCGGTATGGATAATCTTCTACCGGGGGTAATGTTTATCCATAACTGGGTATCGAAGTGATAAGCTTCTTCAGGAAGCTTATTTCCAATAGAGTACTTAAATAGATAAACATATTTACGGTGAAGTCCCATATGGATAAGCTTCTTCAGGAAGCTTATTTACAACGGAGTACTAAATGAACATCCATAATATAATATATTTATAACACTCCCCTTGGATGTTCATTAAAAGATAATGTGCCTCATTAAAACCTTACTAGGAAAAATCACGTGGGAAAAAATCCTAGTGAAGGAAAAAGAGTACACATATTTAGTAATACGCATTGCTGGCTGCCTCATTAAAAACCTTATAAGGAAAACCCTGTGGGAAAAACCTTAGTAAGGGAAAAGGAGTACAACGCGCATTTTACTCCCACTGAAGAAAACCTTATTTCAAATATTTGAGTCTCCACATTCCAATCTTGTATACCATATTCTCAAAAATTGATGTTGGTAAAGACAATCTGTTGGATTGTCACTTGAACTTAATTTGATGCACATCAATGTCACAATTTTCCTGAAGATCATGTATGTAGATAATTCTGGTGAAATGTTCTTCGTTCTATCTCTTTTTATAAATCCTTCCTTTAATAGTGCTATGCATGAAACATTGTCTCCGTATAATATTGTGGGTCTTTTATCACATTCCAACCCACATGTTTCTCGAATGAATCACTGATCTCAATCATATGCACTTCCTGCTTGCCGGTTTGAAATCGAGCTTTATGGGTATCGGATAAATAACCTGCATCTGCATTACCAATACGATCTGCACCACTTTTGTTAGCATTAGCAAGATAAATAAGTGCACCGTCTACACCGAGATAGAGTATTTCAGGATCAAGGAGCTCCTCATCCTCTTCTAGAGGTTGGAACGGATCCTTATTCACTTCAAGTGATTGAATATTTATTGGTGTACTTAATAGGTACACTTTGTCCATGTAAAAGTATTTTTAAGACCCTCTTGGAGCTCTTCTGGAGTTCCAATAAGATTTATGTCACCAACATAAACAACAAGTGTAACAAATTTTGATGACATTTTCCTTATAAAAATACATGGACAAATAACATAATTTATGTAACTTTCTTTCAGCAAATATTTACTGAGGCGATTATACCACATGCGCACAAATTGCTTTAAACCGTACAAAGATCTTTATAATTTGATCGAGTACATTTCTCAAGACTTTGAATTATATGCTTCGGGCATTTTCAATCCTTCAAGGATCTTCATATAGATTTAGCCAAATAAGTCATATAGGTTAAGACTTGTATCTAAATGGTATGACATCTTCAAGTGTCTGGACTGCTAGTCCGATCTTCACAATCTTTTACAATATTGTGCACTATATTGTATTAAATATATCGTCGACGATCATTTTGTGTCAGTTCCGAAGCGACATAACTTGTGGAGATCTCATCACTTTCTTTATTTTCAGGTACCTGAACTTTTTCGGGAGTTTCATGAAATGTTATGTCGTGGGCTCTTCTAGAGCTTATTTCCTCCTCATTATGATTATTTTGATCATTAGCTCCTACTATTTTTCAAGGATTGTTACCTTTGGAACCGATTGGTCTACCACGCTTCATGCGTACAGTAAACTTTATCCTTCAGGGACTTTAATTTTAATAGGAGCATTTGTAGCTAAAATATGATATTTAATTTTGGATCAGCAAATGCTTCTGGCATTCGACTTGAATTATCTTCTAAGTGAGGATCATGATAATCGATTCATATAGCATATTTTTCAACTGTTTATTCCATCCCCCAAATGTTAGAAAAACTAACATATATCCCCAATCATCTTTGGAAAACATATCTTTGTGTAATATGGTAGAGAAATTAATCATATACCACGCAACAAAAGATAGTAAAAATATTTGGTTTCTGATCCTAAACCAATTGTGAAGGGAGGACTTATCATATATTGTTGATCTGATGCATACAAGTGTTGCTATATGCAATTTAGAAAATCTTAGACCAACACATGAAACTTTGTTCTCTTAAGCAATGGTTTAGCCATTAATAGGAGGTATTCAATGCTAAACCAGCTTGGATATAAACCAGCATTATCAAGATGAACTGTCTTGATTTCATAATCTGAAAATTATGCTCTTAATCGAGAAAAGCAATTCTAAATGCCAAACTGCAGGTTGACAATAATTACACATGTAAGCATCTCATATATGCACCTATAAATGGTTCACATGATAGGTGAACGAGCCCATATTCACCTTTTATATATTTCAGAATCAGGGGTCTTAGTCCCAACTTTAGCTGGTATAATCAATTCATTATGAGAACAAGCAACACATGAGAATTCCTGAAGAATCTTCTAGTTCTTTAGTATATGCTTATCTGAATTCTCAAATAGCTCATTTAAAAATGGCAAATGAAACTTCAAGTTTATCATGTCATGTGCTATCTCTTAGTAAACTTCTGGTTGACTATGGCATAAAATTTTGCTTTAGTAAATTTCTGGTTTACTGTGATACATGATATAGTACAAATTAAAGAATAAGACGGATAACTTCTCACATACATATTATTTTACCCCCTATGATTGTGGAAACATGAAGATTATCAATCTTCCAATCATTTGTAGTCTCAATATGATAGCCATTTGTATTAGTAAACTTCAGGTTTACTACAATATATGTTTTGACCATAATCATATAATGTGAATGACATATTTGTATATAAGCTCTTCGAGAGCCTTCATTTATTATCCATAATCTAATATTTATCTGGCACTACTAGTGTCATGTATTCTTTAGGCAAACATTTAGCTCTTCAGGAGTTGTTGATACATTTTGTACTATCAAATATTGCTCAGACACTGCTGGTGTCATGAGAGAAAATCACAATCAAATAAACAATGTAAAACAATTGTTTAAGCACACGAAAACTCCTCTTCATAATATTTTTCCACTTCAGGAGGCAATTTCAATTGTGTTACTTCTTCAGGAGCAAATTTAAAATACGAAATATTGAGTATATATTCTCTTAATTATATTAACTCTTCTGGAGGTGAATTGTAATGTATTCACATCAAGAGCGTGTTCATATTTACCCGACTTATTAGTATTGTCACATTCACTTCAGGGAATGAATTAATATTATTAAAAGTTTTCATCCTTCAGGAAATTGAACATAATTATCTGAATGCGCATTAATTACATCAAATTGTGATGCCTCAACTTCTTTTAAAATATTTACTACTTCAGGAGCAAATCGAGGCGTGCATTTAATATAGAGAATATTTATGTAGCTTTCTTCAATTGTAACCATAGAAAGCCTAAAGTATCACTTCTAGTGATCATAGGCATATACCACTTCTGGTAGTTAACAAAATATAATTACAATGAGATATACGAAATATAACCACTTCTTGTGGTTGTATATTTCTTGCAAACTCTGCTAGAGTTTAAGTTGATCTAATAATGTTATCCATATTCTTCAAAATGACATAAACAAGATATATTATAGTAAACATCATTATCAAATCATAATTTTTCTTTATGTACAACAATTACATAACCATACTATCTATTACAAATAACAAAAATTAAAATATTTACATTTCTACAGATTTACCACCGATTACATGACTTGTTTCTCCTTCTGGGAGTGCAAGGTAATCAGTTACATCCAAATGCATGAAGTCTAAATTATCTTCAGAAATAAAATTTGCTTCAACATTTTTCTCTGTCTTCTTTAGGGAGGCTTGATACAGCTCAATCAGGTGCTTTGGCGTACGACAGGTACGTGACCAGTGCCCCTTTTCTCCACATCTATAACATGCATTTTTTGCATTTGGTGCTTGCACCGCTTCATGCTTTTGTTCCTTCCTTTTTCACTGCTGGTGGTGAGGAGTGTTCTTTGGTACATTATTATTACCATGATTAGAGTTTCTTTCCCGACCACGACCATGACCACGACTGGGGACACGACCTTTTCCACGTTTAGCCTGGTGAAAGTTCGTCTCATTCACTTCAGGGAATGGACAAGAACTAGTAGGTCCGCTTTCATGATTTTTCATTAATAGCCCATTATGTTGCTCGGCTATAAGAAGATGTGAGATAAGTTCAGAATACTTTTTAAATCCCATCTCTCAATATTGCTGCTGCAGGAGCATATTCGAGGCATGAAAAGTGGTGAAAGTTTTCTACAATATATCATGATCAGTAATATTATCACCACATAACTTCAATTGGGAAATAATTCTGAACATAGCAGAATTATACTCACTGATAGATTTAAAATCTTGTAGCCTTAGATGAGTCCAATCATATCGTGCCTGTGGAAGAACAACCATCTTCAGGTGGTCATATCTATCTTTCAAATTATTCCACAGTATGACTGGATCTTTAACAGTAAGATATTCCATTTTCAGGCCCTCATCAAGGTGATGGCGTAGGAATATCATTGCTTTGGCACGGTCTTGGTTTGATGCCTGATTTTTACCTTTGATGGTGTCTGACAAACCCATCGCATCAAGATGAATTTTAGCATCAAGCACCCAAGACATGTAGCTTTTGCCCGATATATCCAGGGCTACAAATTCAAGTTTAGAAAGATTTGACATTATTTAGGAAAAGAAAGTTCTTACCTCAGATACTTTCAAAATATTTGCTCGAGATGGCAGAGTCTCGTGCTGATAACGTGTTATAAAATAAATACTATAAAGTAAAGACACGTATAGAGAGAAACTGATATATTATTCGAATTCAAACTGATGTACATAATGAACTGAAATCTCTTCTATTTATAGGAGAAAGGTTGTGTAAGCTGCTACTATACCAGATATGGATAATCTTCTACTGAGAGCAATGTTTATCCATAACGGAGTACTGAAAGGATAAGCTTATTATACCCGATATGGATAATCTTCTACCGGGGGTAATGTTTATCCATAACTGGGTACTGAAAGGATAAACTTATTATACCCGGTATGGATAATCTTCTACCGGGGATAATATTTATCCATAACTGGGTACTGAAAAGATAAGCTTATTATACCCGGTATGGATAATCTTCTACCGGGGTAATATTTATCCATAACTAGGTATCGAAGTGATAAGCTTCTTCAGGAAGCTTATTTCCAATAGAGTACTTAAATAGATAAACATATTTACGGTGGAGTCCCATATGGATAAGCTTCTTCAGGAAGCTTATTTACAACAGATTACTAAATGAACATCCATAATATAATATATTTATAACAAAAAGATAGAAAATAATAAAAAAGAAAAATTAAGATCCCAACGCTTCCCCCACCTCCATTGTTCCCACCCCTTTCCCCCATTCTTTCAGTTTCTTACCTCATCCCTCACCCCAGCCTTTCCCCTCGGTCTCTTCATTCTTTCCGATATTACTTTTTAGTTGAAAAGGAATAAGGGTTTTTTTTCTTTAATTGAGTATAAAGTTTTAGAGAGAAGAAGGTAACCCACAACTTGATTTTTGGCAGAAGAAAATCGCATCGATTTCTCCGATTTGATCATTACTCCGATGGTGATGGATGATTTTGTGATGAAGTTCTGGCGAAAAAAGACTCTCTTCTTCACATTTAAGTGTTTGGAGTATTTCTTTTTGGAGTTTATTGCTGGTTTATGAGTTTTTGTGGTGAAGGAGAAGATAATAGAAAAAATAAGGTTAAAATTTGACAAATTAAAATTAAAAAAGTGAGACCTACAAATTACACTTGTCAAATTGTAAAAGGTTAAGCATATGACATGTCATTTGTGTTGTAGCAATTGAGGAACATGCCCAGACATGTGTGTTTATTACTCCTCATTCTATGAAGTAGAGATGCTAAATTGGAAAACTTATAAGTTCGTTTGTCGGGTTGGTAATTCGGTGCAAGTTTAAGTGGCCAAAAGGCCATTTTGCATTTTAAGCTTGCAAAAGTTCTACCACTCCAATTTTCATCAAATTTTTAACAATTTAAGTTCGTTAAAATTGTGATTTTTAAGAAAAAAATTGTTAGCACCAGAAAATTCCCATCAAATACTAAAAAATACAACACAAAAGCTATACTAAACACCAAAGAAAACACAAAATAAAACACAAAAGATAGAAAAACTACACTAGTCGCCCGAATTCATGCAAATGGCATGGACTATAGCACAAGAAAATATAGGAATCGTCGTGAATTCTTATTTATGGCCTTAAAATGCCAAAAAATAGGAAACAGACATGGAGAAGAGATGACTATTGTTCATTAGGTCATTTTTGATGAACCTCAAAATTTTAGGAGATTCGGGGCGGGCCGCCTGAATTCATGCAGACGACATGAACTAGCACATGAAAATTTGGGAATCGTCATGAATTCCTGTTTTATGGCCCTAAAACGCCAAAAACAAAAAACGATCTTGGCAAAACGATGACTATTGTTGTCATTTTTGAAGGGCACGATACTTTTTAGAAGATTCGAGGCCGTCGCCCGAATTCATTTAGATGGCGTGGACTGTAGTCTATAGTACCCGAAAATCTGAGAATCGCCCTACATTTATGTTTTATGGCCCTAAAACGCTAAAAACGAGGAATGGTCATGGCGAAGCAATGACTATCATTCATTAGGTCGTTTTTATGGCCTCGCCAAATTTTAGGAGATTCAGGGCCGCCCGTCCAAATTCATGCAGATGGCGTGGACTACATCACACAAAGATCTGGGAATTGTCATAAATTCTTATCTTATGTCCCCTAAATCACCAAAAAGGAGGAACAGTTATGGCGAAGTGATAACTATTATTCATTAGGTTATTTTTTATGGGCCCGCAAAATTTTAGGGGATTCGGGATAGACCGCCCGAATTCTTGTAGATAGCAAAGACTATAGCACACGAGAATTTGAGAATTGTCCCTGTTTTAAGGCTCTAAAATTCCAAAAAATGAGGAACCGCCATGGCAAAACAATGACTATTGTTATTAGGTCATTTTTGATGGGCTTGTAAAATTTTAGGATATTCGGAGCAGGCAACTCGAATTTATATAGATAGCATGGGCTATAGCAGATGAAAATTTGGGAATCATCCTGAATTCCTGTTTTATGGCCCTAAAACGCCAAAAAACGAGAAACGGTCATGGCCAAGCAATGACAATTGTTCATTAGGTCATTATCATGGGCTCACAAAATTTTAGAAGATTTGGGTCCGGTCACCTGACTTCATGAAAATGACGTGGACATAACACACAAAAATATGAGAATCGTTCTGAATTCCTGATATGGCCTTAAAAGGTGGAAAAAAGAGGAGCGGTCATGGAGAAGCCATGATTATTGTTCATTAGATCATTTTTATGGGCTCGCAAACTTTTACAAGATTCGGAACCGCCCGCCCGAATTCATGAAGATGGTTTGAACTATAGCACATAAAATTTTTGGAATCGTCATGAATTCCTATTTTACGTCCCTAACCGAAAAATAAGGACCGACCATGGCATAGTAATGACTATTGTTAATTAGGTCATTTTGTATGGACCCACAAAATTTAGGAGATTCAGGGTCGGTCACCCGAATTCATGTAGATGGCGTGGAATATAACATATGAAAATAAGGGAATCTTTATGAATTCATGTTTTATGGCCCTAAAATGCGAAAAATGAGGAATGATTATGGCAGAATGATGACTATTGTTTATTAGGTAGTTTTTGAAGGGACATCAAAATCTTAGGAGATTCGGGGCTAGCCGCTCGAATTCATGCAGATGGCGTGGAGTGTAGCACACGAAAATATGGGAATCATCCTGAATTCTTATTTTATGCACTAAAAATGAAGAGCGGTCATGGAGAAGCGATGATTATTGTTCATTAGGTAATTTTTTATGGGCATGCAAAGTTTTAGGAGATTCAGGGCCGCCTGCCCATATTGATGCATATGGCGTGGATTATAGCACACCAAAATATGAGAATAGTCTTGTATTCCTGTGTTATGGCCCTAAAATTCCAAAACATGAGGAACAATCATGGAGAAGCGATGCATATAGTTAATTAGATCATTTTTGATGGGCCCGCAAAATTTAAGAAGGGCCGGTTGCCTGAATTCATGCAGATGGCGTGGACTATAGCATATGAAAATTTGGGAGTCGTCCTGAGTTCCTGTTTTATCATCCTAAAATTCCAAAAAATGAGGAACGATCATGGAGAAGCCATGACTATTTTGTTATTAAGTAATTTTTGATGGGCCGGTAAAATTTAAGAAGTTTTAGGGTCGCCCGCCCGAATTCATGAAGATGACATGGATTATAGCACATGAAAATCTGAGAATCGTCTTGAATTCCTATTTTATGGCCCTAAAATTCCAAGAAAATAGGAATGATCATGGAAAAGTGATGATTATTGTTAATTAGGTAATTTTTTATAGGCCTGCAAAATTTTAGGAGATTCGGGGCCGCCCGCCCGAATTCATGCAGATGGCGTGGACTATAGCGCATGAAATTCTGGGAATCGTCCTAAACCCCTATTTTATGACCCTAAAACGCCAAAAAATGAGGAATGATCATGGTGAAGTGATGAATATTGTTCATTTGGTAATTTTTTATGGGCTTGAATTTTTTACAAGATTCGGGGTCGGCCACTCGTATTCATGTAGATGGCGTGAACTATAGCACATGAAAATCTTGGAATCGTCCTGAATTCCTATTTTACGGCCCTAAAACAAAAAAAAATTGTGGATCAGCCATGGCGAAGCAATTACTATTGTTAATTAGGTCATTTTATATAGGCCCACAAAATTTTAGGAGATTCGGAGCCGGTCTACCGAATTCATGCAGATGGCGTGGACTATATCACATGAAAATTAGGGAATCGTCCTGAATCCTATTTTATGGCTCTAAAACATTAAAAATGAGGATTATTCATGGAAAAGCAATGACTATTGTTCATTAGGTCCTTTTTATGGGCCAGCAAAATCTTAGGAGATTCGAGACCGGCCACCCGAATTTATGCATATGTCGTAGATTATAGCACACGAAAATCTGGGAATCATCTTGAATTCCTGCTTTATGGCCCTAAAACACTAAAAAACAAAGAGCGGTCATAGCAAAGTGATGATTATTATCCATTAGGTAATTTTTTAAAGGCCCGTAAATTTTAGGAGATTCGGGACCGGCCGCCTGAATTCATGTAGATGATGTAGATAATAGCACACCAAAATCTGGGAATCATCTTGTATTCCTGTTTTATGGTCCTTAAACGCCAAAAATAAGAAATAGTTATGGAGAAGCGATGACTATTATTAATTAGGTCATTTTTGATTGGCCTGAAATTTTTAGAAGATTCGGGGCCGGTTGCCCGAATTCATGCAGATGGCGTGGACTATAGCACATGAAATTTGGGAATCGTCCTGAATTCCTGTTTTATGACCCTAATATGCTAAAAAATGAGAAAGCTTCATGGCATAGCAATGGCTATTTCTCATTAAGTCATTTTTGATTTTATGGTAAAATTTTAGGAGATTCGAGGCCGACTTCCCGAATTCATGAAGATGATGTGGAATAACACATGAAAATATGGGAATCATCTTGGATTCCTATTTTATGGCCCTAAAATGCCAAAAAATAAGGAACGATCATAGAAAAGTGATGACTACTATTAATTAGGTCATTTTTGATGGGCCCGAAATTTTTTAGGAAATTTAGGGCTGGTCGCCCGAATTCATACAGATGGCGTGGACTATAGCACATGACAATCTGGGAATCATCATGAATTCCTGTTTTATGGCCCTAAAACACCAAAAATGAGGAATGATCATGGCCAAGTGATGATTATTTTTCATTAATTCGTTTTTGATGGGACGACAAAATTTTAGGAGTTTCGCGGCCACTTGCGTAAATTCATGAAGACGGCGTGGACTATAGTACATGAAAATTTGGGAATTGTCCTAAATTCATGTCTTATGTCCCTAAAATGCTAAAAAAGAGGAACGGTCATGGCGAAACGATGACTATTGTTCATTTGGTCATTTTTGATTGGTACCGCAAAATTGTAGGAGATTCGGGGTCGGTCGCCTGTATTCATGTAGATGGCGTGGATTATAGCACACGAAAATATGAGAATCGTCTTGAATTCCTATTCTATGACCTTAAAATGCCAAAAAATGAGGAACGATCATGGCTAAGCGATGACTATTGTTCATTAGGTCATTTTTATGGGCCTGCCAAATTTTAGGAGATCTGGGACCGGCCACCCGAATTCATGCAGATAGCATGGACTATAGCACACGAAAATCTTAGAATCATTTTGAATTTTGATTTTATGGCCCTAAATCACCAAAAAATGAGGAATGATCATGTTGAAGCATTAACTATTGTTTATTAGATTAATTTTTATGGGCCCACAAAATTATAGAAGATTTGGGGCCCACCGCCCGAATTCATTCAGATTGTGTGAACTATAGCACACGAAAATCTAGGAATCGTCTTGAATTCGTGTTTCATAGACCTAAAATGCCAAAAATCGAGGAACGATCATTGCGAAGCGATGACTATTGTTCATTAAGTTATTTTTTATGGTCCTGAAAGTTTTTAGAATATTTGGGGCCGGCCGCCTGAATTTATGCAGATGGCATGGACTATAACACACGAAAATCATGGAATCATTGTAAATTCCTTTTTAATGAACCCGAATCACCAAAAAATCAGGACCGACATGGAGAAGCGATGACTATTGTTTCTTAGGTCATTTTTGATGGGGCGGTAAAATTTTAGGTGATTTGGGTCCTGTCGCTCGGATGCATGCAAATGGCGTGGGCTATGCATACGAAAATTTGGGAATCTGGCATAATTTCAGTTTTATGGTCCTAAAATGCCAAAAAATCAAGAACGATCATGCCGAAGTGATGACTATTATTCCTTAGGTCATTTTTGATGAACATGCAAAATTTTAGGCGCTTAAGATGAGGTCTTCCGGATGCATGCAGAAGACCTATATGACACGAAAATATGAGAATCAGGCAGAATTCTAGTTTTGTGGCCCAAAAAGCCTAATAACAAGGAACGATCATGACGAAACAATGATTATTCTTCCTTAGGTCGTTTTTGATTGGTCAACAAAATTTTAGGCAATTCGGATCCAGTCTTTCGGATGCATGCAGAAGGTGTGGGCTATAGGACTCGAAGTGGGAATCGGGTGGAATTTAACTTTTATGGCCCTAAAACGCCAAAAATGATGAATGGGCATGGTGAAGCGGTGACTATTGTTCCTTAGGTCATTTTTATGGGCCGACAAAATTTTAGGTGCTTCGGGTCCAATCACTCGGTGCATGCAGATGACGTGGGCTATAACACACGAAAACAAGCAGAATTCAAGTTTTATGTCTCTAAAACGCCAAAAAAACAAGGAACAATCATGGCAAAGTGATGACTATTGTTCCTTAGGTCATTTTTGATGGGCCGGCAAAATTTTAGGCGATTCGAGTTTGGTCCCTTGGATGCATGCAGATGGTGTGGGCTATAATATGAAAATCTAGAAATCGGGTAGAATTCAATTTTTATGGCCGTTAAATGCCAAAAAAGAAGAACGGTCATGGCAAAGCGATGAATATTGTTCCTTAGGTCGCTTTTGATGGGCCGAAATTTTTTTAGACTATTCGGGTCGGGTCATCCGAATGCATGCAGATGGTGTTGATACCCAATTTTTTCCATAATATTTCAAAACTATGCATGGACATCAATTAGTATTTTTCATACAATTTCTGCATTTTTAAATATTTTAACTAATTTCTCTCAGCATTTTTTATAAAATAATCACTAAATTGCATCACAAATAATTTTATAATAATTTTTTTGGCTTAATTATATTATTTGCATTTGTACCAAGTTTCAATTATTGCACAAATATCCACATTTGTATTTTTAGAATGCAACTGTAATTACTTTGCAACTATAGCCTATGCATGCATTATTACATTATTTGACCGGAAAATAGCCTTTTATATTTTTAAAATATTAAATAATTATTGTAAAATATTTCCAGGCACAAAAATCATTTTTTACAGCTTATTAGTTATTTTTAAAATTGTTCTATCAATTAAATAAGGTATTTAACAAATGACCCCTATTTTCAAATTTAGCCTAATTTCCCAACCCAATTTTAACCCCTTATAAACCAACCCAGAAACCCCAGGCCAATACCCACCTGCCCGACCCAATACCTGGCCAAATCCTGGCCGTTGATCATTTTGATCAACAGTCCAGATTCACCCTTACCTAAATTAAACCTAATGACCCCCCAAGCCTCTCATTTCCCCTCCTCTCACGTCGACATCTTCTCTTCTCTTCTCTTAAAAGCTCTCAAGTCCTAAGCCTAGCTCACCCTCATCGCCGTTCATCTGCTACCGTTAATGTTGTTTCCCCACCACCATCAAGCCTCTAATGGCCTCCGTTATGTTGGTATTGCCATCCCTAAGGTCCTCGGGGGACCGGGGTTAGTCCACTCGCATCTATGGCCCTTTCTCGTCAGTTTCAGGCTGTTCCGGTTCGATTTCGAGTAAGATCTTCCTATGTTGCCTTAGATATAGGGATTTCTAAGCCTACTTCTTCATCTCTGTGTTGTTTTTCTCGAAACCCTAATTTCTTCCTTCTGAACTTCTTAGATTTGTACAGATCTGATATGGTTTGGACCTATTTCACATGAGTTTTATAATAACCGTCTGATTTTCGAATGATTTTCCATTTTTTCTAAACAAGGGTTTCCCAAAAATTTCTTTCTCCAAAATGTTTGATGATTTGAATGTTTAATCTTCTATTTCTTATGTATTTTAACCGATTTCGTATAGGTTTGCTTTAACCCTAATTAGTTTATGCTAAAAACCCTATTTTTTTTAACATTTTGTTTGGCTTCTGAGTTACTTGTGTACCGACTTTGTCTTATGCTTTGGTTCCTATGATTTTTCTTTAGCCTAATTAGATGTCTTGTGATTTTTATCCTAATATGCCTCTACTAAGGTTCTTGGTTCGACTTTTCTACTGATTCTATATGTCTATATTCATTTTGGCTATTCATGGTAAACCTATATTTTTCTCCTTAAATTAGTGTTGTTTTCTTGATTTACCAATTTGTTTCGTTAAAACTTATGTGTCGAATCTTGACTAATCCTTTCTTGCCTTATTTTGTCTGTGATACTTGCTGACTCTTTACATGATTTTCTCCTTAATTAAACCCTTGACTATTTTGAAGTTCTTATTTTTGGTTTGATTTGAACTCTTTTCCTTAACAAAACCTTTGATTCTTACTTCTTCACTCAGTTTGATTGAACTTCTTGCCTTAATTAGTTTTCTCTTGCCTTATTTGAATCAACGATGTTACTTGCTGATTCTTACTAATTGTTTCCTTAATTAAACTCTTGTTCATTCACCCCTAATTACCTACTCTGTACCTAAACCCTACTTGATTTCTTTCCTTAAATATATGTCTTACTTTTACCGATGATTGATTATCCCTTGATTAAGGGGAAGACTTTACTGATTTCATGTGTGTAATTGATTCTGTAAATTTTCCTAATTGCTACATAATTGATTATTTACCTTATTTTGTTTAACTCTTGATTACTATATATTCCCTTACCTATTCTCACTTCAAAACAGGAATAATAGTTCAGAAACTACCACTTTTACACTCTAAAAAAGGCTCTCTCTGCTCTCTATGCTACTTATGATCTCTGTTATTCTAGCCGGCTGCAAGCCAAGGCTGGAAATTGCACAATAACTTTCTCACATCTTGTGTTTTCTTTCTTTAACTAGGTATGCTTCTGATTAATTTTAAGAATCTAAACCTATGTGTTTATTTACTATCTTAGTTCATATGGCCTGAGTCCATTCTTGCTTCTATTTACTGCTTACCCAACATGCCAAATACTGTCTATTCAAATATGTGATTAGCATATTTCCACTTTACTTGCTTGTTTGCTATCTTGTTTAACATGTGTACATATGTAGCTAGTCTGTTTGACTGACTACTGTTTATCTAGCATGCCTAAACTCTGCTTTTGTGTAATTAGCAACCCTTCACTTGTTAATACTTGCCTAGCATGCCCATTTAAGTCCTTGCATGTTCTGCCTCACTCCTGCTAAGTTAGTTAATCTCCCTAGAGTGATCTAACTGTGTTGTTTAGATGTCCTCAACATGTTTCTGCTGTGATCTTTGCTGCATGACCTGCATTCTATCTAACCTACTAGTTCTGTAGAACCCCTTAAGAACTCTATGCATCATGTTGTTTATGTGCTCCATTAAGGAGTATTCTATGTATTCCCAACCCTTTTTTCCTTGTGTGAAAGCTGTTTGCGAAAGTATTTCCTAAAGCCTGTTTGTTCTATGACTTGTGTTCTGATTGCAAATTATTTTTCATACTTTCCTCAAACTGTTTTATCACTAAATTAGTACTGGTTTTCAGAAATCCTTTTCACTCCTAAGACCTTTCTTTATACTGTCTATTAAACTCTTTCAAACCATTATGCACTTTCACTTACTCCTAAATTATTAAGTCCTGCCCCTCTGGTATGTGTACTACTTAGAGACCCTTGAGATCTCTATGAACTCCGGCATATCAGGGCTGGCACTTCAACACTGCACATAAATCAGTTATTATTTGAGAAAGGTCTAGGTGTGAGCACTGCCCGGGATCCTTGAGGTCCTTAGGGAAATCTGACAAACCTAGACATGAAATTGAGTATGGAACTTTGGGCATTTGAGACTACTGGAGGCATGGAAATCACGTTGGGCCTACTTGAGGCTCCCTATAGCTTAATTTCTGTTCTATTTATGTAATTTTTATTCAATTATCGGTCTGTAATAATTAATTATAAATAAATATTAGGGTGACTAGTGAAAAGGGATGGTAGTTGTATACTGTGGATAAAGTTGGGTAGATAACATGCCTATAGGGTCCATTTCGATTCAAATGTATTTGTTAGATAACATGCCAATAGGGTCCATTTCGATTCAAATGTGTTCGTTAGATAATATTCCTATAGGATATGCTTTGGTTTAAATAAGTTCTGATTGCTTTACTTTTTTTACATAATTAGAAGCCATGCCTATAGGGTCTGAAATCAGGTTAACCGTAGAAATTATGCCTATAGGATCTAAAATCAGTTTATAGAAATCATGCCTATAGGATCTAAAAAAAATCAGTTTTAGTTAGATCTAAAATCAGCTTAACTTTGACTCGAGCCTGTATGTTCTGAATCAGATTAACTAACCTACTCATTTCTTTACACTACGTTAAATAATATTACTAGAAAGCATGCCTATAGGATCCAAAATACCCGTTTAAAATTGTTTACTGATTTACTGCATTCTTGATTAATGATTAGATACTATGCTCATAGGATATCACTATTATACGCCTAGGAAAGCCTATAGGGCGATTAAAAATTCAGCAACTGTAAAGCTATGTTCTGTTATCTGTGACTGCTTATATTCAACAAGTCTAAAATTAGTAGGCAACCTGAATAGGTCTTTGACACTTTGGTCCAAACTTAATATTGCATATTCTCTGCTCACCTAGATATCCTATTCTATAGTTCCTCTTAAATATCTGAAAACTATTGTATGAGACGTGCACTTACTTGTTCTATTTGTGGAGGTAAAATGTGAGCCTTTAATTGTTCCTTCTTTTATGCAATCCTAATTGTTTTGGTTGACGCCTAGATTTTCTCCTTTAAGTACCTTAGGATGGTCTAGAACTACCTAAATTAGAGGTCCTAAATACCTCCAGGGCCATAAGGAAGGGACAGGTAATGCACGCATAGGATATCTTTCAAGGTTGCTAGAACGCTTTTGGCAATGACCAAGGGGAAGGAATTGGGTAGTAAGGATATGATGACTACGCGCTAATATCACGTGTAGCCCCTCATTGAGAGTGATTACCGGGCATTCTATGGGTATGGTCCTGTAGGCTAACCAACTTAGGACCCCTCTTTCCGAACTCCCGTTGTTTAAATGAATTTACTTTTCTTTACATATGTGCAAATTGTTCAAGCCTTTTCTCTTGTTTTCATTACTTGAATCATACATGTACTTAGAATGTCAAAACATGCATTTATTTGCAAGTATGTGTTAAAACTGTTTATTTGTTAAAATGACTAATTCACGTAGTTTAAGTTCGGTCGGCACCCACCGTTGTGGACCGTGGAGAGTGCCTAATACCTTCCCCTCAAGGTTATTTCGAGCCCTTACCCTAATCTCTGGTAATGCAAACTAGTTACATGAGTTAATCGCTCTAGGTGCCCTAACATACCATAATCCGTTAGGTGGCGACTCTCCAAATACCCAAATTACCAAAAGGAAACGAGTTATTACCCCATGAACGTCGAAACCCGGACTCCCACGAGGGAAAAAGCGGGCGCGACAACATGGCAACTCTGCTGGGGATATTTTTAGGCTCTTACCATAATGAACTTATCTTTTGTGAATTAGTCCAAGCATGCTCTATCCCATGTACCCTTTCCCCTTATTTGAATTTAACTGTCTATTTTCAAGCATTTATGATTCTTTTATTCCTGAAATTGACTTGTCTCTTTGTTTTCCTTTCTGTAACCATCTTTCAATTATTTAAATACCGTATTTATCATTTCTTACGTGCAAATACTTGACAACATGCTATTTATTATTGCATAAATCATGCTCAACATCATACTGCACTCGTGCGTAATTAATCCTATAGCAACGCTTGATGAGTATTTGCGCTCTTCCTATATATCACCCTTTAACTGCGGAAAGGCATATTTGCGGTAAAACTAGTCGATCAGCGATACGTTCGACGGTTCCATGCCTTTCCCCTTCGAGTTGTCCACTTGAGGTTCTAGTCTAGTCCTCTATAGCAGCCTTACTCTGGTTAATTGTACATGCATCATGGTCAAACCTAGCCGGGTTAATTTGTTATCCACATAATAACCCTTTAAGACAAGCCTTGTCCAAAAATCCATCGGATTTTCCATAATCCCAACGAACGTAACCACGATTATGTGCATTAATTTGGAGAAATTAGTGCCAATATGCTAATCATTACTGTATAAATATACGAACCTGGAGGGGGAAAGGGCTTAACTCTCTTTATTTTGTAGAAAATGAGGCACGAAATCCCCATATTTGGTATGGTCAGTAGTATACCCTCACTTTTGCTAGATTGGTAGAGGGATCTTCCTTTATGTGACCAAAATCATATGAAACGAGTCTTAGAAAACTTGCCTTCTCTGTTGGACCTTCAGCCCAACAAAATGCTGATCAAGGTTGCAACTATGTTTTGGGACAAGGAAAGGGCTGTGTTCCATTTTGGGAACAATGGAAAATTATGGGGCTGAAGAAAAATGACAACTTGAAATCCCTAAAGGACTCCTACATACCTTTTGAGTTCCTTTATGAAAGATACAGTCACAACAGCTCCTACCGTATTTTTGATGATGAGTTCTCAGTCACTTCTTTAGGTTGGATTCATCGTAGGGTCTTCGTGTTTATTATGTGGTTCTTGGGCATGATGGTATTCCCAATCCAAGGGGATATGATCTATACTAGGCTAGCCATGGTGACCAAAACTCTGATGGACGGGATCGAGGGTGAGACATACACTATCATCCCTATGATCGTTGCAGACATGTACCGGGCTTTGGAGCGATGTCAGAAGGGGTTCAGGTTCTTCGAGGGTTGCAACTTGCTGCTACAGTTCTGGTTATTGGAACATCTCCAAAAGGGACAATATCGTCATGAATTTCTGCGAAGGCCATGGAATGATCACATAGACTTCCTTCATCCCAAAAGAATGAACTATATTCCATACATGTTTGCTCAGCCAGAGGACGCTGTGGGATAGGTATAGCTTTTCGAAAATTTGACCAAGGATCAAGTCCAGTGGATGTTTGAGTGGTTCCCTACCGATGAATTCATCATTAGATCCAGGGATTTTCTGCACTTGGTGTTGACTGTGTTGAGGGGCATATACCCTTACGCTCTTCTTAGGGTTGTGAGACAAGCAGGCAGGAGACAAATCATACCACGGGTCGCTAAAATGTTTCACTTCAGAGCCAATTTCCAAGGTGATGCCATCCCGTATAAGAATGAAGCGCAACACATGTGGACCTTGAAGATTATTGTAGAGAAGGATACTATTGAGCCAGACCGATATCATGCGGGCCACTCATACACTTACCCTTCGTGGTTGGAGGACAACATAACTGAGGTTGTTGATCCAAGGGTTGGGCCAAGAAACAGAGTCATAGACGAGGTTGTTGAGGCTGGGGTGAAGTACAACAAGCTGCGAAAAAGAGTCCGAGAGTTTGAAGCCGAGCATATGGCACTGTATAAGGCTGATATGGAGATGATTAACGAGTGGAAAGAAAGAGCTGTTAACTCCAGCAAAAGGCTAGAATATCTGGAGTACAGTTTAATGGAGTTGGAAGGGAAGACGAGAAAAAAGGTCACTGACTGCGAAAACGCTGAAGGAAACGAAGGAGGGCATCTTACAAGGGCATTCCTGCTGTTGAACCTGCACGAGTTGAGAGAGTTGATCGACAAGAGCATCCAGTCTGGAGAGGGTCCTTCTAAGACCAAATAGATTAGATTTACTTGCTTTTCAAATTTAATAAGGCCAAAAGCCATTAGTGACATTATCTTATTTAGTTTCGTTTTGGTTCATTTACTTTTACATTAATGAAATGAGGCAATTATTGACACTAAATTTCTCCAAATTTATTTGTTGCTAGGCCTACCTTGGGCACAACGGGGTTTCCAAATTAGGACGCGAATTCACATTTCAGAATCCTTACTGACTTGTTTACCTTTTGTTTTTCTTTATTTCATATTCCCATCCTCTAAGGTTGGTTCGCTCATACTGGCATTGTCAGCATATCACACCAAATCTAGAGGCCCTCAACCTCCTCCTCCTCCAAGTAATACAAAAGGCAAAGGAAAAATAAAAATGGACGACTTAAGTGGTATTCGAAAGGATAATGCTGAGAACGCAGAAACTTCAGACGGTCGGAGTACTCCGACACCAAATGATCTAGTCTTGGTTGGAACAAAAGATATTGGAGCTACAAGGAAAGCTTGAGCAGGTCCGCAACTTGGCAAACTTATCACTCACCCTAAATGTCCCCGACATCAACCAACAAAACGCAAAGAACCCAGCACCTCCCTAAAACACACCAAACCAACATCCGCAAAACCCCCATGCACCGCATCAATACGCAACCCCACCCTAAAATCTCAATCCCCTACCAATACCAACTCTGCCACAACATCACCATCAACCAATTCAGTACCCACCAAGCAACACTTATCACACTCCCCAAAACACACCGAAACCCATTCCTGACCCTCAAAACTCAACCAATGACCACCACTACACCAGGCACCTGACACTCACCAAAACAACCCCATATACGTCGAAACTGTCCCTCACTCTATCCAACCAATCTCCTATATACCATAATCCTCCAGAAGGACCTGCTCATAAAAAAACATGGCTGAAGAACTCAATAAGTTGACAAGTCGAGTTTAGGTTGTCGAAGGCGGCAAAGGAATAAAAGGTTTGAATTATGAAGACCTATGCATACAGCAAGATGTAGAACATACAGAGGATTACAAACCTCCTCAATTCGAAATGTTTGACAGTACGAGTGATCCCAGGGTTCATCTGAGGACCTATTGTGACAACCTTGTTGGGGTCAGAAAGGATGAAAGGATTCCGATGAAGCTCTTTATGAGAAGTCTTATGGGAGATGCTTTGTCCTGGTACATCAGCTATGATCCTAAGAAATGGCCCAACTTGGTGAGTATGGCGTCTGATTTCATGGATCGATTCAGGTTTAATATAGAAAATGCACCAGATATTTTCTACATCCAGAACCTTAATAAGAAGCCCACCGAGACTTTCCGCGAGTATGCTACTCGTTGGAGGTCGGAAGCGACCAAAGTCAGGCCATCTTTGGACAAGGAACATGTGAACAACTTCTTCGTCAGAGCA
This sequence comes from Nicotiana tabacum, assembly GCF_000715075.1. Lineage (NCBI taxonomy): Eukaryota > Viridiplantae > Streptophyta > Magnoliopsida > Solanales > Solanaceae > Nicotiana > Nicotiana tabacum. Next base: position 3,104,714 of record NC_134086.1, read on the forward strand.
CATGATCCACAATATCATGAAAGGTTGATGGTTATTGAAAATCATAAATTCTCTGATATCATCAAAATTGAAGAAAGAATCGAAGAAGGAATCAAGAGCGGGATGGTGACAAACTTTGAGGCATTATAGGTCACAAACAAGGCGTTACAATCATGCGGCATATCAAAGAAATGAGACGTTGGGGCGGTAATGGTGGCTCAAGGCATCTCCACTTACATATCAAACACCTCCACCTTACATATCAGACACCTCCACCCATATACCAAGCACCACCACCCACATATCAACCCTCATCTTCCAGATATTCCCAACCAACTACTGCCTATCATACTTATAATTCCCAACCATCTAATTTCCAATCACCTCCAACTCGCCAAAACTTTCCAAGACCATGACCAAACTTTGACTGCAAGCCACCTAGACAGTACACTGCTATTGCTAAACCCATCAACCAGCTGTATGAAAAGTTGAAAGCCGCTGGTTACATTACCCGTATTCCCATTGTGGCATTAGAAAATCCGTTCCAATGGGTTAACCCAAACAAAACCTGTGCATACCATTCTGGTATGAAAGGGAACACCATTGATGAGTGTCGAACCTTGAAGGATAAGATCTAGACTCTGATTGACAACAAGGTTATATAGGCCAAAGAAGCTGCATCTAATGTCAACCCCCTCCCCAATCATAAGGGTGGCGGGATACATGTGATAAAAATGGATGAGGAATGGGATCCTGAGGGGTCAATTGGGCTTATTCGAGAAGCCGATGACTTTAAGCTTGTAGTCACACTTATTCCCATTGTAGTACAGACTCAGTCGCCACTCGAAGTTGAGATAACTGCATTAGTTCCATTTGAGGTAGAGGTAGCTCCGCCTGCGGCCACCCCTGTTCCATTTGAAATGAAAGTGGCCACACCTTTCACGGTGACAATATCAACCACACCTCCTTTCGACTAAAAGTAATACCCTAGGATTTTGTTGACGAGGCTAGGCAAAAAGGGAAGACAAAGATGGAGGAATCCGATGCTGCACAAGGAATGACCAGGACCGGGAGAATCTATACACCTGAACACTTGGGAAGACCAAGTAAGGATGCTGCTACCAAGCAGCCTGTAATTGAAATAGGACTAGATGACCTTTGGAGGAAAGTGCAAGCAAGGGAATATTCCGTCATTGATCATTTGAACAAAACCCCAGCTCAGATATCCATATTGTCACTGTTGCAAAATTCAGAGGCACATAAGAATGCTTTGATGAAGGTGTTGAGTGAAGCCTACGTGCCCAACAATATCACCTGCGGAGAGATGGCCAATATGGTAGGGTAGGTAATGGAAAGTCATAAGATAACCACGAATATGAGTTGCTGCTTGAGGGGTTGAATCACAACAGAGCATTACATATCACAGTGAAATTGAAGACAAGTTCATTGCCAGGGTCTTGATTGATGGAGGTTCAAGCCTCAATATTTGTCCGTTGGATACTCTGAAAAAACTGGGCAAAGGATTCCACGAAATACGGGTAGGGAGCATGAATATGAAAGCTTTTGATGGGTCCCAAAGGGCCACGATTGGGGAAATTAATCTTTGTCTACAGATGGGGCCAACTTTGTTCGACATTGAATTTCAGGTGCTCGACATATCAGCCTCATACAATCTTCAAGTAGGCCGACCATGGATACATGATTCCAGGGCCATGGTTTCCACACTACATCAAGCTGTGAAATTCGAATAGAACCATCAGGAAGTGATCATTCACGAAGATGGGAGTAACCCTATTTACACCAGTCAAACCATCCTGGTTATTGGAAACAAAGGAAGGTTAGGAGGAGAAACCTATCATCACATCGAATGTGTCAATGCCGTTGAAATGGACAAATGGTGGAGTAGCAAAATAAAAAACATACTAGCATGGTCCAGGTATGAACCCGGCAAAGGGCTTGGAAAGAATCTCCAGGGTATTACTAAGCCGATACAGCTGAAGCGTCACGGTACTACCTTCAGGCTAGGATATCAGTATACATGGCAGAAGTATGATGATTGGTCGCCTCCATGAAGCAGATCTTATTATCCTCTCGAGCAACTGGTGCCACATCTGGATCAGACTTTTCACCAAGCTGACACAATATGGGAAACTGCAGAAGAAGAAGCATTAGCGGGGCTGAGGAATCTGTTCTTGGAGGATGAAGACATGGACTACAATGCAATAATTGAGGAGCAGGAAGAAAGAAGGCCTCACTATTTAGATTGTGGAGAAGGGAGATGTTCTCAGGAACTAGACCGCCACACCATCCCGGGCCCGCTGAGTCCCTGGGTAGCTTTGCAGATTTTATTCCTATAGCCATTCTAGGCATTTAAGATTTTCAGTAATTTGTTTTTAAGATTCACTTGTTTCAAAATAAATGCTCAATTCATCGAGCCTACTCTTTTGGATTAATCAAATGCATTGCTCTTTATTATTTATTATGATCTTTCATATTTTTCTTTCTACAACGTTATTGTTACTTTTCCTCATGAACCAGTGACCGTGACATACAATGAGGCAACACAACATAAGAATAGTGATTCAGATGAAGAATACGAGATACCTGAGGAAGTTGTCAGGGAAGTTGAAAACTCTGAGAATAAGCCGAAGTCCAAACTGGACGAAACCGAAGCAGTAAATTTGGGGGACACCGAGACCGTCAAGGAGATCGCATCAGCATTCACTTATCTCCAACAGAGAAAGAGGAATACATCCATTTTCTAAAAGAATATGAGGACATTTTCGCATGGTCATATGATGACATGACCGGTTTGAGCACGTCTATAGTAGCTCATAAGTTGCCTACTAATCCCATGCGACCGCCAGTAAAGCAGAAACCCAGAAATTTTAACCAAATATGAGCCTGAAGATCAAGGAGGAATTTACCAAGCAGATCAAAGCCAAAGTTCTCAGGGTTGTTGAGTACCCAACCTGGTTAGCTAACTTGTGCCAGTACCGAAGAAAGATGGGAAAGTCAGAGTATGTGTTGACTATCGGGATTTAAACAAAGCAAGTCCCAAGGATGACTTCCCACTGCCAAACATACATATCCTGATTGATAATTGCGCCAAGCATGAACTACAATTTTTTGTAGATTGCTTCACGGGTTATCACCAGATCTGGATGGATAAAGAAGACACGTAGAAAACCGCTTTTATTACACCATGGGGAGTATACTGCTACAAGATGATGCCATTTGGTCTAAAGAATGCTGGGGCTACCTACATGAGGGCCATGAAAACCATCTTCCATGATATGATACACAAAGAAATGGAGGTGTATGTGGATGATGTCATTATCAAATCCAAGAGGGCCGCAGATCATAGCAAACTTGAGAAATTTCTTTGACAGGTTAAGGAGGTACAACTTGAAACTGAACCCCACAAAGTGTGCATTCGGGTTCCCTGCAGGAAATTTACTGGGATTCATTGTCAGTCGTCGAGGGATCGAGCTGGATCCATCTAAAGTCAAGGCTATTTAGGAATTACCGCCTCCTAGGGGCAAAAAGGACGTGATGAGCTTCCTAGGACGTCTTAACTATATCAATCGCTTCATAGCACAGTCCATAGTTATATATGAACCCATCTTCAAGATGCTGAGGAAAGATGCCGAAACAAGCTGGACTGAAGATTGTCAGAAAAATTTCGACAAAATCAAGGAGTATTTGTCCACACCACCAGTCTTGGTCCCGCCAAAACCGGGACGACCTTTGCTACTCTATCTATCTGTATTAGATGGAACCTTCGGATGTGTTCTGGGACAACATGATGAGACAAGGAGAAAAGAGCAAGCCATATATTACTTGAGTACGAAGTTCACACCTTATAAAACACGGTACTCTCTGCTAGAACGCACTTGATGTGCTTTGACCTAGATGACCCATAGGTTGAGGCATTACTTCTGTGCCTATACTACATACCTCATATCCAGGATGGACCCTTTGAAGTACATATTTCAGAAACCCATGCCAACTGGAAAGTTAGCCAAATTGTAGAATCTGTTGAGTGAGTTCGATAGCGCCTACGTAACTCAAAAGGAAGTCAAAGGGCAAGCATTGATAGATCATCTTGCTGAAAATCCGGTGGGAGGAGAATATGAACCTTTGAAAACGTATTTTCCTGATGAAGAGGTATCATTCGTAGGAGAGGACATTACCGAAGCATACGACGGTTGGATGATGTTCTTTGACGGAGCTGCAAATTTCAAAGGAGTGGGCACTAGAATAGTTTTGGTATCAAATTTCCTTACACCAATAACATGGCAGAATATGAAGCCTGCATACTGGTACTCAACATGGCAATCGACATGAATATTCAAGAGTTATTGGTAATTGGTGATTCAGATTTGCTCGTGCACCAGGTACAAGGAGAATGGGCCACCAAAAATTCCAAGATATTGCCATATCTGCACCATGTGTAGGAATTGAGAAAGAGGTTCACGAAGATAGAGTTCTGACATGTGCCCAGAATTCATAATGAGTTTGCCGATGCTTTGTCCACTTCGTCATCCATGATACAACATCCAGATAAGAATTTCATTGATCCCATCCCAGTGAGAATCCATAAGTAACCGGCTTACTGTACTCACGTCGAGGAAGAGACGGATGGAAAGCCTTGGTTCCATGATATCAAGGAGTATTTGGCGAAAGGGGAATATCCGGAGCATGCGAACCACACTTAGAAACGCACGCTCCGGAGATTGTCCAATCACTTCTTCCATAACGGAGGAAACTTGTATAGGAGAACTCCCAATTTGGGATTGCTAAGATGTGTCGATGTAAAAGAGGCTTCTAAACTACTTGAGGACGTACATGCTGGGATCTGTGGCCCGCACATGAATGGTTTTGTCTTGGCAAAGAAGATAATTAGGGCCAGTTACTTTTGGATAACCATAGAGACAGATTGCGTCCAGTATGTCCGCAAATGCTACCAATGCCAAGTGCACGCCGATATGATAAAGGTGCCGCCAAATGAGCTCAATGCCACACGTTCACTTGGCCATTTGCCGCCTAGGGAATGGATGTTATCGGTACTATCGAGCCCACAACTTCAAATAGGCACACATTTATTCTATTAGGCATTAATTACTTTACAAAATGGGTAGAGGCTGCGTCATACAAAGCCGTAACCAAGAAAGTTGTCGCAGACTTTGTCAAAGATCGTATTGTTTGCCTATTTGGAGTACCTAAGTCCATTATTACCGATAATGCCGCCAATTTCAACAGTGATCTGATGAGAGCCATGTGTGAGACTTTCAAAATCAAGCACAAGTATTCTACAACCTATAGACCTCAGATGAATGGAGCCGTAGAAGCCGACCACAAAAATATCAAGAAGATACTAAGGAAGATGGTAGAAAACCACAAACAATGGCACGAGAAACTACCTTTCGCTTTGTTAGGATACCACACTACGATTCGCACATCAACCGGGGCAACTCTCTAGCTGGTTTATGGTACCGAAGCTGTCATCCCAGTCGAGGTAGAGATCCCTTCTTTAAGGATCATATAGGAAGCTGAACTCAGCGATGCATAATGGATAAAGAGATGCTATGAGCAATTGGCCCTTATTGACGGAAAAAGGATGAACGTAGTATGTCACGGTCAGCTTTACCAGAACAGAATGTCTAGAGCTTTCAACGAAAGGGTCAAACCAAGACAACTTGCACCAGGACAACTGGTACTGAGAAAGATCTTCCCACATCAAGATGAAGCCAAAGGGAAATTCTCTCCCAACTGACAGGGTCCTTACATGGTTGATAGGGTGCTAACAGGAGGAGCACTCATACTTGTAGAGATGGATGGAGAAATCTGGCCAAAACATATCAATTCAGATGCAATCAAGAGATGCTATGCTTAGACTATTTACATTTACTCATATGATATAATTGAACTACGCTTGACCTGATTCCCATTTAAGAGGGGATACATAGGCAGCCTTATGGGTTCGGTCATACCATAATAAAACTTCAATTTTCCCCAAGATTAGAAACTGGGGCAGAATTTTGAGGAGGACACTCAAAATTCCGGAGCAAGTCCAGCCAATGCCAACATATACTAGATGGTCAGAAATCGATTTAGAAACTAGGGCAGAATTTTGAGAAGGATTCTCAAAATTCTGAGGAAGGTTCAACAAAGTTCGCAAACGGCCGAAAGATCATCTACCAAGATGGGTTAGAATTTTGAGGAGGACCCTCAAAATTCTAACAAGAGGAAGCTGCAGTGTCTCTAAAATGCGTTACATTCACTAGTTCATCTAAAATTACTCGATATTTCAATACGTTTCTAAAACAACTCTATTTTATCAACAATTACATATTTTTGAAAACTCTACTTTCATAACAGTCAAGTGTTACCCAGGTAAACTCAAATAAGGCCTCCAGAACAGAACAAAGCAAGGCCAGCAAACAGAATCACGAACCAACCTCCCCTTACCAAACTTACAATTTTTCTTTGAACGCAGGCACATTTGACGTAGCGATAACATTCACAAACATATATACACAAAGCAAATTCACTATCAATCCGACCATCAGACACCGAATATATCTCCAGCTAAGAAATATACTACTCTTATTTGCTACTCACTCTTTGCATGGGACTAAGCCCGGTCTCGCATACTTGCATGAGGCTAATCCTTACCTTTATATTTGCATGAGGCTAATCCTTGCCTCCATGTCTGCATGAGGCTAATCCTTGCCTCCATACTTGCATGAGACTAATTCTTGCCTCCATATTTGCATGAGGCTAATCCCTGTCTCCATATCTGTATGAGGCTAATCCTTGACTCCATACTTGCATGAGACTAATCCTTGCCTCCATATTTGCATGAGGATAATCCCTGTCTCCATATCTGTATGAGGCTAATCCTTGCCTCCATACTTGCATGAGACTAATCCGTGCCTCCATACTTGCATGAGGCTAATCCCTGCCTCCATATCTGCATGAGGCTAATCCCTGCCTCTATATCTGCATGAGGCTAATCCTTGCCGCCATACTTGCATGAGGCTAATCCTTACCTCCATACTTGCATCAGGCTAATCCCTACCTCCATATCTACACGAGGCTAATCCCTGCCTCCATATCTGCATGAGACTAATCCCTGCCTCTCTGTCTGCATGAGGCTAATCCTTGCCTCCATGTCTGCATGAGGCTAATCCCTGCCTCCATATCTACATGAGGCTAATCCCTGCCTCCATCTCTGCATGAGGCTAATCCTTGCCTCCCTATCTGCATGAGGCTAATTCTTGCCTCCATACCTACATGAGGCTAATCCTTGCCTCCCTATTTGCATGCGGCTAATCCTTGCCTCCATATTTGCATAAGGCTAATCCTTGCCTCCGTACCTGCATGAGGCTAATCCTTGCCTCCGTACCTGCATGAGGCTAATCCTTGCCTCCATATTTGCATGAGGCTAATCCCTGCCTCCATACTTGCATAAGGGTAATCCTTGCCTCCATAATCCCTGCCTCCACACTTGCATGAGGCTAATCCCTACCTCTACATTTGCTGAGGCTAATCCCTTTCTCCACATTTGCATGAGGCTAATCCTTGCCTCCACATTTGCATGGGACTAAGCATTATCCCTCCTTGCATAAATATTGCTCTATTCTAGTACTATCTATTTGCTTTTTCAATCAGGCTAAGCTCTGCCCTTCATTTCACAAGACTAAGCCTCATCTTGTTAACATCATATTATTGCATCTCATGGGCTGAAATATTGCCAATCTATCCAAAGTCGTCATAGTCTAAAAGGCATCATCCTCGTAGCCAGAATATACCATGCCGTGGCCTGAGGATCTCTCAAATTTGCGCATCATTATTCAAAGGCGTCATGGTTCGGAGGCACCACCCACATGGCCCGAGAATACCATTTCATGACCTGCGAATCCCTCACTAAATAATTCATGGCCCAGGACATCATGGTCTGAGGACATCATCCTTAACCTTCCGAAGACAACTTTCATGGTCTGAAGGGATTGTGCATCATGTTTAAATTTTCGCACAAATACATGTTCGTAGCATCTCTTTATCTGCAGGTGACCAACAAGTAAACGCTATCCTAGTGGGAGTGACCTCGCTCCAGTTCCTTCAACTATCTCAAACCTAGACCATTCATCGTAACCACTATTGCATCCATTCCAAAATCTCGTGTCCGTTCTTGTTATGACTTCATCGGTATATTCCGCCAATGAATACAGAACTACACGTGACCTGATTCATGTAAAACCAGGGATATGTAGGCAGCTCAAAGACTAGAGTCTAGCCTTTGTCTTTCAAAACATCCTATCCGATCAAAATTGGCCATCATTTCTTTACCCGAAAAATCTTTTCATCCTTCCCGGCTAAAGAGGGGCAGCTGTTGATACCTAATTTTTTCCACAATATTTCAAAACTATGCCTGGGTATCAATTAGTATTTTTCATATAATTTCTACATTTTTAAATATATTAACTAATTTCTCCCAGCATTTATTTTATAAAATAATCACTAAATTGCATCACAAATAGTTTATAATAATTTATGTGGCTTAATTCTATTATTTGAATTTGTACCAAGTTTTAATTATTTCACAAATATCCATATTTGTATTTTTAGAATCCAACTATAATTACTTTACAACTATAGCCTATGCATGCATTATTATATATTTGACCGGAAAATAGCCTTTTATATTTTTAAAATATTAAGTAATTAACGTAAAATATTTCCAGGCACAAAAATAATTTTTTACAACCAATTAGTTATTTTTAAAATTGTTCTATCAATTAAATAAGGTATTTAACAAATGGACCCTATTTTCAAATTTAGCCTAATTGCCCAACCCAATTTTAACCCCTTATAAACCAGCCCAAAAACTCCAGGCCCAATACCCCTCTGTCCGACCCAATACCCATCTGCCCGACCCAATACCCGGCCAAATCCAGGCCGTTGATCATTTTGATCAACGGTTCAGATATCTGAACCTAAATTAAACCTAATGACCCCCCAAGCCTTTAATTTCCCCTTCTCTCACACCGATATCTGATCCCCTCTTCTCTCAAAAGCTCTCAAGTCCTAACCCTAGCTCACCCTCATCACCGTTCATCTGCTGCCGTTCATGGTGTTACCCCACCACCATCAGGCCTCTAATGACCTCCCTTATGTTGGTATTGCCATCCCTAAGGTCCTCGAGGGACCAGGGTCAGTCCACTCGCATCTATGACCCTTTCTCGCCCGTTTCAGGCTATTTCAGTTCGATTTCGAGTAAGATCTTCCTATGTCGCCTTAGATCTAGGGATTTCTAAGCCTACTTCTTAATCTTTGTGTTGTTCTTCTCGAAACCCTAATTTCTTCCTTTTGAACTTCTTATATCTATACATATCTGAGATGGTTTAGACCTATTTCACATGAGTTTTATAAGAACTGTTTGATTTTCAAATGATTTTCCATTTTTTCAAAACTAGGGTTTCCCAAAAATTCCTTTCTCCAAAACGTTTGATGATTTGAATGTTTAATCTTCTATTTCTTATGTAGTTTAACCGATTTCGTACAGGTTTGCTTTAACCTTAACTAGTTTATGCTAAAAACCCTAATTCTTTTTCAATATTTTGTTTGGCTTCTGAGTTACTTGTGTACTGACTTTGTCTTATGCTTTGGTTCCTATGGTTTTTCTTTAGCCTAATTAGATGTCTTGTGATTTTTATCCTGATATGCCTCTACTAAGGTTCTTGGTTCGACTTTTCTACTGATTCTATATGTCTATATTCATTTTGGCTATTCATGGTAAACTTATATTTTTCTCCTTAAATCAGTGTTGTTTCCTTGATTTACCAATTTGTTTCGTTAAAATTATGTGTCAAATCCTGACTATTCCTTTCTTGCCTTATTTTGTTTGCGATACTTGCTGACTCATTACGTGATTTTCTCCTTATTTAAACCCTTAACTATTTTGAAGTTCTTATTTTTGGTTTGATTAGAACTCTTTTCCTTAACAAAACCTTTGATTCTTGCTTCTTCACTCAGTTTGATTGAACTTCTTGCCTTAATTAGTTTTCTCTTGCCTTTTTTGAATCAACGATGTTACTTGCTGATTCTTACTAATTGTTTCCTTAATTGAACTCATGTTCATTCACCCCTAATTACCTACTCTGTAAATTTCCCTAATTGCTATATAATTGATTCTTTACCTTATTTTGTTTAACTCTTGATTACTAGATATGCCCTTACATATTCTCACTTCAAAACCGGAACAATAGTTCAGAAACTACCACTTTTACACTATAAAAAAAGTCTCTCTCTGCTCTCTCTGCTACTTGTGATCTCTGTTATTCTAGCCGGCTGCAAGCCAGGGCTGGAAATTACACAATACCTTTCTCACATCTTGTGTTTTCTTTCTTTAACTAGGTATGCTTCTGATTAATTTTAATAATCTAACCTATGTGTTTATTTACTGCCTTAGTTCATATAGCTTGAGTCCATTCTTGCTTCTGTTTACTCCTTACCCAGCATGCCAAATACTGCCTATTCAAATATGTGATTAGCATGTTTCCACTTTATTTGCTTGTTTACTATCTTGTTTAACATGTCTACATATGTAACTAGCCTGTTTGACTGTCTACTTTTTATCTAGCATGCCTAAACTCTGCTTTTGTGCAATTAGCATGCCTTCACTTGTTAATACTTGCCTAGCATGCCCATTTAAGTCCTTTCCTGTTCTGCCTCACTCCTGCTAAGTTAGTTAATATCCCTATAGTGGCTCTAGCTGTGTTGTTTAGATGTCCTCAACATGTTTCTGCTGTGATCTTTGCTGCATGACCTGCATTCTATCTACCCTACTAGTTCTGTAGAACCCCTTAAGAACTCTATGCATCCTGTTTTTATGTGCTCCATTAAGGAGTATTCCCTGTATTCCCAACCCCTCTTTCCTTGTGTGAAAGCTTTGCCAAAGTACTTCCTAAAGCTCGTTTGTTCTATGACTTGTGTTCTGATTGCATATTGTTTTTCATACTTTCTTCAAATTATTTTATCACTAAATCAGTACAGGTTTTCAGGAATTCTTTTCACTCCTAAGACCTTTCTTTATACTGTCTATTAAACTCTTTCAAACCATTATGCACTTTCACTTACTCCTAGATTATTAAGTCCTGCCCCTCTGGTATGTGTACTGCTTAGATACCCTTGAGATCTCTCTGAACTCTGGCATATCAGAGCTGGTACTTCCACACTGCACATAAATCAGTTATTATTTGAGAAAGGTCTAGGTGTGAGCACTGCCCGGGAACTTTGGGCATTTGAGACTAATGGAGGCTTGGAAATCACTTTGGGCCTACTTCAGGCTCCCTATAGCTTAAATTTTGTTCTATTTATGTAACCTTTTTTCAATCATTGGTCTGTAATAATTAATTGTAAATACATATTGGTATGACTAGTAAAAATGGAGGGTAGTTGTATACTGTGGATAAAGTTGGGTAGATAACATGCCTATAGGGTCTATTTCGATTCAAATGTATTTGTTAGATAACATGCCTATCGGTTCTATTTCGATTCAAATGTGTTCGTTAGATAATATGCCTAGGATCTGCTTTGGTTTAAATAAGTTCTGATTGCTTTACTTTTTTTACATAATTAGAAGCCATGCATATAGGGCCTGAAATCAACTTAATAGTAGAAATTATGCCTATAGGATCTAAAATCAGTTTACAGAAATCATGCCTATAGGATCTAAAAAAATCAGTTTTAGTTAGATTTAATATCAGTTTAACTTTGACTCACGCCTATAAGTTTTGAATCAGATTAACTAACCTACTCGTTTCTTTACACTGCGTTAAATAATATTACTAGAAAGCCTGCCTATAAGATCCAAATTACCCATTTAAATTGTTTACTGATTTACTGCATTCCTGATTAATGATTAGATACCATGCTCATAGGATATCACTATTATACGCCTAGGCAAGCCTATAAGGCGATTAAAAATCCTGCAACTGTAAAAGTATGTTCTGTTATCTGTGACTGCTTATATTCAACAGGTCTAAAATCAGTAGGCAAGCTGAATAGGTCTTTCACACTTTGGTCCAAACTTAATATTGCATATTCTTTTATCACCTAGATATCCCGTTCTAGAGTTCCTCTTAAATATCTGAAAATTATTGTTTGAGACGTGCACTTACTTGTTCTATTTGTGGAGGTAAAATGTGAGCCTTTAATTGTTCCTTCTTTAATACAATCCTAATTGTTTTGGTCGACGCATAGATTTTCTCCTTTAAGTACCTTAGGATGGTCAAGAACTACCTAAATTAGAGGTCCTAAATACCTCTAGGGCCACAAGGAAGGGACGAGTAGTGCATGCATAGGATATCTTTCAAGGTTATTAGAACGCTTTAGGCTATGACCAAGGAGAGGGAATTGGGTAGTAAGGATATGATGACTACGTGCTAATGTCACGTGTAGCCCCTCATTGAGGAGTGATTACCGGGCATTGTGTGGGTATGATCCTGTAGGCTAACCAACCTAGGACCCCTATTTCCCAACTCCCGTTGTTTAAATGAATTTACTTTTCTTTATATATGTGCAAATTATTCAAATCTTTTCCCTTGTTTTCATTACTTGAATCATACTTGTACTTAGAATGTCAAAACATGCCTTTATTTGCAAGTATGTGTTAAAACTGTTTATTTGTTAAAATAACTAATTCACATAGTTTAAGTTCAGCCGGGACCCACCGTTGTGGACCGCGAGGGGTGCCTAACACCTTCCCCTCAAGGTTATTTCGAGCCCTTACCCTAATCTCTGGTAATGCAAACTAGTTACATGCGTTAATCGCTCTAGGTGCCCTAACACACCATAATCCGTTAGCTGGCGACTCTCCAAATACCCAAATTCCCAAAAGGAAACGAGTAATTACCCCACAAACATTGAAACCCGGACTCCTGCAAGGAAAAAAAGGGGCACGACAGATGGCGTGGGCCATAGTACATGAAAATCTGGGTATCAGGTCGAATTCTAGTTTTATGGCCCTAAAACACCATAAAATGAGGAATAGTCATGGCGAAGCGATTACTATTATTTCATAGATAAATTTTGATGGACCGATAAAATTTTAGGCGATTCGGGTTTGGTCGCGCAGATGAATTCAGATGGCATGGGTTATAGGACATGAAAATCTCATAATCTGGCGGAACTCAAGTTTTATGGCCCAAAAATGGCAGAAAATGACGAACGATCATGGTAAAACGATGACTATTGTTCCTTAGGATGTTTTTAATGGGCTGTCAAAATTTTAGGCGATTTGGGTACGGTCGTCCGGATGCACGAAGATAGTGTGGGCTATAGCGCAAGATATTTTGGGAATCAGGCGGAATTCCAGTTTTTGGCCCTAAAATGCCAAAAATGAGGAACGATCATCTAGAAGAGATGGCTTTTGTTCCTTATGCCTTTTTTATTGGCGGGCAAAATTTTAGGCGATTTCGGTCTAGTCACATGGATGCATGTAGACTGCGTGGGCTATTGCACATGAAAATCTAAGAATCGGGCGAAATTCCAGTTTTATGGCCCTAAATAGCTAAAACCTGAGGAACGCTGATGGCAAAGTGATGACTATTGTTCCTTAGGTCATTTTTGATGGGCCGATAAATTTTTAGGAGATTTGGGTCTGATCGCCCGAATGCGTGCAGATGGCGTGGGCTATAACACACAAAAATTTTGTAATCTGGCGGAATTCCAATGTTATGGCCCTAAAATGCCAAAAAATGAAGAACGGTCATGACGAAGCGATGGCAATTATATATTAGGCCATATTTGATGGGCCGGCAAAATTTAGGCGATTCGGGTCTGGTCACCTAGATGCATGAAGTGACGTGAGCTATATAGCACAAAAATCTGGGAATCAAGCGGAATTCCGGTTTTATGGCCCTAAAACATCAAAAAATAAGGAAATGTCATGGCGAAGCCATGACAAATTGTTTCCTGGGCCATCAAAATCAACTTAAGGAACCACTTTCACCGCATCGCCATGACTGTTCCTCGTTTTTTGGCGTTTCAGGACCATAAAACTAGAATTTCGCCCGATTCCTAGATTTTTGTATGCTATAGCCCACACCTTCTGGATGGGCCCGGGCCCCCAGACCTGAACCACCTAAAATTTTGCCAGGCCATCAAAAACTACCTAAGGAACCATAGCCACCGCCTCGCCATGACTATTCATCATATTTGGTGTTTTAGGGCCATAAAATTGAAACTCCGCCCGATTATCAGATTTTCCTGTGCTATAGCACACGCCTTCTCCACGTGTCCGATCCCCTAGACCTGGAAAGCTTAAAATTTTTCTGGGCCATCAAATACGACCTAAGGAACTATAGTCACCATCTCGCTATGACCGTTCCTCATTTTTTGGTTTTTGCGGTTATAAAACTTGAATTCTACCTAATTCCCAAATTTTCGTGTGCTATAGCCCATGCCTTTTCAATGGGTCCTAACCCCCGGACCTCGACCACCTAAACCTCCTTTGGGCCATCAAAAATGACTTAAGGAACTATGGCCTAAGATGCCTAAAAGTTTTTCGGGCAATCAGAAATGACCTAAAAAACCATAGTCACCGTCTCGCCATAGTAGTTCCTCATTTTTTTGGCATTTTAGAGCCATAAAAGTGGAATTCTGCCTGATTTACAAATTTGCATGTGCTATAGCCCACGCCCTTTGCATGAACATAGGACCCTAGACCTAGACTGCCTACAATTTTTTTGGGCCGTCAAAATCCACCTAAGAAACCATAGTCACCGCCTCACCATGACCGTTCCTTGTTTTTTGGTGTTTAGGGCCATAAAATTGGAATTCCATTTGATTTCTAAATTTTCATGTGCTAGAGCCCATGCCTTCTTCATGGACCCGGCCCCCTGGACCCGGAATGCCTAAAATTTTCCGCGGCCATCAAAAATTACCTAAGGAACCATTGTCATCACCTCGCCATCACTGTTTCTCATTTTTTGGCGTTTTAGGGCAATAAAATTGGAATTCCGCCTAATTCCTAAATTTTTGTGTGCTATAGCCCACGTCGTCTACTTGGGCCCAGATCCCCGGACCGTTTCAAATTTTTTCGGGCCATAAAAAATGGCATAAAGAACAATCATTGTCTCGCCATGACCATTTTTTCGTTTTTTGGCATTTTATGGCCATAAACTTGAATTCCATCCGATTCCTAAATTTTCATGTGCTATATTCCACGACTTCGGCATAGGCCCCCCGGACCCTGATAGTTTAAAATTTTTTTGGGCTATAAAAATGTCCTAAAGAATCTCAGTCACCACTTGCCCATGGCCGTTCCACCTTCTATGGCATTTTAGGGTTAGAAAACTAGAATTCCGCACGATTCCAAGATTTTTGCGTGCTATATGCTATGCATTCTACATGGTCCCAAGCCTACAGACTGCCTAAAGTTTTATCGGTCCATAAAAAATGACCTAAGGAACTATAGTCACCACCTCGCAATGACCGTTCCTCATTTTTTGGGATTTTAGGGCCATAAAATTGAAATTTTACCCGATTCCTAGATTTTCTTGTGCTATATCCCACACCTTCTGGATGGCCCGAGCCCCTAGACCTGGACCGCCTAATGTTTATCTAGGCCATAAAAAATGACCTAAGGAACCATAGTCGCCTCCTCGCCATGACCGTTCCTTGTTTTTTGGCGTTTTAGGGCCAATAAATTAGAATTTTGACCAATTCCCAAATTTTTGTGTACTATGGGCACGGGCCCAGAGACCCGGACCGCCTTAAATTTTTTCGGACAATCCAAAGCGACCTAGGAACCACAGTCACCGCCTTACCATGACCGTTTCTTGGTTTTTGGCATTTTAGGGTCGTAAAATTAGAAATCCGCCCGATTCCCAAATTTTCATGTGCTATAGCCGACACCTTCTCCATGATTAGGTCCCTGGACCAGAACTGCCTAAAAATTTGCCAGTCTATCAAAAATGACCTAAGGAACCATAGTCGTCGCATCGCCATGCCCGTTCCTCTTTTTTGGCGTTTTAGGACCATAATATTGGAATTTTGCCCGATTCCCAGATTTTCGTGTGCCCTATGCCTTCTCCATGGGCCCGGGCACCCGGTCCTGGACCGTCTTTAATTTTGTCGGGACATAAAAAATGACCTAAGGAACCATAGTCACCGCCTCGCCATGACCATTTCTCATGTTTTATGGCCCTAATGGTCATAAAATTGGAATTTCATCTATTTCCTAGATTTTAGTGTGATATAGCTCACTCCTTCTACATGGACCCGGGACCCCAGGCCTAGACCGCTTAAAATTTTGCTTGGCCATAAAAAATGACCTATATAACCATAGGCACATCATCTCCATGATCGTTATTTGTTTGTTGGCGTTTTAGTGCCATAAAACTAGAATTCCTCCCGATTCCCAAATCTTTCTGCCCACGCCATCTGCATGGGCCTGGGTCCAGAGGCCCCCAGACCCGGACTGCCTAAAATTGTTCCGGGACATCAAAATGACCTATGGAACCATAATCATTGCCTCGCCATGCCCGTTCCTCGTTTTTATGTTTCATGGCCATAAAATGGAATTCCGCCCTATTCCCAAAAATTATCGTGTGCTATAGCCAACGCCTTCTGCATGGGCCTAGGACTCTAGAACCAGACCGCCTAAAATTTTTTTGGGCCATCAAAAATGACTTATGGAACCATCATCACTGCCTCGCTATGACCGTTCCTCATGTTTTGGCATTTTAAGGCCATAAAACTAGAATTCCGCATGATTCTTAGATTTTCGTGTGCTATATCCCACTTCTTTTACATGGGCCAGGGACCCCAAACCCGGTTCGCCTAAAATTTTTGACGGGCCTTTAAAAATGACCTAAGGAACCATAGGCACTGCCTCTCCATGATAGTTTCTCATATTTTGGTGTTTTAGGGTCATAAAACTTGAATTCCACCCAAGTCCCAGATTTTCGTGTACTATAGCCCACATCTTCTGCATGGGACCAAGCCCCTGGACCTGGACCGCCTAAAATTTTGCTGGGCAATCAAAAACGACCTAAAGAACAATCATCACTGCCTCTACATGACCGTTCCTTATTTTTTGGCGTTTTAGGGCCATAAAACTAGAATTTTGCCGGATTCCTTGATTTTCGTTTGCTTAGCCCACGCCTTCTGCATAGGCCCCGACCGCCTAAAATTTTGCTGGGCTATAAAAAATGACCCTAGGAACCATAGCCACCGCCTCTCCATGACCGTTCCTCATTTTTGACATTTTAGGGCCATAAAACTGGACCGTTTGATTCTAAGATTTTCGTGTGCCATAACCCAGAACTTCTTCATGGGCCTAGAACGCATAAAATTTTATGGGGCCATAAAAAATGACCTAAAGAACATAGTCACCGCCTCTCCATGACCGTTCCTCATTTCTTGGCATTTTAGGGCCATAAACTAAAATTCCGCTTGATTGCTAGATTTTCGTGTGCTATTGCGCTCACCTTCTGCATAGGCCTAGGCTCCCATACCTGGACCGCCTGTAATTTTGCCGGGTCATGAAAAATGACCAAAGGAACCATAGTCACTGACTCGTCATGACCGTTCCTCATTTTTAGCGTTCTAGAACCATAACACTAGAATTTTGCCCGATTCCTAGATTTTCGTGAGCTATAGCCCACACCTTCTCCATGGGCCTTAGCCCCCAGACCCGGACTGCCGAAATTTTTTTTTGGGCCATCAAAAACAACTTAAGGAACAACAGTCACTGCCTTGCAGTGAATGTTCCTCGTTTTTTGTCGTTTAATTCAATAAAACTGAATTCTGCGCGATTTCAAAATCTTTATGTGCTATAGCCCACGCCTTCTACATGGGCCCGGGCCCGCAGACCCGGATAGCTTAAAGTTTTTTCGGGCCATCAAAAGCGACCTCTAGAATCATATTCACCTCATCGCCATGAGCGTTTCTTATTTTTTGGCCTTTTAGTTCCATAAAATAGGAATTTCGCTCGATTCCCAGATTTTGTGTGCTATAGCCCACGCCTTTTGCATGGGCTCGGTTCCTTGGACCCGGACCACCTAAAATTTTTCTGGGCCATAAAAAATGACCTTAGGAACCATAGTCAGTGCCTCACCATTACCGTTCTTCGTTTTTTGGTGTTTTAGGGTCATAAAACTGGAATTCCACTAGTTCCCAGATTTTGTTTACTATAGCCCATGCCTTCTGCATGGGCTCGAGACCCTAGACCTGGATTGCCTAAAATTTTGTAGGGCCATAAAAAATGACCTTAGGAACTATAGTCACCTGCCATGATCATTTCTCGTTTTATAACATGTTAGGGCCATAAAACTAGAATTCCGTCTGATTCCTTGATTTTCGTGTGCTATAGCCCACGCCTTCTACATGGGCCCAAGACGCCGAACCTAGATCGCCTAAAATTTTTTCGGGCTATCAGAAATGACCTAAGGAACCGTAGTGACTGTGTCGCCATGATCGTTCCGTAATTTTTGGTGTTTTAGGGCCATAAAATTGTAATTCTGCCCGATTCCCAAAACTTCATTTGTTAGGCCCACGCCTTCTGCATGGGCCCGGGCCCCCAGACCTGGACTGCCTAAAATTTTGCTAGGCCATTAAATAAACGATCCGCATTCATCGTCTCGCCATGACCATTCCTCGTTTTTGGCTGTTTTAGGCTCCAAAATTAGAATTCCGCCTGATTCCTTTCGTGTGCTATATCCCACGCCTTCTGCTTGGGCCCATCCCCCTGATCCGGATTGCCTAAAATTATTCCAGGCTATCAAAAATTACTTAAGGAACCATAATCACTATCTCGCTATGACCGTTCCTCATTTTTTGGCATTTTAGGGCCATACAACTTGAATTCCGTCCAATTCCCAAATTTTCGTGTGCTATATCCCACATCTTCTGCATGGGCTCAGGACCCTGGACCCTGAGAATTTTATCAAGCTATAAAAAATAAACTAAGGAACCATAGTAACCGCATGGCCATCACCGATCCACATTTTTTGGCATTTTAGGGCCATAAAACTAGAATTTCACCTGATTCCTAGATTTTCGTAAGCTATAGACTATGCCTTCTACATGGGCCCGGGACCCCAGATCCGGACCGCCTAATATTTTTTTGGGCCATAAAAAATGACCTAAGGAACCATATTCACCGCCTCACCATGACCGTTCCTTGGTTTTTTGTATTCTAGGGCCATAAAACTTGAATTTAGCCCGATTTACAGATTTTCCTGTGCTATAGCCCATTTCTTCTGCATGGGCCTGGGGCCCCAGACCTGAATAGCCTAAAGTTTTGCCGGGATATCAAAAACGACCTAAAGAACAATGATCATCGCCTCTCCATGATCGTTCCTCATTTTTTGGCGTTTTAGTGACAAAAATTAGAATTTCGCTTGATTCCCATATTTTTGTGTGCTATAGCTCACACCTATTGCATGGGCCTTCAAAAATGACGTAAGGAACCCTAGACACCACCTCTTCATAACCGTTCCTCATTTTTGGCATTCTAGGGTCATAAAACTGGAGTTATGGCCGATTCCCACGTGTGCTGTAGCCCACACCTTCTGTATGAGCCCTAGACTCAGACTGCCTAAAGTGTTGCCGGGCCATTAAAAATGATCTAAGGAACCATATTCACCGCCTTACCATGGCCATTCCTTGTTTTTAGCATTTTAGGGACATAAAACTAGAATTTTACATGATTCCCAGATCTTTGTAAGCTATAGACTATGCCTTCTTCATGGGCCCGGGCCCCCGGATCTGGATTGTTTAAAATTTTCTTGGGCCATCAAAAACAACCTAAGGAACCATAGTCACCGTCTGGCCATGACCATTCACCATTTTTCCGGCATTTTAGGGCCATAAAACTAAAATTTCACCCGATTCCCAAATTTTCGTGTTCTAGCACATGCCTTCTGCATGGGCCTGTGCCTCCAAAGCTGTACCACCTAAAATTTTTCAGGGCCACTAAATACGACTTAAGGAACCATAGTAATCACCTCGCCTTGACCGTTCCACATTTTTTGGCATTTTAGGGCTGAATTACGCACGATTCCCAAAATTTTGTGTGTTATAGCCCACGCCTTGTCCATGGTCTCGGGACCCCAAAACCAGACCACCTGAAATTTTGCCGGCCATCAAAAATGACCTAAGGAACCATAGTCACCACCTTTCCATGTTCATTCCTCATTATTTTGGCACTTTAGGGCCATAAAATTGGAATTCTGCCTGATTCCTTAATTTTCGTGTGCTATAGCCCACGTCTTCTGCATGGGCCCAAGCCCCCAGACCTGGACCGCCTAAAATATTTTCGGGCTTTCAGAAACGATTTAACGAACGATAGTCTCCGCCTCTCTATGACCGTTCCTCATTTTTTGGCATTTTAGTGCCATAAAACTAGAATTCCGCCCGATTCCAAGATTTTCATAGGCTATATCCCATGCCTTCTGCATGAGGTCGGGGCCCCTAGACCCGGATCGCCTAAGAATTTTCTGAAATCATAAAAAATGACCTTAGGAACCATATCTACCATTTCTCCATGACCGTTCTGCATTTTTTGGCATTTTAGGGCCATAAAATTAGAATTTCTCCAGATTTCCTGATTTTTGTGTGCTATAGCCCACGCCTTTTGCATGGGCCCGGGTCCTCGTACTGCGAAAACTTTTTCCAGGCAATCAGAAATGACATATGGAACCATAGTCACTAACTTGCCAAGACCGCTCCTTATTTTTTGGCATATAAGGGCCAAAAAACTGGAATTCCGCCTGATTCCTAGATTTTTGCGTGCTATAGCCCACGCGTTCTGCATGAGCTCGAGCCCCCGGATCCGTACCGCCTAAACTTTTACTGGGAATTCAAGAACTAAGGAACCATAGTTATTGCCTCTCCATGATCGTTCCTTAATTTTTGGCGTTTTAAGGCCACAAAATAGGAATGCCGCTTGATTTCTAGATTTTCGTGTGCTATAGCCCACACCTTCTGCATGGTTCCGGGCCCCCGGACCTAAACCGCTTAAAATTTTATCGGTCCATCAAAAATGACCTAAGGAACCATTGTAACTGCCTCGCCTTTATCGTTCCACAACTTTTGGTGTTTTAGGGCCATAAAATAGGAATTCCGCCTGATCTCCAAATTTTCGTATACTATAGCCCACGCCTTCTCCATTCGCCCGGGACATCGAACCTGGAGAATGATGACCTAAAATTTTCCGAGCCATTTAAAATGACCTAAGAAACCATAGTAACTGCCTCGCCATTACCTTTCCTCATTTTTTGGCATTTTAGAGCTATAAACCTATAACTCAGTCCGATTCCTAGATTTTCATGTGGATAGCCCATGTCTTCTACATGGGCCCGAGCTCCTGGACTTGGACCACCTAAAATTTCGTCGGGCCATCAAAGATGGCCTAAGGAACTACAGTCGCTGCCTCGCCATGACTTTTCCACGCTTTTTGGAATTTTAGGGCTATAAACGAGAATTTTGCCCGATTTCCAGATTTTCGTGTTCTATAGACCACGCCTTTTGCATGGGCCCGGGCACCCTGACTTGGACCACCTAAATTTTTTCTAGGAAATCAAAAATGGCCTGAGGAACCAAAGTCACTAACTTGCCATGACCGTTCCTCATTTCTTGGCGTTTATGTCCATAAAGTTGAATTCCACCAGATTCTTAGATTTTTGTTTCCTATAGCCCAAGTCTTCTGCATGGGCCCAAGACCCCAGACCCGTATCGCCTAACTCTTTGCAGGGCCATAAAAAATGACCTAATTAACCATAATTGCTGCCTCTCCATGACCGTTCATCAATTTTTGGCATTTTAAGGCCATAAAACTAGAATTCTACCCGATTCCCAAATTTTCGTGTGCTATAGCCTATGCTTTCTGCATGGGTCCAGGCTCTTGGCCCCAGAACGCCTAAAGTTTTGTCGGGACATGAAAAAAAATCTAAGGAATCATAGTCAGCGTCTTGCCATAACGGTTTCTCATTTTTTTGCCGTATTAGGGCAATAAAACTAGAATTCCGCTCTATTCCCAGAATTTTCTTGTGCTATTGCCCACGCCTTCTGCATGAGCCCAGGCCCCCCGACCCAGACTGCCTAAAGTATTTTTGAGCCATAATAAATGACCTAAAGAATCATTGTCACTGCCTCGCGATGACCATTCCTCGGTTTTGGGTGTTTTAGGGCCATATAACTGGAATTCGATACGATTCCCTGATTTTCGCGTGCGTGAGCCTAGGTCCCAGACACGAACTGCATAAAGTTTTGCCTGGCCATCAAAAATGACTAAGGGTCAATAGTCACCGCCTCACCAAGACCATTCCACATTTTGTTTGCGGTTTAGGACCATAAAATTAAAGTTCCGCCTGATTCCCAAATTTTCATGTGCAATAGCCCACGTCTTCTGCATGGGCCCGAGCCCCCGGATTCGGACCGCCTATAATTTTGCGGAGCCATAAAGGAATGACCTTATGAACCATATCTACTGCTTCACCATGACCGTTCCACATTTTTTGGCATATTAGGGCCATAAAATATGAATTCCGCACGATTCCCAGATTTTTGTGTGCTATATCCCATGCTTTCTGCATGGGCCTAGGTCCTCGGACTGCCTAAAATTTTTCCGAGCCATCAGAAATGAATTAAGGAACCATAGTCACCGCCTCACCAAGGCCGTTCATCATTTTTTGGTGTTTTAGGCCCTTAAAACTAGAATTCTGCCCAATTTCCAGATTTTTGCATGCTGTAGCCCATGCCTTCTACACGGGTCTGTCCCTCTAGATTCGGACCACCTATAATTCTACCAGGACATAAAAACGATCTAAGGAATCATAGTCACAGCCTTTTGATCGGGTCCAACCCTATACCACTATAGAATGACAAGAGTGGTCGATGCAGCTTTTACCTGAAAGGTCGGGATTGAATCAACAGAGAGCTAATATTGGTTTGGAATTGGGTTTCTATCTAATCTAGCTATGTGCAATATTCTTAATTGCACTTCCAATCATGCTTTGTTTTGGTCACTATTCTATTTTTGACACTAATGAAGAATGAAAGTAAGCTAAGTATGATATTTTTGTAAGGTTTTCTTATTTGGTAAAAAGGCACTAGGGAAGTGACTTACACCTAGGTGCGTATCTAACATGATCTAAAACTTAGGGCAAACTTGTTGTGATTGGGATCATGATATAACCATTGCACATAATTACTCACTCTATACCTCTCAGTAGTTTGAGTGACTTTGCCCTAATTGGCTTTCTCAAGCCCAATTGGGTGTTTAAACAATGCAAGCGAAATTGGCTCAAGTCGGGTATTACTATCTCTATGTTGAACCCTTTAATTGGGGCTATCAATCTCTTGAATGCACCCCAATTCCTTGTTAGCCTGAATTTCCTAGACTTAATCTATCTTTCTCAAGAAGAGCCTACGTCAAAAAGGCACAAATCAGTGTTTGCAACCACCAATTCAACAATTAAAGCATAAATCAAGCTAAATATCATTAACCCATAAACATTTAAGCCCTAAAATTAAAGACCCATACTAGGGTTGGGTCACAACCCTAGCTAATGGGTTTAGCTACTCATAATCAAAGAAGAAATCAAAGATGGAGATGAAATATAAGCCATAAAAAGTAATTACAAGAGTAAAATCTAAGATTAATTGCTAAAGATGTTCTAAAATTACTCAAAAAGGTAAAAAGTGGCTGTTCACATGCTCCACAAAATAACAGATGCCCTAAAATCTGAAAAGAACTACATAAACACAGTTAAATTTTTCAAACAAAATTGCCCCTACGGAGATTCCACTGACAACGGAAAATAAGTCGTCTAAGCACTATGACTACCGCAGCCACGCAAAAGCAAGCACAGACTGCGATTCTTCTTTTTTAGCTGGTTCTAAACTTGAGTTCGCTGGGAGCGGAAAAACACCCGACTCAGCGCTCCTTCAACCGCGGCCACGAAATATGATCGCGGAGCCTTTCAATTTGATCTCCCAACTAATATTCTCTGATTCTTCATTCCGCCGAGGGTGAGAGGTCGCGTTAGATGATACCACTGTCGCACAATTTCACCACAGGCAGCGGTGACTGTTAAGCTTCAGAATCACTCTCTAAATCCTCAAACCGCTGAGAGCGGCATCAGGACCGCCTCAGCGGTAGGCCCTTCGCGTCCGTTGCTATTTCTCGATGTCAACGCTCCTTTGATTTCAACTTTGAACTTGTGCATGTTTCACTCCTTTTTGAGCTGGTTATGACTTCCTTGTCTCTTTTTGACCAAACACTGCAAACAAGCACACTAAGTTAGCTTTCGAGAATACTTGTACGTACTTCTAATCAAAACCTAAGCAAAAAGGAGCATAAAATTGGCTAGAATCCCTAATTATCAACTCCTCTAAACTTAAGCTTTTGCTTTTCAAGCAAAAAAAGTAATTCCCACCTCCTCAAGATAAAAGAAAGGAAAATTTCAGCTGTCCTAAAGTAACCTCATCAATCATCAATTGAGACTAACAATTACCCTCAACTCAAATACATCATTAACAATACACAACCTTTTTAGTACCATGGCTTTATTGCGACACAAAAGCATCAAGAGTTGACTCAACTCATCAAGGAAACTCTTTCTACTACATTGGTCATTGTGGAACCCAAACTCATACTCCTCAACCCTCCATAAGCAAACCTCACTTTTAGATTATAGCACTGAGAACGAGGATTGTGGAAAATGCACTCATCTCTCTCAAAGGAAGGTCACAAGTCTGGCTCTAAGTACCATAAGCTTGCCCCTTATACGTGTCACCACTAATGTGAGCTCACTCAACTCAATATCATATAGGGCTTTTGCAGGAATGTGATGAAGGCTTTTGGTTCAAGGATGATATATTGGTCTATGAAGGTTTCATATTTCCTTAAGCACTTCATTTACTTCATTTTGGCTCACATTTCTTGACTCTTTGAGCCATTTACTTCTTCCCTAGGAGACTAGAGAGACACACTGTCACTCTTTCTTGTTCATGTCAATCCTTCTTCTCCTTTCTAGTCTTTCCAAGCCTTTCATCTTTGCTTTTATTGAATCCCTTTATTTCTTCCACATTGTTCATTATTGACTTTTTGTTTTTTTCCCTTCCCTTTTTCCCTTTTTGTACCTTTTATCACTTTTGCCTACTCGTCTCATCCCCCAAACTTATAATTTTGCCAATTTGTTCTAAGGAAAGAACATGTGTCAAGAGAGGATCATTTTAGAGCAGATAAAGGCTTGTATCATGGTTTTTGAAAGAATAAGGGTTATATCTCAACGGGGTTGACTAGGGATATCAATATTGGTGGGTTGTGGATGTTTTCAAGTCTTAATTAGGATCAAGGAGAGACTATAATCATTTCTCAAGTCAAACTACACTTATGATTTTGCCTAGACAAATATTCAGGGTAAGTTCTAGACTTATTGGCACGAAACTTGGACTTGCAAATTAATACCTCACCACACAAGCTATAGGATTTCTAAAGAGACAGACTCGAGGGCCCACAACAACCTTAGCTAAGATTTGAGCAACACAAATGGTTCCGAGAAACCACTCGACGATTGTTTACTCAACACAAGAGTCTCAAGGTCACAACTATCACCATCCTATACACACCAATTTGTTTTTAACCATAAGGTCAAAGGTAAATGTGTTAGGCCCAAGTGAAGCTTTGCCTGAGGCACTATTGTTCACTAGCTTTTATTTACACAAAAATGAAAAGAAAACAGACTCAAAAACTTAAGAAGGCTGTCATGCCATCCATCATCGGGAAGAGCCACCCGGTTCACACAAACTCCACCTTTGGAAAGAACCGTGTCATTAAGAAAACTAAAGGCTTATAATTACGAAAACTTGTAAAAATAAGAAGCTACGAACTGAAAAAGAAACTACTAAATGAAATAAGAAGCTTTTCTATCAAAGAAAATTTCAAAAGAAGTGATGAAGTAAAATACGAAAAGTAAACTGAATATGTACAATAGGGAATTTAGATGAATATACATAACGGGGAATGAATACATATATGAGAAAGTGACTTTATATACAAACTAAGATTGAAAAATAATGAAAAGTAAAATAAATGGTGAAGTTATATACATACCAAAAGTGAAAAATAATAATAAAAGAAAAATAATTGTCATATTTACATCCCGGTATCACAAATCAAAGTAGGACCCCCCTCCCCCCAAATAAGAACTAGCATTGTCCTCAATGCTAATAGCAAAAAATAAGATCAAGGAAGGGGTTAGAGAGTAAAGAAAACTCCCTATGAGTCCTCTGTCTACATGGGGTCTGTTTACCTTGAAAATAGTAATTACAATTAGATTTGATTGTATGGTTCTAAAAATATGTGATCTATTTTTATACTAGTTGTTAGGTAATATATGCTAAGTGAAAGACTAGAAAATAAGATAAAAGCTTGTAGATAATGTAATAACCAAACCGAATGGTCGGGAATCGGGGCCTCGAGCTGATGTATACGGGACCTCGAGGTCAAGTCGGATGCCCGACTTAGGGAAATCGAGAGAGGATTAACAGTTATGAGAGCTACAATTGCGGTTCTTTATGATCAATAATGAACAATAAATGTTGAACAATAAATAGAACGCTATGAATATAATCAATAAATGCAAGTAATGAAATCAAGAGAATATGTTAGGAAGTAGAGAGAATGTTCTTGTATTTTCAATATTGTGTATCAGCCCTTTACAAAATGACAAGGGTCCCCTTTATATATGAGGGAGAATCCCAACATAGTACAAATATATTTATTACAAAGATACATGGTTAGTACATCTATTTAATGCCACAGTACGGACTTGAACTAGCCAAACAGGCCAGGTCACCTTTAGTCACATGCCTTGGGAGCCTCCCACTTTTACACCATAACTATCGATCTACACTACCCCGAGGCTGGATGTAGATAACCCCTCGGGTGTTAATCTCGACCATAATTGTGAGCCTATGGAAATGTGCTTATGAAGCGTCGTAATGACCGAAAATTGGACCCTCCGATATTACCGTATATAGATAGTCCCTGCAGTTCTTAGAGTGAAAAAATAAGAAACGACTTCGATATCCATCTCCTCGAACTTCCCGCAATGATGTCATACTCATGACGTAAGACTTCGTGATAACTGAGGCATCCCGTCGGTTCATCTTTCCAGAATTATTCAATGTACCGTCCGTTTATATTCTCCAAAGAAATAATATCGTTGCCGATCCATTTCTCAAAACGCATTGATTGCGCTTGTCGGTACGTCTTTCAAAGTCATTGATTGCACCATCGGTTACGCTGCTACCCTTTCTATAAATGGAAGCCATCTTGAACCAAAACATTATTCAAATGTTCTTCAACAACCTTTTACCCCTTTCTTCTCTTCATCCTCATCCACTGTTATCTCCCATGTTTGAAGCCCGCGGCCTTAAGGTCACATGGCAGTGTTCTCATCAGTTATGCCATGGCCTTTTCCCAGAGCTTTCCCCTACTGAGCAGGATTGTACTGATTTGTTGTTGTTGTTGTTGTTGTTGTTGGGCAGAGGTAATGAGAGAGAAATCTCAAATTATCTTCGCATTAAAGGTTATGCGGACTACGAACTTCTACTCATCTCCCCTAATTACCCGGTGCAGCGCCTCACTCCTTTTGCTTTCCATGGAGTGTGGTGGTGCCATCTACTAACTGTTGCATCCCGCATCGGTGCAACGTCTCAAGAAGTAGCTTTACAATAGTAGTGCTGGCGAGACCCATACTCACTAGATTTTTAGCTACTTCTTCATCTTTTACTGCTTCTTCCTCATCTTTTTCTACTTCTTCTTCATCTTTTTCTTGTTCTTCCTCATCATTTTCTGCTTCTTCTTTAATCTTGAAGATAGCGTTTGAAAGATCTAGAGGAGGCCCCGAGGGAACGGTTCTTGAAGACAGTGCCCCTAAGGATGTACCCCCGGCAGCAAATTAGGCTTGTAGCTATTATATACTTTTTTTCTTTTTTCTTTAGCTTCTCTATTTATGTGTAAGGACCCTTCGTGGGATTTTGTAATCATGTGTAAGTATCCTTCATGTGTTTTTGTAATCATCATTTATTAATGAAAAAGTGTTTCTTTAATTTTGTACTTGATTTATGCCGGATTTTCTTTTACTTGCGTTTACGAAGAATCTGAGTGCATGTCTCTACCGATTGGTCTGAATACCGGGTCCTGGTGTAAGTGTTTCCCTAGTCCTCGATTGGTTAATACGATATCCTATGGAGCCCTTTGTCGTTCCTCAGGCTCAACCCGAATTGAATTGATACGAGCTTAGTCCGTCGGGACCCCCGACTTCGAGTTGAATGAGAGTAGGGCTTCGAATTTTTAGAAAGAAACTTAGCCTTCCAGACCCTATCGATAGTCCTCGAGGGGGGACTTGCTCGGATGCCTGAGAATAAAGATAGCCTTTAGGATTTCGAAGGCAGTCCCTGAGTGAGAGTTTGCTCAAGCTCGGGTGACTTAAAAACTTGTTTCAAATTTAGAGTGAAGATAGACTTAAGGCGTTATAGATAGATCCCGAATGAGGGTACGCCTGGACTCGGATAGCCCCTAGATTAAAATATCTAAGAGGGCGTTTAACTTGATCCGAAGGAGAGAGATAACCCTAAGGCTTTATTAGTAGTTTTCAAGCGCAAATTGGCTCGGGCTCAGGTAGCTTGAGGGCCAGAGGATCGGGTAGATGACTCGCATTTGCAATAGCAGAAATCCTCGAGGTAGGGTACCACCTCAAAATCAGGTCCGTTATGAGTAAATTTTTAGAGCTTATCTTCTTTTTGATAGAAGTCCTCGAGATCGGGTACCATCTCGAGACTTTTAATGATATTAATGGCTCCTTAGAGCCTATCTTCTTCCTGATAGAGGTCCTCGAGATTGGGTACTATCTCGAGGCTTGTAATGATATTAATAGCTTCTTAGAGCCTATCTTCTTCTTTAACATAGGTCCTCGAGATCGGGTACCATCTCGAGGCTTGTAATGATGTCAATGGCTTATTGGAGTCTTTTTGACAGTGGTCCTCGAGATCGGGCACCATCTCGAGGCTTGTAATGATGTCAATGGCTCATTGGAGCCTATCTTCATTTTTAGCGGAGATCATCGAGATTGGGTACCATCTTGAGGCTTGTAATGATATTGATGGCTCCTCAGAGCCTTTCTTCTCTTTTGATAGGAATCCTCGAGATCGGGTACCATCTTGAGGCTTGTAATGATGTGGGGGTCTTTGATCCCCAAAGCGTCGTACGACATCATTAATTGCATGACCAAGGCAATCCCGCTGGTACACCTTCCCAAAGCAAAAAAATGGCTTAGTCAACATTTTTAATTGGCCTTTGAGGTAGGAGGATAGTCGCTGTTTTCTCCATATATAGGGTTGTCTTCCCTCTTCTGAAGATTCCGCTATTTTGAGTAGTTATCCTTCTTTATAGAGTTCTTCTTTCCTACGTTAGGTCCTTAATCATTTCAACTTTGAAGCCTTTGTTCAAATTCCCGCTTCAATTCCCTAGTTTTACCACAGTCATGGCTACTATGTCAGGGTCCGCTCGACAAAGAGAACGGAGTTCCGCCTCTGGTTCCTGCCTGGTTGGCAGTGTGCCGTTGGTGCCAGGCAAGTCATCCTCTGGGCATTTTGTGGTTGGGGGTAAAGGTAGTACTGCGGGTACCTTCCCCGGAAGAGAGCATCAAGGATCATGCCGAGGAGTTTTTGAACGTGTACACGTACCCCTTTATGTTGGGCCCTCCTGATAGGGTTGTGTTCGACTTTTGTCAAAAGTACTAGGTTACCTTGGTGCAGGTTCACCCGTCATTTTGGAGGGTAGTATTGATGATGAGGTTCTTTGCGGAAGAAGCAGGGCTTGAATTAACTCTTAGTCATCTCATCAGGTGGGCTCCTTAAATGAGCCTTCCTTTTCCTTTCTGCAGCAATTTCATGGATGTCGTGCGAGGTCCTCGACCTGACGGATTCGGCTCAGACGTTGGCGGCCCACTCGACTTATAATAAGAATAAGTGGTGAGCTTTGTCTAAGGGTAGATGGGAGGCAAAAAACCATGGTATGTGCTATGTGATTTGCTCATTTTTTTGAAGGGCACTTTCTCTTTTTGCGTACTAACTCTATCAGCGTAGGCATTGGGGAGTTCTTTGAAGCGAGATCATGCCCTCTATGAGAGGTAGAAGGATCATTGGCTTTAGGACCGAGGGATAATAATAATAACAATAAGCAAAAAAGGCCTTTGCAGGGCGACAATGATTATAGCCAGATGAGTCCAGCCCGGAGGCTTAGAGAGGGCATATCAACCGAACCTCTAGTGCTCGAGATTTCTGGTTTTAGAAAAATGATCCCTCCTCCACTACCGTCTTCTTTTACTATCGAAGGTACTTCTAGGAACGAGGGTTCCCTATCGTTGACTTCCCTCGAAGGCACTTCGAGGGATGTTCGACGCCAGGGGCCGCATATATCGGGCGATTGTATCCCAACCGGGGGCGGTTCTATTGAGGTAGATGGAGCCAAACTAGTAGATGTGTGCTCAACTTTCGAGGAAGCTCAGAGGCTCTACTCAAAGGTGAGTTTTGGCCATTCGTATTGGTTTTATAATTTTGTAATTTTTACTCTCTTATCGAGTTTCTCTTTCATAGGCTCTTAACAAGCTCAAGTCTGAGCTGCTCCATCGTGAGACCAGGTTGTGAGAAGCCGTGGATGCGGAGAAATCCCTCAGGCTTCTTTGTGGTGAAAGGGAAGACGAGTTGGCACACTTGCAATATGAGGCGAGTCGAAGTCTAAACTACGAAAGCTACCTCGAGGAGCAGGTAATCTTTGTTTTGTGGGAGTGTGTGTTTCTTCTTCTACCTTCTGAAGCTAATGTCTTGTTTACTTCAGTTGTAGAAAAAGACGGAGGACCTGGAATGCCTTAGGAGCAAAGTTGGTCAATCCAAGTGCGAGCGTGATGATCTAAAGGCTCGTGTGGACACCCAGATATCGACTAAGAAAGATGCTTTGGCCAAGGCTTCCGCCCTCGAAGTGCAACTTCACAACGCTCACGAGAACAGCTTGGTCCGAATGGACATGATTTCAAGGCTCGAGTCTGAGCTCCTGAAGATGAAGGCCGAAGTCGTGGATGCCCGGGCTGAAGCCGAAGTAATCCGAACTAAGGTTGATAAGAAGGTAACTGTCTATTTGAAGGACACTGCCGACGCTTGTGTTGAGCTAAGGGGCTCTCAACCAGGAGAGTAGGAATAAAGAGTACATGAGGTGTAAATCTCGGAGGGAAACCCTCAAGGAAATTCATGCTAGGGGCTTCGATCTCTCGAAAGAGATAAAGCAGGAGAAAGCAGACGAATATGATGCTAAGTTCCTTCTGTCCAATGCCGAAGATGGTGAGAAAGAGGCCGACAGACCATAGTCCTCGAGGGGGACGTAGATTTGGCCTTTCCTTTCTTGTTTTGTGTATAGTTCTTTCAAAGAACTTTGTAAATTAAGCTTGTATTCTCTCACATATATGTATAAAAGGAAACCTCACAGTTTTATTTTTCATATACTTCCCTTTGTTAGCCGTTAGCCAGATGAATTGGTCTTTGAGTTAAAAGGAAATCCTCAGATTCATAGAATGACCTTGGGGCTCATTGGGCTGGCCCGTAGGCTCTTACGCGCTCGGTCGGTACGATCTTTTAGTATAAGCCAGCGTTTGAGATCTTATGCTTTTGCTCTTAGGCATATTTAGTTAATTGTTTCCGGTTCAGTCTCCGAGTTGGGTTTCGACTCGAGCTCATTGACCCTTAATTTTTTGAATTTAAAACTGGCCCTTATGCTCTTACGTGTTTGGTCGGTACGACCTTTTATATGGACTGGTGGCGGTGGCTCTTACGCATTGGGTCGGTATTGTTGTGCCCCCTTTTCCTACCTTTTTATGGGGAGAAGTCCAAGTTTCGACATTCACGGGGTGTAATGACTCATTTCCTTTTGGGAATTTGGGTATTTGAAGAGTCACCACCTAACGGATTATAGTGCGTTAGGGCACCTAGAGCGATTAACTCTTGGGTTGGTTACATTACCAGAGATTAGGGTAAGGGCTCGAAGTAACCTCGAGGGGAAGGTGTTAGGCACCCCTCTTGGTCCACAACTGTGGGTCCTGGTCGAACTTATATTCACAAATTAGTCCATTACAAGTAAACAGTTGAATCAAATAGGTTGTAGGTAAAGCACGTTAGAATAAGTCAAGTAGTAAGATAAAGGTTTGGACAAGTTGTAAAACAAAGTTTTAAATAAAGAAGGGATTTGGTAAAAAGGGTTCCTAGGTTTGTTATCCTATAGGATCACCCCACACAATGTCCGGTAAACACCACTCAATGAGGGGCTACACGTAACATTAGCACGTAGTCATTATATCCCATGTCTATCCTTCCTATCCCCTTATTGGTCATGCAAAGCGAGTGTTTGGTCAACGATTTCTATTGCGTGCTGCTACCCGTCCCTTGTTAATGGTCCTGGAGGAGTTAGGACCTCGACCTATGGGTGGTTCTAGACATACCCCTAAGGTTTTAAAAGGTGAAAATTCTAAGGCGAAAATCAAAAACACTTAGGACTTTCAACATACAAAAGGAGCAATTAGGGGATCAGAGTTTCCTCCTCAAAACAAACATATAAGCAATACGACTCAAGCACAGTTAAGGTCTTCTATTAGACAGTGTCCTAAAGCAAGATATCTAGGTGAATATGTAGAAAGACAAACAACCTCTTTTTTTAGACTCAGAAGTTATACCCTAGCAGTTTCCTATGGACTCTTTTTTAAAGCCTGTTAGAATCAGAAAACATTAAGCAATAGAGACAGTTTCAGAGATGCAATTTTTGAAAATGCCCTAAGGGCTTGCCTATACGCGGAGTACTGATGTCTGTATTAATGCATAAACAAAGCAGGTTTTGACATGGACTCCTTTAATACCTATAGACATGATATCTAGTGAGATTGAGGCAGTTTGAAAGAACTTGTTTCAGGAAATACTTAATACTTAAATAAAACCAATTCAGAAATAAACTAGGCGCGATCAAGTTGAGTTATTTAGACTAAATTAGATTAACAAATAGAATTGCGAGTAGGGCTCCCTATAGGCATGATATCTAGGCGTAATACTGGTTTTAACGGTTTGCACACATAACACTTGTTGTAACTGAATCTAGGTTAGGTCCTATAGGCATGACATCTACTATTAATCTGATTTTAAGACAATGAAAACATGATTCTTATTACGAAATTGTCCGAATCCTGTAGACATGGTTTCTAGACGTGACAAGATGTAGAACCTTATAAACATGGTTTCTATTTGGTAGGGCAAACAAACTTAAAAGTGAAGTCCTATGGACATGATTTTTATTTGGCAAAGCAATCGGATTAAAGAGTAAAGTCCTATGAGCATGTTTTCTATTTAGTAGAGCAAATAGATTTTAAAGGTAAGGTCCTAGGAGCATGATTTCTACCCGTATTACCCCATAAAGTATGCATCTACCCACCCTTTTTTTACTAAATACCCCAATATCTGTTTACAAATTATTACAGGTCAATGAATGAATTACATAAGTAAAAAAAAGAAAATCAAGAAGCTATTCTATAGGGAGCCTTCAATCACGCCCAAATTTCCCAAAGCCTCCAATGACCTCATATGTCTCAATTCCAATAGACAAATCGGAGTCTAGATGCATCAAAGTTCCCTAAGGATCTCAAGGATTCTGGGCGGTGCTTACACCTAGACTTAGTAACCAAAGATTGAAAAAGTGTAGTATGGAAAGGCCAGCCTCAGTATGCCAGAGTTCAGAGGGTTCTCAAAAGGATCCCAAGGCAGTATACATACTAGAGGGGGCAGAACTTATTGACTAAGAGTAGAGTGAAAAGTGATGGACACAAGTTGAGTGTTTTAGTAAGAAACTGTATTTAACAAAAGTCTTTTTGAAAGTAATTTAGTAAAGCAACAGAGATTGTTTGAAAAAGAGATTGGAGTAGTTAACAATGTCCAAACACCTTAGGATAGGTTTATACACAGCTAGGGGTCATAGCATCAAGGCAAGTTTGGTAGTCACAAACATGGTAAAGGGGTTTGGGAATACATAGGACACATAGTTAAGCAAGACCTGTGAATTAATAGTCATGCCCAGAAGTAGCTATCTAGACATAGTCACAAAATTAGACATAAAGAACAGAATCACATGCAAGGGAATAGGAATTTGGGAGATCCATGGTGGTAAACATATAACAAGTAAGAGATGACTAGTGTAGACATGTTCAGAAACAAACAGAAGGGGAAATATACTAATCTCAAGGGGAGGGGAAGACATGCTAATAATATAACCCTCAACTACAAGTTTCCCAACAGAACCACAAATAGAAGCAAACTAGAAACAAGAGGAACTAAAACAATAAGAGAATCATATTGTTATTGGAACTTTGAATTGAAACTAGGACATACCAGTGAAGAGTATAGTAAGCAGAATGAAAGAACAAGAGAACACAAATGGTTAGTCTTGGCTTGCAGCCGGCTAACTTAGAGCAGTAGCAAGTAGCACAAGAGAGAGAGCAGAGATTTTTAAGTGTGAGAGATAGTTTTGAACCCCAAGAGTTCGTGTCCTGTGTGTTAGTGAGAGAGCCTACATATAGTCTGAAACTAGGCAGAATAATAAGGTAAGATCAAAGTCAAACACTAGTTATGGAACTAGGTATCAATTAGTATAAAATTAGTAGAAGTACTCCCCTAATTAAGGGAGTTAATTTCAAACGGTAAAGACAGATAAGGAAAGAGATCACATAAGACATGGAATATAACACATAAAGAAATAATTTCAGCATAGTGCAAGTATAGAACATGTAATTAAGGCCAGGTACATAATATTCCAATTAAGGAAATAACATAAGATTCAGTTGATAGCATAATCGACCATAGAGTAAAGCAAGAAAATGACAGAGAGGTTGAAAATCAGTATAGAATATCACAAGAGATTAGAGGGATATCAATCATAGGGAATCAAGGATTTCGATGGACAATAGTACTGATTTTAAGGGAAATTACCATAAATTTCTATGAACAAACAGAATAAACACACAATAGGTAAGAAGAGGTAAAATCAGAAACCCTAATAGCATAGTAGGGTAAAAATCACACAAATCAGAGATTCGTATAGAACATAGCACTGATTAGAGGAGTTAACAGAATAAACATAGTATAGGCGGAAGAAGCAGAAATTAGAAACCCTAATGGGCATAGTAGGGTAAAAATCACACAAGACTCAGGGATTCATGAGAAACAAGCAAGCATATAGATTAGACGAACAAATCGGCAAATACAAACTCAAAACCCAGGGTTAAGACCAAGAACTGGGGTTTTCAACATAGACGAGTTGAAAAAGGAGAAAAAAAAAACAGAATCAGTTGAGATATGTAAAGGAAAGAAGTTTAAACATGAAGAATCGATTTAAACAGAGTGTATAAAAAGTTCCGAAAACCCTAACTTTTAAAGAAAGTAAAACAACTCGCAATCGATGATTTTTGCAAAAGAGGTTTGAGAATAGTGTAAAACATAAAAAGAAACATACACGAATCGTTAACAATAGCACAGATCTAAGAGATACAAACGAAAGTTAGGGTTTCAAAGGAAACCCAAATAGAAACGGAAGAACCTGCTATAAACTTCAAAGATCGTAACAAATGTAGCGTGATTTTTCTCAAAATCACACCGGAGAAGCCATGAACAGCTAAAATAGTAACCCTAGATACAAGTCGGCATGGACCAGAGCCCTGGAACGCCTCAGAGAGGATGAGCAAGGCGATGAGGGAACCATTGGAGGCTTGGGGTTGAAAGGTGGTCACCGGAGAAGACCGGTGAGGGAGGCGGCGGTTGAAGAGGGATTAGGGTTAGGTTGAGAGAAGAGAGGACACAAGAGCATCTGAAGGCGGTGGACTATAAAGAATGGCTAGGGTTAGGGTGGTCTTAGGAATTAAAAAAGGAAAGGGGTCGTGTGGACCGTTGATCTGGGAGATCAACGGTCAGGATTTGATAGGGTAGATGGGTTCCGGGTTTGGGTAGGTGTATATAGGGTCTGGGTCGGGTTAATGGGTATGAAATTGGGCTGGGTAGTGGGTTTAATTTGGGCTACAATTGAAAACCAAATTTGGCTATAATTTAAATATCCATTTTTCCCTACTTAATTTATAATAAATAATAAGTAGTTTTCTGAAAATAATTTTTCTATACCAAAATGATTTAAAATATGTAATTATCATTTTAAAAATATAGGGACCAATTTTACGCACATAAAATATAATTATACACTAAATGGGCTAACATTGCAATTATATGCAATTTAGCTTTAAAAATACCAAATGCAATTATAAAAATGTATAAAAATTATATTAACCATATTTTGGTATAAGTATAGAAATTAAACTAATAAATCATCATAACAATAATTTAGGGAATAATTATTAGGGATTTTATGAGTAAAAAGAGAGAAAATAAATTAATTTAAACCCTTAAAATTATGGAAAATTATAAAAACCTTGTGCATGATTATATATACATATATATGCTATTTTGAAGGTATTTATGCATATTTAAAAATATATAAGGAAAAATTGGGTATCAACAACTGCCCCTCTTTACCCGGGAAGGATGAAAAAGTTTTGGGTAAAGAAATGATGGCTAATTTTGACCGGATGGGATGTTTTGAAAGACCGAGGCCGGACTCCGATTTTCGAGTTGCCTACATATCCTTGGTTTTAAAGGAATCAGTTCATGTGTAGTTCTGGATTTACCCGCGGAGTAGGCCGATGAAATTATTGCAAGAACGGACACGAGATGCGAAAGCGGCTATGGTGAGCGGTTAAGGCTCAGGATGGTTGGAGGGAACTGGAGCGAGATTGCTCCTGCTAGGATAGTGATTGCTTACTAGTTACCTGCAGATAAAAGATGCTACAAACGTATTTGCGAAAATTTAAACATGATGCAAATTCCCTTCGGACCATGAAGGTTGTCTTTGAATGGTTAAAGATGACGTCCTTGGACCATGACGTCCCTGGCCATGAATTATTTAGTAAGGGATTTGCAGGCCATGAAATGGTATTCTCGGGCCATGAAAATGGTGCCTCCGAACCATGACGCCTTTGAATAATGATATGCAAGTTCGAGAGATCCTCAGGCCATGGCATAGTGTCTTCCGGCTATGAGAATGATGCCTTTAGACTATGACGCCATCAGATAGATTGGCGATGTTTCAGCCCATGCAATAGTATGATGTAACAAGACAAGGCTTAGTCTTGTGAAATGGAGGGAAGAGCTTAGCCCGATTGAAAAACAAGTAGATAGTAGTAGAAATAGAGCAATATCTGTGCAAAGAGGGACAATGCTTAGTCCCGTGCAAGTGGGGAGGCAAGGATTAGCCTTATGCAAATGAGGAGGCAAGGAATTAAACTCATGCAAGATTGGAGGCAGAGCTTAGTCTCATGCAAAGAGAAGACAATGCTTAGCCTTATGCAAATATGGAGGTAGAGCTTAACCTCATGCAAAGAGAAGG
This sequence comes from Nicotiana tabacum, assembly GCF_000715075.1. Taxonomy (NCBI): domain Eukaryota; kingdom Viridiplantae; phylum Streptophyta; class Magnoliopsida; order Solanales; family Solanaceae; genus Nicotiana; species Nicotiana tabacum. The sequence continues at coordinate 3,142,296 of NC_134086.1, forward strand.
CAGTGCTTAGCCTTATGCAGATATGGAGGTAGAGCTTAACCTCATGCACGATTCGTGACAGGGCTTAGTCCCATGCAGATGGAAGGCAATGCTTAGCCTTATGCAGATATGGAGGTAGAGCTTTACCTCATGCAAGATTCGGGACAGGGCTTAGTCCCATGCAAATGGAAGGCAATGCTTAGCCTTATGCAGATACAGAGGTAGCGGTTAGACTCATACAAGTGTGGAGTCAAGGATTAGACTCATGCAAACGTGGAGTCAGATATTAGACTCATGCAAATATGGAGTCAAAGATTAGACTCATGCAAACGTGGAGTCAGAGATTAGACTTATGCGAATATGGAGTCAGAGATTAGACTCATACAAATATGGAGTCAAGGATTAGACTCATGCAAACGTGGAGTCAGAGATTAGACTCATGCAAATGTGGAGTCAGAGATTAGACTCATGCGAATATGGAGTTAAGGGTTAGACTCATGCAAATATGGAGTCAGAGATTAGACTCATGCAAAGAGCAAATAGTAGATAAGGGTAGGGTATGTCTTAGATGGAGATATATTCAATATTTGATGGCCGGATGGATGGTGAATTTGCTTTGTGTATACAGGTTTCGCGAATGCTACCGTTACGTCAAATGTGCCTGCGTTCAAAGAAAAATCGTAAGTTTTATGAGGAGAGGTTGGTTCTTGCTTCGTCTACCGGACTTGCTCTGCTCCGCTCTGGAAGCCCCCTTCGAGTTCCCATAGGTAGCACCTGACTGTTATGGAAATAGGATATTCGAAAAATATGCAATCATTGATAAAAGAGAATCGTTTTGGAAGCGTATTGATATATCAAGTAATTTTTTGATGAACTAGCGACTGCGACACATTTCAAAGGCATTGCAGCTCTCTTATGTTGGAATTTTGAGGGTCCTCCTTAAAATTCTGCCCCAGTTTGGTAGATGATTTTTAACTGTTTGCGGATGACGGACCCTGATGAATCTTCTTCAGAATTTTGAGAATCCTTCTCAAAATTTTGCCCTAATTCTTGACTGATTACTAACTTCCTGGCATGTGATGGCGCTGGCTGGACTTGCTCCAGAATTTTGAGGACCCTCCTCAAAATTCCGCCCTAGTTTCTGATTTTGGGGGAAATGAAAATTTTATTATGATATGACCAAACCCATAAGGCTGCCTACGTATCCCTCTTAAACGACAATCAGGTCAAGCGTAGTTCAATTACATCGGAAAAGAAATGTGAAATAATCTAGGCATAGTATCTCTTGACTGTGTCTGAATTGATTGGTTTTGGCCAGATTTCTCCATCCATTTCTGCTAGTATGAGTGCTCCTCCTGTCAGGACCCTGTGAACCATGTACGGACCTTGCCAGTTGGGAGACAATTTCGCTTTGGCTTCATCTTGATGCGGGAAGATTTTCTTCAATACCAGCTGCCCTGGTGCGAACTGTCTTGGTTTGACTCTTTTGTTGAAAGCTCTAAACATTCTGTTCTGATAGAGTTTGCCTTGGCATACTGCGTTCATCCTCTTTCCATCGATAAGGGCCAATTGTTCATAGCGACTCCTTATCCACTCTGCATCGCTGAGCTCAGCTTCCTGTATGACTCTTAAAGAAGGAATCTCAACCTCGGCTGGGATGACAGCCTCTGTACCATAAACCAATGTGTAGGGGGTTGCCCCGGTTGACGTATGAACTGTAGTGCGGTACCCTAACAAAGCAAATGGTAACTTCTCATGTCATTGCTTGTGATTCTCTACCATTTTCCTTAGTATCTTCTTAATGTTTTTGTTGGCGGCTTCTACAGCTCCATTCATCTGAGGTGTGTGGGTGGTGGAATTCTTGTGCTTGATTTTGAAAGTTTCACATATAGCTTTAATTAGATCACTGTTGAGGTTGGCGGCATTGTCAGTAATAATGGACTCAGGAACTCCAAATCGGCAGACAATACGATCCTTGACAAAATCTGCAATGACTTTCTTGGTTACAGCTTTGTAAGATGCAACTTCTACCCATTTTGTGAAGTAATCAATGGCTACCAGAATAAACCGGTGTCCGTTCGAAGCAGTGGGCTCAATCGGACCGATAACATCCATTCCCTAGGCGGTGAATGGCCAAGGTGAGCTTGTTGCATTGAGCTCGTTTGGCGACACTTTTATCATGTCGGCATGCATTTGACATTGAAAGCATTTGCAGAGATACTGAACACAATCTGTCTCTATGGTCATCCAAAAGTAACCTGCCTTGAGTATTTTCTTGGCCACGACAAAACCATTCATGTGCGGACCATAGGTCCTAACATGCACATCCTCAAGTATCTTAGAAGCTTCCTTTGCATCGACACACCTTAGTAAACCCAAATCCAGAGTTCTTCTATACAAGTTTCCTCGGCTGTGGAAGAAGTGATTTGACAATCTCCGGAGTGTGCGTTTCTGAATGTGATTTGCATGCTCCGGGTATTCTCCTTTTGATAAGTACTCCTTGATGTCATGGAACTAAAGCTTTCCATATGCTTCTTCGTCGACATGAGCACAATATGCCGACTGATTATGGATCCTCACCGGAATGGGATCAATGTAGTTCTTATCTGTATGCTGCATCATTGATGACAAAGTGGCTAATGCATCGGCAAATTCATTCTGAATTCTAGGCACATGTCGGAATTCTATCTTTGTGAACCTCTTTCTCAATTCCTACACATGGTGAAAATATAGCAATATATTAGAATTTTTGGTGGCTCACTCTCCTTGTACCTAGTGCACAAGCAAATCTGAATCACCGATCACCAACAACTCCTGAATGTTCATGTCGATTGCCATGTTGAGCCCTAGTATACAAGCTTCATACTCTGCCATATTGTTGGTGCAGGGAAATCTGAGTTTAGCAGATACGGGATAATGCTGACCCATTTCTGATACCAAAACTGCTCCAATGCCTACTCCTTTGAAATTCGCAGCTCCGTCAAAGAACATCCTCCAACCATCATATGCTTCAGTAATGTCTTCTCCTACGAATGATACTTCTTCATTAGGAAATAAATTTTCAAGGGTTCGTATTCTCCTCCCACCAGATTTTCAGCGAGGTGATATGCCAATGCTTGTCCCTTGACTGCCTTTTGAGTTACATAGATGATGTCGAACTCACTCAGTAGTATCTGCCATTTAGCCAACTTCCTAGTAGGCATGTGCTTCTGAAATATGTACTTCAGAGGATCCATCCTGGATATGAGGTATGTAGCATAGGCACAGATATAATGCCTCAATTTCTGGGCTGTCCAGGTCAAAGCACAGCAAGTGCGTTCAAGTAGAGAATACGATGCTTCATAAGGTGTGAATTTCTTACTCAGGTAATATATGGCTTGCTCCTTTCTTCCTATCTCATCATGTTGTCCTAAAACACATCCGAAGGCTCCATCTAACACGGATAGATAAAGTAGCAAAGGTCGTCTTGGTTCTGGCAGAACCAGAACTAGCGGTGTGGACAGGTATTCCTTAATCTTGTCAAAAGCTTTCTGACAATCCTCGGTCCAACTTGTCTCGGCATCCTTCCTCAGCATCTTGAAGATGGGTTCACATATTACTGTGGACTATGCTATGAATTGACTGATGTAGTTGAGCCGTCCCAAGAATCTCATCACGTCTTTTTTGCTTTAAGGTGGTGGTAACTCCTGAATAGCTTTGACTTTAGTCGGATTTAGCTCGATCCCACGGCGAGTGACAATGAATCCCAATAAATTTCCTGAGGGAACCCCGAACGAACACTTTGCAGGGTTCAAGAGTTCGTGTCCTATGTGTGTTAATGAGAGAGCCTATATATAGTCTAAAACTAGGCAGAATAATAAGGTAAGAATCAAAGTCAAGCAGTAGTTATGGAACTAGGTATCAATTAGTATAAAATTAGTAGAAGTACTCCCTTAATTAAGGGAGTTAATTTCAAACGGTAAAGACAGATAAGTAAAAAGATCACATAAGACATGGAATATAACGCATAAGGAAATAATTTCAATATAGTGCAAGTATAGAACATGCAATTAAGTTCAGGTACATAATATTCCAATTAAGGAAATAACATAAGAGTCAGTTGACAACATAATCGACCATAAAGTAAGGCAAGAAAATGACTAAGAGGTTGAAAATCAGTATAGAATATCACAACAGATTAGAAGGATATCAATCATAGGGAATCAAGGATTCCGATGGACAATAGTACTAATTTTAAGGGAAATTACCATAAATTTCTATGAAAAAACAGAATAAACACACAATAGGCAAGAAGAGGTAAAATCAGAAACCCTAATAGCACAATAGGATAAAAATCACACAAAATCAGGGATTCGTATAGAACATAGCACTAATTAGAGGAGTTAACAGAATAAACATAGTATTGGCGAAAGAAGCAGAAATTAGAAACCTTAATGGGCATTGTAGGGTAAAAATCACACAAGACTCAGGGATTCATGAGAAGCAGGCAAACATATATATTAGACGAACAAATTGGCAAATACAAACTCAAAACCCAGGGTTAAGACCAAGAACTGGGGTTTTCAACATAGACGAGTTGAAAAAGGAGAAAAAAACACAGAATCAGCCAAGATATGTAAAGGAAAGAGGTTTAAACATGGATAATCGATTTAAACAGAGTGTAGAAAAAGTTCCAAAAACCCTAACTTTTAAAAGAAAGTAAAACAACTCGCAATCGATAATTTTTGCAAAAGAGGTTTTAGAATAGTGTAAAACATAGAAAGAAACAGAGGGAGAAGACCTAAGAGGGAGGCGACGATTGAAGAGGGATTAGGGTTAGGTTGAGAGAAGAGAGGAGACGAGAGCATATGAAGGTGGAGGGCTGTGAAGAATGACTAGGATTAGGGTGGTCTAAGGAATTAAAAGAGGAAAGGGGCCGTGTGAACCATTGATCTCCCCGGTTGATCTAGGAGATCAACAGTCAGGATTTGACTGGGTAGATGGGTTCCGAGTTTGGGTAGGTGTATATAGGGTCTAGGTCGGGTTAATTGGGTATGAAATTGGGTTGGGGAGTGGGTTCAATTTGGGCTACAATTGAAAGCCAAATTTGGCTATAATTTAAATAGCCATTTTCCCTACTTAATTTATAATAAATAATAAATAGTTTTCTGAAAATAATTTTTCTATACCAAAATGATTTAAAATATGTAATTATCATTTTAAAAATATTGGGACCAATTTTACGCACAAAAATGTAATTATACACTAAATGGGCTAACATTGCAATTATATGCAATTTAGCTTTAAAAATACCAAATGCAATTATAAAAATGCATAAAAATTATATTAACCATATTTTGGTATAAGTATAGAAATTAAACTAATAAATCATCATAACAATAATTTGGGGAATAATTATTGGGTATTTTATGAGTAAAAAGGGAGAAAATAAATCAATTTAAACCCTTAAAATTATGGAAAAAATTATAAAAATCTTGTGCATGCTTATATATACATATATATGCTATTTTGAAAGTATTTATGCATATTTAAAAATATATAAGGAAAAATTGGATATCAACAGGTATGACCTTTTATATAGGTTGGCGGTAGTGGCTCTAACGCATTGGGTCGGTATGACCTTTTATATGGGCTGGCGGCAGTGGCTCTTATGCATTAGGTTGGTATGACCTTTTATATAAGCTTTATTTTCCCCTCGTTAAGGACTTTTTGAAATTGTGTTTGCCTGACTCTTCGACACGTTCGATAAAAACCTCGATTATGAGTCATTATATGGCGATGATTGAGCACCTCGGGAGGTTTTGCTCGGTGGCTGAGTGTTTCGAAGCCTATAATTTGGAGCTGACATGGTCGAAGCTCTTTTCCTATGTCGTGGGTAGCCTGTTTAACCCGTTCTTTTTGAAGTATTTTCGAAGTAATTGAAGGCCTGTAATTTTATAGCGATGGTCGGGCATCCCTGAGTTGCGTTAGTTTGGCTGGTACAGCCTTGTGACCGTAGTCATTATGTTTGGATGGAGCCTTTTAGTTCCCGAGTGAAGTAGTTTCGGCGTCTATATCGAGGGTATGCCTTTTTATGGGTCTTACAAGTTCGATATATAGCTTTACTTTAAGATCGAGATTATGCCTTTTGTAAGGTCTTATAAATTTTTGCATGCCTTTGAGGTCTTACAGTTTTGGTTACTTGGTACAAGTATGGTTCATGCCTTGTTTGAGGTCTTACAGTTCTTTGGTTACTTGGTACAAGTATGGTTCATGCCTTGTTTGAGGTATTACAGATATTGTTGTTGCCTTATATAGGTCTTACAAGACCGAGGCTGCCCACATGGGGTCTTATGGCCTTGGGTTTTTGATAAGTCGATGGGGGTGGCGATTTGCGGCAGTCCCCGAGTCGTCAAAAGTTTCTTGGCTCGGGAGCCATTCCTTGAAAGCTTGGTATTGCCTCATCGAGGGCTTAAGAGTTCTAATCTTCCGACCCGGAGGTCATATATCCTCAAGTTTTTGATGCCAGTCCCCGAGTGCTCAGGATGTTTTTTGGCTCTAGAGCCATTTTGTAAACTTGATGTTGCCTCATTGAGGGCTTAGCTTCGATTTTTTGATGCCAGTCCCCGAGTGTTCGGGATGTTTTTGGCTTTGGAGCTATTTTTGCAAAAAATACCGAACTCCTTAGAAACACGAAATGCTTTGACGGAGGGGAAAGTATTCTTCGATTACTTGGTATAAGTATATACGTTTTTGCTGCTAAGGGCTCGGTTATTCTACACGGACATGGTTTGTTTGACTTTTTGGCCCGGTACATCATTTTCCTATCGAGACCCCATTTAGCGCATCTTGGCTTCTCCGAGGAGGTGTTCTTCCGGGGGGATGCCCCCTAGTATTTGAGGTTGATTGAAAATAAGCCTTGAATACTTGTTGAGTCTTCCTTAGGTAGCATATAGATGTTGCCTCGTTAAAACCTTATCAGTACAACCCTTTTTGGGATAAAAACCCGATCGAACGAAAAAAGTGCAACGTATGCTTTTGGAACCTAAGACCTTCGAGTTGGAAAGAGCTTCGGTAGTTTCAATCGGATACCTGCACTCTTGTTAGTATAAAATGTAACTGAAAAAGGGAGATGATCATACCTTAGCACTGACAGCGCTTCGGATCTTGATATGATTCAATCGTTTGTTATGAGGACTCGGTATGGTCCTTCGTTTTGTTTAGTCAGGCATAGCTAAGAATGTAACTTGTTATCACTATTTTACTGTTTGTTTATCCTTAGGTTCCTTCGATGGTGGAGGTATTGGTGTCGGTGCCACATCGTGGACCGCGAAGATCTTTTTTGCTGCATGCTGTTCCCCGTAGATGGTTTTTATCCCATCCTTTATCGGGAATTTCATCATTTGATGGAGGGTGGAGGGTACTACTCTCATGTTGTGTATCCATGGCCTTCATAACAAGGCATTGTACCTCATGTCTCCTTTGATGACATGGAATTCGATATTTTGGGTTGAGACGGCCACATTGATTGGGATGGTGATTTACTTTTTTGTTGTTTCGCTCACCATGTTGAACCCATTGATGACTCGAGAGGCGGGCACAATTTGGTCAAGTAGTCGGAGCTACTCTACCAACCTCGACTTGATAATATTGGACAAACTACCTGGATCCACAAGTACACGTTTAATTTGAAATGTATTTACAAGAAAAGAAATTACCAGTGCGTCGTTATAGGGCTGAGATAGAGCCTCGATGTCTTCATCGCTAAATGTGAGGCATCCTCGGGTATATAGTCTTGAGTTCGTTTTTCCCTGGTGATGGATATTTTTGTTCTCCGGACCATGGGTTCCTGTGGAGCATCGATACCTCAAAAGATCATGTGGATAACACGTTGTGGCTCGTCGGTTTCACTCTTTTTGGTTGCCTCTCTTTCCCAGAACTGATTTTTGGCTTGGTCACTGAAGAACTCCCGGAGGTGACCTTTGCTGAGTAGTCGGGCTACTTCTTCCCGGAGTTGTCGGCAATCTTCGGTCATTTTACCGTGCGTGTTGTGAAATACACACACTAAGTTATGGTCCCTTTTTGAAGGATCTGATTGTATAGGCCTTGGTCACTTGGTGTCTCTGATTTTACTGATGGAAAACATGATGTCTAAAATATCGATGTTATAGTTGTATTCCGACAAGTGGGGCGCCTCCGTCGGCCCTGTGTGCCTATCGAATCTAGCTCTACAAACAAGTCCCCGAGGATTCTGGCCTTGATCCATCCTTCGGTCATTGTAGGGTATGTTGAGCCTTGGGGTGTTTCTTCTATCTTTAGTGTATGGTTGGTATCTCTCTTTATTCAGCTTTGGCTCCTTAGCCGAGCCTACTAGGATATACCGAGCCCGAGGGGACTCCTAGTTGGCCATCTTCGACCCTGATCTTTGATTGGTATTGGTTGTTGATGTCCGACCAAGTCACAACAGGATACTCGACTAAGTTCTGCTTCAGTTGTTTCGAAGCTACCGAGTTTTGCTCCTTCAGACCTTGAGTGAAGGCCTGCATCGCCCAGTCGTCGAAGACCTGTGGTGGTTCTATTCATTCCATTAGAAAGCGATATACGAACTCTCGCAACATCTCATTCTCCCTTTGGTTGATTTTGAAGACGTCGGATTTCCTTGTAGCTACTTTAATGGTGCCAACATGTGCCTTTACGAAAAAATATGCCAGAATGGCAAATGAATCTATCGAGTCTGGGGCCAGGTTGTGATACCACATCATTGCCCCTTTTGAAAGTGTCTTTTCGAACTTTCTTAGTAGGACAGACTCGATCTCGTCGTCCTTTAGGTCGTTTCCCTTCACTGCACAAGTGTAAGCAGTGACGTGCTCATTGGGGTCCGAGGTTCCGTTGTACTTCGGAAGGTCGGACATTCTGAACTTCTTTGGAATGGGTTTTGGGGCCGCTTCCTGTGGGAACGACTTTTGTATAAACTTCTTCGAATCTACACCTTTCAGAATTGGAGGTGCGCCCGGAATTTGATCGACCCTAGAGTTGTAGGTCTCTGCCTTCTTGTCGTTGGCTTCTATCTTCTTTTCGCCCGACTCTATCCTCTTTGTGAGGTCCTCGAGCATCTTTATGATGGCGGGGTCAGCTTTTGACCCATTGTTGCTTGATCTTTCCAGTACCTGCTTGACTCGGGGAGCCGTTTCTGGAGCTACCATGTTGGGAGTCTTTTGGTGGCTTTGCAGCTGAGCAATCGCCAGTTGTTGTGCTTGTAACATTTCGAAGATGACGTGAAGGCTAACCCCTTGTTCTTCCTGAGCCGAGGTTTTTGGAGCTTCTTGTTGATATTCCTAGTGTATGCTCCTATTGGTGTGGGAGCTTATTTCGACGTGTTGAGAATTCCGCGAGACCACGTCTACAAGAATTGGTTCTGGTGCATTCTCAGGGTTTCGTGGTGGTACACCAACACCTGGAACATCCACACCATTCTCTCCATGGTCCTCAAGATTGTTGTTTTCATGTGCGTTTACTGAGTTAGACATTTTTGACCTGAAATCAAAGATCCTGGACAAGAAAAAGTGTGAAAGGTAACTTGCGTTATGTAGTAAACCAACAAGAAAATAATCACTATTATTTTTAGCCCCACGGTGGGCGCCAAACTGTTTACCTTGAAAATGGTAATTATAATTAGATTTGATTGTCTGGTTCTAAAAATATGTGATCTACTTTTATGCTAGTTGTTAGGCAATAAATGCTAAGTGAAAGACTAGAAAATAAGATAAGAGCTTATAGATAATGTAATAACCAAACCGAATGGTCGGGAATTGGGGCCTCAAGTCGACGTATATGGGATCTCGAGGTCAAGTCGGATGCACGACTTAGGGAAGTCGAGAGAGGATTAACAGTTATGAGAGCTACGATGGCAGCTCTTTATGATCAATAATGAACAATAAATGTAGAACAATAAATAGAACGCTATGAATATAATCAATAAATGCAAGTAATGAAATAAAGATAATATGTTAGGAAGCAAAGAGAATATTCTTGTATTTTCAATATTGTGTATCAGCCCTTTACAAAATGACAAGGGTCCCCTTTATATATGAGGGGGAATCCCAACATAGTACAAATGCATTTATTTCAAATATACATGATTAGTACAACTATTTAATGCCACGGTATGGACTTGAACTAGCCAAATAGGCTAGATTAGCTTTAGTCACATGCCTTGGGAGCCTCCCACTTTTTCATCATAACTATCGATCTACACTACCCCGAGGCTGGATGTCGATAACCCCTTGGGTGTTAATCTTGACCATAATTTCGAGCCTATGGAAACATGCTTATGAAGCATCATAATGACCAAAAATTAGACCCTACAATTTTACCATATACATGATCCTGTGGCTGGGTCCCTGGATTACCTCCCTTGGGGTCCTGTGGCTGGCCTGAAACACCTCCCTCGAGGTCCTCCAGATGAATCTCCAAGTCATCAGCCCGAGGAATCAATCGTCTCCTCGTAGGCTTGCCATCAGCCTCCTACTCCGATATCTGCTCTGTCTGAGCTGGTGGAATCTGGTCTTGTACTAATAGCTCCAATGGTAGGCCGCCAGCTGACTTCATCTTCTCCACCTCTCCTCTCAACAGCTTCATGGACTCCTTTGAGGCCTGAATCTTTTTCAGCTTCTTTGTCTACTTGCTCAACTCCTTAATTGATTTTCCTTGAATTGCAAGAGCATCCATGATGAGCTTCTGGTTGTCCAGGAGCTTCTTCTGGCTATCCAAAAGCTCCTTGAGAGATTCCTCCACTGAAGCTGGCACCTGGGGCTGTGCGGGAACTGACTGGGCTGCCATTGAACTGGATAGTACAGACAACTTAGAAGTTGTTGCCTGCATCCAGTAGTTGATACTGGAGAGGGTATGGTTTAACCTATGTGCAGTCAAAGGGTATGCTGATGAGGAGGGCACTGAGGAAGGTCTGGAAGTAGAAGGTTCGGCAGAAGGCTGTGGTATGGCAGTGGGAGGCTCAGGATCAGTGACCACTACTATTGGCTTTTGAGACTGGACAGTAGAAGTAGTAGCTTTGCCCTTGGATTTTGGGTTTCCTGGACCCTGAAGGCTGTACCATGAGAAGGGTTTCTTGGGTTTCACCTTGGTATCGGAATTCCTTTTTTCAACCTCCTGATCTTCCAATTGCATGGTGAGGAAGTTCGTAAATGGGTAGGATCTCTCACCCTTATTGACCACTCTGGTGATCACCCTGGACATGATATTCCCGATATTGATCGAGAACCCCGCCATGATAGACGCCACTATAATCGCCTGGGAAACCGGCATGTCACTGTCGTGAGTAATGGGGTTTAATCTGCTGGAAACAAAAGTCTCCCAACCCTTTGCCTCAAAATTTAGGGTGTTCCTATAGATAGGGACCCCTGCTACCAACCAAGCTAGGGTAGTATCCGGGAGAGCAAGTAGTGATTCCAACCACGGGCGGGCCGCTTCATCCATTGCCACCTTCTCTAAGTACAATGACTCATCCTCATCATTAAAACCAATGTAGTCGTTCAGAGTATTTCCATCAAACTTGATCTTCAGGTTCCACACCTTAGTCACAAATGGGTCCTTTTTAATGTGGGCAACATTGGCATAAAATTCCTTGACTAGGTGCTCATTAGCATCCGACACCCTGCTTTTGAAGTATTTCCACCCCACTCTTTCATCAAAGTGCTGCTTCACATTGGGGTTGTGGGCAGAAGATCTCGCTCTATAAACTGACTCTCATGTATTAGTGACCTTTGAGGCCACCACTCCCTGAATTTGTGATATGCTTGCTCACAGACAAACCTCTGCTGCCACACCTATGGGTTTATTGTCCTTTCCAAGCCTCCAGTCTGGGTATCCCCCCCTCTCCCGTCAGCAAGTGTCTTAGCATCTACATCTATGGGGTTCTGTCCAGGTGAAGAAGATGTAGGAGATGCTGATGTTGAGGACTCACTACTCTCCGCTGAGCCATTGGACGACTCAGATGAAATATGAGCAGTAAGAGAGGCTGGGGGTGTAGGTACGTCTCTCAATCTAAATCTCCCCAGGAAGTCTGGTACATGTGTAGGCACAAAGTCACTCTCTAAGGCCTCCCGGGAGGGAACATATGCACTCCCCTCGGAGTGGGATGCAGCTCTGTCTACAACTTTGATACTTTTTCGCATCTTTCCAATTGATAGCCCGACTGCTAGGGGTAACTTGATTTGTCCTCGTCCCCTACTCCGTGAGGATTCTGCTTTTCCTTTTTGTTTGTTAGTGCCACCTTTTGGTTTAACCATTGTATGCATACATAGTCAGTGAAAGCTCGTTAGTATTGATGTTAGAAGAAGCAGTAAAGAAAAGCAGATGAACAATTGATAGTGGTGTAACAACTTTCAGAACCGCTGACAGCGGATAAAGAAGCACGACCATAGAATGAGCACCGCTGACCGCGGAAAACTGTATGAGGATCAGACTACCCATCCTCTAATTCTATGGTCCTGCTGAGCCGGAAAAATTGGGTGCGGCTATGGAAGTTGCACCGCTGTCCACTGAAAAACAACTGTGGCCGCGAACCCATATTATTTACTTCTCTGAACATGCGCACCACTGATCGCGAGAAACGCAACACGGCCGCGGAGGTAGGGCCACTGCCAGTGGAATGTGCCATCGTTGACCGCGGCTTTCAAAGCATCCAACTCAGCTTTTGCACTGATGCTGACCACGGAAATACATCCGCGACCGCGGAATTCAGAAGAAGACTGAGTTAACCTAGGGTTTCAATTTTTTCATGCATTTAGCGCATATCATCTACATTGTTAACCCCACTAGGTATTCAGCAATCAATCCTAACTATTTAAGCCTAATTTAATTACACTAATGGGCCCTAAGTTAGAATTAAAAAAAAGAGGAAGAAGAAGCAACACTAACAAAGAAAAAAAAACAAGAACAAATTAAATAACAATTATGAATTAAAATTACTAGTTGAGTAATGAGTAATGTGAGTGGACTTCTAATTCGTTGTGTGTGCGGATTAGGGCTTGGATGAACAATAAAATTTTAGCTTGAGGGTGAAGAGATCAAAAAGGTAAAGGTCTCATGACCTCCTATATATAGAAAACACACTGGGATCCACAGAACTCACCTGACGTGGCCGCGGAATATCATCGCGGTCCGCGCTTTTGACGAACAAAAGGGCTGGTTGATTGAAATTGCCTCTGAGGGCGGAAAATGGCACGCGGCTGCGGAAAGGCACCGCTGACAGCAAAAATGCATCGTGGTCTCGGATGAAACTTTAGAGAAGTCCCATTTTGAACTTTTCAATTCCGCGTCCACCATCAAATTACGCCTCCGCGAACTGGCCACCGCTAATCGTGGAAAATGGAGCGCTGTCAGCGATCCAACTTCAGATTGTGCCAAAGTTTTTCCAACTTAGTCTCGCGCTGCATCAAACATTCCTACACACATCTCACAACCAGTTGTCAAAAACAAATCCTACACTAAGAAGAAAATCAAAAAGAAGAAAAATGCATGGGTTGCCTCCCAAGAAGCACCTGGTTTAACATCGCGGCACGACGCAGGTTACCATCAATCATTTGAGATGGATCATTGCCAACACGTGGCTTTCATCAAACTTTCTAAGATAGTGCTTCACTATGTGCCCATTAACTCTGAAGATTTCACCTTTTTTGTTTTTCAAATCAAGATCACCAAACAGAGTTACAAGCACCACCTCAAAAGGTCCACTCCATTTTGACTTGAGCTTTCCTGGGAACAGTCATAACCGGGAGTTGAATAAGAGAAGCAAGTCACATTCCTTGAATTCCTTGCTACGGGCATACTTGTCATGTAAGTACTTCATCTTGTCCTTATACAAGGACGAGCTAGAATAGGCATGAAACCAGAACTCATCAAGCTCATTGAGTTGCTCCACCTGAAGATTTGCTGCAACATCCCATTCAAGATTTAACATTCTCAAAGCCCACATGGCCTTATGCTCTAACTCAACTGGGAGATGGCAAGCTTTTCCAAATACCAACCAGTACGAAGACATACCAATCAGAGTCTTGTAAGCAGTCCTATAAGCCCATAAGGCATCATCCAGTTTCTTTGACCAGTCAGTCCTATTTGTATTGACAGTCTTTGACAATATGCTCTTAATCTCCCGGTTGGAGACCTCAACTTGCCCACTAGCCCGAGGATGGTAAGGGGTTGAAACCTTGTGACTGACACCATACTTTGCAAGCAAAGTGTTAAATGACTTATTGTAGAAATGAGAACCCCCATCACTGATGATTGCTCTAGGAGTGCCAAACCGAGTAAAGATATTCTTCTTGAGAAAAGCCACCACACTCTGTGCCTTGTTGTTGGGTAAAGCCACGGTCTCAACCCATTTGGAAACATAATCAATGACCACCAGAATGTATGTGTTTCCACATGAACTCACAAAAGGTCCTATGAAGTCAATGCCCCACACGTCAAATATGTGAACCTCAAGAATAGTTGTGAGATGCATTTCATCCTTCTTTGAAATTCCACCTGCTCTCTGACACTCGGGACGCGAAAGATGGTGATCTATGCCTGAGTGGCATGAAGCCAGAGGAAAATTTGGTGGAGGCCCGCAATGATACTGATGTGCAAATCATTCGTCTGACTTGGGTATAGGGGCAAAAGACTAATCGAACCGTCTAGTAGTTGGTTCCCTCTGAAATTTCCCTCAGGATAACTGGAGTTTGAGTGTGGGTTATATCGGGTAAGGCCAACGATTAGAGGCTTCGGGGTCACAACTCCCTTGATGTATTCTCAATCTTTAAATAGGTAGGACGACGCGACTTCTTTATTGATCCATGCCATGAAATCAAGAGCTCCAAGTGGGCCATTTTTGGTAAGAAGAACTGGCGATGCGGGATGAACCGGAAGCCGGGTTACAATGCCAAACTGCGCACTAACCTAGATCCCACAAAGGGTGTTGGTCGATTAAGACAGCATAACGGTGGTCATAGAAGTCAAAATCCACTAAGGAGTGTGTAACAACTCACCTACCGAATCAACTAGCCCCGAAAATGGATGGCTCTTAAGTGCGTGACCTACATCCGGCCGTCGGGGCAAGTTCATGGCCCCGATGAGTAGGAGGGCGTGGCGGTAGCTGCAAAACCTTGAGCGTGAGCCTGGGCGGAGCGATCGTCGGTGCAGATCTTGGTGGTAGTAGAAAATATTCAAATGAGAACTTTAAAGGCCAAAGAGAGGAAATCTTCCATGTGAACGACACTTGCTCATGGGTTAGTCGATCCTAAGGGTCGGGGGAACCCTAAGAAATAGCGCGTTTCGCGCGTAATCCGAAAGGGAATCGGGTTAAAATTCTTGAACCGAGATGTGGCGGTTGACAGCAATGTTAGGAAGTCCAGAGATGTCGGCGGTGGCCTCAGAAAGAGTTATCTTTTTGTTTAATAGCATGCCCACCCTGGAAACGAATCAGTCGGAGTCAAGGTCCAGCAGCTTAAAGAGCACCGCACGTCGCGTGGTGTCCGGTGCGCCCCAGCAGCCCTTGAATATCTGGAGAACCGAGTTCCGTCCATGCCCGGTCGTACTCATAATCACATTAGGTCTCCAAGGTGAACAACCTTTGGTTGATGGAACAATGTAAGCAAGGTTAGTCGGCAAATGGATCTGTAACTTCGGGAAAAGGATTAGCTCTGAGGGCTGGGAATGAGGGTCCTAGTCTCAAACCCATTGGTTGTCGGTGGAATACGCACGCTGCTCCCATGGCGAGAGCGGGTCGCCGCGTGCCAACCGGGGGAAAAACTGGGAACGGTTCCTTTGGGGGCCTTCCCCAGGCGTCGAACAACCAATTCAGAACTGGTAAGGACAAGAAGAATCTGACTGTTTAATTAAAACAAAGCATTGCGATGGTCCCTGCAGATGTTTACGTAATGTGATTTCTGCCTAGTACTCTGAATGTCAAAGTGAAGAAATTTAACCAAGCGCGGGTAAATGGCGGGAGCAACTATGACTCTCTTAAGGTATCCAAATGCCTTGTCATCTAATTAGTGACACACATGAATAGATTAATAAGATTCTCACTATCCCTGTCTACTATCCAGCATAACTACAGCCAAGGGAACGTGCTTGGTAGAATCAGCGGGGAAAGAAGACCCTGTTGAGATTGACTGTAATCCGACTTTATGAAATGACTTGAGAGGTGTAGTATAAGTGGGAGCCGAAAGACGAAAGTGAAAAACCAGTATACCACTACTTCTAACGTTATTTTACTTATTATGTGAATCAGAAGTGGAGCACTGCCCCTCTTTTTGGACCCAAGGTTTCTTGCAGGATGATCTGGGTGGAAGACATTGTTAGGTGGGGAGTTTGGTTGGGGCAGCACATCTGTTAAAACATAATGCAGGTGTCCTAAGATGAGCTCAACGGGAATAGAAATCTCGTGTGGAACAGAAGGGTAAAAACTCGTTTGATTCTAATTTTCAATATGAATACGAACCATGAAAACGTGGCCTAACGATCCTTTAGACCTTCGGAATTCGAAGCTAGAGGTGTCAGAAAAGTTAACATAGGGATAACTGGCTTATGACAGCCAAGCGTTCATAGCGACGTTGCTTTTTGATCCTTCGATTTCGGCTCTTCCTATCATTGTGAAGCAGAATTCATCAAGTATTCGATTGTTTACCCACCAATAGGGAACGTGAGCTGGGTTTAGACCGTCATGAGATAGGTTAGTTTTACCCTACTGATGACAGTGTCGCAATAGTAATTCAACCTAGTACGAGAGGAACTGTTGATTTGCACAATTGGTCATCGCGCTTGGTTGAAAAGCTAGTGGTGCAAAGCTACCATGCGCTAGATTATGACTGAACGCCTCTAAGTCAGAATCCGGTCTAGAAGCGATGCATGCGCCCACCGTCCACTTACAGACACGCAGTAGGGGCCTTTGGCCCCCAAGGGAAAGTGTCGTTGGTTAAGTCATCGCGGTGGAATAGCCGCGGTGGCCGCCTTGAAGTACAATTTCCATCAAGCGGCGGGTAGAATCCTTTCCAGATAACTTAAATACATGACGAGGTATTGTAAGTGGCAGAGTGGCCTTGCTGCCACGATCCACTGAGATTCAGCCCTTTGTTGCTCCGATTCATCCCTCCCCCTCTAGTCCAATCAATTTCTAACTTTTCTGAAAAGAGGTTTACTCCTCCCTTGATGCTATATTATACTAAGTATTGGAAAATCAAACAAGTCCTTAAGAACTTAAAACATATACTATTTGTATATTAAGTGGCCAATGTGACTTGACACTTAGTCATGTCAAGGGAAAGGCTAAAGCAAATTTCACTACTATAGGTTTTTCGGTGTGTTGCTTACGAGGCCGAGGCATATGCCAAGGGCGATGTGCCAATACAATATCACAAGTAGAGGTTTTTCGGTGTGTCGCTTGCGAGGCTGAGGCCTATGACAAGGGTGATGTGCTAATACAAGTTGGCAAATAAAGATTTTTTGAGGCGTCGCGGTGCGAGACCAAGGCACAAGCCAAGAGCAATGTGCCAATGGTACGTCGCAAGTAGAGGTTTTTCGGGGTGTCTCTTGAGAGGCCAAGGCCTATGTCAAGGGCATGGCAAGGCGTGGCCATGGCACGGTGAAGGGCGTCGCAGGACATGGCAGGGCGTGGCCATGACATGTTGCAGGATGTAGCAGGACATGGCAGGGCGTGGCCATGGCACAACGCAGGATGTCGCAGTACATGGCAAGGCGTGGCCATCAGGACGTGTCAGGACGTCACCGGACTTGACACGGTGTGGTCATGGCACGAGTCATGACGTGTCAGGACGTCACAGGACATGGAAAGGCGTGGCCACGACACGGGTCAGGATGTGTCAGGACGTCGCAGGACATGGCATTACGTGGCCATAGCATGGGTCAGGACGTCGTAGGACATGGCAGGGCGTGGCCATGGCACGTGTCAGGACTTCGCAGGACATGGCAGGGCGTGGCCATGACATGGGTCAGGATGTGTCAGGACGTCGCAGGACATGGCAGGGCATAGCCATGGCACAGGTCAGGACGTGTCAGGACGTCGCAAGACATGGCAGGGCGTGGCCATGGCACGGGTTAGGACATCGCAGGACATGGCAGGGCATGGCCACAACATGGGTCAGGACGTGTCAGGATATCGCATGTCATGGCAGGGCGTGACTATAGCACGGGTCAGGATGTGTCAGTACGTCGCAGGACTAGACACGGTCTGTAGACAACCCTAGGACATAACTGCTCTGATACAACGTTTTTCACGATCCAAATTGATGGGCCGCGACGGGTGCTTGAGTCCTACCTGTCAAACACCCCTAAACATGCGTCTAAGATATAAACCTGAATAACATCTGCTGAATTATGAGAATAATGTACATGAAGGAAATCTTCCCAAAAAGGCATACATACATATACGTACAACATACGTAGGGTGAGCCGACAAGGCTACTATAGACAACTATACATCTCAAAACTAGAAGCCGGCAAGGCCACATACTATCCAACTAGACATACTGTTTACAGACCTCTAATAGCTTAAGGAGCCATAGTCACCGCCTCGCCAAGAATGTTCCTCATTTTATGGCGTTTTAGGGCCATAAAACTAGAATTCTGCTCGATTTTCAAATTTTCATATGCTATAGTCCACACCTTCTAATGGACTTGGGCCCCAGGACCTGGACTGCCTAATATTTTTCGGGCCATCAAAGATGACCTAAGGAACCACAATCACCTCCTCGCTATGACCGTTCCTTGTTTTTGGCATTATAGGGACATAAAATTAGAATTACGCTTGATTGCCATATATTCGTGTGTTGTAGACCACAACTTCTCCATGGGCCTGGGCCCCAGACCATCTAAAATTTTGACGGGACATCAAAATAGACCTAAGGAATAATTGTCATCGCTTCGCCAAGATCGTTCCTGATTTTTGGCATTATAGGAAAATAAAATTGAAATTACGCCCAATTTTCAGATTTTCATGTTTTATAGCCCACGCCTTCTCCATGGGCCTGGGCCCTCGGACCCAGACTGTCTAAAATTTTGTCGGGCCATCAAATATGACCTAAGAACCTATAGTCACTACCTTTCCATGACCGTTCCTCTTTTTTTTTGGCGTTTGAGGGCCATAAAAATGGAATTCCGCCCGATTCCCAAATTTTCATGTGCTTATGGCCCACATCTGGTGCATACGATGGGGCCCCCAGACTCAGACCACCTAAAATTTTGCCAAGCCATAAAAACTGACCTAAGGAACCATAGTCACCGCCTCTCCATGATGGTTCCTCATTTTTTGGAAATTTAGGGCTATAAAATTGGAATTTGCCTGATTCCCAGATTTCATGTGTTATATCCTATGACTTCTGCATAGGCTCTGGTCCCACAGACCCAAACCGCCTAAAATTTTTTTGGGCCATCAATAATGACCTAAGGAACCATAGTCACCACCTCGCCATGACCGTTCCTCATTTTTTTGGCGTTTTAGGGCCATAAAATTGGAATTTCGCCCGATTCCCAGATTTCATGTGCTATAGCCCACACTTTCTGCATGGGCCCGACCCCCTGACTCAGACCGCCTAAAATTTTGTCGGGCGATCAAAAGCGACATAAACAACCATAGTTACCACCTCACAATAATTGTTCCTCGTTTTTTGGTGTTTTACGGCCATATAACTAGAATTCTGCCCTTTCCTAGATTTGCGTGTGCTATAGCCCACACCTTCTACATGGACCAAGGCCCTCGGACCTAGACCGTCTAAAATATTATCGGGCCATCAAAAATACCTAAACCATTGCCACCATCTTTCCATGACCGCTCCTTATTTTTTGACGTTGTTGGGCCTTGAAACTAGAATTCCGCCTGGTTCCCAAATTTTCGTGTGCTACAGCTTTCGTCTTCTGAACCCGGGCCATAAAAAATGACCTAAGGAAGAATATTCACCGCCTCGCCATGACTGTTCCTTTTTTTTTTGAAATTTTAGGGCCATAAAGCTGGAATTCCACCTGATTCTCAGATTTTCGTATAGCCCACGCCTTTTGCATGGGCCCGGGCACTGGACTCGAACAGCCAAATTTTTTTTCAGGCCATCAAAAACAACCTAAGGAACCATAGTCATCACCTCGCCACGACCTTTCCTTTTTTTTGGCATTTTAGAGCAATAAAATTGGAATTCAGCCTAATTCCCAAATTTTTGTGTTATAACCCACGCTTTCTACATGGGCCCGGGTACTAGGACGACCTAAAAGTCTGTCGGGCCATCAAAAACTACCTAAAGAACCATATTCATCACCTCTCCATGATTGTTCCTCGTTTTTTGGCATTTACTGTCATAAAACTAGAATTATGCCCAATTCCTATATTTTCGTGTGTTATAGCGCATGCCTTCTTTGTGGGCCTGACCCCCCAGACCTAGCCCGCTTAAAATTTTGTCGGGCCATCAAAAAAGATCTAAGGAACCATAGCCACCACCTCTCCATGGAAGTTCCTCATTTTTTAGCATTTTAGGGCCATAAAACTACAATTCCACCCATTTCCCAAATTTTTGTTTGCTATACACCACGCCTTCGGCATGGCCCCGGGCGGACTCTAACCACCTAAAATTCTATCGGGCCATCAAAAATGACCTAAGGAACCATATTCACTGCCTCACCATGATCGTTCCTCATTTTCTGGCGTGTTAGTGCAATAGAAGTAGAATTCTGTCTGATTCCTAGATTTTGGTGTGCTATAGCCCATGCCTTCTGCATGGGCCCGGACCCTCGGGCCATCTAAAATTTTTCCGGGCCATCAAAATCTACCCAAGGAACCATAGTCACTGCCTCTCCATGACCTTTCCTCGTTTTTGGCATTATAGGGACATAAAACAGGAATTCTACCTCATTCCTAGATATTCATGTCCTATAGCCCACGCCTTCTCCATGGGCCCGGGACCTCGGACATGGACTGCCTTAAATTTTTTTGGACCATCAAAACCGACCTAAGGAACCATCTTCACCATCTCGCTATGACCAATCCTCATTCTTTGACATTTTAGGTCCATAGAACTAGAATTCTATCTGATTCCCAATTTTTTGTGTGCTACAGCCTACGCCTTCTACATGGGCCAGGGACCCCAGACCCGGGCAACCTAAAATTTTACTGGGCTATCAACAACTACCTAAGGAAGCATAGTCACCGCCTTGCCATGACCGTTCCTTAATTTTTGGCATTTTAGGGTCATAGAACTGGAATTCCGCCTCTTTCCAAGATCTTCGTGTGCTATAGCCCATGCCTTCTGCATGGGCCAGGGCCCCCGAACTCGGACTGCCTAAAATATTGTCGGGCCATTAAAAATGACCTAAGGAACCATAGTTATCACCTCACCATTACCGTTCCTCTTTTTAAGCATTTTAGGGCTATAAAACTGGAATTTCGCTTAATTCCCATATTCTCGTGTGCTATATAGCCCACACCTCACCATTATTGTTCCTTTTTTGGAATTTTAGGGCCATAAAACTGGAATTTTGCCCAATTCCTAGATTTTCGTGTGGTATATAGCCCACGCCTTCTTCATGGGTCCGGCACCAGGACCTGGATCGCCTAAAAGTTTGCCAGGGCATCAAAAACTACCTAAGGAACAATAGTCACCGCCTCGCCAAGGTCATTTCTCGGTTTTAGCGTTTTAGGGCCATAAAATAGGAATTCTGCCTGATTCTTAGTTATTCATGTGCTATAGCCCACTCCTTCTCCTTGGGCACGAAATCCCGGACCTGGATTGCCTAAAATTTTGTCTGGCCACAAAAATGACCTAGGGAACCATAGTCATTGTCTCTCCATGACCGGTCCTCATTGTTTGATGTTTTGGGCCATGAAACTAGAATTCCGTCAGATTCCTAAATTTTGTGTGCTATCGGTTCATCAACAACGACCTAAGGAGCATATTCACTGCCTCACCATGACCGTTTCTCATTTTTTTTTGGCATTTTAGGGAAAACAAATTCCGTCTAATTCTCATATTTTCATGTGCTATAGCCCACGCCTTCTTCATGGGCCTAGGGACCTGGATCCAGACTACCTAAAATTTTTTCAGTCCATCAAAAATGACCTAAGGATCAGTAGTCATCGCCTCGCCATGACCGTTCCTCTTTTTTGGCATTTTAGGACCGTAAAACTAGAATTCCGCCTAATTCCCAGATTTTTGTATGTTATAGCCCACACTTTCTATATGGGCCAGGGCAGCCGGACCCGGATGGCCTAAAATTTTGACAGGTTTGCATTTTAGTGCCATAAAACTTCAATCGCACCATTTCCCTAATTCTCGTGTGCCATAAACAATGCCTTCGACATGAGCCCGGGCGGATGCGGACCACATAAAATTCTAATGGGCCATAAAATGACCTAAAGAACTATAGTTATTGCCTTGCCACGACTGTTCCTCGTGTTTTGGCATTTTAAGGCCATAAAACCGGAATTTTGCTTGATTCCACGATTTTCGTATGCTATAGTCCACGCCTTCTGCATGGTTCCGGCCCCCCGGACCGTCCAAAATTTTTCTGCGACATCACAATCGACTTGAGGATCCATAGTCACCCCTCACCATGATAGTTCCTCATTTTTTGCATTATAGGGACATAAAATTGGAATTACGCTCGATTCCTAGATTTTCGTGTGTTATAGTCCACGCTTCCTCTATGGGCTCGGGCCCTCGGACCCGGACCTCCTAAAATTTTGTCGGGCCATAAACAATGACCTATGGAACCATAGTCACTTCCTTGCCATGACCCTTCCAATTTTTGTTGCCGTTCGAGGGCCATAAAAATGGAATTCATCCCGATTTCCAAATTTTTGTGTGCTTATAGCCCACGCCTTCTACATAGGACTGGGGAACCCCAGATTCGGACGCCTACAATTTTTCCGGCCATAAAAAATGACCTAAGGAATCATAGTCACTGCCTCACCATGACCATTTCTCGTTTTTGGTAATTTAGGGCAAAAAATGCTGGAATACCGCCTAATTCCTAGATTTTCATCTGTTAAGCCCATGCCTTCTGTATGCGTCCGGGCCCCTAGATCCGGACCATTTAAAATTTTGACGGGCCTTTAAAAACGACCTAAGAAACCATAGTCACCACCTTTCCATAACCACTCCTCGTTGTTTGGCGTTTTATGGCCATAACTGGAATTCTGCCCGGTTCCTAGATTTTCGTGATGCTATTGCCCATGTCTTCTGCATGGGCTAGCACCTTCGGACCTGGACCACCTACAATTTTGTCGGGCCATCATAAATGACCTAATAAAACATAGTCATCGCTTCGCCATGACCATTCCTCATTTTTTGTGTTTAGGGTTATAAAACTGGAAATCCGCCTAATTCCCAAATTTTTAGGTAATATAGCCCACGCTTTCTGCATGGGCCTTGTACCCGGCACCCAGAAAGCCTAAAATTTTGCCGGACATGAAAAATAACCTAAGGAGCCATAGTCATCGCCTCGCCATGACCGTTGCTCTTTTTTGTCATGAAAAATGACCTAAGGAGCCATAGTCTGCGTGGTTCCCAGATTTTTGTGTGCAATAGCCCACGCCTTCTATATGGGACAGGGCCCTCGGACCTGGACTGCCTAAACTTTTTCGGGTCATCAACGACAACCTAAGGAACCATAGTCACTGATTCGCCATGACCATTGCAAGTGTTTTAGCATTTTAGGGCCATAAAACTGGAATTTCGCCCGACCCTCAAATTTTCGTGTGTTATTTCTCACGCCTTTGCATGGGCCCAGCCCCCCGGACCAGGACCGCCTAAAATTATTTCGGGCCATCAAAATCAACCTAATGAACCGTATTTACCACTTCACCTTGACCATTCCTCATATTTTGGAATTTTATGGCTCTAACACTGTAATTTTGCCCGATTCTCCGATTTTCATGTTTATAGGCCACGCTTTCTCCATGGGCCTGGGCATCCGGACTCGAACTGCCTAATATTTTTTCAGGCTATCAAAAATGACTTAAGGAACCATAGTCACCGTCCCGCCATCACCGTTTCTTATTTTTTGGCGTTTTAGGGCCATAAAACTGGAATTTCGCCCGAGTCCTAGATTTTCATATGCTAAGCCCATGCCTTTTGAATGGGACTAGGCCCCCAAATCTGGACCGCCTAAACTTTTTCTTGGCCATCAATAACAACTTATGGAACCATAGTCACTGCCTCGCCATGACCGTTCCTCAATTTTTCGCATTTTAGGGTCATAAAATTGGAATTACACCTGATTCCCAAATTTTAGTGTGCTATAGCTAAGTCCAGGGGGGTGGGTTTGCTAAGTGGGCCAGTTCTGTTATGACCGGACCATTTGGTCTCGGGACCGGGTTCTAAGTGGGCCGGTTCAACCGGTCCTAAACAGGCCCAACGCTTTTTTTTTTCCATAAATTTTTTTAACCGTTGCAACATTTAAAATATGGTCGTTGGCCTGCAAAAATAGTCGTTTGGGCTTTGTAAAATAGCCATTTAACCCCCCAACTTGTTTTAACCCCAAAATTTTTATATTATATTTTTTCCCTATTTTAAACTATAAATACCTCCTCATTCTTTTATTTTTCTCATAAAGTCATCAATCTCTCTCTAATTTTCTTCTATAATTGGTTACTTTATTGTTGCAATTTGTGTAAAAAATTGTGAAGTTGGTGTATTGAAGTATTCAAGTCTTCAACGATAATTAATTTTCAATAAGTTGTTCGTCAATTCGGTAAACTTGTTCCAACTCATTTGTTTTAATATTATAGTTTTGTTTGTTTTATTTACTTTGTATAATTATAATTAAGATGGCCTATTCCTTAAAAAAATATTTAGTAAAAATAAGGAAAAATCAAATAGTGGTGAATCTAGTGTCCAATCTATTCCTCCTCTAATTCCCGGGCTCCTCTACCCAAACCCCATACTTGCCCTCCACCTGCTCCTATTCTTGACAGTGATAATACTTTATTACAATTTATTGAGAGTCAATATGTGCATAATGTTGGAGGTGGTAAACACTTAGATGATGAATATATGAATTCTCTTTATAGTAATCCAACTATTGATGAAGAAAATGAGCAGGAAATAGATTTGGATGAAACGCAACCGGATGATGATACACCCACTAGTCCTGTTGCTGAAGTTAACCCAACTAATCCAAATGATGCCCTGTCTGATCCAACCTACTGCTACCCCTACCTTTTCTAGATAACCTTTTACACGTGCCGAAACATCTCTTGTTTGACCATTTTTTATTTAAATAAGAGAAAAAATAAAGCTAAATGTAAAACTTGTGGGAAAGAGTTAACTTTTAACAATGTTACTAGGGGAGGAGGGGGGAGTTTAAGGAGACACATAATGATACATACTCAAAATAAAGTTAAAAATTTTCAAATGAAAGTTGCAGCCGAGGGGACAAGTCTACCTAGTCAGCCTGACCCTACTACTGGGTCAAATCAATTTCAACCGGAAATTAACACTGTTATCAGTGGTATTTTATATTATGACCCAAGAAAAGATAGGGAAGAATTGACAAAAATGGTTACTGTTATGTGCTTACCCTACAAGCTCTCACGCTCATCCACCAATGTTTGGATGATGCCATGTTTGAGAAGGTGGCAGATGCTACCACCTCAAAGGAAGCTTGCGGGATTTTACAAAATTCTCTTCA
This sequence comes from Nicotiana tabacum, assembly GCF_000715075.1. Classification (NCBI taxonomy): domain Eukaryota; kingdom Viridiplantae; phylum Streptophyta; class Magnoliopsida; order Solanales; family Solanaceae; genus Nicotiana; species Nicotiana tabacum. The sequence goes on from NC_134086.1 coordinate 3,167,943, forward strand.
AGGAGTTGACAAGGTGAAAAAGGTAAAACTTCAAACTCTAAGGGCTGATTTTGAAGCTTTAAAAATGAAAGAATCCGAATGCATCTCGGATTATTTTTCAAAAGTGAAGGCTGTTGTAAATCAACTAAGAAGATACGGGGAGGATATAGAAGATGTCCGTGTGGTAGAAAAGATCCTTCGCACTTTATCACCTAAATTTGATTTTGTGGTGTGTGCTATTGAGGAGTCTAAATATTTAGACTCTATGATGGTGGAGCAATTGGAAGGTTCTTTACAAGCACACGAAGAAAAGATCAAAAGGAGACAAGAAGTGCCATTGGAGCAACTTCTTAAAACTCAGGCATCCTTCAAGGATTATGGAGGTGAAACAAGCTATCGAGGAAACGGACGAGGACGAGGCCGAGGTCGAGGAGGTCATGGAAGAGGAAAAAGTAATGGTAGCAAATTCAACAATGAAGTTAAAATCCACCAAACATTCAGAGGTCGTGGTCGTGGACAAAGAGGAGGAAGAGGACGTGGATACTACCAAGAAAATAATGGACAAAGGTATGACAAATCAAAAATTGAATGTTATAATTGTCATAAATTTGGCCATTACTCTTGGGAATGTCGTAGCAATGTTGAAGAAAAGGCTAACCTTGTTGACGACAAGAAAGAAGAAAATGAGTCAACGTTGTTGATGGCACTCAAGGAAGAAGACAGAGATAGTTGCAGCTCGTGGTATTTGGACAATGGAGCAAGCAATCATATGTGTGGGTGCAAAGAGAAGTTTGTGGAGATCAATAAAACAATGAGAGGTAATGTGTCCTTTGGAGATACCTCAAAGGTTCAAATCGAAGGGATAGGTACGATTCTGATCTCCTGTAAAGATGGTAGTCACAAGTTAATTCAAGATGTTTATTATGTGCCAAAATTAAAAAGTAATATTTTAAGTTTGGGTCAACTTCTTGAAAAGGAATATGACATCCACATGAAAAATATGCATCTTTGGCTTAGAGATTCAAGTGGAATTCTAATTGCTAAAGTGCATATGACAAAGAATAGATTGTTTTTTCTGAATCTTAAAACAATTGATGCAAAGTGTTTGAAGGCTAATGTGCAAGATGAATCATGGTGTTGGCACATGCAATTTGGGCACTTAAATTTTGAAGCGCTCAAATCAATGGGAGAAAAGAACATGGTGCATGGGATACCATCAATCAACCATCCAAATCAATTGTGTGAAGCTTGTCTTCTTGGGAAACATGCAAGGAGGAGTTTTCCAAAGGAGGCCATGTCAAGATCAACCAAGCCGCTCCAGCTTGTCCACACTGAGGTGTGTGTACCAATCAATCCACCTTCTTTTGTTAAAAGAAAATACTTTCTGCTTTTCATTGATGACTTCAATTGAAAGACTTGGGTTTATTTTTTGAACCAAAAATCTGAAGCTTTTGCTATTTTTAAAAATTTCAAAGTACTTGTGGAGAAAGAAGGTGGCTATGAAATCAAAGCTCTAAGGTCCGATAGAGGAGGCGAATTCACCTCAAACGAATTTAATGACTTCTGTCAACTTCATGGAATTCGTCGCCCTCTAACGGTACCTTATTCACCTCAACAAAATGGTGTTGCAGAGAGAAAGAATCGAATGATTCTTAATATGTCTAGATGTATGTTGAAAGCTAAAAGTATGCCTAAGGAATTTTGGGCCGAAGCTGTTTCTTGTGCAGTTTATTTGAATAACAGGTCTCCAACAAGAAATGTTAGAGATCAAACCCCTCAAGAAGCATGGAGTGGAAGAAAGCCAAGTGTCAAGCACTTAAGAATCTTTGGGAGCATAGCCTATGCTCATGTCCCACATCAAGGGAGAGCAAAGCTTGACGATCGAAGTGTCAAGCATGTGTTTGTTGGCTATGATACAAGTTCAAAAGGCTACAAGCTATACAACCCAAGCAGCGGCAAGGTAGTGGTAAGTCGTGATGTTGAATTTGATAAAGAACTGGCATGGAATTGGGAAGCTGAGGAAGAAACTTCATATGATTTTCTTCCATACTTTGGTGATGAAGAAGAACCGGAGACCGTGGAACCTGTGCAGGACACAACTCCACCTTCTTCTCCAACAAATGTTGCATCTCCCTCTTCTCAAGAAAGTTCAAATGAACAGCCGCAAAAGACAAGGAGCATTCAAGAGATCTATGATGACACTGAAGAAGTTACTAATTTTGATTTTTTATATTGTCTCTTTGCTGACAGTGAACCAATGAACTTTGATGAAGCTGTTACAGACAAAAGGTGGAGACAAGCCATGGAGGAGGAGATCAAGTCAAGAGAAGAACAACACTTGGGAGTTAACAACTCTTCCCAAGGGTCATCGAGCAATTGGAGTGAAATGAGTATACAAAATAAAGAAGAATGCTGATGGAGATGTGGAGAAATACAAGGCACGACTTGTGGCTAAAGGCTACAAGAAAAGGCAAGGCATTGACTATGAAGAAGTCTATGCACCTGTTGCCCGCATGAAGATAATTCGTTTGCTGATCTCTTTGGCGGCACAAATGAAGTGGAAGATACATCAACTAGATGTCAAGTCAGCCTTTTTGAATGGCTATCTTGAAGAAGAAGTCTATGTTGAACAACCATTAGGCTTCATGGTCAAAAACTATGAAGATAAAGTGTTGCGGTTGAAGAAAGCTTTATATGGATTAAAGCAAGCCCTGCGAGCATGGAATAGCTGCAGCGACAAATATTTTCAAAATAATGGGTTTACTCGTTGTCTCCATGAATATGCTCTTTACCTTAAAGTTCATACTAATGGAGATATCTTACTTGTTTGTCTTTATGTTGATGATCTTATTTTCACGGGTAATAACCCAAGTTTGTTTGAAGCTTTCAAGAAAGATATGTCTTGTGAGTTCGAGATGACAGACGTAGGGCCCATGTCATATTACCTGGGCCTAGAAGTGAAGCAGATGGAGGATGAAATTTTTATCTCTCAAGAAAGCTATACAAAGGAGATATTGAAGAAGTTCAACATGCTCGATTGCAACCCCGTGAACACACCGATGGAAAGTGGGACAAAATTGTCCAAGTTTGATGAAGGAGAAAAAGTGGATCCCACATTCTTCAAAAGTCTTGTGGGAAGTTTGAGGTACTTGACTTGTACCAGGCCAGATATACTCTTTGCAGTTGGAGTAGTTAGCCGGTTCATGGAGGCTCCTACCTCTATTCACTTGAAGGTCACTAGAAGAATTCTTCGTTACCTAAAAGGTACGATTAACTTTGGGCTATTTTATTCTTCTTCTAGTGATTTCAGTCTTATGGGATTTTGTGATAGTGATTATGCGGGAGATATTGATGATAGAAAAAGTACAGCTGGTTTTGTATTTTTCTTGGGTGATTGTGTTATTTCTTGGAGTTCAAAGAAACAGTCTATTGTTACTCTCTCGACTTGTGAAGCCGAATATATAGCAGCAACATCATGTACCTGTCATGCTATTTGGCTAAGAAGATTATTGAAGGAGCTCAATTTGCCACAAATGGAAGCTATAGAGATTTGTATTGATAACAAATCAGCACAGGCACTTGCGAAGAATCCAGTGTATCATGATCGAAGCAAGCATATAGATACAAGGTATCATTTCATCAGAGAGTGCATTGCGAAGAAGGAAGTCGAGCTCAAATATGTGAAGTCTCATGATCAAGTTGCAGATATCTTCATAAAGGCTCTCAAGTTTGAATCTTTTCAAAGATTGAGATCAAGACTTGGAATGAAGAAGAAAAATCAAAATTAAGGGAGAGATTTGTGGATTCCATACCTACTACATTGAATAAAAGAAAAAGAAAGAGGAGTGATTGACTCACCTACTACATTGAATAAAAGGAAGAGGAGTGATGGACGAAAGAAAAAAACTTCAGATTTTTTAAGATTGGGCTGCTGGAATTTGCACATTGATTAACCAATCAAATTGGTTTGATTAGTGAAAATGTGCCTATAAATAGCAGGCTTCATTTCTCCTTTAACATACACCAAAATAAGAGAGAAACAATAGAAGTTAGAGAGAGTAATTCACAGATTGTTGTCTGTGAGATAACTAGTGAGTGGTAGTAATATTGTAGTGAAGTGTTTTATATAAAGAGTGTTATTTCTTTCAAAGTTGTAGTAGTCTCTTGACACTACTGAGTTGTAATATTATAATGGTAATATTGCTACACTCGGATATTGTACTTTATCCCGCTAAAATATTTGGTGTCATTGTTATCCTCTTGTGTTATTATTATTAGTTGTGGATATTATTCCTGGACGAGATTATTTATTTTATCCCAACAGATTTTAGACTGACCTCGGAGCTTTTCATTGTTGGTTTTTAGTGCAAAAAAAAAGGTGGTATTTTAAGGGATGAATTGCTGCATTTTTGGCAGTGTTTAGAGGTGATTTACTGGTATTTTTGGACTGATTTTCTTGCAGTTTCGCAGTAAGGTTTTCTGCTCTTTGGGGTTGTTTTCAACTCATTTTTTGAGCTATTTTGAGATTATCTTCGGGGTCGTTTTTTTGAACGAAGAAGAGGGGCTGATTTGGGGTTGGTTTTAGTGACGAAAAAATATGTTTTTAGCTTATTTCCATGGCTGGATGTGGAGTTCCTTTGGGGTAGTTTTTGGTTTGTTTATTTTTTGAATTTTGTGGAGCTTGGGGTGTCTTATAACAATGGTAGAAAAGGAGTTGATTTGCTGATTTTGATCTCCAGAAAAGGGGAGGAAACAGAGGTGTATTAGCCAACAAAAAGACAATGCAAAATTTCCTTATGCTCTCCGTTTTTTCCCGTTTTTTCCTCTTTCTCTCGTGTGCTATATAGGAAAATGTATATAGGGTGAGGAATGAAGGTGTGTCATGTGTGTGCGTGATTTTCAAGAAAAAGGAATATGTGTACGTGCATTTGAAAATCTGTTACAAAGTTGGCTAATTGATGGATTCTTTTTTTTTTTTGTAGTATTTTGTTTATAACAAATAAATAAAAATAAAGTCTACTCCTATTAAATCAAAAATAGCAAGACAAAATTACTATACACTCAATCTTTATTTGTTGAACCTTTCTAATTTTAAAAAAATAAAAAAAAATAAAAAAATAGAAAATTGCACTAGACTAAATAAAACTAATTTTTCTTTGTAAAATGAAAATAAAGCTAATACTCTAGATATATGTAACTCTTTTTTTTTGTAATTTTTATTTTCTTGTAATAAAATAAAGTAAAAGAGTAAAAATGAGTTGAAATAGTTATATTAGGCCTAAATTAAATATTTACATGCTAAAATATGTAAAATCTTGGGGAGGGTCAAAAATCACATGTCTACACATAGCATCATCAGCCTCTGAGGGCATCCCATCATATCATATCGACCACTGTGAGAAAAATCATCAACGTATAGTAGCTGATCAGGTGGTGATGCGTATATAACGTCATAACCTTTCCCATATCCCATATACATATATATATATATATATATATATATATATATATATATATACATATACGCGTATATAATGCCATCTGGTCACGAGTTAATGTACATGAATGCAATGCATGAAAAGTATGTTAATAAAATCTTTCGGAATGTCATAAGACCATTTTGCATTTGAGTAATATCATAAAGTAAACTCTTTTCAACTTTCGTATTTTTTTCTGATACCCATGAACAGATGATAAAATATTATGAAACATGAAAATTCAAGAACATAGATATCTCTAATACTTCTGTGAATAGAGTCATTTATGGAATTTGTGCATTTGTATGTTTCATTCATATCGTATGGATCATGCCAAAAGAAAGAAGGGATAGTCTTAACATACCTGGAGTAGGGAAAAATCCGTATGATATTCTTGAAATATGTTGCACCGTACTCCTTTAGAACCGCAAAATTTTGCGTTGATAAAGTGCTAATAATTCTCTGTGGAATTGATTTGTTCGCATGAAATTTTGTTGGAAGCTTGTCTTAGCGTCTGTTCTTGGAATGTTTTAAATAAGAAAGAAAGGTATGTGATTCTCACTTAATTATTCAATGTCCAAGTGAATCCAATTTGAATGTCTTACATGAAATTTTTAAACTGCTGTGTAAATGGATGATGAGATAAGGGTATAAGTAAGAGGCATATATAAGCGAAATGGTAGACACAATTTTGTGAGTGTTTTAGTTTGTTAAAGGGGAGAGGAGGTCGTAACCGAGATTAGGCAGAAAGGATTTCAATGGGCTGTACTACAAAGCTTTTAAGCAAAATTTAGATGTAGACATTTTTAAAGCTTTGACTAATGTAGAAGTCTATGTTGCATGAATGACCAAAAGACTAAACTTACACGTAAGTAGACTAAATAATAAGTCTTACTCTAAAATGGACACCTAATTTCTTGACATAAGAGTCATAACTTGGCTTTGATTAATACTTCATTTTGCTGCCACGTTTTTGTGGAGGGGAAGGATTAACCTTATCCAAATATATCCCCAATTAATTACGTAATGTTTCGTTATCTGGTAATTAATCAATTACCCGTAAAATTGAGAATTATTCCCACTTACTTAAAATATTACTCACTTTTCACATACTTTATATAACTTATTATTATGGTCATGTGGTACCTTATATGGTACTAGTCCATAAATACAGAGTATTTTAGCTAGAGCCGTATTTTATCCCAACATGCCAAACTTGGACGAAAATTCGTTTTCTTTGACTTGCTTCCCCTTTCACCTTTACGAATTTACTTATTACTTGTTTGAAATAGTATAATTCTTATAATCTCCAAATAATCTTTTCCTTGGACTGATGTCAGTTACCTTATGACAAATTCAACGTATAACACTACATGGTGCAACATCGTCGTAATGTAGTATTGCGGGACGTGACATTTCATTTTTGGGCTCTCATTAATTAATCTTGGGCACTGGAGGTTCAGTTAATATACCCTCTCTGAGCCTCCAGGCTGAACTCGTCTTGTTATAATCATTGTCGCCCTGCGAAGGCCCTTTCTGCTTATTATTGTTATTATTATCCCTCGACCTTAAAGCCGACGATCTTTCTCCCTCTCCTAGAGGGCACGATCTCGCCTTAAAGAACTCTCCAATTCCTATAGTGACGGAGTTAGAACGCGTAAAAAGAAAGTGCCTTTCAAAAAAGGAGCAAATCACATAGCACGTACCATGGTATTTTTCCTCCCATATACCCTTGGACAAAGCTCGCCACTTATGCTCATTATAAGCCGAGTGGGTCGCCATCTTTCGAGCCCAATCCATCAGATCAGAGACCTTATACGACATCCATGAAATTTCTGCAGAAAGGGAAAGAAAGGCGCATTTACGGGGCCCGCCTCCGCCATAAACAAAACAACAAAGGCGTAAGTGTACCACTTACGTGTAAAATTCCATTCCTTAGGGAATGGTAGAAACTCCACAGGTATAATATCAATGGTCCGTACTCTGAAGAATGGGCTCATCCATCCCCGATCCCCATCTTCTTCGTCATGAACGACGAAAGGCATGGTTAATCGGCATCGTAAGGTTAGTAGACCTCGATGATGAAAAGGCCGGTACAGCCTGATGAGATGGCTAAGAGTGAATTCAAGCCCAGCTCCTTCCGCAAAGAACCTCATAATCAACACTATCCTCCAAAATAATGGATGAATTCGTTCCAAGGTAACCTAGTACTTTCTACAGAAGTCGAGCACGACCCCATCAAGGGGACCCAGCGTAAAGAGGTACGTGTATACTTTCAGAAACCCCTCGGCATGATCCATGATATTCTCTTCTGGGGAAGGTACCCACAGTACTACTTCCCCCCCCCCATAATCTTTCCTCACTAACTCAAGGTGCCCCTCTCCTATTAAAGAAATAAACTTCGAGGCATACTCCCAATAACCCCGAACATTGGGAGGTTTTTCTGACGGAAAGTCGCCCCTTGAAACAAAATGTCAAGAGTTTGGCTCGCCTGGAACCAATGGCGCACCACCAACCACGCAGGACCCAGAGGAAGAACTCCCTTATCCTTGCCGAGTGGACCCTGAAGTAGCAGCCATAACTGTGGCAAAACCAGGGAATTGGAGCAGGAATTTGAGCAAGGGCTTCAAAGTTAAAATGGTGAAGGGCCCAACGCAGGAAGGAACAACTATACAAAGGAGGATAATTACTTAGAATAGTGAAATCCTCAAAAGAGGGAAGATAACCCTATATATGAAGAAAGCGGTGACTATCCGCCTGCCTCAAAGGCTAATCAAAATTGTTGACTAAGCCATTTTTTGCTTGGGGAAAATGTACCAGTGGGATTGCCTTGGTTGTTTCATAACCATGTCATGCAATTAATGCTGCTGAGCTACGCTTTGGGGATTAAAGCTCCCTGCATCATTACAAGCCTCGAGATGGTACCAGATCTCGAGGATTCCCATCAAAAGAGGATAGGCTCCAAGAAACTATTGACATCATTACAAGCCTCGAGATGGTACTCGATCTCGAGGACCTCTATCAAGAAGAAAACAGGCTCTAAAGATCCATTAACATCATTACAAGCCTCGAGATGGTCCCGATCTCGAGGACCTCTGTCAAGAAGAAGACAGGCTCTAAAGAGCCATTAACATCATTACAAGTCTCGAGATGGTACCCGATCTTGAAAGCCTATGTCAAGGAGAAGATATGCTCTAAAGAGCCATTAATATCATTACAAGCGTTGAGATAGTACCCAATCACGAGGACCTCCACCAAGAAGAGTATATGCTCCAAGGAGCCATTAATATCATTACAAACCTCGAGATGGTACCCGATCTCGAGGACCTCTGTAAAAAAGAAGATAACATCTAAAGACCTACTCATATGGGCCTGACATCGAGGTGGTACCCTACCTCTAGGATTTCTGCTATTGCAAATACGAGGCATCTACCCGATCCGCTGGCCCTTGAGCTACCTAAGCCAGAGCCAACTTTCACACAAAAACTACCAATAAAGCCTTAGGGCTATCTTTCGCCTTCGAATCAAGTTAAACGTTCTCTCAGTTACTTTAACCTAGGGACTATCCGAGTCCAGGCGTACCCTTATCGGGATCTATCTATAACTCCTTAAGGCTATCTTCACTCTAAATTTGAAACAAATTTTCAAGTCGCCCGAGCTTGAGCGAACTCTCACTCGGGGACTGCCTTTGAAAGCCTAAAAACCATCTTTATTCTCAGGCATCCGAGCAAGTTCCCCCTCGAGGACTACCGACGGGGTCTGAAAGGCTAAGTTTCATTCTAAAAATTTGAAGCGATACTCTCATTCAACTCAAAGTTGGGGGTCTTGACGACACAATCAATTTCTTTAAAAGACGTACCGACAGGCGCAATCAATGCGTTTTGGGAATTGGACCGGCAGCGATATTATAACTTTGGAGAATATGAATCGGCGGTACATTAAATGATTTTGGAAAGGTGAATTGATGGGACACATTAGTTATCACAAAGTCTTACGTCAAAAGTATGGCATCATCACGAGAAGTTCGACGAGATGGATATCAAAGTCATTTCTTATCATTTCACTCTAAGAAATGTGGGGACGATCTGTATACGGTAAAATTGGAGGGTCCTAATTTTCGGTCATTACGATGCTTCATAAGCACATTTCCATAGGCTCGAGATTATGGTCGAGATTAACACCCGAGGGATTATCGACATCCGGCCTCGGGGCAGTGCAGATCCGATAGTTATGGTGAAAAAGTGGGAGGCTCCCAAGGCATGTGACTAAAGCTGACCTAGTCTATTTGGCTAGTTCAAGCCTGTACCGTGACATTAAATAGCTGTACTAACCATGTATCTTTGTAATAAATGCATTTGTACTATGTTGGGATTCCCCCTCATATATAAAGGGGGCCCTTGTCATTTTGTAAGGGAACTAATACTCAATATTAAATATACAAGGCCATTCTTTCTGCTTTCTAACATATTCTCTTGATCACATTACTTCCATTTATTGCTTATATTCATTGTATTCTATTTATTGTTCTTCATTTATTGCTCATTATTGGTCATAAAAGGCTTCCATCAAACCTACCTTAACTGTTAATCCTCCATCGGCTACCCTCGGCAGGGCATCTGACTCTACCTCGAGGTCCCGAATATGCAAGCTCGAGGCCCCGATTATTAGCCATTCGGTTTGATTATCACATTGTTTTCAAGCTATTATCTTGTTTCCAAGTCTTTTACTTATCATCCATTACCTAACAACTAGCATAAATATAGATCACATATTTTTAGAACCACAAAATTAAATCTAATTGTAATTACCACTTTCAAGGTAAACACCATGATTGTTCCTCGTTTTTGGCGTATTAGGGCTATAAAATGGGAAATCCGCCTTATTCCTAGATTTTCATGTGCTATAACACACTCCTTCTACATGGCCTAGGGCCCTGGACTTGGACCGCCTAAAATTTTTCCGAGCCATCAAAAAATGACCTAAGAAATGATAGTCAGCGTCTCGCCATGACCGACCCTTGCTGTTTGGCATTTTAGGGCTATAAAACTGAAAATCCACCCGATTCCCAAATTTTCATCTACTATAGCCCATACCTTCTTATGGGCCCGGACCCCCAGACTCAGACCGCCTAAAACCATTTCAAGCCATAAAAATGACCTAAGGAACCATAGTCACCACCTCGCCATGAACGTTCCTCGTTATTTCGTGTGCTATATCCACGCCTTCTGCATGGGCCCGACAAAAATTACCCCGATTGCCAAAAAACTTTTCAAGCCATTAAAAATGACCTAAGGAACCGTAGTCACTACCAATTCATTATTGTTCCTCATTTTTTTGTTGTTGTTGGGCAATAAACCTGGAATTCCGCAGGATTCCCTAATTTTCGTGTGTCATAGCTCACACTTTCTACATGAGACCGAGCCCAATACTCGAACAACCAAAAATTTGCCCGGGCCACCAAACAACGACCCAAGGAACCATAGTTACCACCTCGCTATCACCGTTCCTCATTTTTTGGCCTTTCAGCATCATAAAACTAGAATTCCACCCGATTCCCAAATTTTCGTGTGCTATAGCCTACGCCTTCTGCATGGGCCCAGGCCCCCGGACCAGTACCTCCTAAAAACTATTTGGGCCATCAAAAACGACCTAAGTACCATTGACACCACCTCGCTATCACCTTTCTTCATTTTCAGCGTTTCAGGGCCATAAAACTGGAATTGCGCCCGATTCCCAGATTTTCGTGTGCAATAGCCCATTCCTTCTACATGGGCTCGAACCCCTATCCTGCACCCCCTAAAAAAATTTCAGGCTATAAAAAAAGACCTAAGTAACCATAGTCATTGCATCGCCATGAACGCCCCTCGTTTTTCGGTATTTCAGAGTTATAAAGCTAGAATTTCGCATGATTCCCAGATTTTTGTCTGCTATAGCACACGCCTTCTGCAAGGGCTCGTGCCACCAAACCCGGAACCGCATATAATTTTGTCGGGCCATCAAAAACAACCTAAGTAACTATAATTACCATCTCGCCAAGACCATTCTGCATGGGCTCGAGCCCCTATCCTGCACCACCTAAAAAATTTCCACGCAATCAAAAAAGACCTAAGTAACCATAGTCATTGCTTCTCCATGAACGTCCCTCATTTTTCAGTGTTTCAAAGTTATAAAGCTAGAATTTCGCATGATTCCCAGATTTTCGTCTGCTATAGCACACTCCTTCTGCAAGGGCCCGTGCCCCCAAACCCGGAACCGCCTATAATTTTGTCGGGCCATCAAAATCAACCTAAGTAATTATAATTACCATCTTGCCAAGACCATTCCATATTTTTTGGTGTTTTAGGGCCATAAAACTGGAATTCCTCCTGTTTCATAGATTTTCGTGCGTTATAGCCCATGCCTTCTCCATGGGCCCGGGCCCCCAGACACACACTGCCTAAAACTTTTCCAGCCTTCATAAATGACCTAAGCAACAATAGTCACAGCCTCACCATGACAGTTCCTCATTTTTTGGCATTTTAGAGCCATAAAAATGAAATGCCGCCCCCGGACCAGATTTTCCTGTTATTTAGCCCAATCCTTCTGCATGCACCTGGGACCCCAGACTGGGACCCCCTTATATTTTTCTGGTCCATAAAAAATGACCTAAGGAACCATACTCATCACCTCACCATGACCGTTCCTCGTTTTTTGGCATGTTAAGGCCATAAAACTAGAATTCTGCCCAATATCCAGATTTTCTTGTGCTATCGCCCACGCCGTCTCATAGGCCCGAGCCCCCGGACACTAACTTCCTAAAATTTTATGGGGGAATAAAAAATGACCTAAGGAACTATAGTCACCGTGTCGCCATGACCGTTCCTCATTTTTAGCGTATTAGGGCCATAAAATTGCAATTTCGCCTGATTCCTAGATTTTCGTGTGCTATAGGTCATGCCTTCAACATGGGCCCGGGCCCCCGGACCTAGACTACCTAAATTTTTTCCAGACCATCCAAAAATTACCTAATGAACCATAATCACCGCCTCGCCATGGTCGTTCCTCGTATTTTGGCGTTTTAGGGACACAAAACAAGAATTCTACCCGTTTTCCAGATTTTCGTGTGTTATAATCCACGCCTTCTCCATGGGCCCGAGCCTTCAGACACAGACCACCTAATGAATAATAGTCATGATTTTTTCATAATTGTTCCTTATTTTTGGCATTTTAGGGCCATAAACTAGGAATTCAGGATGATTTCTAATTTTTCAAACGCTAACGTCCACCAAATCTTCATGAATTCGGCCGACGGGCTCTGAATCGCCTAAAATTGTATGGACTCATCAGAAATGACCTAATGAACAATATTCATTGCTTCAAAATGACTATTCCTCATTATTGGGGATTTATGGCCACAAAACAGGAATTCTAAATGATTTTCAATTTTTCATGTGCTTATGTCCACGCCTTCCTCATAAATTCGGGCGGCGGGCTATGAATCGCCTAAAATTTTGTGGGTCCATTTGACACGACCTAATGAACAATAATCATAGCTTCTCTATGGACGTTTCTCATTTTTTTTTGCATTTTTGGGCCACAAAATGGGAATCCATGACCATTTACAATTTTTCATGTGCTAATGTCCATGCCATCTTCATAAATTCGAACAACATGCTCCGAATCGCCTAAATTTTGTGAGCCCATAAATAATGATCTAAAGAAAAATTTTCATCATTTTTCCATGTTCGTTCCTTATTTTTTGGCATTTTAGGGCTATAAAAGAGGAATTCAAGACAATTTTAACTTTTTGTGTGCTAATGTCCCCGCCATCTTCATAAATTCGGGCGATACACTCCCAATTGCCCAAAATTTTGTGAGCCGAAGTACAACTTAATGAACAATAGTCAACGCTTAACCATGGGTGTTCCTCATTGTTTGTTGTTTTAGGGCCATAAAATAGGAATTCAAGACGATATCTAATTTTTCGTGTGCTAATTAATGTCCCGCCAGTTTTCATGAATTCGAGTGATAGGTTTTGAATCGCCTAAAATTGTATGGTCCCAAAAGAATTGACCTAATGAACAATAGTCATTACTTTGCCATAATTTTTCCTTGTTTTTTGGTGTTTTGGGCGATAAAACAGGAATTTAGGGCAATTTTATAATTTTGCGCGTGCTTATCCACGCCGTCTTCATGAAATCGGGCGACGGGCTCCGAATTGCCTAAAGTTTTGTGGGACCATAAAAAATGACCTAATAAATAATAGGCATTACTTCACCATGACCGTTCCTTATTTTTTGGTATTTTACAGCCATAAAATAAGAATTCAAGATCATTTTTAATTTTACGTGTGCTAATGTCCATGTCATCTTTATGGATTCGGTTGACAGGATCTGAATCACCTAAAAATTTTATGGGCCCATTTAAAATGACCTAAGGAACAATAGTCATCACTTTGCCATGACCGTTCTTTATTTTTAGCATTTTAGGGATATAAACTAGGAATTCTGGATGATTTCTAATTTTTCATGTGCTAATGTCCATGCCATCTTCATCAATTCGGCGACGGGCTCCGAATCGCCTAAAATTTTGTGAGCCAAATAAGAAACGAGCTAATGAACAATAGTCATTGCTTTTCCATGATTGTTCATCATTTCTTGGTTTTTAGGGCCATATAACAAGAATTCAGGACTATATCTAATTTTTCGTGTGCTAATGTCGATGCCATTCTTCATGAATTCAGGCGACGGACTCCGAATTGCTTAAAATTTTGTGGGCCAATCAGAAATGACCTGATGAATAATATTCATTGCTTTTTCATGATTTTCCTTGTTTATTGGTGTTTTAGGGCGATAAAATAGGAATTTAGGACGATTACTAATTTTCTAATGATAATGTTCAAGCCCTCTGAATTCGGGCTACAGTTCTGAATTGTCTACAAGTTTGTGGGCCCATCAGAAACGACATAATGAACAATAATCATTGTTCTTTCCATGACCGCTCCTTATTTTTTGGATTTTAGAGCCATAAAATAGGAACTCAAGATGATTTCTAATTTTTTGTGTGCTAATATTCATGCCATCTTTATGAATTCGGGTGACTAGCTCTGAATCGCATAAGTTTTGTAGGCCCATCAGAAACTACCTAATGAACAATAGTTATTTCTTCACCATGAGCGTTCCTCATTTTTTTGATATTTTAGAGCCGTAAAACAAGAATATAGGACGACTTCCAATTTTTTTTGTGTCGATGTCCACGCCATCTTCATGAATTCGGGCGACGGGTTCCAAATCGCTAAAAATTTTGTGAGCCCATCAAAAACAGCCTAATGAGAATTAGTCAACGCTCTGCCATGACCATACCTCGTTTTTGATGTTTTAGGTCCATAAAACAGGAAGTCAGGATGGTTTCTACTTTTTTCGTGTGCTAATATCTATACCATCTTCATGAATTCGAGCAACGGGCTCCGAATCGCCTAAAATTTTTGTGGGCTATCAAGAAACAACCTAATGAACAATAGTGATATTTTCATACTTTGGGGTTCATTTTATGGCGTTTCGTGGTCATGCAACACGAATTTATATCCACCTTTTCATGTGTGTTGCTAATTTTGTAGATTTTTTTTTACGGACTCCGATTACTCCGAAATTTCTCAGGTCCATAGGAAACTACCTGGTGACCAATATTCATCACTTCGACATGACTATGTTTTTTGGCCAAGTGACTAATACGCATTACTTCGCCATGAATTTCGGGTTCATTTTATGGCGTTTCAAGAGTATGCAATACGAATTTATGATTATGTCCTCTTTTTCGTGTGTATTAATACATGCTGATTTTGTAGAATTCTTTTGACGGACTCTGATTGGCCTTAAATTTTATAGGCCCATAGTAAACAACCTAGTAACCAATACTTATCGCTTCTCCATGACTTTGGAGTTTATGTTTTGGTGTTTTTCGGTCATGCAACATAAAATTGTGATTATATCCACTTTTTCGTGTGTATTAGTACATGGTAATTTTATATAATTTTTTTGATGGGCTATGATTGGCCTGAACTTTTGTACGTTCATAGAAAACGGACTAATGACAAATACTCACTACTTTTTCATGACATTCGGGTTCATTTTGCTGCGTTTTGTGGTACGAATTTGTGATTACATCCATTTTTTTGTATGTATTAGTAAATGCTCATATTTGTATATTTTTTTGGCGGACTTCAATTGGCCTGAAATTTTATAGGTCCATATATGGCCTAGTGATCAATACTCATTGCTTCGTCGTGACTTTTGGATTCATTATTTGTATTTTGAGATCATGCAATGCGGATTTTTTTATTATATCAACGTTTCCATGTGTATTAGTACATGTTGATTTGTAAAATGTTTTTGACAAACTCGATTGACCTTAATTTTTGTAGGTCCATAGAAAATAACTCAGTTACTAACATCTCTTTGCCACTATTTCGGGTTCATTTTTACATTTTGTGGTCCTACAATATGAATTTGTGATTATATCAATTTTTAATACATGCTGATTTTATAGAATTTTTTTGACGGGCTCTGATTGGTCTGAATTTTTGTAGGTCCATAAAAAACGGTCTAGTGATCGATATTCATTCTTCGTTATGATTCCTTTTTAGGTGCTTTGGGGTCATGCTACACAAATTTTTGATTATATCAACGTGTGTATTAATTAGTACATGCTAATTTTATTTTTAGTCTTCCATCCTTTAGTATTTATGTAATGGTTGAGTACTTACCACCCTATCACTTCCTTTGGTGGTAGTGAATTAAACATACTGCTATGTGATATAAGTCAATAACCGCAGCTATTTATTCTTTCCAATTTATTTTTCAGCTTGCACACGGTTCAATTACTTGTCGTAATACATATTTTCTTCCTCAATACATATACAAAGGAATTTTGTTGATAAACAGTTAATAGGTGGGGAAAAATCATTTAGTTTTTTCTAGTTTGTGCTGGAGTATTTGAACATCGTTTCCCGTGATCAATTTTAACTTCATTAATTGCATAACTTTTAATATGATGTTATTTGAGAAACACAAAATTTAAGAGAAAAATAAAGACAATTAATTCATTAAATATATGTATGTGTGTGTGAAAATATGTAGCACGTAAAAATATTTTCTTGTTAATGCATAACGACGAGACTACAACATAGTATGGGGCACAATTACTGTCAGCAGTTACTTTAGACGGGAATAACAATATTTTTCCAATAATAGCTTATGCAATTGTCGAGAAGGAAAATAAAGAAACATGCAATGGTTCTTAACCTATTTGATGAATGATCTTGAGATTGATTGTATGACTGTTTTATTTGAATTAGGAGCATGTTTGGAAAGCCACGTTGGAAATGGATTTGGGTGTAATTGGGTGTAATTACACAGTTTGACATGTTTGTTTGGCCAAGTAATTACTTGATCAACATGAAATTGGGTGTAATTGGAGGGGTGTAATTACACTCTCCAATTCTAAAGGGGGAGGTGAGAATTGGTGGTAATTACATTGTGTAATTACAAGGTTGCTTTTTAGTTTCTTTCATTTTTGTTTTTATTTTTATTTATAACTTTTTATTTCTATTATTTTAATTTTTTAATTTTATTTTTACTTTTTAATTCTTTTAAAATTTTAAAATATATTTTTCTTTGTACATTGTTTATCTTTTATTTCTCTATCTTTACTTCTTGTGATTCCATGTAATTGCTTATATTCTATTTTTTATTTATTTTCTTATTTTATTTCTTGAAATTACACCTCCTAATATTAGAAATAATGAGTCATTGTCAAACTTGGCATATAATGAGTGATGCAATTAAAGTGGAATTTCGTTGTTAAATGTGGTTATAAGCTTATCATGTTCTTAATTTTAAGTTGCAGTGGAACTTACTATTATTATGTTGGAATTTGACATATGTTAAACTATTTTTTTAAAAAAAATTTGAAATTGTATTATATTCATGGTTCTAATTTACTTGTTTTAGTAGTATTGGCTCACATTGCATGTTGTTCATTTTTTAGTTAGAATTGATAGATTAGTTTTGTGAAACATTTGAATAATGTTACTACATTGTATTTAAAAATATTAACTTATTTGATCAAACATGAATTCCATGATGTTCTTACAAAATGTATATTTTTAATTTTTATAAGTATCTAAAATATTATTAATATATATATATATATATTAGTTATAGATATATGATTACTAAATTAATGTATATTCAAGAAAAAAATATACATCCTAAATACCAAATATAATATCATTTATACTTATAAAAATTTATAGGCATATATTTATTATATTAACTCTTAAGTTTCGTAATTATTTAATTTGAAATTTAATCTAATTGTGTAATTACACTTGCGCAACCAAACAGTAAACATGTAATTATACTATGACAAACAAACAGGTTGTCGTAATTACACAATTGTGTAATTACTACCCTAGTAATTACACCAATTCTAATTCCAATTACAGGGTGACTTTCCAAACAGACTCTAGATAAAAATGCATGTAAATGGCTTTCTACTAAATTGCAAAGTGAATGGTCAAGATCACATTTCTCTTCGCTTCCTAAGTGCGATATTCTTTTGAAAAACTTATGTGAGGCTAACTCTGAAACTTTTAGATACCATTAGGCACTTGCTCATGACTAGAATTAATTCAAATAGAGAAAGCTAAAAAATGAAATTTGAGTGATATTTGTCCTACTATTAAGAATATGTTGGCCAAAACTATGATGAAGGATGTTGCTAGTTATATTCCTAAAAAGTAAAAAACATGGAATTATGAAGTCATTGGACCTATCGAAGGTAATACTTGGGTTATTGACTTATATAAGAAAACATGTAGCTGTAGGAAATGAGAACATTCGGGAATTCCTTGTAAGTATGCTATATCGGATTGGTTGAAAAAGGATGAGGTTCTAGACTATGTTGATGATTGCTACAAGATCAAGACATATAGAAAAATTTATGAAGTCTTCATATTGAATATGAATGGCCCTGATTATTGGCCTAAGTCATCAAATTCTCCACCATTGCCACCTTCTTACTTGAAGAAGAAGAAAGGAAGGAAACAAAAATTAAGATGGAAAGACTTCTCTCAGCAGAAGAGCCTGACTTTTTATTATATTAGTAAAGCGCTAGCGCCCAATCTATACAAGGGCTTTGAAGGGATAGGGGAAGAAAAGAAAACAAAAGGTGATGAGCAAGGAGCTAGTAGGACGAAGTTAAAAAGAGACCAAAATCAGTTGATTGTAAGAAATGTGGCAGGCCTGCCCACAACAGTAGAACTTGCACTTCTTCCTTAGATGCTATTGAAATTCATCCATCAAACTACCCTTGTAGTTTGGACTCCATTATGGCTGAGGGAGCGTCAAATTTTCATAACGTTGAAAAGCTACCGGTAAAAAAATTTATTTCAGTTTTTATTATTTATTACAGTTTACAACTAAAGAGAGTCATATTTAGTGTTTTAATTTGTTCTTTCAGGTTAGAAGAGGTGCATCGTTGGTCATGCAAAAAAGTTGTATCTTTCCATCATCTCGACAAAATAAAAATTCTTGAAGAATTTTGCCTTCTTATTATATTGAAGAAATATTGATACTTTCTTGTCTTTAATTCGTTTTCTGGTGTTTGAAGTTTTTTTATTTCTTATTAAAAAGCTACTGGTTTCTGCGTTGGTGTTATGTTGCTGGTTTTTATCTTTAATTAATCAATGGTATTGTAGTATATGCATACTTATTTTAATATAAGACTACTTTTTATTGAACTTGTACATACATAACAAATCTAATATAAAACTGCAAATAAGGAATAGTACAATCAGATTTTGCCTCAATTTTTCCTCTCGAATTTTAAGACTATTCGATGCTCTTGTTTAACCACGACATCCAATTTCTCCAATTTGCTTCTCATTGCTGCAACGATCTTTAAATTGTACTTCGCGATCAACCCCTTCAATTTCCTGAGAGTTTTTGAATCACATGAAGGATCTTACATTATGCTATTCCACTAGTGTTGCTGCCGGTGGCGGATTCAGGATTTTAACTAAGGGGAGTCAAAATATAAATAAGTAAGCACACAAAAAAATCAAGGGGAGTCAACGTATAGTATATACACATAAAATTAAGAATTTAACATATTTATATAGTGTAATTTTCCGGCGAAGGGGTGTCAATTGACTCCCATTGCATATCTCTGTGAAGAAATGGTCTTTGATGTAACCTTGTAACTAGAAAAATATTTTCTTTTGCGGCAGAAAATGTAGTTATCTAATGTAGACTCCCGAAATTAACAATTCTAATTCTGGATGAAGAACTTCTAAACTAATATCTTCTTCTCCAATATTTTCTTTTGGGGAAAAATGAGTGCAACATTGGGATTATTCAAACCAGAACGAGAAAAGAAATAACATTAGTAAATTTGTTTGACATTTTAACAAACAGGTAAGGGAGTTGGTTACTTCTAATTGTCCTTTACACATGCAGTAATCCCTTTCAAATTAAAGTGACAAAGAAGACGTACAGTAAGAAGCCAAATACATTAACAAAACTAATTCAGTTGAGAAATAGCAAAAATCGTAGTAATAGAATTGAAAAATCTCTAACTTTTTGACTATTGATTATTTACCTTGTTTGTGAGGCATGAAAAAATAGCCCTTGCTTCTCTTTTTGCTCAGGAGTTTGCCCTAGATAATTCTCTGAATTTCATATGGAAAGAAACTTTATTTTTTGATGCCTTAGTCTTTTTTGGTGAAGGTGGTAGACGATTAGGCAGGAGGGGCATTCTTGAACAATTTAGCGGAAAACCCACGTGTAGGAGTGGAAAACGGGCAGGTTGGGTCGGATATGGTTCGGGTCGAAAACGGATAAATTATCCAACCCGACTCATATTTAATACGGATAAAAAACGGGTTAGCCGGCGGATAATATTGGTAACCATATTATCCATGACTTCTTGCATATGATCACTTTTGGGAGAATTATTAGTCTACCTAACTTGAGGAACCTCCAATTTGAGGCTTTACAAATGTAAAAGTTAGACCGATTGGTTATTCATTTTCTAAATGGATAATAGGGTTCTTATGCATATTTGACCCGTTTTAAACAAGTTCATTATCCAACCCATTTTTTAGTGGATAATATGGGTGGTTAATTGTTTTCTTTTAACCATTTTGCCACCCCTACCTACGTGCTTGGCATGCTCTTTTGCTTAGTTAGCCGTTAGTTTTCCTGTCAAATATTAACGGAAGGATGATTCTTGCAATAGCTTAAATAGCATAAGGATTTTTTTGTTCACTAAGGCATCACAAGGATGTACTTTAGGTTTGGGCTATATAGTTCAAGGATGATTTTTGCCAAAAACTCTGTATCATAATTATGAAATCACTTTCCTTTATTCATAGATAGACCTTTGTGGTTGGACCCCGCGCATCACGCATAGAGGGAGCTTAGTGCACCATACTAGTGGCCTCACCTTTATTTAACGATACGGGGCATCAACTTGGAGACTGTCACATCCTGTGGTCTCTTCTAACTTGTTTTTTAATGTTGAGAGCTGAATCCTGAAGTGACTTACTGCAATAACCCAATTTATCTCACCATTAAACTTGTTTTTTTGTAGTCTGCGTACATATTACCCTCCCCAAACCCCACTTGTGGGATTATACTGGGTCGTTGTTGTTGTTGTTGTTGTACTTCTCCTTTTAGTAACCACTACTAGGCTTCTGTTCACTAGATCGTTCAAACAAATTTTAGATGCTTCCTCCATGTTCTCTGTGTCCATTACCTGTACAAAATTTTCACCCATCCACAACTTTTACAAAACTTTCACCCATCCACAATTTTAGTAAATCGGATACTGGAAATTTGTGGTCTTCTGGAAACAACCCCATGTAAAGAAGGATAGGCTTTGAATGGTCTTCCAAATTGTCACAACTTGACTCTATTATCTTCATGCTTTGCTCTTCTGAAGCATGGGAACTTAAATCGTTTGCGACCTCAAGCCATAAAGAGGCTTGCCTTTTCTCTGCAATAGTTCCAGCAATCAAGACGATCACAAGTGGTAACCCTTTGCAATTTTTGGCAATTCGTTGTCCTTCTCTGAGTAGCTCGGGGGGACAGATCTCTCCTTGAAATACTTTCTTCTGGAATAATTCCCAACTCTCATCCACTGTGAGAAATCTAAGAGAATATGGATTACTATGGTGCTTAAGCTGCCAACCCACTTCTTCATTTCGAGTTGTTACCAGTATTCTGCTTCCATTTTCATCATGTGGGAAAGATAATTGCAACTCTTCCCATGCCTTAACTTCCCATATATCATCTAATACAATGAGATATCTCCTGCGCATTATATTCTTTCGCAACTTGTCAGGCATGTCTTCATCTTTGATATCATCCAAATTGCCTATGACTTGTTTAAGAATCTGCAAGAACACCTTCATCAAACTATATTCCTTAGATATAGAGCACCATGCTCGGACGTCAAAGTGTCTATATATTATCAATAAAATGATTGAACACCTTTCTAGCCAAAGTTGTTTTGCCTAATCCATGCATTCCAACAATCGAGACAACGTCTACTTCCTTTGTTCCTCCAGTCAATTATATTGTTGAATTATACTATGTGCATCATCCTCAAATTCTACTACTTCCTCATCGATTGATGTCGTTGCATGAGCAGTAGTTCTTTCACCAGTCAGAACCTTCTCCATGTCAATTAGATTGGTCTCTTTACAGCTGTTGGAAGTAAATATAACAATGTTAGAACCGATTGCTCGCCTTAGATTTAGATAGATTGCCAATTCTTGACCTACGAAAGTTTTTGTTTCAAGTTAACGAAGATTTCTCAGATGTATGTAACAGTCCAAATATGCATCCTTGTCCCGCAACTTTCAACTAACATCTTTTAACTATGTTAGCAATATTAGACTCAATAGTAGGAGTACTCTTTAATACACAGTTTATCCATACAAATTCATATTATTCAGGTCAAAAATAAAAAGAGAATCTAAGAAAACCAATCTTTTTTTCGTCCTTGTTCTTCTACATCAGTGGTATGAAGACCGAAACTATTTAAAGAAAAAAATATTTTATATAGACAAAACAAAAAAATAGTCTAGTGCACAAAGCATCTTGCATTTATGCAGGATTCAAGGAATGACCGCACTTCAAGGGGTGTGACAGCCTACCCTAATGCAAGCAATATTGGCTACTTCCAGGGTTTGAACTCGTGACCTATAGGTCACACGGAGACAACTTTATCGTTGCTCCAAGTTTCATTTATATATTACTCGTCTTAGAGTACGCGCGATGCACGTGAATCCTGTCTCAATGAGTATAATATTTAAAATATAGTACTAAGTTATAAAATAAAAGTGTAAGTTCCTTAAGATGATCATGAATATTAATTGTGTATAACTAACTCAATAATTAAAAGAAATATCTTATGAGTCCTCAACATAAATAATTTAACTTAAAATTTATTTCAACTTTACAATTTCAGAATTTCAGTTTCACGGGCAAGAACTTTGAAAATCTAAATAATCTTGCAGGATACAATTTACAACATATATTCAGGTAACTAATAATCTACGAACTTTAAATTAACACAAAATCAAAGTACAATAATAAACAAAAAGGGACATTTAAAAAAAAAAGCTAGTAAGAGAATCTACAATTGAAATCTAGCTAATAAACTCACTCATATTTAGCTAAATGTAACATGGATTAAAAATTAAAGAATCTCATAAATTATCTTGTTAATTTTACGTCTTTTATTGATTTCTGCTCAACATTGCTCATAAGTATAATAGTGTATTTAAAACTTTTGAAAGTTAAAAGTATAATATTGAATAATATTATTAGTGAAATAGTCTTGTTATTTTTAAAAAGTGAACTAAATACTCTATTGTCCAAGAACTCGTACCTCTTCTTTTTTAAATCATTTTGTTTTACCTTTATTTTATTTTCTTATCATTTATATATAGTTTACGCGTTAGACTTATACAAAGTTTGAAATCAAAAGAAAAAACAAATTTTAACTTCCTCCATGGTTCATATAAGAAATAAATTAATAAGTAACTTTTAATTAATTTTAAGCTCTAAAATTTTAAAAAAATTAATTAAATAACTATTATATGAAATGTTTCTTATAATATTTAACATAAAATTGAGGAACTTCAGAATATATTTTTATGTGTGATAAAGATCAAGTTTGAAATGAAAAGAAAAAACATTAGTTTTAAATTTTAGTCCTTTATTGTATGTAACTATTATTTCATAAATAAAAAGTATTCTATTAAGTTTAAGAAACTCACGTTTTCTTATTAATTTATATATGTTATGTAAGAAAGTCAATTTTTAAACTCACGGTAGTAATTAGGACTTCTTATTTAGTTCAATAAGGAAATATTAAAATTTTAGGTGATTCAAATACCCTAATTATTAGGAAAGCAACTTAAATTACAATTATGTCCAATGTAAAATTTATTTTTAGAGGGTAAAAAAGACGAACGACATTTCGCTAAGGGTCTTCGTACTTTTAATATAGTATAGATATAGATATATTGACGATTAAATTTTGTTACTTGTCAATGTAATTTTTAAAAAAAAATGATGTATAATAATAATAATAATAATTACCTTCAATTACGAGAGTGGCTGCAGATAATTAATTGCTAGATAGTTCTTTAGCTATATGGTTCTGTACAGAATTACAGAAATGGAGGAGCTAGCTGAGATAGGAAAGCTGGAGATGGTGTGACGGCAATGTTGAAGAGTGTGATCAAACAAACATTTGCTGATGCTCAATGATTTAACTTTACTAGAATGCTCGATCTTAGAAAAAGTACTTGTATAGAATAACTATAATAAAGTTTTGTCTCACTTTAGTCATTCAGTAATAAACTTTTGAGCTGGACTCAATTAGGTAACAGTCCATTCCACTGTACAGAGTTAAAGTATTTTATTTACTTTTATCCGATATTTAATATCTGCATTGAAGTTCGACTAATTCGGATTCGCACAAAAAAATTCATATTAAAAGGATAAAACGCTCCATAACAAGAGGGTGCCTTGTTAGATATTGGTTGTCCTGCCTTCAAACTAAAGGTGTTAATCGGGCTGGATTGGCCCGTTATCGACCCGGTTCGATCTGATATGGCCCAAATTGTTAGAATTTTGTCATGATTTTTTTACCAAATTTGATATTACCTTTTCTTGAAGGAAGGATAAAAAATTTACCATAATTGGTTTTACTTTTCCTAAAAGAAAAATATAGATCTCTTCCATATTTGACAGATTTATTTCTTAGAGGAAAATGTTGTGGCCTCTACAAATTAAGAATCCTTCCTTCACACAATAATATAATAGCATCCACAATGTAATCATTACGAGAGTTTTATTTTAGGGGAGCGTATTCTTTCGATTTTTTTTAATATTAATTTTCTCATATGTAGGTCAATTGAGTGCAAGTTCAGTGCCGAGCCGAGGGAAGCTGGCATGGATGTAAAGCTTGGATCGCAGGTCATTCCCAAGAGAGGCAATTTCAAGTACCTTGGGTCAGTTATCTAGGGGGATGGGGAGATCGACGAGGATTTCATACACCTGAGGTGGGGTGGATGAAATGGAGGTTAGCATCTGGAGTCTTGTGTGACAAGAAAGTGCCACCGTACTCAAAGGTAAGTTTTATAGAGCGGTGGTTAGACCGGCCATATTGTATGTGGCTGAGTGTTGACCAGTTAAGAACTCACATATCCATAAGACGAAAGTAACAAAAATGAGGATGTTGAAGTGGATATGCGGGTATACTAGAATGGATGAAATTAGGAATGAAGATATTCGGGAGAAGGTGGGCATGGCTCCCATGGATGACAAAATACGGGAAACGAGGCTTAGATAATACGGGCATGTACAAAGGAGAAGCCCAGATACCCCGCTAAGAAGGTGCGAGTGGTTGGCGTTGGCGGGTACGATGAGAGGTAGAGGGCGACCTAAGAAGTACTGGGGATAAGTGATCAGGCGGGATATAGTGAGGCTTCAGATCTCCGAGAACATAGCCCTCGATAGGAGGCTGTGGAGGTCGAGTATTAAGGTTGTAGGTTAGGAAGTAGTTGAGCATATTTCTAACTCGTATCAGTGTGAGGCTAGTCTGATAGAATTTTGTCTTAGACTGCTAGTGGTCAATGTTATGTTCACACTATCTTTCTGTTTTCATACTGCCAGTCCTTATTTATTGGTTATTGTTAGGGGTGGGCATAAAATCCGAAAAACCGAATTCCGAACCGAACCAAATTAATTTGGTATTTCGGTTTCGGTTTTTTCGGTATTTCGATATTTCGGTTCGGTTCTCGGTATTATAATTTTACAATTTCGGTAAATCGAAATACCGAAAATTTGGTGAACCTATATAATATATATGACTATATCTAAGCCTAATTACCTATATAATATATATTAGACTAAGCCCATACCGTCCCGGCGTCCTACCCAGGCCCAACTCCCCCAACTCCCAAGCCCAATCTCAATTACCCAAGTCAGTTAATACCCAAGCCCATTACTCTTCCTCTCTAATAGACAGTCTAATAGTCGAGAATCAAATTAGGCATCTGAATCAAATTAGGGCATTAGCCATTAGGGCTTAGGATATCATCGAGAATCGACTGCGAGTCTACGAGTTACGACTTACGACCAGTCGACAGTCGAGCTCGAGTCTCATCTCATCTTCACCGGTTAACTTCATTACTTTTGTAAGTTTTGTAAGTCTCATCTCATCTCATTCTCATCCCAGTACTCTCTGAGGTTTTTTCTGAGTTTTTATATTTTTAAGTTTTGAACTTTTTGAGTTCAGAGTTCAGACGCATAAATTTTTTAATTTCTGATTTTTTGCATCAAACTAATTTAGGGTTATAGGCGGCGATTTCCAGCTCGAGTCGATTCCTCACTCCTCACAAATTCCGGGTAAACGAAGTGTCGAAGACGCTGCTGTCCTGTTCCAGTGTTCCGAGCTCGATTCAATTTCAATTTCAAAGGTATGTTTTGTTTTCTTTTGGTTGTACTGCTGATTGAATGAACTGCTATTCCGAGCTTTTCCCTTTAGTAGGAAAATATCATCTGTATCACGTTCATGCTGTTTAATTCATTTGCTTGTATAATAACAGTTGTGAGTACACGACTATGTGTTAGGCTTACCATATGATTACTTTGTTTAGGTCTGATTTTTAGAACTTTCCTTGCATTTTTCTTGTGATAGACACTTTAGGATGATGACAGTTGAGTGAATTCACTGTTAGTCTTCTTTGTTGTGACATTCCTATGGTTGCTGGTTTGGAAAGATTTAAATAATTGTGGACTTGTCACTTGAGTAGTAATGACCATGATTTTTTATTTATTTATAGATGGCTAGAAAAGGATATTGTTAATGGCTTCTTTAGCCTTTTTAGCTTTTGCTTAGCTGCAATTACATTAGACTGTTGCTGCATCTGTTGGAAAGATATTGTTAATTCGTTAAGCAGAAACATGGTAGTTTAAGCTACTTATAGCTAGTTTGAAATAACTAAAATCTAAAAGTGCACTCTCATATTTACATTCTCTCAGCATTACTAATAGCAAGGTAGTTAATTTGTTGATTGTTAATTTATGTTTATATTTATTTAATTTTATATATATGGAAGATACAAGTAAAGTAAGTGATGTTGGTCCTAGTGAAAGTTTACCTATTACGGTAGATAGTAACACCAACACCATTGATACTCAAGATTCCAAGAAAAGGAAAGCAATGCAATCTAGGTCTGACGTTTGGAACCATTTTGATAAATTTGAGGTTAATGGGGTTGGGAAAGCACGATGTCGATATTGTAAACAAGCTTATGCTGCTAATTCATCTAAGAATGGAACAACAGGATTGAAGAATCATTTGCTTAGATGCAAAGAATACCTACTTAAAATTGCAGAAGATAATAGTCAAACAAAGATAAATTTTCAACTTATGTGAGATCTTCGCCTGCAAGGACCTTAAAGTTTAAACAGTGTTGTGCACATGTAAAGGTAGAATGTACCAAAATGTTGTGTTTGGATGTTCCTACCAGGTGGAATTCCACCTATTTGATGTTGGATACAGCACAACACTTTGAAAAGGCCTTTGACAAGTTGCATCTTTTTTATGATGGATTTTCTGCTTATCAATGTTCTCATCTTTGTGAAGATGGTGGTAATGCAGGTCCTCTTGAATCTGATGTGTGCAAGCTCTTATTTGTGTTCAAGATTGGCTTAGAGAAGAGAAGAATCCTATTAGTGTTGAAGAAGACTTGAAGTATCTTGAGGAACTCGAGCTTGGTAAGGTTTAATATTTTGTGTGTATTTTAATTCAAAATAATATATCATGTTTTTTCATTTGTATGACATATTTGGTCGTATTATCTTTAGATATGGAAAATAATGGAAGCACTACTAGCATTGTTTGATGTATAGTTGCAACTTACATCTTGAGTGGTAAGTTTAATACTCTATTTGTTTGGTGATAATGATATACTTAATATTTTGTAGTTTTGTTTTATTATCATCAAAATGTAATATTCTAACTTATGATTTATATTTTTTTAGGTTCAAGTGCAATCATGCCCCGTGCTACTGCTCAACGCTCCGATATTTGGGAATACTTTGTGGTGAAAGAAGATAACGGAGAAGTTCGCAAAGTAGAGTGCAAACATTGTGGTCAAGTATATAATGTTAATCCAAAGAGGAATTGAACAATTGGTTTAAGGAAGCATATTAAGCGTTGTCTTGCGCGTCTTCCTGGAATTCATGTTTAAGAATTAAGACTGTTTGTTGAGGGATGCCCTCTTTGTTTTTGTTGCACTATGTTTAACTGTTTAAGTGTTAAGAGTGTTAAGACTGTTGCAGTTGGCCAGTTGCACTGTGTTTAAGTGTTAAGACTGTTTTTGTTGCACTGTGTTTTTATTGCATTGTGTTTAAGTGTTAAGTGTTAAGTTGTGTAATGTGTAGTTGTGTACAGATTCAATTGTGTACTGTGTTAAGTATTAAGTTGTGTAATGTGTTGTGTAGTTGTGTACAGATTCAATTGTGTATTGTGTTAAGTGTTAAGTTGTGTAATGTGCAGTTGGCCAGTTGATTGCAGTATTGAACTGTCAACTGTGTTTAAGTTGTTTAATATAGTTGTGTAATGTGCATTGTGCAGTTGGCCAGCTTTTGCTTTTCACTTGTATACTAATACTGGCGTGCAGAATGCAGATTGTAATATTGTATAATATGATATACAGTATACTGGTGTGCAACTGCAGATTGCCAGATTGTAAAGAAGTTGTTGTCTTGTTCAGCTTTTGCTTTTTACTTATTCAATTGTGCATGACTGCATGTGCCATCAGATCAGCCATGTGCAGTTGTGCACTGTTATATATCGGAAAACGGATTCTTTTAGAGTGAAAATTTCAATTGTGCATGTCACTGTTAGCATTGATTATTCATTGATTGTTAAACCGAAACCGTACCGAACCAAAATAAGAAATACCGAACCGTACCGAAATATTTTGGTATGGTATTTGGTATACACAATTGATAAACCGAATTCCGAAATACCGAATCGAAATTCTTAAATACCGAACCGAAATACCGAACACCCACCCCTAGTTATTGTTTGTTTTCCATCTATTTACTGGTTATTGTTTGCTTTCCATCTATTTTCGGCCCGCTTAAGGGTAATATTTTTTTAAGAAAATAAGACAAGACAATTGGCAACGGTCAAAATCTAGGGAACCCGTTGGCCAACCGATTTTTTTTTTTTTTTTTTTTTTGCTGAAATAGCCATTCGGCCTTCCACCATTAAAAAATAGCCTCCACCCTAATAATTGAAAAATTACAATTTTAACCTTCTAAAAGTATAAATAGTTCCCCTCTTCTTTATTTTTTCTCACAATAATCTCTCATTCTCTGTATTCTTTATATTTGCTATATTCTCTCTTGAATTACTATCAATTAATTACTATTCCAACTTTATTTCAATTTTTAATTACAGTTGTTACTACGAAATTATAATTATCAAGTGAAGACTTGAAGTGTGCTATTGCAATTTGCGAGTTTCAAATTCAAAATTAGTGTGGCATCTCGATGCACTCGTCCATCTCTTTCTCTTCTTTGGTTTTTATTTATTTTATTATTTAAAATTATTAATTTAGTTATTTTAATTTAATTTGCACAATGGACATACTTAGAGCAGCAAAAAAAAAATGTAATAAAGGTGGTAGTGGTAATACTAAAAAATAAAAGGTGGTTCTTGTAGTACTAGTAACACACATATTTCTAACATCACCTGAGGATATAAATGTAGATGATGATTTAGATAATATTAAGTCACCTGATAATCTTGAAATACCACTTGTTAGACAAACTAATATGTCATGCCATAATATAAGTAGGCCGCCTCTCCCAATTAAGAGAAACCGAAGAATGAGAAGTGAGTGTTGGAATTTTTTTTACTAGACCGAAGATAATAAGGATTATTTAAAATGTGTGATTTGTAATGAAGTTTATAAACATGAGACCGGGGGTAAGTAAGGGGGGACGGGTGAACTTTGTAGATACATATTGGATCAAAATGTGACGAGTTCAACAAATGGACGGGTCAATAACTGGCCCAACCTTGGAGGCTGGACAGATTAAATCGGTTTGTTTGGGCTAAAATTGGCACCTCTAACGTCAAGCATTAAAAAAGACCTGTTGCATACTTCTCTTGAGAAGATTGGGAAGTCTATTAGAGAAGCTATTAAAGAAGAGGGGAAATTTAATGGTTCTTCTGATCAGCGCAAAGAGCAAGCCTTCAAGCCATTCAACCCATTAAACGAACAAAGTTTCCCCTGTTTCATGTGGTAATAGAACTTGTGACAATTTTTTTAAATAAGTTGTTAATCACAAAACTAAAAAGACATTGAGATCCTCTAGAAATATTATTAGCCAATAACTAACAGGACAGTACTGCAGAATCAAGCAATCCATAAAGCAAAACTGTATTTTTTATTAACAAAAAACCACCATTGCAATATGGGGCTAGGCATGACCCCAAGTTGTGTGTAAGAATATATCTTCTTTAGCAATGATGTTTAGTTATAATTTTATATTTTATGATATTATCCCCCTACATTTTGATGCAACATCGATGATTCGTGCGACGCTTGAGTTTAATTATATTGTTTGATATATAAAATTATTTAAATGTGAAGCGGTAAGAAGTTGCACGAAATGGCACCAAAAACGAAGAAGTTGAGCAAAATTAAAGAAAGGCCGGCGAGGCAGCCAAAAACCTTCACCCCCTACGTATTTTGTGGGGCCCACATTTGTGATTAGTTGCTAATGTTAGTTTCGTATACTCTTTTATGGTAGATTATATTAACGTTCCAAAGGAAGGGTCGAGTCATCATACTTTTTCAGAATTGGAAATTGAGATACATAAGGCTAATTCTTCTTTCGCCGCTACGACACAACTTTCTTTTATTGTTCCCTATGAGTGAGCCATGAAGTTGAGAATCATGAAAGTATGTCAATTCTATGTTATCAATTTCATGAGTCAAATAAGAGCTATCTCGTGTAATTACGAGTTGACACTTTATATATCGAGTTTCCAACGTACTGTTAAAAGAGTTACAGATCGTTAGTTAACAAGAATGATACAAGTGATTGCCAAGGTACTGTGGAGGGGTTTTAGATCATTATGAAAGGTAAATATCCACTATGAGTTTGGAGGCAAAGTGTATTTTTATGTACATTTCATAATGATCCACTTTGCCTCCAAAATACAAATACGCACTCTATGATTTCGTGCTCCACAAGTCCTCCATAAGCCACTTTGCCTCCAAAAAAATATCCAACCACCTCAAAAACGAATTTAGGCCGTATTTATAAGGTAGGATAAACCCCAGGCAAAAGTTAACCAAGTCCAAAATCAATAAGGAGACGAAAAAGTTTCGGAAAGGCTCGCTGGCGCATCACGCCCCAGCTCGCCGCGTGAGCCGCGCCTGACTTTCCCGCATTGGGTGTCGCCACACGATCTTCAGGGCGGAGGAGATGGGCCGTGTCGCAGTAGGCCATAGCACAAGACAAGCACCAAGCCCGCACAACCTCAACACTTGACGTATCGCCGAACCCTTCGATTTCCATCCCCTAACATGATTACACTGTCCTCTTTATGGGCGCAACGCGTAGCCTTTTAATATCTAAAACAGCCCCCCAAACAACACAATATGGTAGGAAAAAGTTGAATGCTAAAAACAACTCCTAAAATATTCATATAATGTGTAGCTTGATTATGAGTAGCTAAATATTCTAGTTATGGATTGCGATTGACATGAATATTGATGTTTATTAAGTAGTCATTTTTGTAAAGTAATTTTGGAGAAGATAAAATAACATATAAACAGAAATGTAAAAGAAACAGAATTTAATCCGAGCCCACTGAATTCACAGTGTTTCCTTAAGGAACTTAATCCCCTCCTATTACCCGAGGTTGTGGATTATTTCCTCCTAGGATAGAATGAACTACACACTGGTGTAGCGGTACTTCAAACTCCAGTGTTTCAACGAACATAATGATCAGTAACAAATCACACTTACTGTTACTTTCTTTGTAGTTAAAACAATGTAAAAGAAAGGAGGAGAATTCAGAATTTCATATGGAAAATCTGAGAGAATGGACTGCTATTTATAGCTTCAACCTGTTGAGTTCAAACGAAGAGGTGTAGCTCTTCAGAGGTTAGTTACGTAAAACGGCCATAACGTAAATGGACATTTATGCAAATTAAAACGGGCAGATTTTCCGTTACAAAAAACGGACGGGCAGAGGAAATTTTATTTTCCGTTACAAAAAATGGATAGTTTAGATTTAATATTAATTTTTGTTACAAAAATGGATATTTAATAATATTTTATTAATATTTAATATTAACAAATAAATTTAGTCCAAAAAATTAATCAATCAATCGACCATTTAACCAAATCCAAATCCGAATCTGAAACTGAGTAAGCGACGACGACGACGGCGTGAGGCTTGCCTTCTTCTTAACTCTTTAAGAGCTAGAAGAAGAGCAATTGTATATATACCCATCAAAAGTCTTTTTCTCCTCCAATATGGGACAATGTCCCTTTGTCAAGGAGAGAAACTCAAATATTTCATTTTCCCTCCATTTCCCATTCACCCTCTTTTAAGCTAAAATAAACTTAAAAAACTCAATCCCCCACATGAATAGGGAATGGGTATATCACGGAAATATGCATGAAAAACTGTGTGATGCGTCAGCAGGGATTAATCGCATCTGGATAAGTATGTTTCCCTTTGAACTTTCCATAGTGAACTTATATCGGATATACTCGGTCAATCGATATTAAACCGTCAAACTTTGGGGTATACCTAGACAATCATAAGTCATACAATCAACCCTTAACCTCCTTTGGTTCTCATTATTGTATTCATTTCAGCCATGAACACCCCATGGTACACAAATTAAAACAGGAATATGTAACGACCCGACCAGTCGTTTTGAGCTCCGGCGCGTCATTCAGCAGTTTGAGGCCATGAGCGGCTTCATCTCACGTATATTGACTTGTGTGTATGGTCAGAATTAAAATTCAGGAAGTTTGGAGTCAAATCTAAATGGAAATTCTCATTTTGAAAGCTTAAAATTAAAGAAATGAACTAGGATTAGAATTTTGAGTAAACGACCTCGGAATTGTGATCTGAAAGTTCCAACATGTTCGTATGATGATTTCGGACTTGGGCGTATGTCCGGATTTGGTTTTGGGTAACCCGTGAGCATTTCGGCGTATATTGTGAAAGTTAGTACTTTAGAAGAATTTCATAAATTTAGGTTGGAAGGTGTCACACCTCCTTTTTGCGCGCCCGGCCCCGAAGGGTAAATGCGCGAGGGGAGTTTTTCCAATTTAAGTGACAATATTCGAAATGAGATTATTTATTTAATTCAGAGTCGCCACTTGGGAAAGGTTTGGCTTTTGGTGTCCCAAGTCACCGGTTTATCTTGAATCCCAAATCGAGGAAATTTTCGACTTTTCCGAGTGAAGTCTGCGAACCAGAAATTCTAAGTAAGGAATTCTGTTGACCCGAGGGAAGGTGTTAGGCACCCTCGAATCCCGTGGTTCTAGCACGGTCGCTTAAATTGTTATAATGGCTAAATATCTGATTTAAATATATGTTATGATTTACATGCTTTTATTAAGTTTAAACCGCTTTTATTATTATCATTTATTTTTATAGAATTGCAACGTCATGAAAATGCATCTCGAACTACGTCACAATCAATGCACCCGTGGTCGTCGACACATTCTGACTCCGTTGAGATTTGGATTTGGGTCACATCAATGCGCACCCGAATTTAAGAATATAATTTACTTAAACCGTGCCTAAAGAGTCTAACGCGTTATTATATGGTGGAAAAGCCATGAGATTCACTAAACGGCCTAGCCTGAATTCTAAATATTATGATTATTTATTGAGGGCCCCGCAATTTGCATTTTTATTTGGCGAGGCTCGTCTCTATTTTAGAAAGGATATCCTAAAGTGGCTACATTTCTAATGCATTTGTCCCTAAAACTAAAAGAAAAGGGACATGCTAATTTAACTATATGCTTTTGCCTAATCCGGATTCTTATCAATTTCTGATTAATTATTTACAAAGTGGAGGGATGTCATAACTTGTGAAACATGCTTTAATTGGACAAAGAAATTACATTCGAGATTGACCCAATGTTATACTTGCGTCCAAACGTTTCTTGAATTGAATTTAACTAGACTTATTGAGGCTGAATTTAAGGGAATTAACTACTATGTCTCATTACTCGCGGGGATTCGAACGCGCTTCTATATGCTGCCTAGCGGGTTATGATAAAGGAAAACTAAAAATAAACGAGGAACATTTGTGTAAGGTGGAAATATTCTATTCTATGCATGTCATTAGTTAAACGGGAATCCAGTCAAAAATCTATACCAATTCTCCATGCCTTCTATATACTGTACCATTACATCTTATACTGGCAAACAACTATAAACTAAGATGCAAGAGGCTAAAACTTGATTAAGTATTATCTAACTAATCTTTCATTACTGAATCACACTAATCAATTTATACAACAGAAGTCAATATACCACGAGCATTACAAAACAGACATCTAAATTTTCTTCAAGAACTCCTTTCATTTCATGCTTTTGAACTGTTACAGTTAACACCAAAGTGGGATTTGAAATGTGTACCTGGAAACACTGAAAATGCAAAGGAGAAGAGGAAGAAGATGGGGAAATCAGCAGTAGCAGGAAACAGAATTAACAGTAGCAGCAGGACATAGAATAGCAGCAGCAACAGGGACAGAATAGCAGCAGCAACAAACACACGAAATAATTGAAGTGGGATCAAGACCTCAACTGGGAATACTCAACTAGACCAAGTCTTCGAGTAAAATGACAACAATCAAGCAGACTCAGCTGGGATTTGGAAGAAATCAATGTTGCACAAACAGGTCAAGACTAGTGAAATCAAGATAGCAATCAAAGATGTAATTTCTGATCCTGCCTGTCTGTGTCATCAAAGAGAATTCTTTTCCAGTTTTCTGTTTTCCTCACTTTAATTCTCAAAATGTTCTCCCCTCAAATCACTCTGTTCTTGTCAATGTCTGTTTCTATGTGTGTATGTGTGTATATCTCTCAATCTGTATCACCCTCTCTTTCTTTCAATTTATTCCTCACCGTGTGCCCCTCTCTTTTCTGTGTCCTGTATGTATTTTCCAGCCCCCCTTTTATAAGCCTAAACCTCAGCCCTTTAGCAGCCTGTTAGACCCCAAAAGAACATCCCTCCCATGTGCCCTCTTCTTTTCAGTTCCACTTAGTTATTTAAGTATTAACCCCCATCAATATTCCCTGGCAGATTTACCCTTTAAAAGATTTAATACTTCTTAAACTAAAGCAAAGTATGGGCAGTAGAATATATCTGACAGCATATGCTGTCTAACCATTTTTAAATCAAAAGCCCTTTTATGCAGGAAACAGGCTGTGCACAATGCACATGCTGTGCACAAGTGCACATGCCATCAACTCAGATTTCAATTACAGACCAAGCCTTAGGTTTCTGAAATCATATTAACAACTATAAGTAACTGAACTTGGTTCTTAATTGATTCAGGCAATGTTCAACAGAAG
Organism: Nicotiana tabacum; assembly: GCF_000715075.1. Lineage (NCBI taxonomy): Eukaryota > Viridiplantae > Streptophyta > Magnoliopsida > Solanales > Solanaceae > Nicotiana > Nicotiana tabacum. The sequence continues at coordinate 3,203,615 of NC_134086.1, forward strand.
CAAATCGATTTATTTTTTGTTCAGACAGTTGAAACTAATTGACGACACATGTCGACTCGACTATATTAGTTATAACACATACAATCGTAGCCAAAAATCCGACATTTAACAGTATCAAACAAGGTTCGCATTACATTGACTGAGCAGAATTGTGCTTCGAGGAATCAGTTAATCAGTACAAATTTGGAATTCAACTAATTGCACAACAAATACATACATACATACTATCAGAACAAGTAGAAGAAAGAAACAAATCAAACACAAAGGCTCGGGCAAGGTGGACAGGACACAGTTAATAAAATTCAAAACACCAGATTCCACCAAACATGGACAGTTTTTAGAACAATCACATGGACAAAAACAAATAAAGAAAAGAAAGAAACTCACCTTAAACCTTGAAAAATCAAAACCTTAACTCGGAATCGGACAGACCTTTCTTAAGGCTGAACGGACTTTAATCGAAGTGTTTCTCAGATGAGAAACACTTTGATTAAAGTCCATTAGACCTTAATCTCTTCGGTTGAACGGATATGGACCAGTGACGAAGAATCACAAAGTTCCAAAACTCAGATCTGGGATTTATGCTTCCCTGATCAGATTCGGACCAAACCAAGCATGGTTTGGTCACGAGGGGGGTCTGGGGAGTGTCTGGTGTGAAGCTGGGGTCGGTTGGTGTAAATCGGGTTCCGACTCGAATCTTCAAATGAAGATTCGAGAAGGTGGGATGGGATTCGAGGTGTGTGGTTGGTGGATTTGGGTTCAGGATGGTTAGGAGCATCTATGGTGTTGAGGGTAGGGTCACCGGTGTCCATGCCGCCGGCTTTCATGGTGAAGGATACAGGGGCGGCTCTAGGGTTTGATGGGGAAGATGGTGAAGACGGGAGCTGGGGTATCAGATGGGGGGCAGGGTAAGGTTAAAGGGCTTATATATGGAATGGGTGGGTTGATCTCAGCCGTTGGATCAACTGAAATCAATGGCTTGGATCTAAGGGCTTAGGGGAAACGGTGTCGTTTCAACTAAAGGGGGTTTGGGTTGGTCCGGGTGGAACGGGTCGGGTTTTGTTCGTGGGTATGGGAAATGTGATCTTGGCCGTTGATCAATCTGAGATCAACGGCCCAGATCAGGCTGGATTAAAACGGCGTCGTTTGGACACCCTGGGTATCAACTCGGACTGGACCGGGCAGGCCTGGTTTGGGCATTGTTTGTTTGGGCCAATTTTAACAAATTGGCCCAAATCCGGAAAAAGGAAAGGCCTCTTTTTTTCTCTTTTTTTTATTATAAAAATACAAAACTAAGTAAAATCAAATTAAAATAAACACTTAATACAATTAATTGCACACACATTAAAATAATTCAAAACAGGTAAAAATCAAACAAAACAAAATCACGGACAAAGATGTCTGTTTATGCTTTTCTATTTAACAACCATGTTACGGTTCAGATTATGCATGACACGTACATTTTTTTGTATTTTGTTTTAATAAAGTAAAAATGGGCCAAAGTCATAAACAATTAACGAAGTGCCATGTAAAAATCCCAAAATTGTACAACGGGATCAATTATTGTTATTTTTTATTTCTTTTGGAGCGATTGTCTCTTGAAGCAAAAATCACGTGCTCACAGAAGGCATTTCAGTGTTATAGATGTCCGTTTGAGATTCCGAGCATAGGAATAGACCGTATGGTGATTCTGGAGTTGGGAGCGCGATCGGAAGTGAATTCGGATGTCCGGAGGTCATTTTGAAGTCATTTGGCTAAATATAAAAATTTGAAGGTTTTTGAGAAAATTCGACCGGAAGTGGAAATTTTGATATCGGGGTCGGAATGCGGTTCTGAACGATGGGGCAAGTCCGTAATGTCGAATGTGACTTGTGTGCAAAATTTGAAGTCATTCCGGAATGATTTTGGTAAGGTTTGAGACACTTAGTCTCTTTTAAGGAAGCTTAAGTTGGAAAAGTCAACCGAATATTGACTTATGTGTTAGAGGGCTCGGATTTGAATTCCGATGATTTGGTTAGCTTCGGGGGATGATTTTTGACCTAGGAGTGTGATCAGAAGTAATTTTGGAGGTCCGGTGTAGAATTAGACTTGAATTGGCGAAGTTAGTATTTTGGCGAATTCCGGTTGATAGGTGAGATTTTGATCCGGGAGTCGGAATAGAATTCCGAGAATTGCTGTAGCTTTGTTATGTCATTTGTGATGTGTGTGCAAAATTTCAGGTTATTCGGACATCGTTTGGTCGGGTTTTTGATCGAAAGTGTATTTTCGGAAGTTTTTCGAAACTTAGGCTTGAATTCGATGAGTTTTGGGTAATTTGATGTTGTTTGAGGTGTTTTGATGATTTGAGCAGGTTTTAATGATGTTATGAATTATGTTGGCATTTTTGGTCGGGGTCCCATGAGGCTCGGATAGGTTTTGGAAGAGTTTTTGGAAGATTTTTGCCGTTTTGAGCAAAAGCATGTAATGATCCAAGGGTCCATTTTTAGTTCTAGAGATCCAAATTTGATTTCGAGACTTCCAAAATTTAAATCATGAATTATAGGACTGATCTAGAAATTTTGGTTTAATTTCATCAAGTTGCAATTGGGTTTTTGACGTGAAATGTGAGTTAATTGTTTAACGAGCAAAATGGGTATTGAACTGGGAAAACGAGCTCCGAATTGAGTTTCGATTGAAGGGTTGTGTTCGTATTATTATTTGTGACTCATAGGAAAAAGAATCGTCTACTTCCGAGTTCGTATGATGGAGTTAGAGCCTTTTTAGTGAAAATAAAAGCTACTGCAATTTCTGCTGCTAAGCTGTCTTTGGACAGCAATGTGCAGTCGTGAAGCATACTTCGGAGACCTATATCTTTTGATATACAAGGAATTTTGAGATGATTTAAAAACGAAAATTGTAGATCTTTGTATAATGTTTTTAGAAAGCTAAAGAAATTGTAATTTGGACATTTGTAGAGAAAGTTATGATTGATTAAAGATGACTAGTGGAGCAGTTTCTCCAGAAATTTTCTGATTTCATGGAGCCGATTTAGAAGCTCATATCTCAGGATATATAAAGCGTTATATGGTGTACGACCTATCAGATTAAAGATCTTTGAATCTAGTTTCTAAATCTTCAAACCGTTTGTCATTTGGATATTTATACAAGACGTTATGGGTGTTTAAACAGAAGGTGTCCGACAAGGAGCAATTTTAATAGGATGTACAACTTGTATAGCACAAGTGCAAGGTACAACTCGACGAAGCACGAACAGATTCTTTTAAACACGGATTTGGCTTATTTCTTTCATTTCTTTCATTTGGCTTGGATTATTTTGGAGAGAATTTCAAGGGGGATTTCATCAAGCATCAAAGGTGAGTTGTTTCTACTTATTTCCAAGTTAAATACATGGATTAGAGCTGAAAACTCAAGTAATTTATGGACAAAAATGGTGGTTTAGGGCTTGAAACTTAAGAGAATTAAATGGTGATTTGAGGGGTCAAATGAACTCCGATTTTTATGAATTTGGTATGTATAGACTCGTGGAGAGATAAGGGTCGTATTGATGTAAAAATTTCTGAATTTCGAGACGTGGGCCCGGGGCTCGGGTTTTGCTAATTTCGGGATTTTCGACATTTTTCGAGTCTTTTCGATTGGGTTATATTACCTTAGCCTATTGTAACGTATTCATTGTGGTTTTGACTAGATTCGACGCACGAAGAGGTCGATTCAAGAGGAAAGGGTATTGCAGACTAGTCTACGGCCGGTTAGAGGTGAGTAATAGATGTAAATGCTATTCTGAGGGTTTGAAACCCCGGAATTTCACATCGTAACGCTATATTGAGGCGTGACACGCACTCCATGGCGAGTGCGGGGTCGGATACTACTGGGGATTGTGACTTGGTCCACCCGTGTGATGTTTATACTATACTGATGATTGATACACATACTTCATTGATATTACTGGGCTTGATGCCATGTTTGGGGCCTTGTGCCGATTTTTAAAATCCTTCGAGGATTGATATTACTGCTTAGCATGATTTGCATATCATTTAATTTCAGTCCAAGGTTTTAAATGTTGTTTTGCAAACTCAGCCATAATTTCAAGTGTTGAAAACTTAAATGATATTTTTAAATGTATTCCGGGATGGGAACTTCTGTTTTGTAAATGCCCAAGGGGCTTATTATATTATTTTCTAGACTGATTATAAAGTGACTTGAAACAGTGGTAACAATGACACTGTGTGATATACTTGACACAGTGGTAACAATGACACTGTGTGATATGCTTGAAATAGTGGTAACAATGATACTGGATGATATACTTGAACAGTGGTAACAATGGAACTATATGATATAAATTGGTCAGGTAACAATGGCTGACCGGTCAGGTAACAATGACTGACCAAGATATTGCGCTTGGGCTGTAGGAGCCCCTCCGGAGTCTGTACACACCCCCAGTGAGCGCCGTCGATGATAAATAAATATGGATGGCTCGGGCTGCACGCCGCAGTGGGTACTGGAATGTATCATCATATGCATTGCATTGTATTCATGCATTTGTATCTATACTGTTGTTTAGCTGCTCAGTTCCATATGTTGCTGTATATTTGGATTTTAGCTTACTTTGTGTATTTACTGTGTTTTCTTATCTTCGGATTGTAGTTACTTTTATTACTCACTAGGTCGGAGTACTCACTTTACTCCCTGTACCTTGTGCGCAGATCTAGGGCGGTCTCAGGCTCAGTAGATCCAGTTGATTAGCAGATCCAGCCTCTAGGAGTATCGAGGTAGTTGCACGTCATTCACAGCCATTGATCTTCTCCCTCCTATCCTATCTCTTTATTTCCGCATTATCAGACTTTGGATATACCATGTATTAGGATGATATTCTGTATTCTAGAGGCTCAGATTAGTGACATCGGGTCCTAGTGAGATTATATTGTGTATTTTGTTAAAATCTTCAGTACTTTAATCTTGCTTAATTGATATTTCTTTCCGCTATTTTTGATAAATTGGGTTAAGTGTTGAATAATGGTTGGGCTTGCCTAGTAGTGTGCTGGGCGCCATCACGACCGGGATTTGGGTCGCGACAAGTTGGTATCAGAGCCTAGGTTACTTGGTCTCACGAGTCATGAGCTGGTTTAGTAGAGTCTCGCGGTTCGGTACGGAGACGTATGTACTTATCCTCGGGAGGCTGCAGAACCTTTAGGAAAACTTCACATTCTTGAATTCTTATCGTGCGTCCTCGATTCAGCTTGAAAAGAAACTTTTGAAATTCCTTCCGCGTGATCGTATGCACCAACGGGCGCTCAGTATCAGATGTGTCTCGATGGCTTTTGATTCCCTGATCGAGGGGCGAGGTGTAATCTCTGTGAGTTTGAAGTTAGACCAGTCAGGAGGACTTGAGGCCAAATCTTTGCCAATGGCTTGAGCACTGAGGTGTTGATTTTGTGAGCAAGTGTTTTGAACTCATATGTTCATTATTGTCCTTGTTAGCCGGAATGGCGGTTGGATATCCACGTGATGAGTATGTTAGTGTTGCGAGGTGTATTTTTATGACTTAGTAGTGGCGAAGAAGCCTACTGGATAGTAGATGAACTGTTAAGTGATTCGTTTCTTATTGTGATTTGTTGAGTAGCTCGAGTTATGGGCGCGTGAAGAATATTTTTCGTGTCTCCTAGTTAGATAAGTCTGGGAGCTGAGATCGCTTCCGTAAATGTATTATGACGAAATCGTTGAGTCAAGGAGACCACCTCGAAGGTCGAAAATATTAAAGGAAGAATATGTTCCTGCTTGATTGAATAGCCCAATAATGGAGGGTCGAAGGGTATTTTCTATGTGTTATGATTCAAATAGGTGCAACGCATGTCCATGTATCAATTTAGATTTATGTAATTGATATGCATTGTGATGCTTTGTCAAGTTGTGGATGTGTTGTTAGGATGGTTTTGGTGATTCTCTGGCAGGTGGATAGGACCAATTACAAAGGAGGCTCTGCCAAAATTTTTGAAAAATTTAGGACTTAGTAAGTGGGCTTAGCTGTTGTGTGAGTAAATGCAAGAATTGCAGAAGAGTTAAAATTCCAGATGATTCGTGTTTCCAAGAGCTTATGATGGAGTGAGTTTAATCTCACCATGATATTACGACAGCAATAGAGTATATGTGTTGTAATTTATGGCTTCGAGCCAAGTTGGGGAGCTTGCTGTTGATTAGCTGATTGCACGGTTTATTACCTGCGTGAATTCTGGTTATTGGCGTATTGGTGGGTTATTGCAGCTACGGAAAAGGACCATGAGTGGTAATTTGAGTAAATGAATTGTTGGATGCATGCTATGGTTAGCCTTATTGGCTCATGTTCAGACTTGAGGGAAGATTCATGATTTATGCCTCGTATAGGTGCAGGCTTCGAGGGAAGTGATCCCTCTAGGTGCTTTATCAAGAGGGTATTCATATGTTATAAAATTCAGTAGAGTTGGTTGCATTCGGGGCCAAGTCAGAGCTGGGTGGCTCTCAATAGCGGTCCTAGTTAATTCAAGAGGTAAAGTGTGGTGCCTAATGATTTTGAGTCTATAAGTACAGTTAAGAGTCAAGCTTTTGAAGCAGATTATGAAGAAAGGCACATAATGTTCTATGATGTTTTGACTTGCGGTGTAGCATTTGAGAGACATGAAATGGTCATGGTATTTGAGACAGTATGGTCTCGTGATTTAAGGTCACTCGGGGTGAGTTTGGTTGAAATAAGTTAGGTGTTAATGGGAGATATTATTATTTCTAAGGCAATCAAGGATAAATTGGAAGGAAGTAGATTGATTAGCCATAGGTGAGTTGGTATACTGGTGTCAGTGATCGGTTCGTCCAGCGTGATCGAGTTATGCATGTGAGGCTTGTTGGCCGCAGTGATTGATGTTATTCTGAAGCATGCTTTTGTTAGGGCCTATTATGAGTAGGCGGATCCCAGAAAGTGTTAAGGTGGCTTGGACAACTACTTAGAGATTGGCATATTCGACGATTATGAGGATTCGCCTGTATGATGCTATAGTTCTCCTGAAGTGAGTTAAATGGAAAGTCTTATGTGATGAAGTATTAGCCTATCGGCGGTTCCAGAGTTGTGATGGAAATCGCGTCTATCGTATATTGGCACGTGAGGTGCAGTGAGTGGTATGGAATTTGAAGTAAGGACCAAGGTTGCAGTTTGGTCAATGACTGTGATGTCACAATCTCGGATGAGCAGTATATGAGTTTCAGTGTTTTGAGTAAGATGGGTATTGACGTCAGTATCACCTGAGGTCGGTATTCTGTGAGAAAGGCTTTGCATCCTGGTTAGGGATTCTTGATCGCTTTTCAGCGTTAGTGCAGCTGGTGGTTTGGATGTGCAGACCCGTTAATTATTTCGGAAGATGGTGGGAGCTTGTCCCACAGGAATATTGTATAAGTGTGACATGTAGTCACTTGATTAATTAGAAATTTAAACCAAGTATGAGGATTTTGGTAATATCATCCATTTGAGAAATTATGCCTGGAGGGCACTCTGTTTATTGGGTTATGGACCTGTGAAAGATTATTGGCCTAGCTTGGCACGATCAAGATCGACTTGAGGTCGGTGGATAGATTTAAATGTGGAAGTGAGCCTTACGTCAGGCCAGTTGTGTTTATTTCAGCAATGTGCTCTTTATGGAAGGATAGTCGCAGTCTTATTTCGTGGTCAGTTAATTCATGTAAAGATATATTGCATTGTATGAGTTGTGAGACGGCTTGGTAAATTCCTTATGTGTTGAGGTTTCGCTCAGCGGTGATGTTATATGAGCAGGATGAGACTTAGATCATGTATCGCACCTCAGTTGTGCTTGAGTTTGTAGCCTATAGCGCTATATGTTTCCTTGGGAATGATATTATGCACCTTAGTGTGTTTATGACCGATGTTCGGTATTTTGATATGATGAGCTATTCAACTCAACGTATATCTCCTTATGTGAGTTCTATATGTGGATCGGGTGGCACACCGCCATGGGTATATTGTTTGGATCGGGTTGCACGCCGCAACATTGTGATGTTCAGTTCAGTGCCCATATTTGCTTTTGTGTGTTCTGTTTTCCTGTTTTCTGAGGAAGTCTATGTTAGTGTGCGAGTTGAGTAGTTCCTTCTAGAGTTCGCCTTCCTTTTGTAACGCGTTCGAATTGATAGCATACTGGCACATTGTGGCGCCTTGTGGGATTTTTGATTATGTTTTAGGTGGCTTATTGCCTGAGCAGTTCGTACTAGGTGAGACGAGGTTACTAGATTTGGGGTCAGTACAAACTGATTATATGAAGTATATTATAGAGCAAAGATCATTCTTTGGTTTGGGACAAGGTAATGGAACTTGTCAGGAGTGTAGATCCAATGAATTGTTGATTCAGCAGTTGGTTGTGAATTTCGGCACATCTCTTCAGTCATATCGGTGTTGAAAAAAAAATATAAAAAAAAACTAGAGCAAGACCTGTGTAGATCATGAGATGCAATGGGAGCATCAGATTCGTGGAATTTCGACCATTATGTTTAAAGAATGTTATTGTGGTTCTATGAGTAAGTGATGCAAAGTGTGAATTCAGCAAAGTTATGAAGTCATGTTTGGGTACAGCGTGTGGAGATTGATATGGTGGTCGTATGATGGAAACAGGCTTGGCAGGGAAATTCAGGATGTTGGAATTGGGCCTAATGGCTTATTTGCTTGAATAATAAGTATATCTACAGAATTATCGAGCTAATGTGCTCAACGAAGTAGTGGTAGCATGGGAAGGAGCATGATGTGTTAAACAAGTGATTTTGGACTACTTCAGTGTAGTTCTCAGCACGTTCGAGGACGAACGTATGTTTAAGTGGGGGAGATTGTAACGACCCGATCGGTCATTTTGAGCTCCGGCGCGTCATTCAGCAGTTTGAGGACATGAGCGGCTTCATCTCACGTATATTGACTTGTGTGTATGGTTAGAATTAAAATTCAGGAAGTTTGGAGTCAAATCTAAATGGAAATTCTCATTTTGAAAGCTTAAAATTGAAGAAATGAACTAGGATTAGAATTTTGAGTAAACGACCTCGGAATTGGGATCTGAAAGTTCCAACATGTTCGTATGATGATTTTGGACTTGGGCGTATGTCCGGATTTGGTTTTGGGTAACCCGTGAGCATTTCGTCGTATATTGTGAAAGTTAGTACTTTAGAAAATTTCATAAATTTGGGTTGGAAGGCATTTCAGTGTTATAGATGTCCGTTTAGGATTCCGAGTCTAGGAATAGATCCGTATGGTGATTCTGTAGTTGGGAGCACGATCGGAAGTGAATTCGGATGTCCGGAGGTCATTTTGAAGTCATTTTGCTAAATATAGAAATTTGAAGGTTTTTGAGAAAATTCGACCGGAAGTGGAAATTTTGATATCGGGGTTGGAATGAGGTTCCGAACGATGTAGCAAGTCCGTAATGTCGAATGTGACTTGTGTGCAAAATTTGAAGTCATTCCGGAATAATTTTGGTAAGGTTTGAGACACTTAGTCTCTTTTAAGGAAGCTTAAGTTGGAAAAGTCAACCGAATATTGACTTATGTGTTAGAGGGCTCGGATTTGAATTCCTATGATTCAGTTAGCTTCGGGGGATGATTTGTGACTTAGGAGTGTGATCAGAAGTAATTTTGGAGGTCCGATGTAGAATTAGGCTTGAATTGGCGAAGTTAGTATTTTGGCGAATTCCGGTTGATAGGTGAGATTTTGATCCGAGAGTTGGAATGGAATTCCGAGAACTGCTGTAGCTTTGTTATGTCATTTGTGATATGTGTGCAAAATTTCAGGTCATTCGGACATCGTTTGGTCGGGTTTTTGATCGAAAGTGTATTTTCGGAAGTTTTTCGAAACTTAGGCTTGAATTCGATGAGTTTTGGGTAATTTGATGTTGTTTGAGGTGTTTTGATGATTTGAGCAGGTTTTAATGATGTTATGAATTATGTTGGCATTTTTGGTCGGGGTCCCATGAGGCTCGGATAAGTTTTGGAAGAGTTTTTGGAAGATTTTTGCCGTTTTGAGCATAAGCATGTAATGATCCAAGGGTCCATTTTTAGTTCTATAGATCCAAATTTGATTTTGAGACTTCCAAAATTTAAATCATGAATTATAGGACTGATCTGGAAATTTTGGTTTAATTTCATCAAGTTGCGATTGAGTTTTTGACGTGAAATGTGAGTTAATTGTTTAATGAGCGAAATGGGTATTAAACTAGGCAAACGAGCTCCGAATTGAGTTTCGATTGAAGGGTGTGTTCGTATTATTATTTGTGACTCATAGGAAAAAGAATCGTCTACTTCCGAGTTTGTATGATGGAGTTAGAGCCTTTTTAGTGAAAATAAAAGCTGCTGCAATTTCTGCTGCTAAGCTGTCTTTGGACAGCAACGTGCAGTCGTGGAGCGTACGTCGGAGACCTATATCCTTTGATATACAAGGAATTTTGAGATGATTTAAAAACGAAAGTTGTAGCCCTTTGTATCTGGTTTCCAGAAAGATAAAGAAATTGTAATTTGAACATTTGTAGAGAAAGTTATGATTGATTAAAGATGACTCGTGGAGCAGTTTCTCCAGAAATTTTCTGATTTCATGGAGCCGATTTAAAAGCTCATATCTCAGGATATATAAAGAGTTATATGGTGTACAACCTATCAAATTAAAGATCTTTGAGTCTAGTTTCTAAATCTTCAAATCGTTTATCAATTGGATATTTATACAAGACGTTATGGGTGTTTAAACAGAAGGTGTCCGACAAGGAACAATTTTAATAGGATGTACAACTTGTATAGCACAAGTGCAAGATACAACTCGATGAAGCACAGGCAGATTCTTTTAAACACGGATTTGGCTTATTTCTTTCATTTCTTTCATTTGGCTTGGATTATTTTGGAGAGAATTTCAAGGGGGATTTCATCAAGCATCAAAGGTGAGTTGTTTCTACTTATTTCCAAGTTAAATACATGGATTAGAGCTGAAAACTCAAGTAATTTATGGACAAAAATGGTGGTTTAGGGCTTGAAACTTAAGAAAATTAAATGGTGATTTGAGGGGTCAAATGAACTCCAATTTTTATGAATTTGGTATGTATAGACTCGTGGCGAGATAAGGGTCGTATTGATGTAAAATTTTTTGAATTTCGAGACGTGGGCCCGGGGCTCGGGTTTTGCTAATTCGGGATTTTCGACATTTTTCGAGTCTTTTCGATTGGGTTATATTCCCTTAGCCTATTGTAACGTATTCATTGTGATTTTGACTAGATTCGACGCGCGAAGAGGTCGATTCAAGAGGAAAGGGCAAGGGCATAGCGAGCTAGAGGTGAGTAATAGATGTAAATGCTATTCTGAGGGTTTGAAACCCCGGACTTTCACATCGTAACGCTATATTGAGGCGTGACACGCACTCCATGGCGAGTGCGGGGTCGGATACTACTGGGGATTGTGACTTGGTCCACCCCGTGTGATGTTTATACTATACTGGTGATTGATACACATACTTCATTGATATTACTGGGCTTGATGCCATGTTTGGGGCCTTGTGCCGATTTGTAAAATCCTTCGAGGATTGATAGTACTGCTTAGCATGATTTGCATATCATTTAATTTCAGTCCAAGGTTTTAAATGCTGTTTTGCAAACTCAGCCATAATTCCAAGTGTTGAAAACTTAAATGATATTTTTAAATATATTCCGGGCTGGGAAATTCTGTTTTGTGAATGCCCAAGGGGCTTATTATATTATTTTCTGGACTGATTATAAAGTGACGTGAAACAGTGGTAACAATGACACTGTGTGATTTGACTTGAAACAGTGGTAACAATGACACTGTGTGATATACTTGGAATAGTGGTAACAATGACACTGGATGATATACTTGAACAGTGGTAACAATGGCACTGTATGATATAAATTGGTCAGTTAACAATGGCTGACCGGTCAGGTAACAATGACTGACCAAGATATTGTGCTTGGGCTGTAGGAGCCCCTCCGGAGTCTGTACACACCCCCAGTGAGCGCCGTCGACGATAAATAAATATGGATGGCTCGGGCTGCACGCCGCAGTGGGTACTGGAATGTACCATCATATGCATTGCATTGTATTCATGTATTTGTATCTATATTGTTATTTAGCTGCTCAGTTCCATATGTTGCTGTATATTTTGATTTTAGCTTACTTTGTGTATTTACTGGGTTTTCTTATCTTCGGACTGTAGTTACTTTTATTACTCACTGGGTCGGAGTACTCACTTTACTCCCTGCATCTTGTGTGCATATCTAGGGCAGTCTCAGGCTCAGTAGATCCAGCCTCTAGGAGTATCGAGGTAGCTGCACGACGTTCGCAGCCATTGATCTTCTCCCTCCTATCCTATCTCTTTATTTCCGCATTATCAGACTTTGGATATACCATGTATTAGGATGATATTCTGTATTCTAGAGGCTCAGATTCGTGACACCGGGTCCTAGTGAGATTATATTGTGTATTTTGTTAAAATCTTCAGTACTTTAATCTTGCTTAATTGATATTTCTTTCCGCTATTTTTGATAAATTGGGTTAAGTGTTGAATAATGGTTGGGCTTTTCTAGTAGTGTGTTGGGCGCCATCACGACCGAGATTTGGGTCGTGACAGAGGATATGCTCAGTGATATGAGGTCGAGGTCCTGAAATACTTTATATGCCACGAGGTGACGGATAGTTTGGATTTAATATTAATTTTCTGTTGCAAAAATGGATATTTTATAATGTTACATTAATATTTACTATTAAAAAATAAATTTAGTCCAAAAAATTAATAAATCAATCATTTGACCAAATCCAAATCCGAATCCGAAGCCGAGCGACCGACGACGACGGTGCGAGGCTTGCCTTCTTCTTAACTCTTTAAGAGCTAGAAGAAGAGCAAATGTATATATACCCATCAAAAGTCATTTCTTCCTCCAATATGGGACAATGTCCCTTTGTCAAAGAGGGAAACTCAAATATTTCATGTTCCCTCCATTTTCCTTTCACCCTCTTTTAAGCTAAAATAAGCTTTAAAAAATCAACAATTCCCCACATGAATGGGGAATGGCTATATCACAGAAATATGCGTGAAAACTGTGTCATTCGAAAGCAGGGATTAATCGCATCTGGATAAGTAGGTTTCTCTTTGAACTTTTTGTAGTGAACTTATATCGGACATACTCGATCAATCGGTAGATTTGATATTTTTGAACCGTCGAACTTTGGTGTATACCTAGACAATCATAAGTCACACAATCAACCCTTAACCACGTTTGGTTCTCATTGTTGTGTTCGTTTCATCCATGATCACCGCCTGGTACGCAAATTAAAACAGGCAGATTTTTCGCTACAAAAAATGGACGGGAAGAGGAAGCTTTATTTTCCGTTACAAAAAATGAATAGTTTGTATTTAATATTAATGTCCGTTACAAAAACAGATATTTAATAATATTATGTTAATATTTACTATTAATAAATAAATTTGGTCCAAAAAATTAATCAATCAATCGATCATTTGACCAAATCCGAAGCCGAAGCCGAGTGAGCGAAGACGACGACGACGCGAGGTTTGCCTTCTTCCTAACTCTTTAAGAGCTAGAAGAATAGCAATTGTACATATACCCATCAAAAGTCTTTTCCTCCTCGAATATGGGACAAGGTCCCTTTGTCAAGGAGGGAAATTCAAATATTTTATTTTTCCTCAATTTCTCATTCACCCTCTTTTAAGCTAAAATAAGCTTTAAAAACTCAAGAATCCCTCACATGAATGGGGAATGGCTATATCACGAAAATATGCATGAAAAATTGTGTGATTCGCAAGTAAGGATTAATCGCATCTGGATAAGTCAGTTTCCCTTTGAACTTTCTGTATTGAACTTATGTCGAAACTCGGTCAATTGGTAGATTTGATATCATTGAACCGTCGAACCTTAGTGTATACCTAGACAACCATAAGTCAAACAGTCAACCCTTAACTGTCTTTGGTTCTCATTGTTGTATTCGTTTCAGCCATGAACACCGTCTGGTATGCAAATTAAAATGGGCATATTTTCCGTTACAAAAAAACGGACGAGCAGAGGAAACATTATTTCCCGTTTCAAAAAACAGATAGTTTGGATTTAATATTAATTTTTCTTTACAAAAATAGATATTTAATAATGTTACGCTAATTTACTATTAATAAATAAATTTGATCCAAAAAATTAATCAATCAATCGATCATTTGACCAAATCCAAATCCGAAGTCGAAGCCGAGCGAGCGACGACGATAACGACGCGAGGCTTGCCTTATTCTTAACTATTTAAGAGCTAGAAGAAGAACAATTGTATATATACCCATCAAAAGTCTTTTCCTTCTCTAATATAGGACAATGTCCCTTTGTCAAGGAGGGAGACTCAAATATTTTATTTTTCCTCCATTTCTCATTCACCCTCTTTTAAGCTAAAATAAGCTTAAAAACTCAATAATGCCCCACATGAATCGGGTATGGCTATATCACGAAAATATGCATGAAAAACTGTGTGATTCGCAAGCAAGGATTAATTGCATCTGGATAAGTAGGTTTCCCTTTGAACTTTCCGTATTGAACTTATGTCGAAACTCGGTCAATTGGTAGATTTGATATCTTTGAACCGTCGAACCTTAGTATATACATAGACAACCATAAGTCAAACAATCAACCCTTAACTGTCTTTGGTTCTCATTGTTGTGTTCGTTTCAGCCATGAACACCGTCTGGTATGCAAATTAAAATGGGCATATTTTCCGTTACAAAAAAACGGACGGGCAGAGGAAACTTTATTTCCCGTTTCAAAAAACGGATAGTTTGGATTTAATATTAATTTTTCTTTACAAAAATAGATATTTAATAATATTACACTAATTTACTATTAATAAATAAATTTGATCCAAAAAATTAATCAATCAATCGATCATTTGACCAAATCCAAATCCGAAGCCGAAGCCGAAGCCGAGCGAGCGACGACGATAACGACACGAGGCTTGCCTTCTTCTTAACTATTTAAGAGCTAGAAGAAGAGCAATTGTATATATACCCATCAAAAGTCTTTTCCTTCTCTAATATAGGACAATGTCCCTTTGTCAAGGAGGGAAACTCAAATATTTCATTTTTCCTCTATTTCTCATTCACCCTCTTTTAAGCTAAAATAAGCTTAAAAACACAATAATTCCCCACATGAATCGGGGATGGCTATATCACGAAAATATGCATGAAAAATTGTGTGATTCGCAAGCAAGGATTAATTGCATCTGGATAAGTAGGTTTCCCTTTGAACTTTCCGTAGTGAACTCCTGTCGGATATACTCGGTCAATCGGTAGATTTGATATCTTTGAACCGTCAAACTTTGGTATATACCTAGACAACCATAAGTCACACAATCAATCCTTAACCGTCTTTGGTTCTCATTGTTGTGCTCGTTTCAGCCATGAATACTGCCTGGTTTTATAAGTGCATAGAGAATTAGCTTTACAAATTCTCCCTGAAGCAGCTAACACTCCACACTTACATAGGTGATTCTTAAACTTGTCATCCCGTAGATACACTATTTGATATACCCTGTATCAAATTTAGAAATTATTTAAAAGCCTTAATGCTTTATTCTTGGTACTGAACATTATCTCATCACGAGAATGCACCAAAATTTTAGTTGACAATGTTGAACCGTCATTAATGACTTTGTTTGATCTCCTTGAACTTAGATCTTAGGATCTCCAGTCTTCTAGGTAAAGTTACCGTCATAATGACTTGTTCTCGGCCATAGTCCTATTCCCCTCGATGATTTCTCAACTACCTCTCTAATTAGGCCTTTTGAAAGTGTATCCGACACTTTATCACTTGACTTTACATAGTCAATCGTAATAATTCCTCTAGAGAGTAATTGCCTAACAGTTTGATGTCTTCGTCGTATATGACGAGATTTACCGTTATACATAACGCTCCCAGCCCTTCCAATTGTCGCTTGACTATCACAATGTATGCATATTGGTGCCAATGGTTTGAGACAAATGGAATGTCTTCCATAAAATTTCGGAGCCATTCAGCTTCTTCACCGGCTTTATCTAAGGCTATGAACTCAGCCTCCATTGTAGAGCGGGCAATACAAGTTTGGTTGGACGACTTCCAAGATACCTCTCCTCCACCAATAGTGAATATATATCCACTTGTGGACTTAGAATCAGTTGAATCGGTGATCCAATTTGCATCACAGTATCCCTCCATCACTGCAGAATACTTAATTTACTGTAGTGCAAAACAAAGTCCTAGGTATGGTTTAAATACCCCAAAACTCATTTCATTGCCATCCAATGAGATTGGCCTGGACTGCTCGTATATTGACTCAATTTACTTATAGCACAAGCTATATCTGGTCGTGTACAATTCATGATATACATTAAACATCCCAACACACGAGCATAATCCAATTGTGATATGCTTTGGCCTTTGTTCTTTGCTAGTGCAAGATTCATGTCAATTGGAGTCTTTGCAACTTTAAAATCTAAGTGCTTGAATTTTTCAAGTACTATCTTAATATAATGAGATTGTGACAATGTCAGACCTTGAGGATTCTTATGGATCTTAATGCCCAAAATTAAATCAGCAACTCCTAAGTCCTTCATATCAAACTTGCTAGTTAACATACGCTTAGTAGCATTTATGTTGGTAATGTCATTACTCATTATCATCATATCATCCAGGTATAAGCAATCAATTACTATGTGATTTAGAACATTTTTAATGTACACACATTTATCACATTCATTTATCTTAAAACATTTGACAATATTGTTTGGTCAAATTTCGCATGCCATTGTTTGGGTGGGTGTTTTAGTCCGTAAAGGGACTTAACAAGTCTACATACCTTCTTTTCTTTACCTGTAACCACAAATCCTTCAGGTTGTTCCATGTAGATTTCTTCCTCCAAATCTCCATTTAAGAAGGCCGTCTTAATGTCCATTTGATGAATTTCAAGCCCATAAATTGCAGCTAATGCTACTAACATTCGTATGGACGTAATTTTTGTAACTGGAGAATATGTATCAAAATAGTCAAGACCTTCTCGTTGTCTATACCTAGCTTTGACCACAAGTCTTGCGTTATATTTATCAATAGTGCCATCATCTTACATTTTCCTCTTAAAAATCCATTTAGAACCCAACGGTTTATTTCCAGGAGGAAGATTAACCAATTCCCATATATGGTTGATCAATATGGATTCTATTTCACTATTGAATGACTCTTTCCAAATAATGATTCCAAAGAAGATAGAGCTTCTTTAGATGTTCGAGGCTCATTTCCAATAAGAAAGTCACAAAATCTGGTCCAAATGAAGTAGATATTTTTTGACATTTACTTCGTCTTGGATCTTCCTGATTAAATGTACTTTCTTTTGTTTATTCCCGAGGTCGTTTAGATCCTTCACCAATCAATTCACATTCCTTTTTATAAAGATATATATATTTTCAAAGAACTCAGCATTATCTGATTCTATAACCGTATTATTATGAGTGTCGGAATTTTCTGATTTATGAACCAGAAATTGATATGCTTTACTATTGGTCGCATATCCTATAAAAACACAATCAACGGTTTTCGGTCCTATTTTTACCCTTTTGGATTTAGGAACTTGCACTTTTGCCAAATACCCCCACACTTTAAAATAATTCAGATTCGGCTTCATTCATTTCCATTTTTCATATGAAATTGATTGCATTTTGCTATGGGGTACTCGATTTAGTATCCGGTTAGCCGTAAGAATGGCTTCCCCCCACAAATTCTGTGGCAAACCATAACTTATCAACAATGCGTTCATCATTTTCTTTAATGAATGATTCTTTCTTTCCGCAATCCCATTGGATTGGGTCATGTAAGGGGATGTTGTTTGATGAATAATTCCATATTCTAAATATATTTCTTCAAAAGGAGATTCATATTCACCACCCCTATCATTTCTTATCATTTTGATTTTCTTGTTAAATTGTGTATCAACTTCATTTTTTGTATTGCTTGAATGTGTCTATTGCTTCATCTTTACTATTAAGTAAGTAAACATAGCAATATCAAGTACTGTCGTCATTAAAAGTTATGAAATACTTCTATCCACTGCGAGATGTGTAGACATGTGATTTTTGACCCTCCCCAAGTTCTTTTATATATTAGCGTAAAATATTTAATTTAGGCATAATATAGATATTTTAAGTAATTTTGACTCTTTCACTTTATTTTAGTACAAGAAAACAAAAATTACAACAAAAAAATAATAATAATATAATAATAAGTTCATTAATATTTGTAATCATTTTTAATCCAAAAGAAAAATATAAAAATAGTATCGTATTTTTATTTTTAATATAATGTTTGAAAATACAAAAAAAAATAGATTTGTTTTAATGGTTAGTTTTGTTTTAATAAATTGTTTTAATAGTAGGACTAATTAATAAATGAGCGCGTATTTTTAATCTCATTCACGGCAAAAGAATAGAGCTGAGGCTCGAGCAACCCAGCTTTAGGCCTAATTTTGGACCTAGCCCACAATTGCCAAGCCCATAACTCCTAAGCCCACACCCCTTAACCTAAAAACCCTACCCAAAAACCCTAGACTCTACACTATAAAAACAAGCCTAAAAGACTAAACAAAGAACGAAAAAAGTGCTGGGGAAGGAACGCAGCTTCGCATAAAATAAAGAAACGAAGAGAGAAGCTGGGAAAGAACGCAGCTGAAGGCTGCACAAAAACAAAAAAAAAACGAAAGAGGAGCTGGGAAAATCTGCATGAAAACAAACAACCCCACCCCCTGCACATCATCTTCCCCGTAGCACCCCACCTCCAAACGCCGACCAAGCTGCACAACACAAAGACAACACCCCTTCACGTCGTCATCTTCTTCGACGGACGTCGAGAACCAGCCATCTTCTCTACACATGCCCACAGCCATATACAGAAAAGAGAGTGGTTGCTCACCCAGAAATCTCTCGTTGTCTCTTGGAATCGCCGATGACCAGCTACGACCACAACGACCTCATCCCTTGCTTTTCCCACTTTGTTTCACTGCTGAACGCTCCGGCGACAGATCCGGCTAGATGTTACATCTTTCGGGGATTTTTCATTAAAACGACATAGTTTCATCTGAGTCGAGCTTTCCGGTTTGAGGTTTCGTCGATAGTTTGTTCGCTTGTTCATCGGGTAAGAACCTTTAGTTCCTTTAATCTTCAATTAAAATGCTTCAAGCTTGTTGAATATTCAGGTTCATGTTTTGTGTTGATTTATCTTTTATTCTTTCAATAGACCTCAAAGTTAGTTGTTATAAATTGGATTTACGTTTATGTGGTAAATGAGGCTTGTTATCGTCGCTTTTCTGATTTGAGAAATGAAACATATACAGTTTCGAAATTTCGCTTCTGCTTGTGAGGACTTTGATATATGTTATACCGGGAGATTTTCAAGTTTGTTGCGAGCCGCTGTGTGTTAAAATTGCTACTTGCTAAATGTCACGGCATACTTGAGCAGACATCCATTTACTGCGGCTGCATTAGCAGTTATCCACACTCGGTTCAAATTTATTATCGTGTATGTTGCTTTATTGATTGATATAAGAAATGATAAGTGTAGTTCTCCTTAGCTCGTGGAGAGTTTGTTTGAGTTTATCGACTGAGTTTCAAGTTTGTAATTACATTTGGTTTAACATTCCTGTTGAGATCGAGTCCTGTTACAGCGCATGCTCGCTGAATCCGTTGGATCCGTTTGTTTTCTTTGGGGTTGCTGAACTCCGTTCGATTCGAACGTCTTCACCTGAAAGGTCACACTTCAAACTTTACTTTTCCTCTGACCTTCAGATTTTGTGTCATGAATGTTGATATTGTTTGTTTGATTTCTCCTGCTGATACGCTCATGCTCATTATTTCGGAATTGGTATATCAAATGGGTATTTTAAGATTGTATGGTTGTTTGTCTTTTCTTTTATGGAGTACTGTGAGAAGTTGGTTCATTAATTTCATACAGGTATTTGATCCTTGGTCTTTTCATTATTAGCATAATATTGGATTAGTGAAAGTTATTAATGGATTAATAAGAGGGTTGGTTCGCTGATTAGTTTATCTTGATTTGGTTGGTGATTTTGTACATTAATGTAAAAGAAATATTTGGGCCATAAGGTTTATAGGAGGAATCAATTTACTCTGGACCATTTGAGAAGTCAAGCAATTATTTAGGCTACTTAGTACTTGGCCCAGTGATTAAAGAAGGTCCAAACTGCCTTCCTTTTAAAATGAATTCGGCATTATATTTGATTAAGAGTCAATTTCATAGACATTTGGTTGAACCTTACTTCTTTGAACATCGGTCAAGACATGGCCCTCACATTAATATTAACTCAGTATAGAAAACACCTTTAAACATCCGTATTTTCTTTAGGTGCATTTTAAATAATTCATCATAGCTACGGGTACGGTTCCCGTGACGTAGCTGTGGTACCTAATTCCTAAACTCGGGTGTGCATTGATGCGACCCAAATCTAAATCTCGACGAAGTCGAAATATGTAGATAACTACGGGTGCATTGATTGCGACGTGGTTCGAAACGCGTTTTCATGACGTCGCAATTCTTTAAAAATAATGATAAAAAGCGGTTCAAAATTAATAAAAGGCACATAAGCTAGCATGTATTAAAATCAGATAAAATTAAATACAACAGTTAAGCGACCGTGCTAGAACCACGGAGCTCGGGAATGCCTAACACCTTCTCCCGGGTTAACAGAATTCCTTACTCGGATTTCTGGTTCGCGGACTATTAACAGAGTCATAAATTTCCTCGGTTCGGGATCCAACCGGTGACTTGGGACACCATTAATCTCCCAAGTGGCGACTCTGAATGATTAATAATCAAATCTCGTTGCGATTGTTCTTTAATTGGAAAAACTCCTTTACGCCCTTCTTCCGGGGGGTGGTAGTGAAAAAGGAGGTGTGACAAGATGGTATTGACTTCAT
Organism: Nicotiana tabacum; assembly: GCF_000715075.1. NCBI lineage: Eukaryota > Viridiplantae > Streptophyta > Magnoliopsida > Solanales > Solanaceae > Nicotiana > Nicotiana tabacum. The sequence goes on from NC_134086.1 coordinate 3,224,616, forward strand.
GTCACAAATATCTGTATGAATTAAGTCTAAAGGATTTGAATTCCTTTTAACTGAATTATAAGGATGTTTAACATACTTAGATTCCACACATATTTGACATTTTGATTTGTCGCATTCAAACTTAGGCAATACTTCCAAATTAATCCTTTTCCGTAAGATTTTATAATTGATATGTCCCAAACGTATATGCCAATTTGACTCAAGTAAGTAAGAAGAAGCTGATATTTTATTATTTTCAACGACCATTACATTCAGTTTGTAAAGGCTTTCAGTGAGGTAATCTTTTCCTACAAACATCTCATTCTTACTTATTACAACCTTATCAGATACAAAACACACTTAAACCCCTTCTTAACTAGAAATCCAGCATAGACTAAGTTCTTCCTAATCTCGAAAATATGAAGAACGTTGTTCAGAGTCACCACCTTGCTATAAGTCATTTTTAGAAATATCTTGACATATCCTTCAATTTTGGCCGTTGCAGAATTTCCCATAGAAAGTGTCTCTTCGGGTCCAACAGGAGCATATGGAGAAAATATTTCTTTAACAGCACAAACATGGCGAGTGGCTCCAGAATCAATCCACCACTCCTTAGGATTTCCCACCAGGTTGCATTTAGAAAGCATAGCACACAAGTCATTAACATCTTCGTACTTTTCAACCATGTTTGCTTGACCCTTCTTCTTGTCTTTCTTTGGAGCACGACAATTTGTAGATTTGTGTCTAGCTTTCCCATAGTTGTAGCAATTTTCATTGAATCACTTCTTTCTTGGGTTGCTTTTCGGTCCAGAAGCCTTCTTCCTCTTTCTATTATTTTGAGGAGCATCCTCAACAACGTTTGCTCTCATTATTGTTGAGTTTCCACGGCCTTTCTTTTCAGCAGCTTTGTTGTCCTCTTCGATTCTCAACCGAACAATTAGATCTTCAAGCGACATCTCCTTGCATTTGTGTTTCAAGTAGCTTTTGAAGTCCTTCCACAAAGGAGGCAACTTCTCAATCATCGCTGCAACTTGGAATGCTTCATTGATGACATGACTTTCAATGAAAATTCTGTTAGTAAAAACAATATAATTAAAACTTTCAACATCAGTATTAAATTGACATATACCTTCAGCAAGGAGATCATTAATAATCACTTGTAATTCCTGGACTTGGGTAATAACAGACTTGCTATCTACCATTTTGTAGTCCAAAAATTTAGCGGCAACGAATTTCTTTAACCCGACATCTTCCGTTTTGTATTTCCTTTCAAGAGCAATCCACAATTCTTTTGGCATCTCCACATTACTGTAAACGTTATACAGATCATCCTCCAGTCCGCTAAGAATGTAATTCTTGCATAGAAAATCAGAATGCTTCCACGCCTCAGTCACGAGAAAGCATTCATTGTTTGGAGTTTCATCGAGCAGAACATGAACATCTTCCTTAATGAACTTATGTAGACTTAAAGTCGTCAAGTAGAAGAACATCTTCTGCTTCCACCGCTTGAAATCAATCCCGGAAATTTTTCCAGATTTTTCTGCCGGTGCCAATGCTGGTGTTGTTCGGCTTGTCGATGCATTGGCAGTAACCATAGGAACAGTCTGGTTCCCGTTGTCATTCGTCATTTCTGTAAAATAATGACACAAACAAACATTAAAATCACATAGATTTTAATCTCCAATGGAGTAGAAAACCACAAAGTTTGTAATCTCCAGAACAGTGAGTATAAGACAAATACAAAAAATAATTAAGTTCCTTAAGCTTGTTAGTAAACTGTATTTGTAAAGTAATTCTGGAGAAGATAAAATAACATATAAACAGAAATGTAAAAGAAGCAGAATTTAATCCCAGTCCACTGAATTCACAGTAAGAAACTTAATCCCCTCCTAGTACCCAAGGTTGTAGATTATTTTCTCCCAAGATAGAACGAATTACACACTGGTGTAGCGGTACTTCAAACTCTAGTGTTTCAGCGAACATAATGATTGGTAGCAAATCACACTTACTGTTGCTTTCTTTGTAGTTAAAACAATGTAGAAGAACGGAGGAGAATTCAGAATTTCATATGGGAAATCTGAGAGAATGGACTACTATTTATAGCTCCAACCTGTTGAGTTCAAACGAAGAGGTGTAACTCTTCAAAGGTCTATTACGTAAAATGGCCATAACGTAAATGGCCATTTACACAAATTAAAACGGGCAGATTTTTCGTTACAAAAAATGGGCGGGGCAGAGGAAACTTTATTTTCCTTTACAAAAAATGGACAGTTTGGATTTAATATTAATTTTCCGTTACAAAAATGGATATTTAATAATATTACGTTAATATTTACTATTAACAAATAAATTTAGTCCAAAAACTTAATCAATCAGTCGATCATTTGATCGAATCCGAATACGAAGCCTAAGCCGAGCGAGCAACGACGACGGCGCGAGGCTTGCATCGATCATTTGACCGAAGCCGAAGCCTAGCCGAGCGATGACAACGACGGCGCGAGGCTTGCCTTCTTCTTAACTCTTTAAGACCTAGAAGAAGAGCAATTGTATATATACCCATCAAAAGTCTTTTCCTCCTCCAATATGGGACAATGTCCCTTTGTCAAGGAGAGAAACTCAAATATTTTATTTTCCTTCCGTTTCTTATTCACCCTCTTTTAAGCTAAAATAAGCTTAAAGTACTCAACAATTTGTTGATTAAACTCTTTTCTGAGCTGGGAGTCTATTGGAAACAGCCTCTTTATCCTCACAATGTAGGAGTAAGGTCTTGTACACACTACCATCCCCAGACCCCACAGTGTGAGATAACATTAGATATGTTATTGTTGTTGTTGATTAAATTCTTGTTAATACGAATTATAATTTTTGGTTGTTTTTCTACTTCTAGTTTTAACTTGTGAATTGTAATGGCAACCAATTCACCCTACTATCTACATTATGCTTGGAAAAATCGTGTGAATAGTGTAGAATTAGAAATGACTTATTTATAAGCTCGTGACTCGGAGAATGATTCCCGGTTAGGATAGGGATATACCTAACAGTCTCCTCAATAGAATGTTGTATTATATTCATTCATCATACATTCAATGCCATAGGGATATAGAATTGATATATTGTAGATATGGAGATAATACTGTGGTAACATGCTATTTATATAAACAATCCAGTCAACTAGCAATCATAGCATGAATGAACTCAACAGTTTGTTGATTAAATTATTTTCTGAGCTGAGGGTCTATTGGAAACAAGTTCTCTATAGGGGTAAGGTCTATGTACACACTACCATCCACAGACCCCACGGTGTGAGATAACACTGGGTATGTTGTTGTTGATTAAATTCTTGTTAATACGAATTATCATTTTTGGTTGTTTCTCTACTTCTAGTTTTAACTTGTGAATTGTTACGGCAACCAATTCACTCAATATTACGCTTGGAAAAATCGTGTTTAGATTAGCGTATAATTAGAAATGACTTATTTCTAAGCCCGTAGCTCGGAGAATGATTTCGCAGTTAGGATATGGATATACCTAATAGTCTCCTCAATAGAATGTTGTATTTGTTATAAAATAAAAGCAATGCAGTAAAATGTAAACAAGAAGAGATAGAGAGAATGAAGAAGTGTTTTCTTCTTTCACTTTGGTGTAATTTTTCATTGCAATTACATGGCCTTTTATAGGCATAAAAAGTAAAGATGATGGACATAAAATAGGAAATTTAATCTTTAAGTTATTCACAACATGAGCATCCAATGTAGCATCCAATGTAGTATCCAATGTAGTATCCAAAGTAGTATCCAATGTACAAACTATTCATAACACTCCTCCTTGGATGTCCATGTAAGATAATGTGCCTCATTAAAAACTTACAAGAAAAAATATTGGGATGTACATAGTTATTTATAATATGCATTGCTTGCTGCCAAAAATATTGGGATGTACATAGTTATTTATAATATGCATTGCTTGCTGCCTCATTAAAAACCTTACCAGGAAAACCCAGTGGGACAAAACCTTGGTTAAGGAAAAGAGTGCAGCGTGTAGTTACTCCCCCTGATGAAAAATCACTTAATGTCTCGAAGACGACGCATTCCAATCTTATATATCAGCTTTTCAAATATTGAGGTTGGTAATGCCTTAGTGAACAGATCAGCCAAATTATCACTTGAACGAACTTGTTGTACATCTATTTCACCATTCTTCTGAAGATCATGAGTGAAAAAGAATTTCGGTGAAATGTGTTTTGTTCTATCTCCTTTGATATATCCTCCTTTCAATTGAGCTATGCATGCAACATTGTCTTCATACAATATTGTTGGAATATTCTCTTTCGAAGAAAGACCACATGTTTGCTGAATGTGTTGAGTTATAGATCTTAACCAAACGCATTCTCGACTTGCTTCGTGAATGGCTATTAACTCTGCATGATTTGAAGAAGTAGCAACCATAGTTTGTTTTGTCGAACGCCATGATATGGATGTACCTCCACTTGTAAATAAATAGCCTGTCTGAGATCGACCTTTGTGTGGATCAGACAAATATCCTGCATCTGCATAACCAATCAATGATGGCTTGGATTCATTTGAATAAAATAAACCCATATCAATGGTCCCTTGGAGGTATCTGAATATATGTTTAATACCATTCCAGTGTCTTTGTGTTGGCGAAGTACTAAATCTTGCCAATAAGCTTACTGAGAAAGCTATATCTGGTCGGGAATTATTGGCAAGATACATTAATGCCCCAATTGCACTAAGATATGGTACTTCGGCACCAAGAAGCTCTTCATCATTTTCATGAGGTCGGAATGGATCTTTCTTTATATCAAGTGATCTCACAACCATCGGGGTACTCAATGGATGTGCTTTATCCATATATAATCGCTTTAAAATCTTTTCAGTGTATGTCGATTGATGGACAAATATTCCATCTTTCATATACTCAATTTGTAGACCAAGACAAAATTTTGTCTTTCCAAGATCTTTCATTTCAAATTCTTTCTTCAAACAGTCTACTGTTTTTGGAAGCTCCCCAGGAGTTCCAATGATATTTAAATCATCAACATACACGGTGATTATAACAAATTCAGTTCCAGACCTTTTTATAAAGACACAGGGACAAATTGGATCATTCTTGTACCCTTCTTTCAACAGGTATTCACTCAGGCGATTGTACCACATACGTCCTGATTGTTTCAATCCGTATAAAGATTTCTGAAGCTTTATTGAACAAGTTTCTCGAAAATTTTTATATGCTTCTGGCACTTTAAATCCCTCAGGTACTTTCATAAAAATTTCGTTGTCTAATGATCCATACAAATAGGCTGTAACAACATCCATTAGATGCATATCAAGTTTTTCTTGTACTGCCATATTTATGAGATACCTGAAGGTGATAGCATCCACTACAGGAGAATATGTCTCCATATAATCAATTCCAGGCCTTTGGGAAAACCCTTGTGCCACAAGTCGTGCTTTATATCTAACGACTTCATTTTTATCATTTCGTTTTCGCACAAAAACCCATTTATACCCTACTGGCTTTATGCCTTCAGGTGTTCGAACTATGGGTCCGAAAACTTCACGTTTTCCAAGTGAAGTTAACTCTGCCTGGATAGCATCTTTCCATTTTGGCCAATCATTTCTCTGTCTACATTCATTGACAGATTTTGGTTCAAGATCCTCATCTTGTTGCATTATTTCAACAGCAACATTATAAGCAAAAATGTTATCGATAACAATATTATTTCGGTTCCATCTTTTCCCGGTTAAGACGTAACTTATTGATATCTCTTCATTTTTATTATTTTTAGGTACCTTGACCTCCCCTAAGGTCTTATCATTTGTTATGTCTTGGGGCTATTCTTGAGCCACTACCTCTGTGTTATGTTCACTTTGATCACTTGCTCCTTTTCTTCTTCGAGGATTTTTATCTTTAGAACCGATTGGTCTACCATGTTTCAAGCATGGCTTAGACTCATTTGCTTTAATTAATTGTTTTATCGGGATATCAACTCGAATTGGAGCATTAACAACTGGAATATGTGACTTAGTCACCCTTGGTAGGTTAGTGAATGCATCTGGCAATTGATTTGCAATATTTTGTAAATGAATAATCTTTTGAACCTCTTGTTCACATTGATTTGTTAGAGGATCTAAATGAGACAGTGATAATGCATTCCAATCTATCTTCTTTTTCAGCTGCTTATTTTCACCCCCTAATGTTGGATATACTGATTCATTAAAATGGCAATCAGAAAATCTTGCCATAAATAAATCTCCAGTCACCGGCTCTAGATATTTTATAATAGAAGGAGATTCATATCCAACATATATCTCCAACCTTCTTTGAGGACCCATCTTTGTGCGTTGTGGTGGAGTAATTGGAACATATATCACACAACCAAAGATCCTAAGATGGGAAATATTTGGCTCCTGACCAAAGGTCAATTGCAATGGGGAGACTTTATGATAACTTGTGGGCCTTATCCGCACAAGTGCTGCTACGTGCAAAATAGCATGACCCCATACTGAAATGGAAAGTTTTGTTCTCATAAGCATTGGTCTAGCAATTAATTGGAGGCGTTTGATCAATGATTTTGCTAGACTATTTTGTGTATGAACATGAGCAACCGGATGCTCAATTGTTATCCCAGTTGAAATACAATAATCATTAAAGGTTTGGGATGTAAACTCACCGGCATTATCAAGACGATTGTCCTAATTGCATAATCTGGAAATTGTGCTCTTAGCTTTATTATTTGAGCCAACAATCTCGCAAATGCCATATTGCGAGTTGATAGTAAGCACACATGTGGTCATCTTGTAGATGCATCTACCAAAACCATATAATATTTGAATGGTCCACAAGGAGGGTGAATGAGCCCACATATATCACCCTGTATACGTTCCAGAAATTCAGGGGATTCCATCCTAACTTTAATAGTTGATGGTCTAATAATTAATTTTCCTTGAGAACACGCAGTACAAGAGAATTCCTTAAATTGAAGAATCTTTTGATTCTTCATTGCATGTCCATGTGAATTCTCAATTATTTTACGCATCATATTAGAACCAGGATGGCCCAACCGGTCATGCCAAATAATAAAATTATCTTGATTAGTAAACTTCTCGTTTACTACGGCATGTGTTTCAATCCTGCTAATACTTGTGTAGTATAAGCTGAAGGAAAGAGCAGGTAACATTTCCAGCACATATTTCTTACCGGACATTATTGTAGTAATATAAAGATATTCAATCTTTTCATCATTTGTGGTCTCAATATGATAGCCATTTTGGCGAATATCTTTGAAACTTAATAAGTTTCTTTGACATTTACTACAATACGGTGCTTCATCAATAGCCAAATCTGTTCCTCCTAGTAGTAATAAATTGGCTCTTCCTGAACCTTCAATTAATCTTGTACTACCGGATATTGTATTAACATTCGCTTCTTTCATTACCAAATAAGAGAAATATCTCTTATCTTTTAAAATAGTGTGTGTTGTAGCACTATCCAGAAGACATATATCATCTTTATTAATCTTGAGTCCAACTGAAGACTGGGGAATTTTCATATTCTTCATAAAAAAGACAAATAATACATCATAAGAAATATGAAAGACAAGCAGGAAAAAAAAACATTAAGAAATACATTAGAAATGTAGAAACTAGCAACACATGATGCATTAGGAAAATACACTCAAGAAAAATAAACTAGTTGCAAACATAAACATAACAACTTTTATAGCTTCATTCCCCAGTAAGATGATTAGTTCTTCAGTCAATATCCTCAAAGAAGTCCCCAATTTCTAAATGAGTAATATTTGTTAGGCCTTCAAAATCATCATCTTTGTATGCAAGATGTGCCTTAGAATCATATTTATTTGAGGGACTTGCTTCATCATCATTATTTTGAAAGGTCAAATGTGCCTCCATATTATTTTCTTTTTTCTTGAGGGAGGCTTGATAAAGTTTGACAAAATATTCTGGCGTACGACAAATGCGTGCCCAATGACCTCTCATACCACATCAGTGACACATACTAGCTTTACCTTTTGAATGATTAATTTGAGAACCCTTATTGTTCTCCAATTTATTTCCACCATAATGACGATAATTGTTTCGCCCCCTGCCACGTCCACGTTTACGACCATGTCCACGACCACGGTAATTATTTTGTTTTCTTTCAAACTTATCATATGTTGCTACAACATTCACTTCCGGAAATGGAGCTGACCCAGTGGGACGGGCTTCATGATTTTTCATTAATAGAGTATTATTCTGCTCAGTCACAAGTAGGCATGTGATTAACTCAGAATATTTCTTAAAACCTTTTTCACGGTATTGTTGTTGTAGCACCACATTTGAAGCGTGAAAAGTAGAAAATGTTTTTTCCAATAAGTCCTCATCTGTGATAGTGTCTCCACATAATTTTAATAGAGAACTTACTTTAGAGATAGCAGAATTATACTCACTTACGGTTTTAAAGTCTTGCAACCTTAAATGTATCCACTCATACCGAGCTTTCGGTAATACCGTAAGTTTTAGGTGGTCATATCGATCCTTCAAATTAATCCATAATTCAAGTGGATCTTTTACGATTAAATATTCAGTTTTTAACCCTTCATGTAGATGATGACGAAGGAAAATCATGGCCTTCGCTTTATCCTGATTTGATGCTTCATTTCCTTGTATAATAGTATTTCCAAGACCTTTAGCGTCAAGATGAATTTCAACATCAAGAACCCATGATAAATAGTTCCTCCCGGTGATGTCAAGTGCCGCAAATTCAAGTTTTGATAAATTTGACATAGTAAAAACTTAATAAAATATGGCTTAACTTAGCGGGAGTTAAGAATAAAATTAGAGCTTCGTGCTGATAACGTGTTATAAAATAAAAGCAATGCAGTAAAATGTAAACAAGAAGAGATAGAGAGAATGGAGAAGTGTTTTCTTCTTTCACTTTGGTGTAATTTTTCATTGCAATTACATGACCTTTTATAGGCATAAAAAGTAAAGATGATGGACATAAAATAGGAAATTTAATCTTTAAGTTATTCACAACATGGGCATCCAATGTAGTATCCAATATAGTATCCAAAGTAGTATCCAATGTACAAACTATTCATAACAGTATTATATTTATTTATGATATATTCAATACAGTAATATATTGTAGATACGGGGATAATACTGTAGGAATATGCTATTGATATAAACAATTCGGTCAACTAGCAACCATAATGATTCGGATTAACAGGTGTAATCACAGCTTAATAAAATTGATAAAACAACTGGCCAGCATTTTATCCTCTTCCTTGAGATTGGACCACCATCAGCTGACTGCTCACACTTCACGTCTTATTTGTTTTCTCAAGGTTGTTAAACAAGGCATCATCTTCGATCAATGTGCATTTGTATGTGTACATCTCCTCGTTAAGCTCATCAACACGATACTTTATGGACGTAAAATTGCTACATACGCACACAAAAGAAGAAAAAAACCCAGAGTTATCTTTTTATGTGTTAGTATCAGTGATCAAAACAAGAAAATTAGAGAAGTAAAGAAACGTTAGTTCAACAAATAAAATATAAAATAATTCTGAGCCCACAAGTTACTTGTGTGTTCTCAAAAAATTTAAGAGGAATTTTCAGAAATCACTATTGTTTAGTGGCTATTAATTTCCTATAGCTACCACATACGTAATTACTTCCTGTAGCTACCATTCAGTTGTTCCGGTACTGTATTCGCTGCTGTATTCGCGCTGTTGTATTCATGAATACTACAACAAAAAGCGCCTGAAATCAGGATAGTCCAGTTATACGCGCATGTATTCACATGTATTCGCGTTGCTGTATTCATGAATACAACAGTAAAAAGCGCCTAAAATCAGGGCAGTCCAGCTGTATGCGCATGTATTCACATGTATTCGTGCCATATATTTATGAATACAGTAACGACAATCTCCTTAAAAATAAGTATGTCAAACTATCTAAGAGAGAGGAAAAACATAAATATCGTATTTCATGCCTCAATGGTAGCATATACCATAAATACTTATTTTGATATAAAATATAAAAGGTAGCTATAAAAAATAATATTTTAAAATAATTTTGATTTATAATAAATAGGGTGTATACCTTTGCTATATGAGGTAAAATTTCCAAAATTTAATTCCATCACTGTTGCCCAAGATTTTAGATTAATTCCTCCTAGGATAGAACGGAGTAATTATTATGTGATAGCGGCACTACAAATCACAGAACTTTAGCGAACTCAACAAACGGAGCGAATCACACTTGACACTTCTGTTATTTTGGAAAAACAATGCAACAATGTAGAAAAGAGGGGAGAAATTTTCAGATTTTCCATGTCTAAATAATGAGGCCAAGCCTCTAAATTTATAGACAATAAAAGAGTGAGATGAAGAGATGCAATCCAAGAGGCGCCTCTTCCATTTACCATTTACTCCCTTTAGAAAAAATCCAACATATATATATATAAAAGTGGGCAATAGAAAAGTGAGGTGGCACCTCTCTTTGGGCAATAGAAAAATCCAGCATTTGTATTTATCTTTTTTGTCATTTTTTTGGCCTTTTCTCTTATATTTCCCTCAAAATATTTGCTGCAAAATTCAGACACTCTATTAAAAAATTAATAACTGTCTACATTGTGCTCAATTAAAACGGAAAGGCATTTAAGAAAATGAAGACTATCAGTTTTCAAATTCATTATCATAATTTCTATTTGTATTAATATTCTTAGAATATCAAGAAAAATAAAAAATAAATGAACATTTAATTATCAGAATATTTTTTGAGACACCAAACTTACCTGGAACTCTGACATGTTGATATACAAAAGGGAATTATTTATGCTTAGACAAATTACTTTTTAGCATTAGACACGAAAGGACCTTATTATGCTTTGAGAAGTTATTTTCATATTGCTTTTGTTAAAAGTTTACTTGGTAATTAGTAAAAGTTTCTACTTACCAAAAAAAAAAAGGGTACATTCTTGGCATTGACAATTGATTCTAATGTATTTTGTTTACACATAATGCATAATAATGAATTAGTAAAAATGTCAGTAACGTGTTTTACTGGACCAAGATTAGCTAATTATACAAGAAGATGCGGAAAGGATTAAAAAATACAAAAATATTATAAACGTACGTAAAAATTAAAAGTTGTGCTGCCTTTTGTAATACTAAAGTTTGTTGAGTTATAAATATAAAGTAGGGAATGATAAAGCTGGCGTGACACATCTCTTTGGCTTTCATTCACATTTATCTTTTTACGATTTTTTCGTTTTTCACTTTATTTTAATATAATATTTACTCAATATGAATTATAGCCTTCTTGATAGTTCCAATAATTTCTATCATAAATGAAATAAGGCGAAGAAAAGATTCTTTTGGTACGTTACTTATTTTTGCAATTACTCAATATTTATGACCTCTTTAGTACTATCACAATTATAACTTTTAAGACCATGACCTTCATTTTAGTAAAAATAAATATGGCACCCAAGAGTCAGTCCCTTCAAATAGTCCTTTTGTTCTCAACTATGTTTTTCATTCCTTTTGGCATCATGTAATCCTTTTGGAATCTTTTTTTTTTCTTGCTCTTTATTTATTTGTAATATTTGACTTAGAAGATTATTATTTTGGATGTAACACTATTTACCTGGCCTACTTTTGTTTTTCGAAAATCGTTGATGTATTAATTTCCTTATAATAATTATTTTCAAATGTTATTTGTTCTCTTCAAATTTTAATTTGGTGGATGTAATTCTATTCCTCTTTTTTTTTATATATATTTTATTGATTCAATAATATGTTATTTGTAGCAGATTATTATGATTTTCAGTTGATATTGCTTTCTTCTTCTTTGTTTCGTTCTATTTTGGACATGGAAATGGAACTTCTATTTGATTTCTGATGAATATGAGTTTTTGAAGTGAAAGCAATTAAGTTTGTCAAGGTATTATAATCTCTAATGCAAATTGTCTTATGTTTCTTTTTTATATAATTTACACATCTTATTTTCTCCATTTTGGAATACATAAATAGCCAAAATACTTTGACGCCTTTCATGTATTTTACTAAAATGTGTAAGAATATTTGTTTGTTTGTTGTTAAGATTAAGAACTATATCAATAATAGTATGTACATATATTGTTTTAAGATAAATTTACCAGAAAATATTTATATTTGCTAAAGTATATAGTTCCATTGTGTTAGATGAGTTTGGGGATTGTTTCCCACTTAGCATTTGGATTGTTTGGTGCTCTTTTTTTAGAATGGTAACAATTGCTGTTTTTTTGACTCTTATTTCCAAACATATGTATTCTGTTAGAACTTTAGATTCCTAAACCTTAATCAAATCATTGCTCTATTCTCAATCAAAATAATTAAGTTGCTAAAAGAGAGTCCCCTAAAATGGACTGAGCACCAAAGGAAGGACCTACATTGTTGGATATTATAAGAATCGGAAAAAGGATAGTAGTAAGAATTCATATTTAATTTTTTTCATTTTTGATTTTTTCATGACTGCGCGAAGCGCGGGCAAGTACACTAGTTATCTTGATAAATGTCATCTAGGAAAATGTCAGTTTCTTCTTGCATGTATGTCATAATTATGAAATTACTTACCATTATCTTATATACTTGGCATGAACTTGGAGACTGTCACTTCCTGTCATCTCTTCAACTTCTCTTTTAATGTTCAGAGCTGAATTGACAAGTGACTCACTGCAGGCGATCAGTTTAATCAACTGCAGTGTTGGAACATCCACAAAGCTAGACGGGATCTCTCGAAGCGTGTAATCATGATCTATAACCAGTTTCTCAAGCACGGGAAAGGATGCCTCTGAGGAGAACCATTCTGTCATATGAAAAGACTCTAATTTCAAGTATTTGAGTGTAAAGAACTCGTAATCACTGACATCCCAACATTTGCTGATATATCTTGACAGATATATGTCACCTCGGCTCTTTAAATGTATCATACGAAGTTTGAGTCGCTCAAGGTTTGGCAATCTTGCAATGTTTGAAACAAGTTTTCCCGTCAGGTAAATGCAATCAATGGACAAATGTTTTAGATTTGAAGGGAAGACAACACAGCTGCCCCATCATGGTTGAGTAGGTGGACTTTGTGTGTGAGAAACTCACTTCAAGAGATTGAAGTGGGAGTTTTTCAAGATTTGGCATATCAACTTCTGGTGTGGGAACCTCATAGTATTTAGTTACAGTTTCATCTTCTGGTTCAACAAAGTGGAGTTTGAGTTGTTCAATATTTGGAAATCTCCACCAGAACTCCGGAGTCATATCAGCCAAGTATATCCAACACTTGCCAAAAGTCTTCAAGTTCGGTAACACAGGTTTTGGAGATTCCTCAAAAATTGCTCGATCATTGTCTTTCCAAGCGAAGGAAAATTTGTTGATATCCACATGCCTTAGTTTCTGCATTTTCCAAATGGCAGGTGATGTCTTTAAACGCATTGTGGGATCAAGTGCTGTTGAATCTTTCCATGCCACCCGCAAATTCTGTAGATCGAGTAGGTGTGATATCCACTGGAAATCAAACTTTTGGGTAAAAATTGCAAGATATCTCAAGTGAGTTACCGCTTGCATTGCTGTAGCCCACGAATTTTGCAAGTAGATATCCCATAAATGCAGCACCCGAATAAGTCTAAAGTTATCAAGTAAAGGAAAAAGACTTATATGGTCCCATGCATAGAATTTTGGATGAGCAATGAACTCAAGAGACCTATCATGACATTGAGCGAAAGACTCCCCTTCCTTCAACCCTGCCATCATCGGAATCTTATCCAACGAATATTCGTACTGCACTAATTCTCGGACAAGATCGTCATGGACATACATGCATAACCGAGGTTCCTTTGCACCTAAAGTTTGGTATCGATTGTATGGGACTATGAGTTGCATAAACTTTTCTTTTGTAAGTTTTCTCAAGCAAAACTCACGCACTAAATCATGAACAGTGCAATACTTTATCTCACCATTACTTCTCCTTTTAGTAACCACTACTAGGCTTCTGGTCACTAGACCATTCAAGCAAATCTTAGATGCTTCCTCCAGGTTATCTGTGTCCATGTTCTGTACAAAATTTTCAGCTATCCATAACTTTAGCAAATCGCACACTGGAATTTTGTAGTCTTCTGGAAACAATCCCATGTAAAGAAGACAAGCCTTTAAATGGTCTTCCAAATGGTCGTAACTTGATTCTATTATCTTCGTGCTTTGCTCTTCTAAAACATGGGAACTTAAATCATTTGCGACCTCAAGCCATAAAGAGGCTTGCCTTTTCTCTGCAATAATTCCAGCAGTCAAGACGATCACAAGAGGTAATCCCTTGCAGCTTTCAGCAACTTGTTGTCCTGCTTTGAGCATTTCAGGGGGCAGATTTCTCCTTGAAATACTTTCTTCTGAAGTAATTCCCAGCTCTCATCCACGGTTCGAAATCGAAGAGAATGCGGATTAGTGTGGTGCTTAAGCTGCCTAGCCACTTCTTCATCTCGACTTGTTACCAGTATTCTGCTTCCATTTTCATCCTGTGGGAAAGATAATTTCAACTCTTCCCATGCCTTAACTTCCCATATATCATCTAATACAATGAGATATCTCTTGCACATTATACTCTTGCGCAACTTGTCAGGCATGTCTTCATCTTCGATACCATCCAAATTGCCTATGACTTGTTTAAGAATCTCCGAGAACACCTTCATCAAACTATATTCCTTAGATATATAGCACCATGCTCGAACATCAAAGTGTCTATTATCAATAAAATGATTGAACACCTTTTTAGCCAAAGTTGTTTTGCCTAATCCAGGCATTCCAACAATCGAGACAACGTCTACTTCCTTTGTTCCTCCAGTCAATTGTTCAATTATACTTTCTGCTTCATCCTCAAAACCAACTACTTCCTCATCAATTAAAAGTTACATCGGGTGGAAGCCGCTGCATGAGCAGGAGTTTTTTCACCAGTATGAACATTCTCCATGTCCATTAGCTTGGTCTCTTTACAGCTGTAGGAAGTACATATAAAACTATGTTACAAATGATTGCTTGTCCATGTCCATTGGGTTCTTATAAGAAAGAGCAATTGAGATTCTCGAATGGAAGTTTACCTTGAAAAGATCTTTTTGCATCCTTTAATCCTTTTGCTAACAGTAAAGCATAATGAATTGACTTTGGGCATTTTAATCAACAACTCAGGACACCTTCCTCTTAGTGCTCCGTTTGAAGAGTCTCAATCTTCCTGTCCACTTTAAGGGCGTCCGGTGGATGAAGTCTATCTTGAATCGGCGAACAACCGAACCCTTGGGACCTTCTTTAAGGCCTGATCTACGAGATAGAACATGGGTTCACCTGCTCAAAACTACAACTAGACTACCAAAGTTTGAATTATTGATTTACGTAATTAGAAATAACGATGAAAACTTGAAATCGATCACTGATCCAATTTGAGTATCTCTGCAAGATAAACCTCAACAGAAAAACTTAAGACTAACAACAATAAGTGATTGAGTTCAATAGCTCCTCATATAAAATTATTCTAGAGATATGGAGAAGACAAAATTGTTTCAGCTCCTCATATAAAATTATTCTAGAGATATGGAGAAGACAAAATTGTTTCAAGCACCGACAGTACCGGAAGTGCACTTCAAGGTGCCTATAATTCATCTTCAAAAATCATTCTCTTTTTTTTGCACTCTCATTGATTTTTTTAGTTATTTTTACACATATTAAGGAAGTTACCTTTTAGCATTAATTAACAATGAGTTGACTATATTAATACTGAAAATATAACAAATACTCCTAGACTCTTTACTCCAAGTGCAATTTTGGAAAAAATAATAATTCGTTCTTAATAGTATTTGAGAAAAGTCAAATATTGTGAATATTAAAAAAAAAAAGGTCAAAAAAACAATTAAAGTGGGCCGAACAGAGTATAATATCTAAAGGGATTAATCTTCTCTTCTAGAAAATTTTTAACCTAATCTTAAGCTTAATTCCCTGTTCTTGAAGCTTCTTTTCTCGTGCTATTAACTCCAACAGTTTGCCCGTCACAATTGTATACACATGGAGAAGATCCTTTTAAGAAGGTCACAATATTTATTGAACAAATCAGTATGCATCATTTAATATAATTTAAAATTTTATTCCCTAAATCCTATATAAAAAAAAGAGATCTATTTATAGTAAAGTGTTATAAATAGAATTTTATTTATGGTGAATGTCTATATTTAGAGAGATTCTAGGGTTTATTACTTGGTGGCTAAGTCACTCTCTCCTTATAAATAGAGGGTTCTATTCCATTGTAATTCATCCCAAAATCAATAAGAGTTCTCTCTCCCTACTTTTCTTTGCAATACTCTTCTTCTTCTTTTATTGTTTCATAACACGTTATCAGCACGAGACTCTAACCAATTGAGTAGAAGCTTTGGGATTGAGCATAATGATTATCAATTGTTCCATGAACTTCCTTCATGATTAAATTCTAGATTTAAGGTAAGCATTTTACCTTTCTCTTTCAAATTTTTGACATTTTACAATTTGATTTTAAATACAAACAAAGACGATAAATTTTGATTGTAACTCTAGTGGAGTTTGAAAGAAATTATAATCACCCAAAGTGGTAAAATTTCTATGCATTGTCATCATCAAATTCATGTATGATTGTGGGCAAAGAATTGAAAACCCGTCCCATTGAATTTGCTCCATTCTCATTCCCTTAAGAGAATGTGATAGCAGTATTTGATAAGTCTGAAAGAAGACAAAATTATTACCGTGAAGGTATCAATGAATGTGGACGTGACAATAGACGAAATTATAATCATCATCATTGTGATAATGGAAATAATAAGGATTCTCAAAATAATCTTTCACTTTGTGAAAGTAATACGTGTCATTAATTTGACATGAGATTTTATAAAGCACATATAGATGATTATGGTTCATTCATGATGTGAATGTGGCAACATCTGATTTATGAAAACATATTCATTCTTCAAAGAATATGAACACGCTAGTGGTAGCGAATATACCACACTCACCTCTAGAAGAAGGTTTGAGATGATATAAGAAAATAATGTCATTATTATGGCATGAATGATCATTGGTCACGTACCTATTGTATGCCAAATATATTGGCAATGTGATTATTAAAGGACAATAATAATGCAAGAAACATATCGTGCATATAATTTTGACCATGACCATAATTTATAACTTCTCTTTAAAAGAGATATTCACCATATGGATGTTGATGAATATACAAAATTTATTGAGAACTCTGGAAGAGCCAATTATACTATTTTAGAGAAATACAATTGATTGCCAATAAGATATTGTGTTGTAGTAAATCTCAAAGAAACTTATTCAGTTTCCAAAGTATACGCGAAAGTGGTTGATTATATTGAGACTATAAATAAAGGAAAGATTTAATATCTTCTATTACTACAACTTGTAGCTGGGTAATATGTATGTGAAACGTTACCCGCTTTATTCTCCAGTTTGTACTACACAAATAAACGAATACGACAATAAAGTGGATGTTTATTGATATAAAAACACATATCATAATAAACTTGATTTTATTGATAATTGCACATGTCATTGTGTAAATATGAACTTTATCAATATTGATAATTTATTCAGTTGGCATTTGGGTTATCCATATCAATTTAAGTATGATGTGCAAAAATAATAGAGAATTCACATAGGTAAATATTAAAGAACTAGAAAGTTCTTTACAAATTCTCTTACATTATTTGTTCTTATTAATTAATTGACCAACTAAAATTGGGATTGAATCCCATGAATGCTGGAAATATAAAGGTGAATATGGGCCCATTCACCTGCCATGTATACCACATAAGATGCATCTATGAGATGGTAACATGTGCAATTATTATTAACCCGCAACTTGGTGTTTTGCGAGGTAACTTGCTCAATAATTTAATTTCGAGCATAATTTCTAGATTTTCTATTCAAGAAATCCATTTTGATAAGTTGGTTTGCATCACAGTTGGTTTAGCAAAATAATTTACTGAGTGCCTTCACTTAATAGCTAAACAATTGCTTATGAGAACAAAGTTATCTATATCAATTTGATATACGTTATATACCAAAGTATATTACATTCTCCCCTCACAAGTGGTTCAAGGTCAGGAACCAAATAATTCCATCTTATTATTATTGATGTGCGGTGTACATTTGGATTAACACCATAACGCACAAAGGTGGATTCTCAAAGTTGAGGAAACAAGTTAGTTTTTCTAACATGAGGGGGATACATAATAAACAGTTGAGAAAAGGTTACGTGGAATGAATTATCATTTGTATATCTAGATCCTCGAATAAGATAATATGAACTTGAAGTTCATAAAAAGATAATTCATTTGCAACATATTACAGAGCATGCCATACGCATTTGTTGACCCAAAGAAAGTAACTATATTCTCATTGAAAATGCTCATATTAAGTCCTAGAAGGACAAAATCTATGGTACGCTTAAAGTGTATAGACAGATCGGTTTCAATTAAACTTCTTCATAAAGAAGATGAGCAAATGATCAAAATGATCATAATAAAGGAGGCAAGTGATCTAGAAGATCACATGACATAACACTTCATAAAATCTCATGAGAGATTCAGGTACCTGAAAATATGAATGAAGAGATCTTTATGTTATGTCTTTATGAAAAATAAGGAGGTTAGAACCGATATAAAATGTTCGTCGACGACATTTATGATAGCACGAAATATGTATGAGGATCTTAAGTCTGAAGAAACAATTCGAATAGAATTGGTTTCATATGAAATACATGTAGTTTTGGACATGTAGTTCAAACACTTGAAAGTATAAAGTCAATGGCATGTGCAATCAGTTTTCGATATCTTATATGTCTAGCATGACATGAAAACTTAATATGCATCTAAAGTCTATTATATGGCTTATATGACTTAACTTATATGACAATCCATGAAGGATTTAAGTTGCTTGAAGCATATACAATTCTTGATCTTGAAGTACTACTTCCTCCATGCAATTTGTGCACAAATGTATCTTGCTATAACTATAAGCATGATAAAGTGATAGCGAGAATACCTCTATGGAGATATTGAAGAGCCATTCCACGATATTTATGAAGACATTATATATGTATCACGAATGATGATTTCAAAGTGCAAAATATTCATTCAAGTTAATATGACTGATTTATTTATCAAATCTCTACCAACGATCTCTTGAAGATGGTGCACAAGATTGGAATGTGAAGGCTCAAGGATGTGAATTGATGCTCTCATCAGAGGGAGTTAATGCACATTGCACTCTTTTTCCCTTACAAGGTTTTGTCCCACTGAGTTTTCCTTGCAAGGTATTTTAACGAGGCAACCAAAAGGCGTATTATTAGATATGTGTACTCTTTTTCCTTTACTAGAATTTTTTTCCCACTGGGTTTTATTTTAGTTAAGGTTTTAACGAGACACATTATCTGTTGAATAGACATTCAAGGGGAGTGTTATAAATAGAATTTTATTTATGGTGAATGTATATATTTAGAGAGATTCTAGGGTTTATTACTTGGTGGCTAAGTCACTCTCTCCCTATAAATAGAGGGTTCTATTCCATTGCAATTCTCCCAAAATCAATAAGAGTTCTCTCTCCCTACTTTTCTCTACAATACTCTTCTTCTTTTATTATTTCATAACATAAAGAGACTATTTCAAAAAAGAATAAGAGAACAGACAACGATGAAAAATTAAAAAATAAAAAGAAATAGAAGGTATTAACACAGTTAAAATTAGTGAGGGATAATATTTTTTTAGTTAACCAAAAAAAAAGATAAATATAAATTTTGGTAGGGATGTGTCTTGAAAAAATTAATTTTCGGCTTCTATTTCTTGGAAAAAATTTATAATTTGTATCTTCTTCTCAAAAGTAGAAAAACTACTTCTGCTGATGCTCAAAAGCACTTTTTTGTCTTGGCCAAACATTTTAAATTTCCAAAAAAAAAAAAACTTTTCCAAAATAAATCACTTTTGGCATCCTAGCTAGAAGGAATTTCCTTTTTGTTTTTTCCCTTGCTTCCCATACACCTACAAGGAGCCAATTATATTCCTAACCTCCAAAAATTTGATGAAAAATTTCTTTCAAGCTTAAGAGGATTTTTCACATCTATGTAACAGTGTCAAACATGCATATGTATCCATACGATGCATCATTAATTATTCAAGTGAAAAAAAGTAAGAGAATCCAAGAAAAAGAGACCAAAAGAATGAAAATTCGAACTTACATTCAAGTGAAAAGAAAAGCCAGTCTCTTTTTCGTCCTCGTTCTTAAGAATAGAGCAACAACGAACTAAAACATAGCAAGATGTATGAAATCAAATATTCCTCCTTGAAGACGTGGTTGGAGAATATTGGAAAGTGATTAATAGAACTAGTACTCCCTCGTTTCACCTTTTTAGTATTATTTGAGAAGTCTAGAGGTTGTTTTTTGACCATACTTTTCTTAAATATTTTAAATTATACATTATTATGACTTCTAATACTTCTTATGGAGTTTTCAAATACAGTCCGACCTCTATAACAACATCCCTATATAAAAACACTTCACTATAAGGGTGTGTTTGGTATAAAGGAAAATATTTTCTGTACTTGGAAAACAAGTAATAATTTTATTCATTTTCCGGTGTTTGATACGCAAATTAAGGAAAATAACTTCTCAAGAGTATTCATAAATAATTTAAATACAATAAAAATGAAGCCATAAACTTTCGAAACCGTGAACTTTCGAACCCCTAAACTTTGTAATTTTTAAACCCGTAAACTTCCAAATACATAAACCTCCGAACTCATAACTTTGGAACTTATAAAATTTCGAACCTTTAAACCGAAAGATGAAAAAATTAAAACTGAAAATAAAAATAAAAAAAATAAAATTTTTTTGGGGGGGGGGGGGGAGTAGGGGGAGGGGAGTTGGGATAGAGTTGGGGTGCAGAAAAAAATACAGAAATTTGAAATTAAAAAAAAATTGCGGGAGAGGGGGGTAGCAGGGTGGGTGATGGAAAAAAAATTAAAATTAGAAAAAAAAAAGAATCCTTTTTTGGAGAGAGGGGGTGGGGTGGGTAGGCGTGGGTTGAGTGGGTAATTTTCATATCATGTTATAATATATGTTCTGTATAATAGTAATTCTTAATGACATCCAATAATATTCGGAACAAACGAAACTGTTATAGAGAGATTTGAATGTATATAAATTTTACTTTCAGAAACTTGACGAATATATGTCTAATTTTCATGGTTAAACTTAAAAACTTTGTCCTTACTTTTGAATCTTGCTACATAAAGCGGAATAAAGGGAGTCTCAAATACAAGCTTGTGAAAATCCACGCAAGTTTAGGAAACTGTTGCATTTAAATACTCGGCGGCAAATGAACTTTAACATGAAACTTGACGATCAACAAGAAAGGATTGCTCCAGTAGTAATGACCTTCCACCTCCAATTCTAAGATTGCGGATTCGAGAAAAAGGTGGGAAGTCCTTGAAGGGATTTTAGAAAAAGAAAAACATGTTGACAGTCATTTGTAATCTTTTTTAAGGTAATCTGATAGTGTAAAAACGTTTATGCTCTCGGTATATAAAAGTTATATTTAATGGATCCTCAACTATAAAGTTTAATTACCTTTACTATCTTCGGACTTTGTCAAATGCACGGCTGATGTATAATGATAAGACTTTACTAGAATATAAATCTAATTGTTTTACCTGCTACAAATTTTTAAAGGAAGTATTTGAATTCTCAACCCAATAAAAAGAAAACGTACTATTTTAACTTAATAAACTTATGACCCATTCTTCATCCCTATGTCAAATATTTGACTATTTGTCATTTAATAAACTTTTGAGCTGGACTCAATATATAGGTAACATATTTTAATAGAGTTTATGTTTTATGTATAGATTTACACAATTTTGTCTTTTAAAAGATAATTCTATTTTGGCATTGATTTGTTACCTGGAATATATGGCAAATAACCTGTTATAATAGATTAAATCAATTTGATAGTATAAAAAAATTATTATAATATTCTTGCGTAAAACTTAAATTCATGTCCTCGCCTGTCTTTCTTTTAGAGTTCAAAAATAAGTGGTAACTTGCATTGATGAACCACAGTTTTACTTGGTTTTCTTTATGGGCATGTTTTGGTTATCTCTTTCATTATATGTGTTAAGATTCATAGGGCAGCTCGTTATATTCAAAGAGAAATATGAAACACTATAAAGTTGAAACATATGTTCAAATCAAAGGTAATCTGATGTCGTGCGACAACTAGTAAAGCAAACTGGAAGGATAATAAATCAAATGAGCCAAAAATATATCATAAGAGACACAATTTAATATAATTTGGTCAATTAATTATATTTATAATCAAACATGAATAATTCACTCCTTTAAAAAAACTTCAATGAGAATATAAAATATTGAGAAAATAACGTCAGATTGCTAAGACTACGAAACCTTGAGAGACTTGAACTACATAGTATATTCTTTCAAGGGGAAAAATACCTTCGATAAGGTCGGATGTAGAAGATGTTGGGATGTCAGTGTTTGTGTTTATGAAAGAATGGTCTCCAAGTCAGAGGTGATGTCAGAATTTGAACATTATGAATTCTAAATTTTAAGATAGCGATACCGGGTGTTAGTAATTGGATTCTGAATTTTGCTTTGGTAAATATTTGGTAAAATCTATATACCAATACATAATTTGGATTAAAACTACTAAGTTCGGCCAAACTCGTATACGTGGACTTCTAGCTCTGCCCCTGCTCCAAATTCATGCCCCGTGTATAAGATAATGGTAACTGATTTCATAATTATGAATTTACGTCTTTCGGGAAGTTTCATAAAATACCGTGTATATATGCTCTGTGGATTGCTTTTTAGAAAATTTTCGTTAAGTCACATGAAGCAAATTCTTTCACATTATGTGCACTTCACATTGAAAGATATGTGAGTCCACATGAATAACTGCTCAAGGAGTTTGTATACCCGTAAAACGGTACAATTGAATTATACGTGATTTTTAGATAAGTGAACTAATTTAATTTTGAAATAATAAAATAATTGAAAAAATTTACAATACTTAACTTTAAAATTTAGATGAAACAACAGAAATGACAGTTCCGGGAACAAGGTTTCCGGATAAAACAATGATGAGATCAAAAAGTGAGAACAACTTTTAGAGCAGGAGGAGGAGACACACCAAATGGCTTGTGCTTTAATTTGTCACCTTTATATTCTTCTTCACCATGCAATACACATTCAAAAGCTCTATCGAGTGCTTTCCAGACGCGCTTCATTTATTTTTACTGTTGATTCATTATTGTTATTGAAGGGTTTCGAGCATTGGCGTAATCGGTAAAGTTGCTGTCATGTGAACAGGAGGTCACGAGTTTGAGCCGTGGAAACAAGAATGCAGGATAAGGCTATGCAGAATAATAGACCCCGGACCCCGCGCATAGCGGGAGCTTAATGCACCGGACTGCCCTTTTTTATTCATTATTGCTATTGTTCCAAAGGTCTTTCAGATTGATCGGCACATAATTTCCTAGATAATAAAGGTTTAAAAACATATTTATTGATCCATGGTAGGAAGTAGTTACAACTTGTGACAAATTATATTTTTAAAGAAACTGTTAATTACAAAACTGAAAAGACATTGAAATCCTCCACACATATTAGCTTGACACAATAGCTAAACTTACAATAATGCAGAAGCAAGCAACCAACAACTTAATCAAAAACTCCTTTCGGCTCTGCATCTATATGTTGTTAGAAATTTTTGGAAGAGCAAGACAACTAAACAAACACTCAAAATTTATTTTTTTCCAATACAAGGATGATTTCTATTCAACTTCATTTGCTCCAAATGGCTAGCATACATGAGTATTTATAGTAGAACTCCTACATGTGTCTAGCCTAAACTTCATGTGTACATATTAATTAAGTCCACGCATGTACACACTAGTCCATACATGCCTACACTAGTTCACACAAATTCACACATGTCCACACCTCACTCTTTTCTAACTATATGTATGAAAACATTAAATTAATGTAAACAAATCTAAACAAATGGAAACAAGTTTATTACTATTTTTAATATCCCCCTTAAACTTGTTTCATTACTCCAAGCGCCATCCTTAACTTTTGAAAGGCGTCAATCTTCAAAGGCTTGGTGAAAATATCTGCAATTTGATCTCCAGACATCACATGCTCAAGCTCCACAACTTTATTAGATATGCAATCTCTAATAAAATGATATCTCGTATCGATATGCTTGATTCTTTTATGAAATACCGGGTTCTAGGCTAAATCTATAGCGGATTTGTTGTCAACAAAAATCTTTGTAGCATCCTTCTGTGGTTGGTCATGAAGTTCTTCCAACAAACTCCTTAGCTAAATTGCATGGCAAACACACGAAAAAGATGCTACATACTCCGCTTCACAAGTTGACAAGGTCACAATTGGTTGCTTCTTAGAATTTCATGTAAATACGGAATTTCCAAGAAAGAAAACAAACCCAATAGTACTTTTCCGATCATCAATATCACCAGCTCAGTTACTATCACAATATCCCACGAACTTGGATTCTTTAGAAGATGAATAATGAATTCCATAATCAAGCGTACCTTTGAAGTACCGAAGTATTCTTTTGGCTACCTTTAAGTGTGAGGTAGTAGGAGTTTCCATAAAGCGACTTAAGAGTCCAACTCCAAAAAGAATATCCGGCATTGTACATGACAAATACCTTAAGCTTCCAATAAGACTCTTGAAAAATATGGGATTGACTCTATCTCCATCTCCATGCTTGGATATTTTAACTCCATATTCAACGGGGGTGCTTACGGGATTGCAATTCTCCATCTCAAATTTCTTGAGAATTTTCTTTGCATACTCTCCTTGAGAAATAAAAATGACATCCTTCCTCTGTGCTACTTGAATTCCAAGATAGTAGGACATTAGGCCAATTTCTGTCATCTCAAATTCTATAGCCATTGCTTTCTTGAATTTTTCAAACATCTTTGGATTATTTTATGTAAATATCAAGTCATCTGCATACAAGCAAACAAGTAAGATGTCACCATTTTTAGCAATCTTTACATAGATGGCATGTTCATGTGGGCACTTAGAAAAACCATTTGCTTGGAAATATTTGTCAATTCTACTATTCCAAGCTCGCATGACTTGCTTCAACCCATATAAAGCCTTCTTTAATTTCAAGACTTTATCTTCTTGTCCTTCAACCTTATATCCTAAAAGTTGATCAATATAGACCTCTTCCTCCAATACGCCATTCAAGAAAGCAGACTTCACATCTATTTGATGGATTTTCCATTGATTTTGTGCCTCCAAAGCAATGACAGAATGAATTGTTTCCAAACGAGCAACCGACGCAAATACTTCAACATAGTCAATACCGGCCTTTTGCTTGTAGCCTTTAGCTACAAATCTTGCTTTGTACCTTTCTATTTCTCCCTTGTAATTCTTCTTTAGCTTGTACACCCATTTGACAATGGTGTTTTTGTCTTTTGGAAGTGTGACCAACTCCCATGTATCATTCTTTTTTATAGATTTTATTTCTTCATCCATTGCATCCCTCCATTTGGAATTTTGGCAAGCATCTTCAAAGCTTAGAGACTCACTGTCCACCAGCAAATAAAAATGAGTAAAATCATACAAGTCATTTCTTACCACTTCCGTATTTTCATACAAGTCACAGAGACTTCTTCTCTTGTGAGGTGCTTCACTTGAACTTGAGCTTGATTCCCCAACTTCTTGATCTTGTGGTGGAGATGTTGAAGGTGGTGTGATATTCTGCTCCCCATCTTCTTCTTCATCATCTTCAAAGAATGGATTAAAAGAGTATTCTTGCTCTTTAGATTTCCACTCCCAAGCATTATCTTCATCAAACTCAACATCTCTACTTATGGCGACCTTGCCATTTTTGGGGTTATATAATTTATAACTTTAGAACTTTGATCATAGATAATGAAGACATACCTCTCAATTTTGTCATCAAGCTTAGACCTCTTCTCATCTGACACATGTGCATATGCGATGCTCCCAAAAACTCGCAAATGAGCAACTTTTGGCTTGAAACCGCTCCATGCCTCTTGTGGTGTTTTTCCACGAACACTTTTGGTGTGACGCCGATTTGATAAGTACACCGCAAAAGCAACAAATTCAACCCAGAACTCTTTTGGCATATTTTTTCTCTTCAACATACTCCTCACCATGTTGAGAATAGTTCAATTCTTTCTTTCCACGACGCCATATTGCTGTGGTGATCTCGAAACTGTCAAGTAATGACGAATTCCACTTTTCTCACATAAAATCTTGAATTCATTTGAAGTGAATTATCCACCATTATCGGACCTAAGTGACTTAATTTGATAGCCACTTTGCTTCTCCATCATGCTCTTAAACGTTTTGAAGGTTTCAAACACCTCCGATTTTGCCTTCAAAAAATAAACCCAAGTTTTTCGAGAAAAATCATCAATGAAAAGTAAAAAATAATTACTTTTACCAAGTGAAGATGGCTTGATAGGTCCGCACACATCCATGTGAATTAACTCGAGAGGCATCTTGCTCTTGTTAAAGACTTTTTAGGAAAACTTTTCCTTGCTTGATTTCCAAAGAGACATCCTTCACAAAGTTGGTTGGGATGATCAATTGTTGGCAATCCATTCATCATGCTTTCCTTCTTCATTAACCTTAGGCTATCAAAATTCAAGTGACCAAATCTCATATGCCAAAGCCAAGATGAATCTTTGGCACATGAAAACAAGCACCTCGGAATATCATTTTGAAGATATAAGATGAACATTTTATTATTAGCTATAGGTACTTTGGCTAACAATCTTCCCTTTTCATCTCTCATATACAACCTTTTGTCTTTCAAATGAATGTCATAATTTTTCTCCAAAAGTTGTCCCAAACTTAAAATATTACTTTTCATCTCTGGCACATACAAAATATTGGAGATTAATTGATGACTTCCATCTTTTAAGCGAATTAAAATCGTACCTTTTCCTTTGATTTGAACTCGTGAAGAGTCTCCAAAAGTGATTGGGCCACCATTCAACTCCTTAAGCTCCACAAATAAATTTTTCTTTCCACAAATATGACTACTTCCACCGGAGTCAAGGTACCATTTGTTCTTTTCCACACTTTCTTCTCCTTTGCATGCAAGAAGCAGAATGGCATCTTCATCTTCATTTTTGTTCTCCACAAAGTTGTTTTTCTCCTCTGAATTATCTTTACATTCCTAGGAAAAATATCAAAATTTATGACAAGTATATTGATCAAAGCAAACCCTGTTCTACTACAAAGTAGCAAGAGTGGTCGAAGCAGCTTTTACCCGAGAAGGTCGGGATTGATTTCCATAGGGAGCTAGAGATTGAAGTTAAGTTTCTATCTAAATTGGAGTTGCGTAATTGTTCCTAATTTTACTTCTATTCATAATTGGTTTTGATATTACTTCTAATTTTATACTACTAAGATGATAAATTAGGCTAAGTGAAGCTAAAAGTAAACTATTGAAGGTTGTCTATATAGGTAAAATGCACTAGGGAAGTGACTTTCTCCTAGGTGGGTAATTGACGAATTCTCAAGTCTAAGGCTAGATTTGTCATATTTGGGGATTACGATATAACCATTGCACGATACTACTCACTCTACACCTCTCGATAATTTGAGTGATTTTGCCCTAATTGACTTTCTCAAGACTAATTGGGTATGATAATTTGTGCAAGCAATAGATGTTCAAGTCGGGTATTACTATCTCTAGGTTTAACCCTTTAATTGGGTCTATCAATCTCTTGAATACGCCCCAATTCCTTGTTGGAGAAATTTCATAGACTTAGGCTCTCTTTCCCAAGAAGAGCTAAAGTCAACTAGGCAGAAACTAGTGTTTGCAACCACTAATCCAATATTAAAATCATAAATTAGTCCAAATATCAAACACCCATAGACATTCAAGCCTTAAAACACAAGACCCATCAATTACCCACACTAGGGTTGAGCCACAACCCTAGCTAATGGGTTTAGCTACTCATGATTGCAGAGGAAAATAAAGAAATTGATGAAGAAAAATCCATAATATTTAATTACTAGATAAAACTTGAAGATTCAATAATGAAACTAAGCTAAAATTACTCAAAATAGAAAAGGAGTACTGTTCATGAGCGCAGTTGTTCGTTAAAATACAACTGATGACCTAAAAATGGGAAAATAAACTATTTATACTAGGCTGAAAATTTTGGAAAAAAATACTCCGGCGGGGCTAGTGCGGACCACCCAAAATCGAGTGCGGCTGCACTAAGGCTCTTGGCTTAAACAATCTGCTTTCTGAAGTTGGCCACCGTGGGCCGCACAAAATACACCGTGGCCGCGGTGGCTTCTATTGCGGTCCGCACAAAATGGACCGCGAACCGCATTGGAAATGTTCCTCCAACTTGGCACCTCTATGAACTTGAGCTATACGGACCACACAAAATCGAGTGCGGCCGCAATGAAGTCAATGCGGTCCGCATGAAATATTTTGCGGCCGCACTAGTCCTGTTATACTGAGCTTGGCCTTGTTCTTGGTACTTGTGCATGTTTCACTCCTTTTTGAGCTGGTTTTGACAAATTATCACCTTATCGATCAAACCCTGCAATCAAGTACAACATGTGAGCCTTTGGGACTATTTTGTACACATTTCTAATCAAAACTCAAGCAAGAAGGAGTGTGAAATGCATCATAATCCCTAGTTATCATTTAACATTCAACATTCAATTTGTCATACCTTCCTTGATTTTGTCTCCATCCTTTTCCTTTTCCACGACCTTCAGCTGACCTAAAGTGACCTCATCTAGCATTAATTGGGACTAACAATTGCCATCAATTCAAATGAATCATTAACAACATTCACTATTTTAAACACCATGGATTTAGTGCGACACAAGAGCCTCAAGAGTTGACTCAACACATCAAAGAAACTCTTTCTATTACTTTAGTCATTGTGGAACCCAAACTCACACATCCTTGACTCTCCCTAAGCAAACCTCACCTTTGGAATAGTAGCACTCGGAATGAGGTTAATGGAAATACATTCATCTCTCTCAAGGAAAAGTCACAAGTCCAGCTCTAAGTACCATATGCTTGCCTCTTATGTGAGTCACCACTAATGTAAGCTTCATTCAACTCAAGATCATATAGGGCTTTGTGGAAATATAGTGAAGGCTTTTGGTTTAGGGTAGAAAATGTTTGGTCTAAGTAAGTTGCATCTTCCCTTTAGCACTTCTTTTGCTTCATTTGGCACGCATTCACTTGACTTTTAAGTCATTTTACATCTTTCTAATGGGTTAGAGAGACACACGGTCACTCTTTCTTATTCATTTCAAATCTTTTTCTCCTTTCTCAACTTTCCACACCTTTCATTCTTTGCTTTTATTGAATCCCTTCATTCTTTTCTACATTGAACATTCTTTTTGTCTTTTTGCTTTTTTTTTTTCATTTCCTTTTCTTTTCTTCATTTTGTACCTTTTTACCACTTTGTTGCAATCCTCGTCTCTCCCTCCAAACTTATACTTTTGCCATGTGCTAAGGAAAGATCGGGTGCCAAAAGAGGGTATCTTTACAACGGGTAAAGGCTTGTATTGTAGTTCTTGAAGAAAAAAGGTCTATGGCTCAAAAGGGTTAACTAGGGATTTTATCATTGGTAGACTATGGAAGTGTTCCAGATATCATTCGGATCAAGGAGAGCCTATAATCATGTCTCAAGTCAAATTACATTTAGGATTTTTCCTAGACAAACATTTAGGGTAAGTCCTAGACCAATGGCTCGGGACTTGGACTTGCAATTCAAATTCTCACCACATAGCTATGGGATTGCTAAAGACACAGAGTCAGGGGCCCACAACAACCTTAGATAAGATTTGAGTACACAATGGTCCCGAAAAACCACTTGATGATTATCGTCCAACACAAGAGTCTCAAGGTCATAACTTTCACCATCTTATACACAATGATTTGTTTTTGACCATAGGATCAACGACAAATGTGTTAGGCCCAAGTGAAGCTTTGCTTGAGGCACCCTTACTAACTAACTACTAAAAAACAAAAAGAAGAACAGACTCAAACCCTTAAGAAGGTTGTCATACCATCCATCATCGGGAAGAGCCAGCCGGTTCACACAAATTTCACCTTTGGAAAGAACCGTGACATTAAGAAAACCAAAGGCTTATTACAAAAACTCAAAACAAGAAGCTACGAACATAAAATAAGAAGCTAAAAAAGGAAAAATGCGTAAAGTAAAATGAATATGTACAGAGGGGATTTAATCGAATATACAATATGGGGAATGAATATATACATAAGAACGTAACTTTTATATACAGACCCAAAGTAAAAAGTACGAAAAGTGCAATGAAATGCTAAAATTATATACATACCAAAGATAAAAAGGAAAGAAAGCATAAAATACTGTCATATGTACAATCATCCAAATATCCAAATAGGGCTACCCCCTCAAATGAAAGCTGGCATTGTCCCCAATGCCAACTAACCAAAATAAGCACAAAAATAGAGGAGAGAGGAAAAAGAAACTCCCTATGGGCCCTCCATCTACATGGGATCCTGAGTATGGGTCCCTGGGTCCTCTGTCTGCTCGGGAACTTGTGACACGCTCCTTGCAATCTGTGGCTCTGCTGGGACCTAGGCCTGGACCTAGACTGAGTCTTGGGCTGAATCCTGGGGCTGACTGGGGGAACCTCCTTACGGGTCCTCCAACTGAATAACTGCATCATCAGACCGGAAGATCACCCTCTTCCTCTTGGGAGGCCTCTCGGACTCCTGCTCTGGCTGGGGCTGGGCTGCTGGTGATGGGTCATGCAATAGTAAATCTAAAGGCAGGTGATCCGCCTTCAATCTCTCAACCTCGACCCTTAGCTCCTTCACCGACTCTTTTAAAGCCCGAGTCTTCCTCATTTTCTTTGACTTCCTAGCAAGTTCCTTGAGTGCCTTTCCATGTGAATCAATAACATCCGTAAGCAATTTCTAGTTCTCTAGGATCTTCTTCTGGTTGTCTAAAAGATCCTTGAGAGTGTCCTCAATGGACGGTGGGACCTGTAGAGGGGGGGGGGTGCTGACTGAGCTGCCACTGTGGTAGATAGTACAGACAACTTAGAAGTAGCTGTCTGCATCCAATTGTTGATGCTAGCGAGGGCCTGGCTCAGGCGGTGGGCAGTCAATGGGCATGCAGTGGAGAAGGGTATCTCTGGAACTATAGAAGTGTAAGGACCTGGGGCCATGTCTGCTGAGGTGGAAGTAGGTTGAGTAGGAGCCACTACCACTACTGGCTCTTCAGACTGGCTAGTCGAAGTAGTGGCTTGGCCCTTGAAGTGCTTGCCCTTAGGGTTGTCATCACCATGTAGGCTATACCATGAGAAAGGTGCCTTCGCCTTCACTTTCATATCAAACTTCTGCTTTTCCACATCTAAGTCCTCCAAGTACATGGTCAGGAAGTTGAGGAAGGGATAAGATCTGTCACCTTCGTTCACTACCCGTGTTATAACCCGGGACATCACATTCCTAACGTTAATCGGGTACCCCGCCATGATAGATGATACCAAAATCGCCCGATGAATAAGGAGTGAGTTGTCATGAGTGGTGGGGTCTAGCCTGCTGTACACAAATGTCTCCCACCCCTTAGCCTCAAAGTTCAAAGTTTTCCTCAAGATTTTCACTCCCGCAGTCAACCAATCTAGGGTGGTACCTGGGATTGACAAGTACTCCGCCAACCAAGGACGAGCTTCCTCACCCAATGTCATCTTCTCCAAGTACAAGGACTCATCCTCCTTCAAGAAGCCCATGTAATCATTTATGGTCTTGCCATCAAATTTCACCTTCAAGTTCCGCACTTTGGTGACTGTGGTGCCCTTTTTGATGTGGGCCATATTTGTGTAGAACTCCTTTACTCAATGCTCATTGGCATCCTTCACATGACCTATGAAGTAGTCACATCCAGCTCTCTCTGAATTGCCTCAACACATTGGGGTTGTGAGGAAAAAGGTCCTGGGTGATAAATTTAAGCTCATGTATCAATTTCCTCTCAGGCTACCACTCTCAGAACTTGTGGTAGGCAACCTCACTTACAAACCGGTCCTGGCATGCCTCCTGATTTCTATTCCTCTCTACCTTACCTACTTGGGGCTCACCCCCTTCTACTTCTTCCCCTTCTTCTGCTACGGGACCCTCTCCGGACAATGAAGATGTAGGAGAGGTGGAATGTTCATTTCCACTGCTGGCAGCTGAGCCCTCAGACGACTCAGAAGATATACGCACTGATGCTTGGGCAGTGGGAGAGCCTAGAGGTGTATCCCTCAACCTATTCCTCTCCGGCCATTCAGGAACATACTCTAGCACGGAGCCTGAAGATGCCCCCCGGGAAGGCTCATACTCACTCCCTGACTGGTCAATAGCTCTGTCTGCAGCTTTTATGATCCTCCTTATATTCTTTATGTTTTGTCAAACTTGTGGGGTCAATTTTATCATTCCTTGTCCCCTACCCTGGGAGGACTCTCCTCTTCCTGATTGTTTACCACCTTTGCCTCATGATTTCACCATTGTCTGCAAACAACATTCAGTTTTGCTTTGTTAGTATCAGTAAAAACAATGAAATGCAAAGTTGCAGAAAAATTTGTTGCAGACAGTTAAAATGTTGCAGAATGCGGACCGTACAGAATGAGGTGTGGCCGCAAAAAGGCTACAGTGGACCACACAAAATCCATTGCGGTCTGCATAGAGGTGGGGTTCAGACTACCCACTTTCTGAATCTATGTACCGCGGTCCGCACAAAATGGAATTGTGGTCCGCATTGAGGCACCACGGATCGCACAAAATCCATTGCGGTCGCGGTCCTCAAATGTCAGTATTCAGAACCCAGTCCACTGCGGTCCGCACAAAATGGAACTGCGGACCTCATAGGGGCATCGTAGACCGCACAAATTCCACTGCGGTCCGCATTGAGTGCCCATCATCAGCACCAACATAGGGTTCATGTTTTGTTCATTTTTAGTCCATTTATTCACCTATTAAGGATTCCCTAAGTGTTGCCTCAGTGTTTTAACTACTTAGTCCTAATTAAAAACAGTATTTAACTAACCTATGCTACAAGATTAAAAGAAAAATGGGAAGGGAAGGAAAAAGGAACAAAGAAAAGCAAAAATTCAAAGAAAATAACAAAATGAAACAAATGAGAAGGAATTAAAATTACCAGAAATGAAATGCAGTGATGATTAATGAGCCTTAGTAGTTAATTGCGTGCAATTTAGTAGATGAATAGTAGTTTTGTGCTTCTGAGATTAAAAAGATCAAAAAGTTCAAATGGAGGGCCTCAGGTCCTATTTATAGAAAAAGGTCCTGGGCCCCAGCTCAACTACCCACTGTGGACCGCACAAAATGGCACCGCGGTCCGCTATGCTCAAAACCATGAGACATTGGCAAATTGATCACTGTGGACCGCAAGAAATCCAGTGCGGCCGTAGTGGACCATCGTGGACCACACAAAATGCAATGCGGTTGCGGTGGAAAACTTCAGAGACTTCCTACTTTTGTCAAATCACTTCTGCAGTCCGCATTGATTTCTTTCCCCCGCAAAAAGGCCTTTGCGGCCGCACAAAATGAGTGCGGTCCGCATTGCCAACTTGAGAGAGTGATCATTTTTCAACTTGTTCTTGCACTGCATCAACACAATCCTACAACATCTCACAACCAGTCGGTCCAAAAATAAATCCTACACTACAATGAAAATCAAAGAAAAACAAGAAGAAAGACACATGGGTTGCCTACCAAGAAGCGCCTGATTTAACATCGCGGCACGACACAGGTTACCATCAAATCACTTTAGATGAAGAAGTGCCACCATGTGGCTGTCATCAATCTTTCCCAGGTAGTGTTTGACCCTGTGTCCATTCACTCTGAAAACCTCACCATTTTTGTTCTTCAAATCAAGTGCACCAAATGGAGTCACAAACACAAATTCAAACGGACCACTCCATTTTGACTTAAGCTTTCCCGGAAATAGACGTAACCGAGAGTGGAACAAGAGAACCAAATCACCTATTTTGAACTCCTTGCTTCGAGTATATTTATCATGAAAGTATTTCATCTTTTCGTTGTACAAGGATAAACTAGGGTATGCATGGAATCGGAATTCATCAAGTTCATTAAGCTTCTCCACACGAAGATTTGCTGCCACATCCCATTCAAGATTCAACTTCCTCAAAGCCCACATGGACTTGTGCTCTAACTCGATCGGTAGATGGCACGCTTTCCCAAACACCAACCGATACGGAGACACACCAATCAGAGTCTTGTAAGCAGTCCTATAAGCCCATAGAGCATCATCCAACTTCTTTGACCAATTGGTCCTATTTGCATTGACCGTCTTTGATAATATACTCTTGATTTCCCTGTTTGAGACTTCAACTTGGCCACTCGCTTGAGGATGATAAGGAGTAGAAACTTTGTGGGTGACACCATACTTTGAAAGCAAAATGTCAAAACCTCTATTACAAAAATGAGTCTCCTCATCACTTATGATTGCACGAGGAGTGCCAAACCTTGTAAAAGTGACACAACAACACTTCGGGCCTCATTGTTGGGTAAAGCCACGACGTT
Organism: Nicotiana tabacum; assembly: GCF_000715075.1. NCBI lineage: Eukaryota > Viridiplantae > Streptophyta > Magnoliopsida > Solanales > Solanaceae > Nicotiana > Nicotiana tabacum. The sequence continues at coordinate 3,259,364 of NC_134086.1, forward strand.
AACCCACTTTAAAACATAGTCAACTGCCACAAGAATGTATGTGTTCCCACACGAGCTAACAAACAGGCCCATAAAATCAATGCCCCATACATAAAAAATATCGACTTCAAGAATGGTATTAAGAGGCATCTCATCTTTCTTCGAAATTCCACCTGCTCTTTGACATTCATCACACCTCTTCACAAGTTCACTTGCATCTTTGTACAAAGTTGGCCAATAAAACCCACAAATAAGAACTTTGGAAGCCGTCCTCGCCCCGCCATGATGGCCACCATAGGGAGAGGAATGACAAGCCTCCAGGATACTCAATTGCTCTTCCTCCGGGACACACCTTCGGATCACACCATCCGTGCAAATCTTGAACAAGTAAGGCTCATCCCAATAAAAATCCAAACTATCCCGTTTAAGCTTGTTTCTTTGGTTAGAAGAGAGCTCAAACGGGATTATACTAGTCACAAGGAAATTAGCAACATCCGCAAACCATGGAATACCATTCACTGACACTGAAATGAGTTGTTCGTCGGGAAATGAATCATTGATCTCTAGGCCATCACGAGTCCTCCCCTCCTCCTCCAAGCGAGACAAGTGGTCTGCCACTTGGTTTTCACTACCCTTCCAGTCCACAATCTCCAAATTAAACTCTTGAAGTAACAAGACCCATTGCATCAGTCTAGCTTTGGAATCCTTCTTCGTCATCAAGTACTGGAGTGCGGCATGATCGGTATGGACTATGACCTTGGCACGCATAAGATACGACCGAAATTTCTCCATGGCAAACACAATTGCCAAACGTTCTTTCTCGGTCACCGTGTAGTTCACTTGAGCATCATTCATTGTCTTGCTCGCATAGTACACCAGATGAAACATTTTGTTCATCTTTGACCCAAAAATGCCCCAACTGCAACATTTCTTGCATCACACATGAGCTCAAAGGGCAAGCTCCAATTAGGTGCGGTAATGATAGAGTGGTGGTCAACTTGTGCTTGAGAAGTTCAAAAGCTTACATACATCTGTCACACAAACTTGACATCTTTTTCCAATAGCTTGCATAAGGGGTTAACTACCTTCAAAAAGTCTTTGATAAATCTCCAGTAGAACCCCGTATGCCAAAGAAAACTTTTAACTCCCTTGAAGAGGTAGGGGAGGGAGCCTTGAAATCACATCAATTTTTGCTTTGTCCACCTCGATATCATGCTTTGAAATTTTATGCCCAAGAACTATGCCCTCTTCCACCATGAAGTGACATTTCTCCCAATTAAGAACAAGATTGGTTTCTTCACAATGAGCCAACACTCTATTAAGATTTTTCAAACACTCATCAAATGAATCACCCACAATACTAAAGTCATCCATGAACACCTCCAAAATATCTTCCACCATATCGGTAAAAATGGCCATCATACACCGTTGATATGTAGCCGGTGCATTACACAACCCAAAAGGCATTCGAGAAAAGGTAAATGTGCCATATGGACAAGTGAATATGGTTTTCTCCTAATCTTCCGGAGCAATCAAGATTTGGGTGTATCCATAATACCCATCCAAGAAACAGTAGAAGGCACGCCCAGCAAGTCAGTCTAACATCTGATCCAATAAAGGCAATGGAAAGTGATCCTTGCGGGTCACTTTATTCAACTTGCGGTAGTCCATGCATACCCTCCAACCAGTGACGGTTCTGGTAGGAATCAACTCATTTTGTGAATTTGCAACCACGGTCATGCCACCCTTCTTTGGTACACATTGCACCGGTGAAGTCCAAGAGCTATTAGAAATGGGGTACACAACCCCGACATCCAACCACTTGATCACCTCCTTTTTCACAACTTCTTGCATTGCCTCGTTCAATCTCCTTTGATGTTCCAAGGAGGGCTTTGCATCATCTTCCAAAATAATCTTGTGCATATAGAATGTGGGGCTTATCCCCCGAATATCAGCTAAAGTCCATCCAATTACCTTTTCCCGCTTTTGAAGCACCACCAATGTGGCATCAACCTGCATGTTAGTAAGACAAGAGGAAATGATAACTGGCAAAGTAGAACTAGGGCCTAAGAATGCATACCTGAGGTGTGGAGGCAACGACTTCAACTCCAACATCGGAGGTTCCTCAATTGAAGGTTTTGTTGGTGGAGTCTTCCTATTCTCAACGTCCAAAGATAGTTTCCTAGGCTCATAAGAGTAAGAGCCTATCCCATGTAAAGCATTCACACACTCTACTCTGCCTTCATCATCATTGACATCAAGATTCAACAACACGGCCTCTAGAGGGTCTTCCACATTGATCATTGAACTTGTATCATCAATTATCACTGTGTGACAAGGTCCACAAAAGAGCACACCTCAGAACTGTTGGGTTGCTTCATTGACTTGCACACATGAAAGACCACTTTTTCATCACCCACCTGGAAGGTGAGTTCCCCTGCTTTCACATTAACTAAGGCCTTCCTAGTAGCAAGGAAAGGTCTCCCCAATATGATTAGAACTTCATAATCTACCTCACAATCCAAGATCACAAAATCAGCTGGCAAGATAAATTTGTCCACCTGGACAAGCACATTATCAATAATACCCAATGGTCTCTTCATCGTTCTATCCGCCATTTGCAATCTCATGAAGTCGGCCTCGGTTGCCCAATACCCAAATTCTTGAAAACTGAGTAGGGCATCAAGTTGATACTTGCCCCCAATTCACATAGACCCTTGGCAAAGTCTGCACTCCCAATGGTGCAAGGAATGGTGAAAGCACCGGGATCCTCAAGCTTCAGGGCCATTGAATATACTATTGCACTAACTTAGTGGGCCATCTTTATAGTTTCACAATACATGGATCGTTTATTTGTCACCAAGCCCTTCATGAATTTAGCATAGCCCGACATTTATTCAAGAGCCTCCACCAAAGGCACATTAATGGATAAGCTCTTCATCATATCAATAAACGTTTTAAACTGATTCTCATTTTTTTGCTTCACGAGCCTTTGAGGATAATATGGAGGTGGCCTTGGAAAAGAAGCCTTGGCTTTAGGCACAAACGGCTCCGGCATGTCTATTACATGTTTCCTATATGAGTTCACGTCATTTTGAGTTTCCACCTCGGCATCTTGAATATCAATCCTCACTTTTTCATTCACATTCTCATCAATCATATTTTCAACCACCAAAGGAACTTCATCTTCTTGCAACTCAACTTCATCACTCAAAATTTGCTTTTGTTTGGCGACATTCACATCACCGCCTTGTCCATTCCTTGTTGTTACCTCCATAACATGATTGTTCCCACCCTTCGGGTTTACTACCGTATCACTTGGTAGGGCTCCCTTAGGGTGAGTATTCAAGGATTGTGAGATTTGGCCTAATTAAACCTCCAAATTTCTAATTGAAATATTGTGGGAAGACAACCAAGCATCATAGTCCGCATTCTTTTTCATCATATGTTCAAATATCATTTCAATTCTCCCCATATCATTGTTGGAAGAACTAGGACCTTGGGATGGAAATAGGGGTGGATTGTTCGGTTGTTGGTACATTGGGGGGCGTTGGAAGCCTTGCCCCCGATTTTCTTGATTGCCATTGTTCCAACCTCCTTGATTGTTGTTACCACCCCAGTTGTTGTTTTTGCCATTCCAATTACCCTGATTGTTCTGTTTATTATTCTGATTGCCCCAATTAGAATTTTGGTTGTTGTTCCCCCAATTACCATTACCTTGTTGTTGTTGATTGCCCCAATTGCCTTGGGGTCTCCATTGTTGTTGGTTGGAAGAATTGCCCCTTTGGCCTTGATAGTTGTTCACGTATTGCACCTCTTCATTCTGCCCATCATAACCAGCATCTTGGAATCCACCACAATCATTATTAAATTGCTCCGAATTCCCTTGGTTCTGTTGACCTCTCTGTCTTCTTTTGTTCACTAGCATGTTGACACCCTCCATGGAATTCACTTGGCGAGGATTTTGGACTTGTTGTAACTGTGCCTTTGCTAGTTGGTTTATTGTAGTTGTCAGCTCAGTTATAGCATGTCCATGGTCATGTAGCTCTTTGTGCAAATGAGTGACTGTGGGGTCACCCTGGGGCACATTAGCTCTACTTTTCCAAGTGGAGGAAGTGTCATCCATCTCATCAATAATGTCACAAGCCTCATCATAAGTCAGGTTCATGAAGTTGCCCCCAGCAAGTTGGTTCACTATGCACTGGTTTGTTGTGTTAATGCCGCAGTAGAAAGTCTGTTGGATCATCGCCTCAGTCATATCATTGTTGGGGCATTCCTTTACCATTTCTCTATAGCGCTCCTAAATCTTATGCAATGGTTCAGTGGGGTCCTGCTTGAAAGCCAAGATCTCATCTCTCAATGCTTCCATATGCCCCGATGAGAAAAACTTTGCAATGAACTTATCCGCCAACTTATCCCAAGTAGTGATGGAATGGTTGGTAAGTCACTCAAGCCAATCCAGTGCCTTCCCTCTAAGTGAAAATGGGAAAAGTATCAACCGAAGTGCATCCTCGGACACATTAGTTTGCTTGCTCCCCCAACAGGTATCCACGAAACCCTTGAGATGTTTGTAAGTATTGTGATTGGCAGCGCTCGTGAAATACCCATGCTGCTCCAGCAATGTTAGCATCACATTGGTAATTTGAAGATTGTCTACCCAAATCCGGGGTGGGACAATTGCACTTGCATAGCCTTGGTTTAGAAGCACTCGAGGAGCCACTCTTGGAGGTAGCGGAGGAGGGTCTGGAATATTGTCATTGGCATTGGCCTGGAGGCCTCTATGTTGTCCTTGATGTACAAGAGACACCTTATCATCTCCGACATCATCTACCTCCTCCCCTGTAATCAAATTTCCAAGAGGGTCATTATTATTTGCTGCCATTTTGTACCTAAAGTGTGACACACACAAAATAGTAACGTAGAAGGAAAGAAGAACAATACACAAAACTATTTAGATAGATAGCTAAAACCGTTAGCTCTCCGATAACGGCGCCAAAAAGTGATCGAAGCCAACCCTGTACTACTACAAAGTAGCAAGAGTGGTCGAAACAGCTTTTACCCGAGAAGGTCGGGATCGATTTCCACAGGGAGCTAGAGATTGGAGTTGAGTTTCTATCTAAATTAGAGTTGTGTAATTGTTCCTAATTGCACTTCTATTCATATTTGGTTTTGATATTACTTCTAATTTTATACTACTAAGATGCTAAATTAGGCTAAGTGAAGCTAAGAGTAAACTATTGAAGGTTGTTTAAATAGGTAAAAGGCACTAGGGAAGTGACTTTCTCCTAGATGGGTAATTGACGGATTCTCGAGTCTAAGGCTAGATTGTCATATTTGGGGATTACGATATAACCATTGCACGATACTACTCACTCTATAACTCTCGGTAGTTCGAGTGATTTTGCCCTAATTGACTTTCTCAAGACCTATTGGGAATGATAATTTGTGCAAGCAATAGAGGTTCAAGTTGGGTATTACTATCTCTAAGTTTAACCCTTTAATTGGGGCTATCAATCTCTTGAATACGCCCTAATTTCTTGTTGGACCAATTTCATAGACTTAGGCTCTCTTTTTCAAGAAGAGCCAAAGTCAACTAGGCAGAAACTAGTGTTTGCAATCACTAATCCAACATTAAAACCATAAATTAGTCCAAATATCAAATACCCATAGACATTCAAGCCTCAAAACACAAGATCCATCAATTATCCCCACTAGGGCTGAGCCACAACCCTAGCTAATGGGTCTAGCTACTCATGATTGTAGAGGAAAATAAAGAAATAGATGAAGAAAAACCCATAATATTTAATTACTAGATAAAACTTGAAGATTCAATAATGAAACTAAGCTAAAATTACTCAAAATAGAAAAGGAGTACTGTTCACGAGCGCAACTATTCGTTAAAATACAACTGATGACCTAAAAATAGGAAAAGAGACTATTTATACTAGGCTGAAAATTCTAGAAAAATTACCCCTGCGGGGCTAGTGCGGATTGCACAAAATCGAGTGCGGCCGCACTAAGGCTCTTGGCTGAAACAATCTGCTCTCTGAAGTTGGCCACTGCGGGCCGCACAAAATTCAACGAGGCCGTGGTGGCTTCTAATGCGGTCCACACAAAATGGACCACGGACCACATTGGCAATGTTCCTCCAACTTGGCACATCTCTGAAGTTGAGCTTTGCGAACCGCACAAAATTGAGTGCGGCTGCAATGAAGTCAATACGGCCTACATGAAATTTTTTGCGGCCGCATTGCTTGGCTGCCTGAAATGAGCACTCTCTGAACCTCCTCTTTGCGGACCACACAGAATGGTGTGCGGCCGCACTAGTCCTATTATATTGAGCTTGGCCTTGTTCTTGGTACTTGTGCATGTTTCACTCCTTTTTGAGCTGGTTTTGACAAATTGTCACCTTGTCGATCAAACCCTGCAATCAAGTACAACATGTGAGCCTTTGGGACTATTTTGTACACATTTCTAATCAAAACTCAAGCAAGAAGGAGTGTGAAATGCATCATAATCCCTAGTTATCATTTAACATTCAACATTCAATTTGTCATACCTTCCTTGATTTTGTCTCCATCCTTTTCCTTTTCCACGACCTCTTCTTTGACTATAGTCTTGGCTTTTATTGTCTCTATTTGGTGGTTGACTACCACCTCTTCCTCCTCTACCATGACCTCTTTGCTGCGAACCACGCCTTTCATCTTTCTCCTTGAAGGAAAGTTTTGCTTGCAGCGCCTTTTCAACCGATTCGTCTTTCGGTTTCTTCAATGTTTCTTCATGGGCTTGCAAAGAACTCGAAAGTTCATCTATGGTCATGGTGTCCAAGTCTTTGAACTCTTCCATAGCAACAAAAATATAATCAAATTTTGAATCTAGGGATCGTAGTATTTTGGCAACGACCCTATCATCCTTCAACTCTTCACCATATCTTTTCATTTGATTGACAATAGCCAAAACTCTTGAAATGTAATCTGAAACAGATTCATTTTCTTTCATATACAATAATTCAAACTCTCCTCTTAAGGTCTGGAGATGAACCTTTTTCACTTTGTCCAAACCTTTAAAAGAAATTTGAACAATGTCCCATGCTTGCTTGGAGGTTGTCGCATTTGCAACCTTCTAGAACATTTTGTCATCCAAACCTTGATAGATGAGAGTGAGTGCCTTTTGATCTTTCTTATTTGTGGCTGGGGCATCTTCCGCTTCATCAACTCTAAACTCTACCGGTTCCCAAGCATCATAGGCACCAAGCAAGGCCTTTATTCGAACACACCAATTAGTTCTCTTTTGTGAGCATAGGAACTTGGAATGGTGTTCCATTAGTGTTTGTCATCTTTTCTCCAAGTTTGGTTGTCTGTCAACACACCGGCTCGGATACCAAATGTTAGAAATTTTTGGGAGAGTAAGACAGCTAAACAAACACTCAAAACTTACTATTAGAGAGGTGGAGGAAAGGATGATTTCTATTCAACTTCACTTGCTCCAAATGGCTAGCATACATGGGTATTTATAGTAGAACTCCTACATGTATCTAGCCTAAACTTCATGTGTATATATTAATTAAGTCCACACATGTACACACTAGTCCATACATGCCTACACTAGTTCACACAAATTCACATATGTCCACACCTCACTCTTTTCTAACTATATGTATGAAAACATTAAATTAATGTAAACAAATCTAAACATGTGCGGGATTGTTAAGATTTTTAAGCAAAAGAATAAGCTTAAAAGAGGGTGAATAGGAAATGGAGGGAAAATGAAATTTTTGAATGAAATTTTAAGTTTTTCCCTCTTGACAATGAGACATTGTCCCATATTGGAAGAGGAAAAGGTTTTTGGTGGGTATATATACAATTGCTTTTCTTGTAGCTCTTAAAGAGTTAAGAAGAAGGCAAGCCTCGCGCCGTCGTCGTCATCGCTCGGCTTCAGCTTCGGCTTAGGATTTGGATTTGGATTTGGTCAAATGATCGATTAATTGATTAATTTTTTGGACCAAATTTATTTGTTAATAGTAAATATTAACGTAATATTATCCGCGTGTGTAACGGATATGTTCCAATCCGTGTATCTATACCACCAATTCTATTAGCAGCCTAATGCATGCTCCATTAACAACCTAGTGCTCCTCCCACTATGGCCAAAGTGCTCCAATAACAGCCTAGTGCTTCAGCCACTATGGACAAATGGGTAGCAGCAAGTCAGTCTCTTAATAGCTGACTGCACTATAAATATGTGCAACAACAGTTAGAGAAAAGAGACCGAAAATAGAGAGCTACTGATTTCCTCTTCAGTTTGAACTCAACGTTGGCTGTAAATTGCAGTCCTTCTTCTCAGAATTTCCATACGATTTTTGAGTTTGTCCAACCTAGTTCTGCATTGTTTTTAAACTTCAAAGCAAGCAACCATAAGTGTGATTTGCTACCGAACTTTGTGTTTGCTGAAACACTAGGGTTTAAAGTACCACTACACTAGTGTATAATTTGTTCTATCCTGAAAACAATAATCCATAACCTTGGGTACTAGGAGGGGGTTAAATTTCTTAAGGAAACACTGTGAATTCAGTGGGCTCAAATTATCTACTGTTTCGTCTATATTTCCGTTTATACGCTAATTTACTTTTTCTAGAATTATTATTTACAAATGCAACAAGGAATAACAAGCTTAAGCAACAATTGGAAGGGCTGCGAGCGTTATGTATAATGGTAAATCTCGTCATATACGACGAAGACATAAAACCGTTAGGCAACTACTCTCTAGAGGAATTATCATGATTGACTATATAAAGTCAAGTGATAATGTGTGGGATCCACTTACAAAAGGCCTAACTAGAGAGGTAATTGAGAAATCATCGAGGGGAATGGGACTATGGCCGAGAACAAGTCATTGTAGTAGTAACTCTACCTACAAGACTGGAGATCCGAAGATCTAGGTTCAAGTAGATCAAACAAAGTCATTAATGACGGTTCAACATTGTCAACAAAAATTTTAGTCAATTCTCATGATGAGACAATGTTCAGTACCAAGAATAAAAGATTAAGGGTTTTTAATGATTTATAAGTTTGATACGAGGTATATCAAATAATATATTTATAGAATGACACGTTTAGGAATCACCTATGTAAGCGTGAAGTGTTAGCCGCTTCAAGGAGAATTTTGTAAGGCCAGTTCTCTACACATTTATAAAACCAGGCGGTGTTCATGGCTGAAACGAACACAACAATGAGAACCAAAGACGGTTAAGGGTTGATTGTCTGACTTATGGTTGTCTAGGTATACACCAAAGATCGACGGTTCAAAGATGTCAAATATACCAATTGGCCGAGTATATCCAACATAAGTTCACTACGGAAAGTTTAAAGGGAAACCTACTTATCCAGATGCGATTAATCCTTGCTTGCAAATCACACAGTTTTTTCATGCATACTTCCGTGATATAGCAATTTTCCATTCATGTGGGGGATTGTTGATATTTTTAAGCAAAAGAATAAGCTTAAAAGAGGGTGAATGGGAAATGGATGGAAAATGAAAATTTTGAATTAAAATTTTAGTTTCCCCCTCTTGACAATGAGACATTGTCCCATATTAGAAGAGGAAAAAGTTTTTGGTGTGTATATATACAATTGCTCTTCTTGTAGCTCTTAAAGAGTTAAGAAAAAGGAAAGCCTCGCGCCATCGTCGTCGTCGCTCGCACAGCTCGGCTTCGAATTCGGATTTGGATTTGGTCAAATGATTGATTGATTAATTTTTTGGACAAAATTTAATTGTTAATAGTAAATATTAACGTAATATTATCCACGTGTCTAATGGATATGTTCCAATCCGTGTATCTGTACCAACAATTTTATTAACAGCCTAATGCATGCTCCATTAACAACCTAGTGCTCCTCACACCATGGCCAAAGTGCTCCAATAACAGCCTAGTGCTTCAGCCACTATGGACAAATGGGTGGCAGCAGGTCAGTCTCTTAATAGCTGACTACACTGTAAATATGTACAACAACAGTTAGAGAAAATAGACCAAAAATAAAGAGCTATTGATCTCCTCTTCAGTTTGAACTCAACGTTGGCTATAAATTGCAGTCCTTCCTCTCAGAATTCTCATACGATTTCTGAGTTTCTCCTTCATTGTTCTGCATTGTTTTTTAACTTCAAAGCAAGCAACAGTAAGTGTGATTTGCTACCGAACTTTGTGTTCGCTGAAACACATGGGTTTGAAGTACCACTAAACCAGTGTGTAATTCGTTCTATTTTGGGAGGAAATAATCCATAACCTTGGGTTCCAGGATGTGGTTAAATTACTTAAGGAAACACTGTGAATTCAGTGGGCTCGAATTAACTACTCTTTCGTTTATACGCTAATTTACTTTTTCCAGAATTTTTATTTACTAATACAGCAAGGAATAACAAGATTAAGTGGCAATTGGAAGGGCTGAGAGCGTTATGTATAACGGTATATATACGACAAAGACATAAAACCGTTAGGCAACTACTCTCTAGACGAATTATCAAAATTGACTACATAAAATCAAGTGATAATGTGTGGGATCCACTTACAAAAGTCCTAACTAGAGAGGCAGTTGAGAAATCATCGAGGGGAATGGGACTATGGCCGAGAATAAGTCATTGTGGCGGTAACTCTACCTAGAAGACTGGAGATCCCAAGATCTAGGTTCAATGAGATCAAACAAAGTCAATAATGACGGTTCAACATTGTCAACAAAAATTTTAGTACATTCTCGTGATGAGAGAATGTTCAGTACCAAGAATAAAACATTAAGGGTTTTTAATGATTTTTACGTTTGATACGGGGTATATCAAATAGTGTATCTACAAGATGAAGCGTTTAGGAATCACCTATGTAAGTGTGAAGTGTTAGCCGCTTCAAGGAGAATTTTGTAAGGCCAGTTCTCTGCGCACTTATAAAATCAGGCGGTGTTCATGGTTGAAATGAATACAACAATGAGAACAAAAGACGGTTAAAGGTTGATTGTGTAACTTATGGTTGTCTAGGTATACACCAAAGATCGACGGTTCAAAGATATCAAATCTACCGATTGACGGAGTATATCCGACATAAGTTCATTACGGAAAGTTCAAAAGGAAACCTACTTATCCAGATGCGATTAATCCTTGTTTGTGAATCATACAGTTTTTTCATGCATACTTCCGCGATATAGCCATTCCCCATTCATCTGGGGGATTGTTGAGATTTTTAAGTAAAAGAATAAGCTTAAAAAAGGGTGAATGGGAAATGGAGGGAAAATAAATTTTTGAGTGAAATTTTAGGTTTCCCCCTCTTGACAATGAGCATTGTCCCATATTGGAAGAGGAAAATATTTTTGGTGGGTATATATATAATTTCTCTTATTGTAGCTCTTAAAGAGTTAAGAAGAAGGCAAGCCTCGCGCCGTCGTCGTCGCTCGGCTCGGCTTCGGCTTCGGATTCAGATTTGGTCAAATTATTGATTGATTAATTTTTTGGACCAAATTTATTTGTTAACAGATATGTTCCAATCCGTGTATATATACCACCAATTCTATTAGCAGCCTAATGCATGCTCCATTAACAACCTAGTGCTCCTCCTACCATGGCCAAAGTGCTCCAATAGCAGCCTAGTGCTTCAGCCACTATGGACAAATGGGTGGCAGCAGGTCAGTCTCTTAATAGCTGACTGCACTATAAATATATGCAACAACAGTTAGAGAAAAGAGACCGAAAATAGAGAGCTACTGGTCTCCTTTTCAGTTTGAACTCAATGTTGGCTATAAATTGCAGTCCTTCCTCTCAGAATTTCCATAGGATTGCTGAGTTTCTCCTCCCTTGTTCTGCATTGTTTTTTAACTTCAAAGCAAGCAACCGTAAGTGTGATTTGGTACCGAACTTTGTGTTCGCTGAAAAACTGGGGTTTGAAGTACCACTACACCAGTGTGTAATTCGTTCTATCCTAGGAGGAAATAATCCATAACCTTTGGTACTAGGATGGGGTTAAATTACTTAAAAAAACACTGTGAATTCAGTGGGCTCAAATTAACTACTATTTCGTTTATATTTTCATTTATACGCTAATTTACTTTTTCCAGAATTATTATTTACAAATACAGCAAGGAATAATACAAATTGCGTATGACTTGTTTAAGAATATCGCGAACACCTTCATAAAACTATATTCCTTAGATATAGAGCACAATGGTCAAACATCAAAGTGTTTATTATCAATAAAATGATTGAACACCTTTCTAGCCAAAGTTGTTTTGCCCAATCCGGGCATTCCAACAATCGAGACAATGTCTAGTTCCTTTGTTCCTCCAGTCAATTTTGAATTATACTTTTTGTATCAGCCTCAAAGCCGACTACTTCCTCATTAGTTGATGGAATATAAGTTGAATGTTGCATAATACTTTTCGCATCATCCTCAAAACCAACTACTTCATCATCTATTGATGGGACTAGTCAATTGTTGAATTATACTTTCTGCACCATCCTCTAAACCAACTACATTCTCGTTAACGGATGAAAGACTACGTTGTGTGGAAGCCGTTGCATGAGCATGACTTCTTTCACCAGTCAGAAAGTACTCGTTGTCAATTAGCTTGGTCTCTTTACTGCTGTTGGAAGTAAATATAACTATGTTAAATTGATTGCTTGTTACAAAATTAGATAGATTAGTCACAACATTATAAAGATTAGATTGGCAAAGAAGTCAAAGTTTACTACTAATCTACTAAGACATAGGGATTGAAAGAATAGAATCCAATACTGCAGAAACTTATGTATTAGAACGTTGCATCCCCTTAGCTTTTTTGCCTGTTTACTCTTTTTATTTTTTGAATCTTCTTAGTGAAAATCATGATTTCGCCACTGCTCTAATCTAGTATGAAAATCACCAAGTACTAATGTAATAGATTTTTCATCTTAACACAAAAGGAATTAGTTCTTCAAAGGAAGCTTACCTTGAATAGAAATCACCAACTTTGGCCATTTAATCAACAACTCAGGACATGCTCCGTCTGACGACAAAAAACAAACAGGGAAATGGCATAAGCTGCTGTGATTGCATGCACTTATGTAAAGCTTAAAATTTTTGCTAGTCAATCACATTTAATTTACAGCTAAATAAGATACAACGAAATAAAACGAAAAAGAAGTTGAAGACTGTCAATCTTCAACATGTGTTACTGAGAGGAGGAGACAAATGGTTCTTTCATTTTCTGGTTTTGGACTAATCTAAGACTCTAGAGAAACTGAAATAGAAGGAGCTAGGAATATGAAAGAATTTGGTATAATTACATTTCTAATAGTGAAGAGTCATAGTAATAAATAGATGTAGTGGGAGTAATATTGACTTGTAAATAAATAAACAAATATGTGTTGATCAAATATTTGTCGTATAATAACCTTATGAGTTGCACTGGTTCTAAAGATTTGTAACTCTTTCGAGACAACTTTTTCCTTTCAAACATCTTCACTCGCTATTGATATGATATACTCCTATGAGCCGGCGCATCTTTAGAGTTATACACAGGATACGATCAAACCATCTCAAGCTACCAATTCTCTTATTTTATTATTGTTGTGAGCTACTTACACCTTCGGGCATATGTGATCATTCTTATTGTTACTAATCTTATATGATCGCGCATTCATCTTAGTATTCATGTCCTTGCAACCCTCGTCTTATGAATACATATGTTCGACTTTAGCAACCCAACATTTGCTGGCTAAATAAATAATTAAATAATTATGTGTACTTGAGTTCATATTTATGAAAATCGAAAGCTCTTTACATGGCTGTACATAGCCCAATGGTACGACTAGAATAGAAAAATAATTGTGATATCTGCTTTTGAATTTTTAAGAAAATTTGAATTCTCGATCCATGAAAAAGTGTACATTCAATTTTACATAAGGAGTTTTATAGGTTAGTAATATGAAATAGTTTATGACTCAATGTTCCTTTATCTTTTTCATTTAATAAACTTATGAGATGGACTCAATTAGGTAGCATATTTTAAAATGTTAATCTCAAAACCTTTGAGTCAAGTTTAACTTACAGAAGAAACAACAGATATTATTAGTAAGGGCTATAACCTATAAGAGCTACTTAATAAGTCATACAAACATCTGATCTCAAACTCTACTTAATAATAATTACATTTGCCACTGGGTTTTACCTAATTTATTTTGGAGAGATTTAGATTACAAATATTTTTTACAACCAAGAAATTCTTTAAGATCAACTTTTGCTTATAACACAGCTGGACTGGAACACATGGCATGCGCTTAACATATCATGCGTTTCGCTCTTATTGTTAAACCAAAACCCTAAAGCGACATAGAAAAATTTATTACGAGCACTTAGAAAAAATTGAGACACAAATTAAGAAGCAAGAAGTGTCATCATCATAGTAAATCCATGTGAAGATAATTTTTTTATTTCATATGCATGTGCACGAACGAGATCTTAATATAACTACAATGAAAAACATAAATGCAAGTAGAAATCCATATCGTCGACTTAAATTACAGATAGCACGTATAGTATACTATAATTTAACTTCAAATAAGTATTAGGTTGGTAGCCAACAGCTCTAATATTTAAAGTCATGGTCTGTTCGATAATAAACGCATCAATAATATATTTGCTTGGATATGTGGGACAACACGGGATCACGTGAATTATGAGTCAGACCAATTTGCAAATCGAGCCAGATTGATTTGAAGTTGAAAGAATTGAAAGTTGCAAAGTAGTCTTGGGAACTATATATTCGATAAAACACAACTTGGAACAAGTTATCACTTAAAAAAATAACTCAAATCCTTAATAGAATTCATATGTGAATTCAAGTGTAGGGAGAGACAAAAAGTTAACACTACCGATCAATTCAAAGTGGTGGCGTGGCATCATACCATCTTTTGTGATTGTATAACGTCAATAGAATAAGTTGTTCTTTAAGTTGTGTGAGAGTATTAAGTAAATTAAGCAAATGCTAGCTGATCTGAATTGTGCAGGATCGAGCCCTGGTCTTGGGAGCTATCCATTCAAGACTTTCCAGTCCTTCTTTAGGGGGAGAATCACTCAGTGCATGGGCCTCCCGTGTGAGGTCAGGTGATGGTCAAGAACTCAGACAGGAAATGCTGAAAAACAACTAACGATGAAAGAGCTCTTTTCCCTTTATACGCTCTAAAAAAAGGTTATGCCGGGTTTTTGGACCCATTGGCGCATTTGGTAAAGCATTCCGCTAGCTGGCACATAGCAAGTAAGAAAGCTCAAAGCCAGCAGTAAGGTTTGGAGTAGGAGCATTAGGATAGGTGATGGTCAGTGCATGGTGAAATTTAGCAAGTTGCCGAAACCAGCACCACCTACTCGAGCAAGAGAAATTCACTTGACCAACGAAAATCTAGAAGGTAAAATATGTAATGGTATGAAGATGAACAAAGTTATAAGTAGATCAATACTTAACACCAAAGGTTGTGGAAGGATAGTATTTTCTCCATCCTTAACCAAAAGTCTCGGGTTCGAGTCCTTGGAACAAAATCATCTTAGGTAAAAGGAATTTACCCTAGAGTAGGATTTTCTGGGTTACTCAGGATGAGTGGGGCCCAAAGTAAATAATAGGGTGAAAAAACAAAAAAAAAGAGAATAGATCAATACTAATATGATCATTTGCCTAAACAAGAAATGGACATGCACTTTATTTCGAATAATATGCAAGTCTTATGCAGTTACAAGATCAAGAACTAATGTTGGTGCAGTTCTCTTAGATAAAAGTGCAGATACATAATCATCCATGGCTTGAACAGAAGAACCCTTACTTGTTTCATCTTCTCTAATTATTTTTCCAATATTAACTGTTTTTTCATTCATTTCCTTTCCTTTTCCCTCTTTGTTTAGAGCCAAATTTATAACCCTTTTCACCTCTTCTTTTCCAACAACACTTTGAGCCCCTCTTGTTAGCTCTATACAAACACCTATTTCCTCCATTAACGTCTTTCACTCAAACTCTCCATCACAGAATTCCAACCACAATGGCTTAAAGGTTTCCTCTATTTTGTTATGACATAAAATTTCCAACTGAGGTGCCTATGTGTGGACTAATAATCCTTTGTTTCCTTTCTCAATTCTTTCTTGATATCCTTGTTTAACCAAAAAATGTATATATCGGTCAAAGCCTATTTTTAGAAGAACTCGGGTTACTGATAACCAAGAAATTCGTAGTTTCTCAATTATATAAAAGGAAAAGAACAAGAATAAGTAAAGAAACAACTAAGTCAATATAATGAAAAGCAGAAAAGTAAAGTGAATATATTCCAATATTGTCTCAGATGTCTTTACAAATAAAATTCTCTTCCTTTATATAGGAATTTACAAGTATAACGTTTCCTCCCTTTTATGGCGGACACATTACGTTCATTAATGACATTAATGAACCGTTAAAATTGGCAATCGTAACTGTTTATGGAGATTCTGTAACGGTTCCAATTCTTCTTCCCTATTAATTAGAGATTCGTGAATCTTCCCCTTCTTACTCTCTTGATTCATTCAACCCATATTTACTGAATGATTTAGACTCGAGCAAATGCATCTCTTCATCTTATGAGTGATTTTCTCGTACCTCTTACATCTCGTGCATCTTCTGATACAATATTCCAGCTGTCACCTTCTTAGTGATCCACGTATCATGCTTTGTCAGTCAGACATAATTTCACGTGTCATATTTATTTTTTACTAGTACAGATAGTCCCCCCACTTGTCGAATATTCTGCAATTTAATATTTGGGAAGTGGTATATATTTATGGCGGAAAGTTTTGCCACTATTTCCCATGTATCATTATGTCTTCTTCTGAACCAACGCATCGTATTTCACTTCCATTTAATGCATGTGCCATGTGGCATCTATCGATTGGGTCTGCGACTCTTTAGCAATTTTTCGGGCTTTCTTACGACTGTGTCAGTCACGAAGTGACTACTTCATTATGACGTTTCTATCATGACTCACTTTACATGACAACTGCTTCTTCTTATAAATACCTCATGTGCCTTTACTTTCACAAAAACCTTCAATCTACAATATTCTTCTTTTCTAATTGCTCTTATTCTTCAGTATGCATTACTTTCTTGCATCCATGTCTTCATCAAACCCCAATCCTCGTAAAACAATAATTGTAGATGAACTTCCCCCTTCAACTACTCCTGTTAGGAGTAGAAGAGGTGGTAGGCTATGTAGCTTAGGGTCTTTATCTGTTCATGGTTCTATTTCTCAACCCAACGCTGTTACTCTTTCTTCATCTAGGGCTAGGACTTCTTCAACCCATAGATCTTTTGCCAAAAATAAGGAATCGAGTGAGCCCCTTCGAGAACCAACAGTTGATGAAATTATTCCTGCTGAATTTTCTTTCTCCACTTATCGTGAATCAATTAGAAACCAAGTTACTTCTATGACTTCCCATGATTGTGCCGATGTCTATCCTTCTTATATTACTGATGGTTTGATTTCTCTTGTGCGAAGAGAATGCTACTGGAAACCTGATTTTCCAATTTTAATTCTTGGTCCAAGCCAAAGGATAACTTCACACCTAGCTGGTCACTCTTTCGTTTACATATATCCTTTCACTTTAGGTTTCAGACCCCCTATTGACCCAGTTATCATAGAATTTTGTCGTTTTCTCAACGTTTGCTTAGGATAGATTGGTCTTATTGAATGAAGAGTTGTTGCATGTTTACGATACCTAGCTAACTTGGACTCTTTACCCTTCATCTCTTAACACTTGCTTCATCTTTATTCCCCTAAGTTGTTCCGCTAAGGGGTTTTCACTCTCGCTACCAGGAGCAAAAGGGTTTTGGTTAGCTCTGAAGATGATAAAGACCGTGATTGGTATGCCCGTTTCATTGCTTCTCCCACAAGTGGTTTAGTGAGTGAAGAGAACATGTCTTTTCTAGAGAAATGGAATTTTGCACGTAAGCTCTTTTTCATATCTTTCTTCTTTTATGAGGGAGGAAAAAACTGACGATCTCATGGATTTTTTCTCTTTTTAGAAATCATGGATGTTTTTTATGAAATACAAAACTTCCGTGCTTGGGTAGAGAAGATGTTATCGGTTACTCCCATGGAAAGAAGGTCTTGGAAATACCTTTCTCATAGGTTTGGCTAGAAAGTCAAAACGCATGGTATCCTTTCCTTTAATTTTCTTCCTTTCTTTCATATTTACTTGGGGATTTATTACTTTTTCCTTTACTAGAATTTCCCATTCGAGGTGTCAGTGCCGCGTCTATTACTTCATCAAGGCTTTCTTTGTCTCTTGATCAAGAAATGATTTTGTGCTCTTCATCAAAGAAAAAAGCTTAGAGAGCTCATGTCTTTGAAGGTGAAGAGGAACGTGAAGAGGGTTCCTTAGTGTGCAGGCCTCGGGCTAGAAGGTGCATTATTTCGGATGACCCACCCCCCTCCAAGTTCAGTTCCTGTAAATGAGCCCGAAAGTGTCGTTTTAATGAGCTCTGATGAAGAAATGAATATTGCACCTCGTGACTCTACTGATCAATTATTTTCCCGTGGGTTTGATAATGAAGATTTTGACCTTGTTTTTGAAGAAGCACCTCTCGCCTCCTTTCCAATGTCTACTCCTATTGGTTCTCAAGTTTTTGCTCCTGTCGTTGCTGCTACTGCTCCTCCCGTGGCTGTTTTCACTTCCTCAACTGTCCCTACTGCTACTACTTCTCGTGTTGAAGTTGGTTCTTCCAGTAGCAATAGGATGATAAAAAAAGTTACCATTGAAGTCCCTGAGGATGGTAAACTTTTGAAAAAGTCTGGTCAAGTCGATGTATGGTTAAAAACTTTAATTGGCATAGTTGAGAAATCTAAGTATATGGCTAAAAACTTTAATTGGCCTAGTTGAGAAATCTAAGTTGGAAAGCCACATTTCTTTAACATGGATGAATGATATTGTTCATTCATCTTTGAAGTTATAAGCCTTAGCTTTTTTTAACTTCCCTCGTGATTTTTTAACTTCCCTCGCGATTTTTATCTTTGTTTGATAATCACTTCTTTCCTTTCTTGTGTACATCAATTTGATAGGCACGTAGCTTATGAGGAGAATTGTCAATACTGAGCAGCTAGTCAATCATTATTGTACAAAAGCAAATAACTGGAGGGAACAATACGAGAGTCTTCACTTGGAAAAAGAAGTTTTGGATGAGGAGAAATGTGCTTTGGAACATCAAGTACAAGTGATGTCATCAGAATTGGCAATTGAAAAAGCCTCTTCCAATTAAGTGGGCAAGGACAAAGACATTCTTGAGTCTTCATTCGTGGAGCAACTTTCCAAGGCTACTGAAGAAATTAGGGGTTTGGAAGAATTACTTAATCAAAAGGAGATTTATGCCGGGGAGCTTGTTCAAACGCTCACTTAGGCTTAAGAAGACCTCCATGCATCTTCAGACAAGGTCCAGTTCTTGGAGAAATAATTCGCCCATTTAAAGGCTTCTTATGATGCTTCTTTGGCTAAAAGAGAAGAGTTGGAGGCTGAAATTGAGCAATGGGAAAAAGATTACGAGGCCCTTGAAGATAAAGCAACTCTTGATGTAAGTTGGGCTTTCTTGAATACGCGCCTTGAGACTTTGATGAAGGCTATCCAGGAAGGCTTTGACTTGGCTGCTGAGATTGCAAAAGCTAAGAAAACTATTAAAAAGGCTCAGCAACGTCAGAACTTTTCCTCTTTTGAGGTCGGTATTTCCGAAGGTGATGAACTTACTCCTGGTGAAGTTGATGTTCAAGCCTCTTCTGCTCAAGTTGTATCTTCTCCCATAGTTGATGATGCCTTATTGGATTTTGCCTCTCTTGCTGCTAGTAGTACTACTTTAGATCCTGCCCCATAGTGTTCTGTGAACTTTTGTTGGAAAGTTTGTTTCTTTTTTTCTCTTTTGGAATAGTTGGCAAGTTTTTACCCCTAGTCTGTTTTGGGGTTTATTATCAAAGTTCCTTGGTTTTAACTAAGTTTATACTTAGTTTTGACCAAGTTTAGTTTATATACTATTTTGCTTGCATTTCAGTTCTACTCTTTAATTTGCATTTAAAATATTTTAGTATTTCGTGATTTTTAAATAGGCACGAATTTTTATAGAAGAGGGTCCTTTTATAAACGACACTAATAAGGAAGACGTCTCAACTTCATATTGGTGTAACCATATGTAAGAAGTAGGAAAATACATATTTCAAAGAAATCTCGTGAATAATTTGAGGAAGTTTTGTATTTTGAACTTTCAAATTATATAACACTTTACATGTATTCAAGTAACTTTTTGTACAACATCTACAACTCTTTCATAGCTGTTTTCTTTATAACAGATTTCATAGATTTCTAGGGTATATTTTGCAACCAATAACTAAACATTGCCTTTAACCTTAGTACTCGTAGGATCTTATAATTTATGTCTGCGAGTTTACGCTTTATGAAAGCTTAATACAAATGTTTTTGATTCAGACTTGCTTCTTGTCTCTTGATTGGCTCTTGACTTTTGATTTCTGGGTCGATCCAGACTTAAACTGGCTTTTAGTCTTCTTTCTTCTTTAACTTGCAGTCTTCTTTGCCTGCTACCTATAGTCCCCCAAGTGTTAGAGCTTTGAAGATTGAAATCTCGAGCACTTGATTATTCCTTCCATTTTGGTCCATTTCCTTGAAAGGAAAATACATACGGGACTTGGAGGTATATTTTTGGATGATTACTGTTTAACCCTTTTTATTTCCATCAGAAAGGTTGTAACCCAGATCGGAGATGATTTTGCATCCTGCGTGTCTTTTAGGTCCAAAATTATCATTTGGTGTGGGCTAGCTTTGTGCCTATCATCTAAAATGGTCAATATAATTAAAAAATAATAAATCTAAACTTTGCATAAACGATACCTGGTCAGGGGTTCTTCTTTTATAAGTAATACTTCTTCAAATGAACAGCATTCCAATTTTATGGGAGTACTTTGCCGTCCATTGGTTCTAACTCATATGCACCCGTTCCAGCAATACCTTGAATCTTGTAAGGTCCTTCCCAATTTGGATTCAATTTTCCTGCATTGGTTGCTTTTGATGATTGAAAAAGTTTTTTGAGTACGAAGTCCCCAATCTTGAAGTATCTAAGATGAGATTTCCGATTGTAATATCGCTCAATAATTTTCTTTTGTCATCCTTACTAGAGCCGCTTCTCTTCTTTCTTCAAGAAAATCGAGATTTATTCGCATCTCTTCCTCATTTGATTCTTCGGTAGCTTGGGTATATCTTGTACTTGGTTCACCTATTTCAACTGGGATTAAGGCTTTAGCACCATACACAAGTGAGAACGGAGCCTCTCCGGTACCCGGTTTCGCTATCGTCTGGTAAGCCCATAAGACTCCTGGTAATGCTTCTAGACATTTACCTTTTGACTCCTCTAATCTTTTCTTCAAGTTATTAATAATAACCTTGTTTGTTGATTCAGCTTGTGCATTAGCCACAAGATGATAAGGTGTTGAAGTTATCCTTTTAATCTGCCAACTCTAAAAGAATTCTGTGATTTTTGCACCTATGAATTGCAGGCCGTTATCACACACGATTTCCTTTGGAAATCCAAACTGGTATATGATGTTTTTCCAAATGAAGTCCCTGCATTCTTTTTCCCGCACCTGTTTGAAGGCACATGCTTCTACCCACTTGGTAAAATAATCGGTTAGTACTAATAAAAAATTATACCTTTCCTTTTCCTTGTGGTAGTGGACCCACAATATCCATCCTCCACTTCATAAAAGGTCATGGTGAAATAACCGGATTTAATAACTCTGCTGGGCAATGCATGTTGTTACCATATCATTGGCATTTGTCACATTTGGCCACAAAGTTTTCAGCATCTTCTTCCATTTGCCAATAATATCCTTCTCTAATTAGAGTTTTTACCAAGGATCTTCCTCCTGCGTGATTTACACAAGGTCCCTCATGTACTTCTCTCATCACATACTCTGTTTGAGAAGGCCCGAGACACCTTGCTAAAGGTCCACCGAACATCTTTCGAAACAGGTCACCACGATCCAAACAATAACGGACAGCTTTTTGTCTAAGTGCCTGAGCCTTTTTCTTATCCTCAGGCAGAATCCCGTACTGCAAAAAATTAACAATCTCGTTTCTCCAATCCCAAGTTAAATTATTGAAATTTACCTCATTTTTGTTCTGATCAAGTGTTGAATGAAACAACTGTATTACATAAGTATTTTCTTCATTTGTGACTTCTGCAGTGGATGCGAGATTAGCTAGCGCGTCTGCTTCAGTATTTTCTTCCCTAGGTATTTGCACGATTTTCCAAGATTGGGATTGTCTAATTAAGTCTCGTGCCTTTTCCAAATATTATTGCATCCTCGCCTCTCTAGCTATATAAGTCTCCTACGTTTGGTTAACTACAAGTTATGAGTCGTTCTTCATTATAATCTGCACTATTCCGAGCTCTCGTGCAAATTCCAGACCTGCAATTACAGCTTCATATTTTGCTTCATTGTTAGTAATGGGATGATACTTTATTGTATGCCTTATAGTTTTTCCCAAAGGTGGGATTAGAAATAATGCCGAAACCCGCTCCTTTAACATTCGAGGAGCCATCAGTAAATAGGGTCCATGTACCTTGGATTAGACCCATTGAATACCCACAGTTCCTTTTCAGCTTCTAGTACTATTCCTGGGCTGAAGTCTGCCACGAAATCTGCTAAAATCTGTGATTTTATCGCAGTTCTAGGTTGGTATGTGATATTATATTCACTTAGTTCTATAACCCACTTAGCTTCATCATAAATGATCTGCTTGCCCCGAAATAACTTGGACCAATCTACCTGATAGTTCTTGCTTATGCAATATATTTCTTAAGGGGTAAACAGTCACTACAGAGATAGGGTGACATTGAAAATAAGGCCTCAACTTTGCCATGATTAGTGCTAAAGCAAGTTTTTCTAAATGAGGATATGAGTTTCAGCATCCAATAAAGACTTGCTAATATAATAAATTGGAGATTGTTTACCTTTGTCTTCTCGAACTAACAATGCACTTACCGCTATTTCTGACATAGCAAGATAGATGAGTAGCCTTTCTCCATCCTTCTGTTTAGCCAGCAACAGTGGGTTTGATAGGTATGTTTTTAGATTTTTGAGTGCTTGTTGGTATTCCTCAGTCCACTCAAACTGGCTTATTTTTTTAACACTGAAAAGAACTTAAAACTCTTCTCCGAAGATTTAGAAATAAACTTTTCCAATGTTTTTATCCTTCCTGTCAATCTTTGTACCTCTTTTTTGATTATGAGTATGTCCGATATTTCTTCAATGGCTTTAATCTATGCTGGATTCACTTTAATTCCTTGGTTAGAAACAAGGAAACATAAAAGTTTACCTAAAGACACACCAAATGCACATTTTTCGGGATTTAACTTCATATTGAATTTACGGATAATCTGAAATGTATCTGACAAATGTTAGATGTGGTATCCCACTTGTGCTGACTTGAATAGCATGTCATCAATGTAGACTTCCATACTTTTTCCCAAATATTCTTGAAACATTTTCGTTACTAACCGTTGGTACGTGGCTCCAGCATTCTTTAAACCGAAAGGCATGACTTTATAATAGTAAATTCCCCCGTCTATAATAAAGGAAGTTTTTCCCTAATCTAAAGGATCCATTTTTATCTGATTATATCCTGAGTAGACATCTAAAAAAACTAAACAATTTATGTCCTGCAGTAGCATCAATTAGTTGATCTATGTGTGGTAAAGGAAAAACATCTTTAGTGCAAGCTTTATTCAAGTCAATATAGTCTACACAGATTCGTCATTTATCATTTTTTTGGCACGTAGACTGGTCAAATGGTCAAATAATTACAACTTGCCAAGAGGCACGAGTTGCAAAAGAAGAGGCATGGGCAGTTATTCAAATAACTCAGCGCCCGTACCTATCTAAGTCATTTATGTCCGAGAATCAAAAGGAATGAATCTGACAATAGAAAAGAGTGCAATTATGGCATTTAATAGGCATTAAATGTGGAATACGTTAGAGAATTTGTATTGAATGTAATGATTATGTAACGTAGCATTCAATGTCTTTAATTACTCATAATAGCCTCATTATGATTTAGGCAAAACGTATATCTCCTAAATATCTATAAAAGGGAGATATCTGATCAATTGTAAGGACACGAAATATTATTGGAATAAACTTTGGTTTACTTGTTTTTCTTGATTACTCTCTTGCCACATAAATTACTTCCTTATATACATTCTTTTGATTATCAGTAACCCGTGTTCTTCTAAATTCTAGCTTTGACTAAAATTTTATTTTTTGGTTAAACAAATTGTTTCTGTTACCGGTACTGTGATAATCTATTTTCTTTTCATTTAAATTTCCTTGTTGCATCAATTATGTCGAACAACAATGACAACACTCAAGGAAACCAAGAGAACCAACAAAATCAGGGAGATCCACAGAATATTAACATTCAAGTTCCTACTCCACAAGACTCTCCACGGCAATCTCGTGAGGGTACTCCTGATGGGTCTCAAATAAACGAGCATGATCAATTTAAAAATGCTGAAGCTGTTGATAAAGCTTTGCAGGAATTAATTGATGCTCAGGTCAACAAAGCTGTTGAGGCACTTGTTAACCAGTTACCTGTTACAACACCCTCACCTACTCCAAATAATAACACTTTGGAAAATCCTCGTTCCGGGCTAGTTAACTCAGGCACCGGTGGAATTTCCACTGAACCACAGGAGAGAGAACCGGGTAATGTAATTAATTCTGATTTACAAAATTTGGTACTAACCTTGCAGAAACAGCTCAAGGAGCAAAGTGAGCGCATAGAGCAGATACCCGGGGTGCCGCTTATGATCAAAGGGGTAGATATGGATAGATATTCACAACAACCCTAGAAGCCAAGTGCTGCTCCACTCCCAATTCCAAAACAGTTCAAAATGACTGATATTCCAAAATATGATGGAACAACAGACCCACGCGATCCCGTGACTGCATTCACAACAGGCGTAAAAGGCAACGATTTGACTAAGAAGGAGATTGAATCAATATTAGTCAAAAAATTTGGTGAAACACTCACCAAAGGAGCGCTAACATGGTATTCTCT
The DNA here is from genome assembly GCF_000715075.1 of Nicotiana tabacum. Taxonomy (NCBI): domain Eukaryota; kingdom Viridiplantae; phylum Streptophyta; class Magnoliopsida; order Solanales; family Solanaceae; genus Nicotiana; species Nicotiana tabacum. The sequence goes on from NC_134086.1 coordinate 3,284,478, forward strand.
TTTACCCGAAAATTCAATAAATGCTTTTGCTGAGCTTGCAGATTCTTTCATCAAAGCACACTCGGGAGCTCAAAAATTAGAGAAAAGAATGGAGGACATTTCAAAATCAAGCAAGGAGACTCAGAACTGCTTAGAGAATTCATGGACAGATTTCAACGTGAAAGAATGACATTGCCATGAGTACCTGACAATTGGGCAGCTATAGCTTTCACAAGTAATTTGAATGAAAAAATCTCGGAAGCTACGAGGAGACTCAAGGAAAGCCTTCGAGAATTCCCAGCTACAACGTGGAATGATGTTTATAACAGGTATAGCACGAAGCTGAGGATTGAGGAAGATACTGTTCCATGATTTCAAAAAGAAGAAAAGGTAAGTTCGAGACGTGCGGAGACCGAAAAAAGATCCGGTAAAAATAGGTACGAGCCTTACATGGGACCTGCGGGAAAAGACTCACTATCAAAGTAGGATAATCAAAGGTACGATCACAAATCAAGAAACAGAGAATCAGGTTCTTCATCAAGATTCAGGAACGAGCGAAACAACTATGAATCACGAGATGATGATAGAAATTTAAAAGCGAGATTTGGTGGTTACAACTTCAACGTCAGCACCTCCGAGCTCGTAGTTGTTTTGAGAAGCATGGAAGATAAGGTTCGATGGCCAAAGGAAATGAGATCGAATCCAAACAGGCACAACCCTGACCATTGGTGCGAGTTTCATAATGACCACGGACATAAAATAGCAGATTGTAGATTTTTACAAAGTGAAGTTGATCATTTATTAAAACAAGGATATCTTACTGAGTTGTTTAGTGAGAAAGGTAGGCAAGCTTACATGAAGAATAGGCAGGAGCCTCCAAAACCACCTTCTCCCAAAAGAACTGTCAACGTTATAAGTAGGGGTAAAGACGTCAATGGTATATCATATACTGCAGCTAACAAAATTTCCAAAGTAACAATTACCCAAGGGAAACGGGTATGGCATGTCTTAGAGGAAGACAATATTACATTCAATGACTCAGATGCAGATGGTGTATTAACCCTTCATAACAACGTACTAGTAATATCTTTAATTGTACATGATACTAATGTAAAACGAGTTTTGATTGATCCAGGTAGTTCCGTGAATATTATTTTGCTAAGAGTATTACGTGAGATGCAAGATGAAGATAAAGTGATACCAAAGGCGCATACTCTATCTGGATTTGATAATTATAGTGTCCTTACGAAAGGAGATGTAACACTCACCATATTTGCTGAAGGAGTCATAAAAGATACAAAGTTCTAGGTGGTAAATATGGAGATGGCTTACAACATGATCCTTGGGAGACCATGGATCCACGAAATGGATGTTGTTCCTTCAACCTTGCATCAAGTTATTAAATTTTCATCACCATGGGGAATCTGTCAAATTCGTGGAGATCAACACACAGCCAGGGCTATCAACTCTATTGCAGATACAAGCACGAGAAATAAAGGTAAATAGCAATTACAGAAGGTAGTTGAGGACACCACAACACAAACCTCAACTGAACAAGGGCAAACAGATGTAGATTCAAGGCCTGATACCATTCAAGAGCTAGAAGATAATGAAAATATCAAAACAACAATAGAGGAATTAGAGCCTGTCGTGTTATTTGCTCAATGGACTGATAAAAAAGTCTATGTTGGAGCCAATCTTAGCCAAGGTATGAGAGGTAAGTTAATCGAATTTTTGAAAACTAACATGGACTGCTTTGCTTGGTCCCACTCTAACATGATAGGAATACCACCGGAGGTGATGACTCATAAACTAAATGAAGATCCATCATACCCTCCTGTCAAGCAAAAGAAAAAAAAAAGAAAGGAACTTTCAAGAATCAAGTGATTCAAGAAGAAGTCCAAAAATTGCTAAAAATTGGTTCCATTCGTGAGGTGAAGTATCCTAACTGGTTAGCTAACACTGTTGTAGTTCCAAAGAAGAACGGTAAGTGGTGGGTTTGTGTATATTACACAGATCTTAATAAAGTCTGCCCTAAAAGATTTTTTTTCACTACCACACATAGATCAATTGATTGATGCAACTACAGGTCACGAACTATTAAGTTTTTTAGATACATATTCAGGTTATAATCAGATTAAAATGGATCTGGGAGATGAACAAAAAACTTCATTCATAAAAGACAGAGGAACTTACTGTTATAAAGTAATGCCCTTTGATCTAAAGAATGCAGGTGCAACACATCAGAGGTTAGTTACCAAAATGTTTCAAGAGCATTTAGGAAAGACTATGGAGGTATATATAAATGATATGCTTGTTAAAACTTAGTATTTAAAAGATCACATATCACACTTATCTGACACATTTTCAATTTTGCGCAAATTTAATATGAAGTTAAATCCCGAAAAATGTGCATTTGGCATTGCATCAGGTAAGTTTTTGGGTTTTCTTATTTCTAACCGTGGTATTGAAGTGAATCCTGCATAGATTAAGGTCATTGAGGAAATCCCCGATATACTTTCAAATAAGAAAGAAGTTCAAAGATTAACAGGGAGAATTGCAGCCTTGGGAAGATTCATTTTTAAATCATCAGAGAAGTGTTTTAAATTCTTCTCAGCCCTTAAGAAGCAGGATCATTTTGAATGGAATGAGGAATGTCAACAGGCACTCAGGAATTTGAAACCGTACTTATCAAATCCACGTTTGCTGGCAAAACCAAAGGCTGGGGAAAGACTACTCATTTACCTTGCTGTTTCGGAAGTTATGGTAAGCTTTGTTTTGGTCCGAGAAGAACAAGGTAAACAATCCTCTATCTATTATGTTAGTAAATCTTTGTTAGATGTGGAGATGTGGTATCCTCAATTAGAAAAACTTGCACTTGCATTAATCATGGCATCTAGAAAGTTAAGACCTTACTTTCAGTGTCATCCTATCGCTGTAGTAACTGCCTACCCTTTACGTAATATATTACATAAGCATGAGTTATTAGGTAGGTTAACCAGGTGGGCAGTAGAGTTAAGTGAATACGAAATCACATACCAACTTAGAACTACTATAAAATCACAAGTGTTAGCTGATTTCGTGGCCGATTTTAGCGAGGGGATGCAATTAGAAGTAGAAAAAGAATTACAGGTATTCAATAGAGCTAACCCGGGAACTTGGACTTTATTCAGTGATCGCTCATCCAATGTAAAAGGTGCAGATTTAGGGATTGTCTTGGTACCACCTACGGGTGAAACCATTCGACAAGTTATTAAATGTCACTCCATAACTAACAATGAAGCGGAGTATGAGGCTGTGATTGCAGGTCTAGAATTGGCACGAGAGCTTGGCATAAATCAGATTATAATCAAGAGTGATTCGCAACTCGTGGTTAATCAAATGCTGGGGACTTATACAGCTAGGGAAGCGAGGATGCAACAATACTTAGAAAAGGTACGGGAATTGATAAGGCAATTTCAAACCTGTAAAGTTATAGAAATACCAAGGGATGAAAATGTTGAAGCGGACGCCCTAGCTTATCTCGCATCTGCAGCTGATGTGGCACGCGATGCAAATGCCTCAGTTATACATTTATTTCATTTATTTCTCTATCCTGATAAGAATGAGGTAAATTTTAATAATTTAACTTGGGATTGGAGAAACGAGATTGTTGCTTTTTTGCAGTATGGTACCGTCCCTGATAATAAGAAAAAAGCTCATGCGCTTCGAAAGAAGGCTGCTCGATACTACTTAAAGCAAGCAATTTATATCATAAAATGTTCGGTGGAACCTTAGCAAGATGCCTCGGACCTTCTCAAATGGAGTATGTGATGAAAGAAATACACGAGGAAAACTGCGTGAATCACGCAGGAGGAAGGTCATTGGTAAGAACCTTAATCAGGGCAGGGTATTACTGGCATAAAATGGAAGAAGAAGCAGAAAGTTTCGTGGCCAAATGTGATAAATGTCAAAGGTACAGTAACAATATGCATAGACCTGCGGAGTTATTACATCCGGTCATTGCGCCATGGCCATTTATGAAATGGGGAATGGATATCGTGGGTCCATTACCATAAGAAAAAGGCCAGGTAAAGTTTCTGCTCGTACTCACTGATTATTTTACTAAATGGGTGGAGGCAGGAGCATTTAAACAGGTGCGAGAAAAGGAAGTCAAAGATTTTATTTGGCGGAATATAATATGCTGATTCGGTGTACCAAAGGAGATCGTGTGTGATAATGTCCCTCAATTTATTGGAGCTCAAATCACGGTTGGCAAATTAAAAGGATTACGTCAACACCTTATCACCCGGTGGGTAATGGGCAAGCAGAATCAACAAAAAAGGTTATTATCAATAATTTAAAGAAACAATTAGAGAAATCAAAAGGTAACTGGCCTAAAGTGTTACCTGGAGTTTTATGGGCATATCGCACAACTACAAAAGAGTACATAAGAAACACCGTTCTCATTGGTTTATGGAGCTGAGGCTTTAATTCCAGTTAAGATAGGGGAACCAAGTACACGGTTCACATAGGCGACACAAGAATCTAAGACGAGGAGATGCGGGTCAATCTAGATTTACTTGAGGGGAGGAGAGAAGCTGCATTAATAAGAATGGCAACACAAAAGCAAGTCATAGAACGATATTACAACCAAAAAACACGCCTCAGATTCTTCGAAGTAGGGGACTTCGTGCTTAAAAAGGTTTTTCAATCTACAAAGGCAGCTAACGCGGGTAAATTAAGTCCAACATGGGAAGGACCCTATAGAGTTCATGATATTGAAGGAAAGGGAGCATATGAGCTGGAGATAATGGATGGCAAGATACTACCTTCACATTGGAATGTTGTTCATTTGAAGAGATACTATTTCTAAGTAATACCCACGGTCAGGTATCACCATTTTAAATTTAATTTTTGAATTGTTAAAATTTTACTAACGATTTTAAATGATAGGCAAAAATCTAACCCGTACTAAATGATGAGTCACGACCTGTAAGGCACATGGAATAACCTAAAATTTCTGGCCTAGTGTTACAATTATTCTGATAGAAATTCAAACGGGTTAAGTAGTCTTCATCTATAATCGCACCTCCGACCCCCGTATGTTTTTCCTTTTCAGGAAAAGGACCAAATGAGAGAAACTATCAAGTGCTCGAGGCTTCATACTTCAACACTCAAACACTTAGGGGATTACATAATATACACAGACATGTGTATAAAGAAGGCAAAGAAGATTGAGAAAAATCAAGCCTAAAAGAGTAAAGTGCAGAGTAAAAGTTACAAAGTCACGAGATGGAGCCACGAGCTAAGACCAAAGAAAAACCTCGCTATAGTTAGGTTAAAGGCTATGTACTAAAACGGGTTATAAGGAAAAACCATGTGTCTATTATTTTTCTTTTGTAAAAATCCGTTACAAGAAAAATAGTTACGAGAAAGTTATAGATGTAATTCAAATACATGTAAAGTGTTATTCAAAACTTGTCAAAGTTATTTCAAAGAAATATGTGTGTTCCTATTTATTTTATCATATGATAACACCATTATGAAGTTGAGACGTCTTCTTCATTAAGTGTCGAAATATAAAAGGGCCCTCTTTTATAAAACTCATGTTCAAATTAGTTAGTCATGAGATTAACAGAAGCATTTTCGAAGAACAAAAATGCAAATTATTCTATAAGTCCTTAAAAATAAAGGCAAGAATAAGACAGACAGAAGTTTAAGATAATAACATGAAAAACTTCTTAATACTTAAAAACTGAAGACTAGGTACGAACTTAGTCATAAAACTATAAAATTGTTTATACAAATTGCCCCATAAAAAACTTGGGGACTTGCGTTTCAAAAACCCACCCTCAAATGAAGCTAAGGGTTTGATTATAATTTTCCAAAATAAAAACAAAAACAAAATCATTCAAATGATTAAAACTGGTCACTGAGAAGTTTGCGGAACTAAAGCAAGAGCATCAATAGCAGCGGGCTCAGTTTGGGCAGATACATCAACAGATGTGGTTTCAACTTGGCTTGCAACAACAGACTCGATTGGGCTTGAAAGAGTTGGGATACTCGTATCAGCTTCAACATTCACGGGAGCTTCAACCACGGGAGAAGGGAAGTCCTGAATTTGCTGAGCTTTGTCAATGGTTTCATTGATCTTAGCTAACTCCGACTCCAGGTTGAAGTTTTCTTGGCCAGCTTCAATTAGGGTATCACAACGTGAATTCAAAAATGCCCAACTTACCTCAACAACAGATTTTTCTTCAAAGATCTCATAATCTTTTTCCCAATCAGCAATCTCATTATTTAGTTCTTCATTTTCAGCCAAGGTGGAGTTATAAGAAGCTTGAATAGAGGCATGGGAGTTCTCTAAAGCACGCACCTTATCAGCAGAGACTCGAAGGTCTTCTTGTGCTTGAGTTAAGCTTAGCACGAGCTCCCCAGAGTAAACTTCTTTTTGACTCAAAAGAGCCTTCAACTTTCTGTTCTCTTCACTGGCCTTATATAGTTGCTCTGAGAAGGAGGATTCGAGACGTTCTTTCTCTTTTTCTACTTGGCTTGAGGAAGCTTTTACAACCGCTAACTCTGAAGTTAAAGCCTGCACCTGCTGCTCTAAGGTACTCTTGCTCTCTTGTAAATCCTTCATATCAATTTGTGCACTCTCAAATTTTTCCTTCCAATTGATCGCCTACAACTGAGAATCACGTACTATCTTCTCTGAATCACATGCTACCTTCCCTAAGAAGGGGATTCTGTTCATCAATTATGTGCCGATAAGATTGGCCTATAAAAAGGGAAGGGAAATAAGAATCCCAAAGATGAAAAAGTTTACAAAGTAAAGAAGGGAGAGAAAGAAAATACCTTCAAAGTGGCATGCACGATATCATTCATTAGAGTCAGGGAACTATGGCTCTCCAGCTTTGCTTTTTCAATTGGGCCAATTAAAGGCTCCAGCCATACATCTGCCTGACCTGACTTCCTCAAAAGGCTGCTATCAGCAGGAACTTCAATAGTTACCCTCCTCATAGCGGCACTTCTACTTGAAGAGCCCACTTCCGTATGATGAACGATAGGAGGGGGAATTGTCAAAGGAGGAGCAGTAGAAGAAGTGAAAACAGTAGAATAAGGAATAGAAACAGCTGGGGCTGGTAAGGAAGGAATCACAGGCACGGGAGTTGAAAAAGAAGATAAGGGTATTTCATCTAAAACAGGCCCTAAACTTCCACTACCAAAACCACTGATGAAAAGTTGGTCAATAGACTCACGGGTATCATGAGGAGTGGCGTCATTGTCAGGAATTATTATTGGGGTTTCAACTGGTTCGGTAAGAGAACGGAAAGACGAGGGGAAACTTCAGCTTCATCATCAGAGACGATGCGTCTCCTAGGTAGAAAAATATATATGTGTGTGAAAGATGAAATAAAAAGTCTTACCTTGAGTCTTTACTTTCCAACCGTAATGGTTAGAAAGTGTTTTCCAAGACCTACTATCTATTGGTGCGGTCTTCAGCAATTTATCTACCCAACCACGGAAATTGGGAATATCCTCCACACCTCCCATGGTTGCTAAAAAAAAGGAGCAAAATTAGAGAAGTTGATAAATTTGAAGAAAAAAGGCACGAGAAGGATAAAAAACTTACGTGCAAAATTCTACTTCTCAGGGAAGGGAAAGTTATTCTCACCCACTAAGCCAACAGTGGGGGCAGCAAAAAATCGGGCATACCAGCCATGGTCCTTGTCATCTTCAGGGCTCACCAAAACCCTCTTACTCTTGGCCACTAGGGTAAAAACACCATTACGGAAAAGCCTAAGTAAAGGAAACGCCAGCCATATTGGTTAAATGCCTCAAACAGGCAACAACCCTCCATATGATTGGGCCAATTTGACCCAAACAGACATTAAAGAAACGACAAAATTCAAGAATAACTGGGTCAATAGCTGGTTTGAACCCTAAAGTGAAAGGGTATGTACAAACAAAAGAGAACCCAGTCAAGTAAGAAGTAATTCTTTGATTTTTATTAGGGATAATAATGGAAAAATCATTACTCCAATGGTAGTCTTTGCGAACTATAGGAGTCAAAACTTCTGTAATTTGAGTGGGGTAAGCATCAGCACAATTTAAAGTAGAAACCTGGTTTCTAAGAGATTCCCTATCATGGGAAAAAGATAGTTCTATAGGGACTATCTCTTCTACTAAAGTCTCACATAATGGTTCAGAAGGTTCTTTACCCCTAGAAGAAGATTTGTGAGAAAGGGAACCTCTGGTTCTAGAAGAAGGACCAGAACTATGTGAAGGTATAGACGAACCACCACCACGAGTAGACCCTAAGCTACGAAGCCTACCGCCTCTTCTGTGCCTAATGGGGGCATTGGGGAAGGTATCAACAATGGAAACTCTCCTAGGGTTAGGGTTTGGTGAAGACATGGCGAGGAAGAATAAAGTGAGGAAAAAGTGGACTGAGATTTGAGGAATTAAGTGTTCAATAAGCTTTAAGTGGTAAAAGACAAGGAAAGAAGTTATATTTATATTAATAAGCAACCACCAAAGGTAAAAGTGCAGTAATGGAAGGACCATAATAATTATAACTGGCACTTTGTGAATAGTCGAGCCGTAAAAAAACCTTGAAAAGGGCTACAAAATTGCAGAACCAATGGAAAAATGATATGTGTACGGAGCATTAAATGGAAGCAACAATTGAAGCGTCAATTTTGTCATAGCATTAATGGTGACAGAAATTCTCTTTTAATGAAATCCACTTCCCAAATATTCAACTGATGAATAAATGGAAAGTGGGGGACTATCTGTATTGGAAAAAATTGTATTTAAATATAAAAGTGACGTATCGAGATATGTAGACTGGTCAAATGGTCAAAGAATTACAACTAGCCAAGAGGCACGAGTTGCAAAAGAAGAGGCACGTGCAGTTATTCAAATAACTCAGTGCCCGTACCTATCTAAGTCATTTATGTCCGAGAATCAAAAGGAATGAATCTGACAATAGAAAAGAGTACAGATATGGCATTTAATAGGCATTAAATGTGGAATACGTTAGAGAATTTGTATTGAATGTAATGATTATGTAACGTAGCATTCAATGTCTTTAATTACTCATAATAGCCTCATTATGATTTAGGCAAAACGTATATCTCCAAAATATCTATAAAAGGGAGATATCTGATCAATTGTAAGGACACGAAATATTATTGGAATAAACTTTGGTTTACTTGTTTTTCTTGATTACTCTCTTGCCACCTAAATTACTTCCTTATATACATTCTTTTGATTATCAGTAACCCGTGTTCTTCTAAATTCTAGCTTTGACAAAAATTTCATTTTTTGGTTAAACAATATCCATGACCATCTTGTCAAACAAATGGTGCAGTATGAATATTCATCAGATAAGATTCCAATATTGGGAGGCTTGGAAGAAGGAGAGTCTTTCGATCAATGTCGTAGGTCTTTTGAGTTCATTGCTCATCCAAAACTCTATGCATGGGGCCAAATAAGTCTTTTCCCTTTATTTGACAACTTTAGACTTGTCGTGGTGTTGCATTTGTTGGATATGTGCTTGGGAAATTCTTGAGCTAGGGCAATGCAAGCAGTAACTCACTTGAGATATCTTGCAATATGGATCGAAGAATTTGATTTCCAGTGGGCACCACATTGGTATGGGATGATTTAGTATCAAATCGTTTAGTGACATCACATGCTATTTGGAAGATGCAGAAACTAAGGCATGTGGATATCAACCCATTTTACTTCACATGGGAAGACAATGATCGAGCAAATTTTGAAGAATCTTCAGAAACATGGCTGATAGTAATCCAGAGTTCTGGTGGAGATTTCCAAATATTGAAGAACTGAGCTCAAGTTTTTTGAACCCGAGCAATTTTCGATTCCAACACCAGAAGTTGATATACTGGATCTAGAACTCCCTCTTCAATCTCTCGAAGTGGGTTTCTCACTCACGCTTTCAAGCGGGGAAGCCATTGGATGGGACCGTTGTGTAGTCTAAAGGAATTGTTCATTGATCGGATTTTCCTAACACAAGAAATTATTTCAAATATTGCACGACTGCAAAACCTTGAGATACTCAAACTACGTAAAATTAACGTATGCTTCTGTTATAGAATTATACGCTCTTCAAGAAAAACTTTATCAGAAAGTCATTCGTATTCGTTTTGCCATGGTATCATTGAGTTTATCTCTATTTTGCTTTCAGTCTTCATAAGTTTTTCCTCGAATTTCTCTATCGCAGATGAGGCTTTTTCAACAAACTTGGAAGCGCTACTTGAGGATATCAATGGATCATCCATATTTAGCACCTAAACCGTTACTGTCTTTCTTGTTTCTATTGTTAACCATAGCCACATAGATAGAGAGACGAAATGAGTAGTTTGCCTTGTGGATTGCTTGATTCTGCATTATTTTGCAGTTAGCTATTGGATCGATCATCTGCTAGCTAATAATATGTCTAGAGGATGTCAACGGCTGCCTGAAGGATTTTACTAGTAGAAAATAAATATGACACGTGGAATTATGTGTGGCGGACAAGGCATAATACGTGGATCACTAAGAAGGTGACAGCTGGAATATTACATCAGAAGATGCACGAGATGTAAGAGATACAAGCAAATCACTCATATTGCTCGAGTCTAACTCATTCAGTAAATATGGGTTGAATGAATCAAGGCAGTAAGAAGGTGAAGATTCGCGAACCTCTAATTAATAAGGAAGAAGAATTAGAACCGTTACAAAATCTCCATAAATAGTTACGATTGCCAATTATAACTGTTCATTAATGTCATTAATGAACGTAATGATTCGGCCATAAAAGGGAGGAAACGTTATACTTGTAAATTCCTATATAAAGGAAGAGAATTTCATTTGTAAAGACATCCGAGACAATATTGGAATATATTCACTTTACTTTTTTGCTCTTCATTATATTGACTTTGCAATCAGTTATTTCTTTACTTATTCTTGTTCTTTTCCTTTCATATAATTGAGAAAGTACAAAATTTCTTGGTTATCAGTAACTCGAGTTCTTCTAAAAATAGGCTTTGACCGAAAGATACATTTTTTGGCCGGTTAAACAAATTGGTTTCGTTACCGGAAAACTGATAATTTTTTCACTTTTCAAATTCATTTTTCTGACAAATAATCATGTCGACTGCCAATGACAACAACCAACAAAACTAACTGAACCAACATAATCAACAAGAGGATGAAACTCCAATCCCTTCACCCCAAAATTCTCTTCAAATTCCCGAGAAGGGTCACCTAAAAGATCAACATCACATGTGAATAATCAACAAGGGGACGATTAAGCTGATGAAGATGCATTGAAGCAACTAATTGCGGACCACGTCAACAATGCTCTTCAAGCATTCGTTAGTGGATTACCAACTGTACCACCAACTCTACCTCCAAACTACACCGCAACCATAGAGAACCCATGCTGGGGACTTGCTAATTTAGGAAGTGGAGGAACTCCCAACGAACCTCATGATGGAAGGTTAGGTACCCCAAATAATTCTGATTTACAGAGTTTAGTACTAACTTTGCTGAAGTAGCTCAAGGAGCAGAATTATCGCATATAACAGATACCTGGTGTGCCACACGTGATTAAAGGAGTGGATATTGATAAATATTCTCAACAGCCCTGAAAGCCAAGTGCCGCTCCTTTGTCGATTCCAAAAAGGTTTAAGATGCCCGATATTCTGAAGTATGATGGAACAACTGATCCACGAGATCATGTAACTGCGTTTACAACTGGCGTGAAAGGCGGTGACTTAACCAAACAAGAAATTGAGTCGGTGCTGGTCAAAAAATTTGGCGAAACACTCATAAAAGGAGCCCTAACATGGTATTCTCGTTTACCTAAAATATTTATTGATTTTTTTGTTGAGCTTGAAGATTCATTTGTAAAAGCACACTCGGGAGCTCAAAAAACTGAAAAAAGGATGGAAGACATCTTCAAAACAAAATAGGGAGATACGAAACTACTCAGGGAATTTGTGCATAGATTTCAGCTTGAAAGAATGATACTACCACGTGTACCTGATAATTGGGCGGCCATGGCGTTTGCAAGTAACCTAAATGAAAAAAGCTCAGAAGCCACGAGGAGACTCGAAGAAAGCTTACGAGAATTCCCTGCTATAACTTAGAATGATGTTTATAATAGGTATAGCACGAAGCTGCGGATAGAAGAAAATACTATCACTCAGTCATGGGGAGATGAAAGAACAAGTTTGAGGCGACCAGAAACGGAAAAAAAGGTCTGGTAAGAACAGGTACGAAACTTACATGGGACCAACAGGACGAGATTCACGTTATAAACAAGAAAACCTGAGGTACAGTTCTAGATCAAGAGACAGAGATGCACGATCATCATCCAAGTTTGGAAAGCAACGAGATGCACGGGATAGCAATACAAAGGTAAAGATTGGTGATTACAGTTTCAATTTTAGCACTTCTAAGCTAGTAGCTTTTTTAAGAAGTATAGGAGATAAGGTGCGGTGACCAAAAGAAATGAGATCAAACCCTAACAGAAGGAATCCGGATTTCTAGAGCGAGTTTCATAATGACCACGGTCATAAAACAACAGATTGTAGATTTCTACAAGGTGAAATAGATCACTTTCTAAAAAAAGGTTATTTAGCCGATTTGTTTAGTGAGAAGGGTAACCAAGCGTATATGAAGAATAGGCAAGAGCCGCCAAAACCTTTCTCACTAAAAAGAATGGTTAATATGATAAGCGGATGAGAAAAGGTCAATAATATAACGTACACGGCTGCAAAAAAGACATCAAAAGTCACGGTTACCCACGGGAAGCGAGTTCGCCAAGTTTTGGAAGAAGACAACATAATGTTTGATGATGCAGACGCATATGGCGTGATGATCCCTCACACAACGCACTGACAATATCTTTAATTGTACATGATACTAATGTGAAATGAGTTTTGATTGATCCAGGTAGCTCTATAAATATCATTCTTTTAAGAGTGGTAAATAAGATGCAAGCCGATGATAAATTGGTGCCCAAAGTACGTACATTATCTTGATTTGACAATTCGAGCGTTGTTACAAAAGGGGAAATAGTGCTCGCCACATTTGCAGAAGGGGTTGTCAAAGATGCGAAATTTCAAGTGATAGATACGGACATGACATACAATATGATTCTCGGCAGACCTTGGATTCATGAGATGGATGATGTTCCGTCTACTTTACATCAGGTTATTAAGTTCCCTTCGCAATAGGGAATTAGACAAATCTGCGGTGATCAACAGGCTTTTAGAAGTATCAATTCAGTGGTGGATTCAAGCATAAAGAATGACGTTGCAGACAAAAAATAGCAATTACATAATTCAGTTAAGGATTTAACAACACAAACCTCAACCGGAGATGGACAAACGGATGTAGACTCAAGGCTTGATATCATTCAAGATTCAGAAGAGAACGAAAATATCAAAACAACAATTGAAGAACTCAAAGTAGTGGTGCTGTTTGTACATTGGCCGGACAGAAAAGTTTACATTAGAACCAACCCGAGCACAGAGATGAAAGGTAAGTTAATTGAATTCTTAAAAGCTAACACAGACTGTTTTGCTTGGTCGCATTTAGATATGACAGATATACCACCGGAGGCGATGACCCATCAGCTAAATTAAGATCCAACATATCCACCTGTCAAACAGAAGAAAAGGAAGCAAGGATCCTTCAAAAACCAGGTGATTCAGGATGAGGTACAAAAGCTTTTAAAAATCGGGTCTATTCGAGAGGTAAAATATCCGAATTGGTTAGCTAATACTGTAATTGTGCAGAAAAAAATGGTAAATGGCGAGTCTGTGTAGACTATATTGACTTGAATAAAGCCTGGACTAAAGTTTCTTTTCATTTACCACATATAGATCAACTAATTGATGCTACTGCAAGACATAAATTGTTTAGTTTTTTTAGATGTCTACTCAGGATATAATCAGATAAAAATGGATCCTTTAGATGAGGAAAAAACTTCCTTTATTACAGACAAGGGGATTTACTGTTATAAAGTCATGCCTTTCGGTTTAAAGAATGCTGGAGCCAAGTACCAAAGGTTAGTAACGAAAATGTTTCAAGAATACTTGGGAAATAGTATGGAAGTCTACATCGATGACATGCTAGTCAAGTCAGCACAAGCGGGGGACCACATCTAACATTTGTCAGATACATTTCAGATTCTCCGTAAATTCAATATGAAGTTAAATCCCGAAAAGTGTGCATTTGGTGTGTCTTCAGGTAAGTTTTTATGTTTCCTTGTTTCTAACCGAGGAATTAAAGTGAACCCAGCACAGATTAAAGCCATTGAAGAAATACCGGACATACTCATAATCAAAAAAGAGGTACAAAGATTGACAGGAAGGATAAAAACATTGGAAAAGTTTATTTCTAAATCTTCAGAGAAGAGTTTTAAGTTCTTTTCAGTGTTAAAAAAATAAGCCAGTTTGAGTGGACCGAGGAATACCAACAAGCACTCAAAAATCTAAAAACATACCTATCAAACCCACTGTTGCTGGCTAAACCGAAGGATGGAGAAAGACTACTCATCTATCTTGTTGTGTCAGAAATAGCGGTAAGTGCAGTGTTAGTTCGAGAAGACAAAGGTAAACAATCTCCAATTTATTATATTAGCAAGTCTTTATTGGATGCTGAAACTCATATCCTCGTTTAGAAAAACTTGCTTTAGCACTAATCATGGCATCTAGAAAGTTGAGGCCTTATTTTCAATGTCACCCTATCTCTGTAGTGATTGTTTACCCCTTAAGAAATATATTGCATAAGCAAGAACTATCAGGTAGATTGGTTCAAGTCATTTCGGGGCAAGCGGATCATTTATGATGAAGCTAAGTGGACTATAGAACTAAGTGAATATTATATCACATACCAACCTAGAACTGCGATAAAATCACAGATTTTTACAAATTTCGTGGCAGACTTCAACCTAGGAATAGTACCAAAAGCTGAAAGAGTTATAAATCTTTAGAACCAGTGCAACTCATAAGGTTATTATATGACAAATATTTGATCAACACATATTTGTTTATTTATTTACAAGTTAATATTACTCCCACTACATCTATTTATTACTATGACTCTTTACTATTAGAAATGTAATTATACCAAATTCTTTCATATTCCTAGCTCCTTCTATTTCATATCCTGTATTTCATATTTCATATCTCTTATATATTGTTGTTATTTTTATTACGCATTTTTATGGTACTAATATATCATCTCCTATTGCTTTTTTTTAGCCGAGGGTCTCCTGGAAACAGCCTCTCTACCCTTCGGGATAGGGGTAAGGTCTGCGTACATATTACCCTCCCCAGACCCCACTTGTGGGATTATACTGGGTCGTTGTTGTTGTTGTTGCTTCTATTTCAGTTTCTCTAGAGTCTTAGACTAGTCCAAAACCAGAAAATGAAAGAACCATTTGTCTCCTCCTCTCAGTAACACATGTTGAAGATTGACAGTCTTCAACTTCTTTTTCGTTTTATTTCGTTGTATCTTATTTAGCTGTAAATTAAATGTGATTGACTAGCAAAAATTTTAAGCTTTACATAAGTGCATGCAATCACAGCAGCTTATGCCATTTCCCTGTTTGTTTTTTGTCGTCAGACGGAGCATGTCCTGAGTTGTTGATTAAATGGCCAAAGTTGGTGATTTCTATTCAAGGTAAGCTTCATTTGAAGAACTGATTCCTTTTGTGTTAAGATGAAAAATCTATTACATTAGTACTTGGTGATTTTCATACTAGATTAGAGCAGTGGCGAAATCATGATTTTCACTAAGAAGATTCAAAAAATAAAAAGAGTAAACAGGCAAAAAAGCTAAGGGGATGCAACGTTCTAATACATAAGTTTCTGCAGTATTGGATTCTATTCTTTCAATCCCTATGTCTTAGTAGATTAGTAGTAAACTTTGACTTCTTTGCCAATCTAATCTTTATAATGTTGTGACTAATCTATCTAATTTTGTAACAAGCAATCAATTTAACATAGTTATATTTACTTCCAACAGCAGTAAAGAGACCAAGCTAATTGACAACGAGTACTTTCTGACTGGTGAAAGAAGTCATGCTCATGCAACGGCTTCCACACAACGTAGTCTTTCATCCGTTAACGAGGATGTAGTTGGTTTAGAGGATGGTGCAGAAAGTATAATTCAACAATTGACTAGTCTTCCATCAATGGATGATGAAGTAGTTGGTTTTGAGGATGATGCGAAAAGTATAATGCAACATTCAACTTATATTCCATCAACTAATGAGGAAGTAGTCGGCTTTGAGGCTGATACAAAAAGTACAATTCAAAAATTGACTGGAGGAACAAAGGAACTAGATATTGTCTCGATTGTTGGAATGCCCGGATTGGGCAAAACAACTTTGGCTAGAAAGGTGTTCAATCATTTTATTGATAATAAACACTTTGATGTTCGACCATTGTGCTCTATATCTAAGGAATATAGTTTTATGAAGGTGTTTGCAGATATTCTTAAACAAGTCATAGGCAATTTGTGTTATTCCTTGCTGTATTTGTAAATAATAATTCTGGAAAAAGTAAATTAGCGTATAAATGGAAATATAAACGAAACAGTAGTGAATTCGAGCCCACTGAATTCACAGTGTTTCCTTAAGTAATTTAACCCCCTCCTAGTACCTAAGGTTATGGATTATTTCCTCCTAGGATAGAACGAATTACACACTGGTGTAGTGGTACTTCAAACCCTAGTGTTTCAGCGAACGCAAAGTTCTGTACCAAATCACACTTACGGTTGCTTGCTTTTAAGTTAAAAAATAATGCAGAACAAGGGAGGAGAAAACAACAATCGTATGGAAATTCTGAGAGGAAGGACTGCTATTTATAGCCAACATTGAGTTCAAACTGAAAAGGAGATCAGTAGCTCTCTATTTTCGGTCTCTTTTCTCTAATTGTTCTTGCATATATTTATAGTGCAGTCAACTATTAAGAGACTGACATGCTGCCATCCATTTGTCCATAGTGGCTGAAGCACTAGGCTGCTATTGGAGCACTTTGGCCATGGTAGGAGGAGCACTAGGTTGTTAATGGAGCATGCATTAGGCTGCTAATAGAATTGGTGGTATATATACACGGATTGGAACATATCTGTTACACACGCAAATAATATTACGTTAATATTTACTATTAACAAATAAATTTGGTCCAAAAAATTAATCAATCAATCATTTGACCAAATTCAAATTCGAATCCGAAGCCGAGCCGAGCGAGTGACGACGACGACGGCGTGAGGCTTGCCTTCTTCTTAACTCTTTAAGAGCTACAAGAAGAGCAATTATATATATACCCACCAAAAATCGTTTCCTCTTCCAATATGGGATAATGCTCATTGTCAAGAGGGGGAAACTTAAAATTTCACTCAAAAATTTTATTTTTCCTCCATTTCACCCTCTTTTAAGCTTATTCTTTTGCTTAAAAATCTCAACAATCCCCCACATGAATGGGGAATGGCTATATCGCAGAAGTATGCATGAAAACCCTGTATGATTTGCAAGCAATGATTAATCGCATCTGGATAAGTAGGTTTCCCTTTGAACTTTACGTATTGAACTTATGTCGGATATACTTGGTCAATCGATAGATTTGATATCTTTGAACCGTTGATCTTTGGTGTATACCTAGACAACCATAAGTCACACAATCAACCCTTAATTGTCTTTTGTTCTCATTGTTGTGTTCGTTTCAGCCATGAACACCGCCTGATTTTATAAGTGCGTAGAGAACTGGCCTTACAAAATTCTCCTTGAAGCGGCTAACACTTCACACTTACATAGGTGATTCCTAAACGTGTCATCTCATAGATACACTATTTGATATACCCCATATCAAACTTAGAAATCATTAAAAACCTTTAATGTTTTATTCTTGGTACTAAACATTGTCTCATCACGAGAATGTACTAAAAATTTTGTTGACAATGTTGAACCGTCATTAATGACTTTGTTTGATCTCCTTGAACATAGATCTTGGGATCTCCAGTCTTCTAGGTAGAGTTACCGCCACAATGACTTGTTCTCGGCCATAGTCCTATTCCCCTCGATGATTTCTCAACTACCTCTCTAGTTAGGACTTTTGTAAGTGGATCTGACACGTTATCACTTGATTTTATGTAGTCAATTTTGATAATTCGTCTAGAGAGTAGTTGCCTAACGGTTTTATGTCTTCATCGTATATGACGAGATTTACCGTTATACATAACGCTCCCAGCCCTTCCAATTGCCACTTAAGCTTGTTATTCCTTGCTGTATTAGTAAATAATAATTCTGGAAAAAGTAAATTAGCGTATAAACGGAAATATAAATGAAACAGTAGTTAATTCGAGCCCCCTGAATTCACAGTGTTTTCTTAAGTAATTTAACCCCATCCTGGTACCCAAGGTTATGGATTATTTCCTCCCAGGATAGAACGAATTACACACTGGTGTAGTGGTACTTCAAACCTTAGTGTTTCAGCGAACACAAAGTTCGGTAGCAAATCACACTTACGGTTGCTTGCTTTGAAGTTAAAAAACAATGCAGAACAAGGGAGGAGAAACTCAGAAATAGTATGAAAATTCTGAGAGGAAGGACTGCAATTTATAGTCAACGCTGAGTTCAAACTGAAGAGGAGATCAATACCTCTTTATTTTCGGTCTCATTTCTCTAACTGCTATTGTACATATTTATAGTGTAGTCAGCTATTAAGAGATTGACCTGCTGCCACCCATTTGTCCATAGTGGCTGAAGCACTAGGCTGCTATTGGAGCACTTTGGCCATGATGTGAGGAGCACTAGGTCGTTAATGGAGCATGCATTAGGCTTCTAATAGAATTGTTGGTACAGATACACGGATTGGAACATATCCATTACACACTCGGATAATATTACGTTAATATTTACTATTAATAATTAAATTTGGTCCAAAAAATTAATCAATCAATCATTTGACCAAATCCACACGTTGTCTTTTTCTTCGTTATTCTGATTTTGGTTTTCGTATCATGGATCTTGGGTCGCGCTTTATGGCATTTTCACTATTAAAAAAATCCAATCCCGCAAAGGATTCATGGAACTACTATCGATATTCTTCGGACCATATTTCTTAGTATCATCCCTATGTTCATTGCTATACCATCATTTGCTCCGAAGGCTCAAACTTTTTGCTAGCTTTGAAAGATGGGGTTTGTGGGTCCCTGATGCCTCGAGTCAAATGGAATTGAAAAGACTTTTTTTATATTTATAAACAAGGTGGCATCTCGAAAGTGCCGCTAGTCGGTTTAATCATGGAACGGAGGGATTAGTTTGACCAGGGCTCAAATCAGCCCCGAGATTGTGGTCCTCCTTTGAGTGTGGGTTCAATTGAATGAATCTGTCAAGTCAAGGAAAACATACGTAGCAGCAAGGATGGTGCATCGCCTATTTATCGTTCTCGCTCGGGAGCCAAAAAGTGGTTCGAATCCACATTGTGAGACCAGGATAGTGTGGAGAAGCATTGATAAATGCTATTAACATTGATGATACGGCTTAGAGGAATTCCTCTCTTGTTCCAAACCAAAAGGGGATTCCGCTCCTACCGTTAAAGCATTGTTTCGGCCCCTGCTTCTAGAAGAGTTGGTGCAAAAGTCAACAAGCTTCCGGAATCCAATGGAATCTTCATAAAGTCGATCATTATGAGTGTTATGATTCATTCGATTGGCAGGTCCACCAAATATAAAAAACCTTAGAGCTGCCTAACCTGCTGACATCCCGGCGAAGAGAGTCATTATTTATGTTACATCTTCGAATTCGAGAGAGGGCTTTCCTCTTATCTCTCAAATTATAGGGCTGATTCTATACCAGCTGATTCAATTGTTCAGCTACTTCCTGGATTGGCTTTTCGAACTCTCTTTAAAAGAGACTGCTTTCAAATTCACTTGCCTTAGAACCTGCTTTTTATTGATATTGATCTAGCTTTTTTATCCTCTTCTTCGTGTTCTATTGATCAGAAGAATCCAGCAGCGCCTCGCCGGTTTTGAATTCTAACACAAAATGGCCAAAGAATCAATTAGTAATATGCCTTTTATTGCCAAAAGACCTTATCTTCTCCTTTTGGTAAAGAGAGCCTCCATTTCGAGTTCGACAAACGAAAGAATCGATTCGATCATTCAAGTCGGGTAGCATTTATCTACGCTAGGATCTGACCTACATGAGCTTCTTTCTTCTCTTATGATATTTCTAATAGCGAGAAAGATAAATAATGGAGAATAGAATACAAGTGTTGAGTACCAGCTTCTACTCTTGTGAAAGGTGGGCCTGACCTCTTCCTTTCTATTTAGAAAGTGAAAGTCCTTGCCGGTGTGATAGTATGAGTAGACAGTACTCTTCTCTTTTCGGGTTCATAATCGGTGCTATTCGAGCTGCTATACGTCTATTCTCTTTAGACAAATGACTGTCCGCTGGAAAATACAGAGTGGGATTCATCCGTGTGGTGAATGAAAGAACATTCATTGAATGAGTTGACGCTAAACCTCCTGCTATTTTATAACAGCTATCTTCAACATGCGTGGACCTAGAATGACTATGCATAGATCACCTCTATTTGTGTGGTCCGTTCTAGTGACAACATTCCCACAACTATGGTCCGGCGGAAAAACAGAAGTCGTCCGTCTTTTCTATATTCTTGGTTTTAAGGCAATAGAAAGAGAGAAGGAAAAAAGAATTATTGATGGATAGGTAATATACCTCCTATGTTATTCATTGCATTATAGGTGTTGCTGCGTCTTGAGATCCTAATTTCCATGGTTCCGCTGCATCACAAGGAGCAATTGTGAGGAATAACCATTCTAGAACAATCATTTAGTTTGGTTCAGCCTGAGGCCTCTAGAAAGAAGGCATTCTTTTGCATTGCACTTCATCATATCTTGGTTCACCGTCGTTCTGAATAAGTCAGATAGTTGATCGAGAAAGCACCACCCACCCGATTCGGCCTGGCCGGTCGGGAAGAGATCATGGCCATTGTATCAGTTAGATGTGAAAAATGCCTCCTTGCATGGGGACTCTCACGAGGCGTGGTAGAACTGAGGGAATAATCTTTTTTGGTTCGGTAATGGAATTAATAGCGTTCCCGAACAGGGATATAGGAAGAAGCCAATAGCCTACAGGCTTGCCAGCGGACTTGCTTGACGATCGGGTTTTATTCCCTATAGAGTACCTAATATGATAATATCGAAATAGCGAAATTCTTGGGTCATCTCAATGGGTTCAGAAACCACACGTTTCTCTATTTAAAGGCATCATGTCTTCGTTTTTACAAAAAAAAAAATAGGAGTAAGCTTTCAAAAAAGGCTGCATTGCATAAGCATAAAAAGATGCCAGAGAGAAAAGGCTAGAACTTATGCTTTGCTTCAGACTCGAGTGGAGAAACGTCTCCTTTTCTTAGTCCCCACAAGAAAGAAAGCTCTAGAGTTCAAGGTCCTTTTTACATAACACTCTTGGCCGCCCAAGCTTCCCCGGTTTGTGGGATTAATTGATTGGATATCCGAGACCCATAATCTTTCCTAGGAACAACTTTTACGAACCCTACTCGTATTACCATGGTCTTTCGAGTAGGATACTTGCGCAATGGAAGAAGGTTGCTTTACTAAGTAAGATAAGGCAAGAAGTAAGGGCGTAGCAGCTGCGCGAAGTTGCGCCTTAGTGCATCCGTTTCAAATTGTTCAAGTGGGCTGGAGACGAGTTCTTTCGATAGATCCACCGCATCTTTATAGGCTTCTCCCCCTACTCCATTTTTCTGCAAATCTTCCAAAAGGAATCAAATCTGAATCCGAATCCGAAGCCGAGTCGTGCGAGCGACGACGACGATGGCACGAGGCTTTCCTTTTTCTTAACTCTTTAAGAGCTACAAGAAGAGCAATTGTATATATACACACCAAAAACCTTTTCCTCTTCTAATATGGGACAATGTCTCATTGTCAAGAGGTGGAAACTAAAATTTTCATTCAAAAATATATTTTTTCCCTCCATTTCCCATTCACCCTCTTTTAAGCTTATTCTTTTGCTTAAAAATATCAATAATTCCCCACATGAATGGGAAATGGCTATATCACGGAAGTATGCATGAAAAAACTGTGTGATTTGCAAGCAAGGATTAATTGCATCTGGATAAGTAGGTTTCCCTTTGAACTTTCCGTAGTGAACTTATATCGGATATACTCGGTCAATTGGTAGATTTGACATCTTTGAACCGTCGATCTTTGGTGTACACCTAGACAATCATAAGTCACACAATCAACCCTTAACCGTCTTTGGTTCTCATTGTTGTGTTTGTTTCAGCCATGAACACCGCCTGGTTTCATAAGTGTGTAGATGTCACGACCCAAACTGAGGGGCCGTGATGGGAACCCGGTACCTTACTCAATCGAGTACCAACGTAATGTATCTTTCTTATTACATCATCATATACACATGACATACGGGCCTAATAGGCCAACATGGTCTTTTATAAACTCAAAACATAGGTCAACAAGGTCGTACAACCTTTTACGTACATGACATATGTCTACAAGCCTCTAAGAATACATAAATGTCATAAAGGTCGGGACAGAGTCCCGCCATATTAAACAATACATGTCTAAATCATACTAACCAAACGAGCAACTCCGAAGCAAATGGAGCGCACCAACATCTTCCACTGAGCTGATAGCCTACTTGGAGGGCTCTCGACCTGTCTATTGGGACCTGCGGGCATGAAAACGCAGCATCCCCAGGCAAAAGGGACATCAGTACGAATAATGTACCGAGTATGTAAGGCACATAAATAAATATATAAGAAACATGGAAGACATATAGAGCACATGACTCAACATGTAAGTCTGAATAACTTTGTAAATCATAAATTACTTCTAGCGTCATGCGCATACGTATGCGTATGAATGTCATGTCGTACATAGGTACATGTTTCATAACATCATCAGCCTCCGAGGGCATCCCATCATATCATATCGGCCACTGTGGGCATAATCATCAACGTATACCAGCTGATCAGGTGGTGGTACGTATATAATGCCATAAACTTTCCCATATTCCATATACATACATATATACGCGTATATAATGCCATTTGAGTCATATTTCAGCCACTGTGGGCAACATCATCATCATGTACATAACGCCGTTTGAATACATACATATATATATATACGCGTATATAACGCCGTTTGAATCATATTTCAGCTACTATGGGCAACATCATCATCGTATACCAGCTGATCAGGTGGTGGTGCGTATATAATGCCGTAACCTTTTCTCATATCCTAATATACATATATTTACATATATACGCGTATATAACGTCATATGGTCATGGGTCAATGCACATGTATAAATGAGTGAAATGCATGACAAATATATAATAATCTCGATATTCCTTCCGGATAAACTTTTACAACTGTGTATTATTCTGAGACCCATGAACAGAAGATAATAATATTCCTCATGGGGAATCAAGAATATAGACACCTCTGTTATTTCTATGAATAGAGTAATTTATAGAAAACTGCGTATTTGCTCGTTTTTCTTCAGTATAATTTGGACCATGCCAAAAGAAAGAAGGGATAGCCTTAACATACCTGGAGTAGGGAAAAATTCGTATGATATTCTTGAGAAGATTTACACCGTACTCCCTTAAAATTACAAAATCTCACGTTTCTTACGATACTAAGAAACCTCAGTTTGAATTATTAAAAATCGTCAGCTACAAATGGCCTTCAACATTGGCTTCAGGTTCTTTCTCTTTTTCGTTAGCATCAGATAGGCTTCGTCTATTCCCTCCCATAAATAAGATTTGCATTTCTTAATCCTTAAAAGAAATGAAACTCCCTAACGTATAAAAGATCTCTTTAAGAGATTTGGATTCTCTCTCCAGTGAAGAAGATATATATCTTTAATCCTTGAAATATATATATATATATATATATATATATATATATATATATATATATATATATATATATATATATATATATATATATATATATATATATATATATATATATTTTAAAGAATCTCTTTAAGAGATTTGTTTGATGCTTTTAAATGTTGAAGAAGATATGTATCTCTTGATCCCTTAAAATATATATCTGGCATCCTCACGTTTTCAAGGGATCACTTTAAGAGATTTTGTTTGATTCTCTTAAATGTTGAAGGCTTTACCTTTTTAATTTATTGCCACCTAATAAGAACATACCCTTAGTCATCTCTTTAGGGTGTGACATATTGCCACGTGGGGATGGGGTGGAATATTTAATTTTATCCACTTATTAGTTAACCGGGTAATACTTCGTTATCCGGTAATTAATCTATTACCCGCATAATTTAAAAATTATCTCAACTTAATTAAATACTACTCTCTTTTATCATACCTTGTACACCTTACTATCATGGCCATGTAGTACCTTGTATGGCACTAGTCCATAAATACAGGGTAGTTTAGCTCGGGCCATATTTTATCTCAAAATGCCAAACTTTGACAAAATTTATTTTCTTAAACTTTCTCCCCCTTTCACCTTTATGAATTTACTAACCACTTGTGAAATAGCAAAATCCTTATAATCCCCAAATAATCTTTTCCTTGGACTGATGTCAATTACCTTACGACAAATTTCACGTAAAATAGTGCAGGATGCAACATCGTCGTAACTTATTACTGCGAAGCGTAATATCACTGTAGAGTAATACTGTCTGGTACAACACTGTCGTAACTTAATACTGTAGGACGTAATATTGAGGCGGGACATAACATCATTCCCCCCTTTGGAACATTCGTCCTCGAATGTTGACTGATGCTCTTATCATTTTCGTAACTTATAGTTCTTGTGAATACCTTAACACTCTTCTTGCTATTTAAGCGGTTGCTCTGTGAATAAATCCAAAGTCTAGGGTATTCCCCCTTTAGTCTTTTTGCTCGTATCATGACCTGTGGTCGAAATCTTCCTAATCTTGCAACTGTTGTTACCTCCTGTCATGCAGCCTATATGACCCTGGCTTTGTGAGCGAACTTATGCGATTCATATTTCCTTTTTCTTTTATCTTTTAGTCAATTTGTAGGCCTTACTTTGTATATACAAGGCTTAATAGGATGCCTCTCTGGGCCTCTATAGGTATATTGAAGTCCCTTGCTTGATACTTTGTAGAATATGCGAATATGGCCATATCTTATTTCATAGATCTGGTTACCCATTCACATGACTTTACTGTATTTACATGGGTTATACTATACCATAATTTTTGCTTCAATCTACCTTTACTAAGGTATGCTTACCAAGTTCCCAGCTTACTCTCATTGCTTATTCCATATGTATAAATTTAAGTCCTTTAATGCTTCCTCATTACTGCTCATCTTTAGAATGATGGCCTAATCTCATCTCATACTTTGTGACTTTTGTCCATCCATTATTGATTCACCTTAATATTGATCTACAGTATACCACTAATAACTTGAAACTTCTTATGTAATACTTTGCCCCTAGGGCTTATGTTACATCAAAGAAGATTCAAAGTGATTCCTATAATTGTATTTCATAGTGTTTTAATATGATTCACCTTATGGGGGTATCCTAATTTCGTGCCGCCATCGAAATCTTTTCTCATTCTCTTTTTTTTCAAATCATTATTCAAACGAAGGCACAAACGTCATCCTTTATCTGTCATAATTATATCCTCATTTTTATTACCAGGTCATCATTTCATCCTTCTAAATGCTATTAATCTTAGATTCCTTTGAGTTCATTAAGGCTATAGTGAGCTTTGTATAACATAGAGAAACTGTCTACCCTTCTTGTTTTCATGGGCTTAATCCTAAAGACTTACCATTCTCGTCACTTTTTCACTTGCCTTTCCTCATCCTTACTCATGTTTCCTTAAAACTTTGTCGCTCTACCATTAGCTTGCGACCTATACATATCCATTTATAAACTTTTCTTCAACTTGCTTGCATCATAGAATTCCTTATGTTATTCTGGAACGTTAAGCGAGACATCACATCGTCTCCAACTTTTCTCTATTCTCTTAACAAAATCTCTCAGTACTTAGAAACCATAGGTTGGAAGACATGCCACCAACGATGCCGCCATCATTTTCGGTTATTGGATCCCCATACTTATAGCCTTCTATCCGAAGTATGGACCATTCACGATCTTCTGGCTTTGAGTATCTCGTACGTTGTTCACTTTACCTTACATACCTTAAAATCTCGCATCGTATCTTCTATCTCTTTTCTGACCTCCCTTCCACCTAGGTGTAATTCACGTCCATAACTTGAAGCTTTATTATAATACTCGCACCTCTACTACATACACAATCTGATGGGAGCTTCGTACTGACTTCTTATGAGGCTGGTACTTCTTATAGCTGGCTTTTTTGTAGAGCCATTATAGATTATGGTTCTTATGTTATTTCTCTTGAACATCTAATATTAAGAGTGATTCTATCATGTTCTCAAGCACAACTTCTATAATTTTTCTAGGTCCAATAATCAGACTCTTGATTTACTTGGGTGATGTAATTCTTTAGCTTCTTCTTCCTTCCGATTAGCCTTTATGTAGGCTTAAGCTATCTTCCGATCTGTGGCTCATGGTATCAGTTATTACCTTAGCCTTTCATGGGTGTTATGGAATATCCATGATACAATCTTCTAACAATTCAATCTTTTGTCTATGCTCTAGGCTCAATTCTTCTTTTTAACTTATACAAGAGTCTTCTATGGCTGTATTATTTTCAACAAATATAATACTCCAAAATCTTGGGTGTATCCATAACGTACTAACCATGGATCATTGATCGTATAATTTATTGTGTTCCATCTCAGTTTTTTTCAAATGTAAGCAATTGCTTTTCCTGGTCTTTTTACCCCTTGTTGCGTGCATACTTAGCTTACCTTAATGCCCATACATGCTAGAGTTTTCGTGCAACTCATATGATCTCGAATATTACTTTTAATTTTACTTCCCATTCATTAGCCACGGTAGGTGCAACTTTCCTTTGGAGTGCTTCCAATGTTGTTGTGAGACTGTTGTTACATGACCATTTCCTCTTTAGATCATTGTGCTTTGGTTGAAGCCTTATTCCGTATTTGCTCAACTAGTCTTTCATTGTTGTACTTAGGGAAGACCCTCTAACTCTTGTAAAGATGCGAGCTTATTATATCGTATTCCCGATAGAATGTTTGATGTTCGTGCTCACTTGTAACTATCCTTAGTTAATTAGCCATAACTGAGATCTTCCTGGCCAATTACTAACTACTCGTTGGCCCATTCTCATATCAATATTCCTCGTAATCTTTCTTGGGTTATTTCCTTTGTCTTAACTTACGTCTCGCACTGACTCTTTATTTATTAATAATAGCTCGGGCAGGAACCTTTACTCCTTTTCCTTGACGTCGTGCTTGCACAATATTCTTGAATCGTAACGTACATATAAGATTTGGATAAGTGTCATCTCATTCCTCTTCCATTTATCGCATTCTTCCTTTACCATTCCATAGTCACTAGAACCACTTAATTCTGACTTAATGCCACATCACTCCATATTCCCCCCTTAGGGGTGTACTAAGAGTTGGAGCTATGACGACCTGCCTATAGATGTTTCACCTTTTCATCTTTGGCATCCTTTCACATCATCGATGACTCTTACTCGCCTTGCGGTAATCCTTCCATACCAAGGATAGCAGAATCCTTTACTCACGAGGGTGAAATTTAGTATAACTGGCACATACAGTCCCTTAAGCTGAACTTTGCTCACATTGCTTATGGTAGGGAAGCATCTTCCTGAATGATCATTCTTTGAATTTCTCATGAATCTTCTTTTGTCGTCCATTCTATTATTAGCAGAACAAAGTCTGAAGTTCTTATGATGGCGACTATCACCAGTCACTCTGTCCTTAATTCATGTTTAGTTTATCTTGCACCAATCCATACTGGTTTTATTATTGTGGGGTCTAACCTTTCCTCTTGTTAATCACGCTAGAGTTGCGAATTTATTTCTCGAAATGAGGACATGACTATGTGGCCTATACTTTTTTGTTGTCCTAATGCCTATCACCTCTCGTCTCTTTCTTCGCTTGACTATAGATCTTGTAATATTGTCATCTTTTGATCTACCGTTGTCATCCATGTTTTCATATCTTACTCATAATGCTTCATTAACTCTTTTCTTATTTCCCACTAACATTTATGCCTATCACGTTATTTTGAAAACTTAAACAAGATATTCTTTTAGTTTCCCTTTGCTCCATCCAATGGCTCCTCAAATTACATAACGTTATCGTTTTACTAGGGACGTGAGTCACATTAGGTAATATTTATCCCTTCAAGGTTTATAGTACATGTCTTTTGTAGTACTCATATCTGGCTGCACTATTTTAGAGTGCACCATCTAGGTGTCTCATAAAGAGATTTATTTGCACATTTGCAATATTCTTCGAAAATATCAACCGACGCAATCAATTCATCTATCATATCTTCTTATACTACTTTTTTTAACCCCTATAGGGCATATCTGGAATGTGAGCGACCAATTATATATACCTCTGTTACTATTGAATATAACTCAAAAAGCTCATGTTCTTCTGCCTCAATTATAAACGTTGTTAACCTTCATTAATTGGGTGCCTCGTACCCTTCTTCATCTTGCTTCGTTTGCTTGTTGAAACATGTATATATCTTCTTAATCTCTTATTGTCTTTCACCATAAAGGTGGATAGGCATTCTTGCCCTAAGGCTTCATATCAAGAGGCTTACACCTTTCAGTACGTACATGATCTGCTGAAGGCCTCATCTTTACTTATTATAAGCATGATACAAAGTCGAGTTCCTCTAATTCAACACTTCCACAGCTATATCTCTTATCGATCTTCTTTTTTGAACGTAGGCATCATCTTATTACGAATAAAAATAGAAGCTCGTGACTTGAATTCTTATAAGTGAGCTCTACCACACGATCTAGAGTAAGAAGAAAGAGTGACAGTCTTAAATGCCCTGTAGCCTCCTACTTATAAGTGTGGTGCACGGCATACCCATAAACAAGACTCTACTAGACATGGCTTGTATATTCCCTCGGAAAGAACTACTCTGATACAACTTTTGTCACGACCCAAACTGATGGGCCACGACGGGCACCCTGTACCATACTTAACTGAGTACCAACGTAACGTATCTTTCTTATTACATCATCATATACACATGACATACGGGCCTAATAGGCCAACATGATCCTGTATAAACTCAAAACATAGGTCAACAAGGCCGTACAACCTTTTACGTACACGACATATGTCTACAAGCCTCTAAGAATACATAAATGTCATAAAGGTCGGGACAGGGTCCCGCCATATCAAACAATACATGTCTAAATCATACTAACCAAACGAGCAACTCCGAAGCAAATGGAGCGCACCAACATCTTCCACTGAGTTGATAGCCTACTTGGAGGGCTCTCGACCTGTCTATTGGGACCTGCGGGCATGAAACACAGCGTCCCCAGGTAAGACGTCAGTACGAATAATGTACCGAGTATGTAAGGCACAGAAATAAACATATAAGAAATATGGAAGACATATATAGCACATGACTCAACATGTAAGTCTGAATAACTTTGTGAATTATAAATTGCTTTTAGCATCATGCATATGCATATGAATGTCATGTCGTGCATAGGTACATGTTTCATAACATCATTAGCCTCTGAGGGCATCCTATCATATCATATCGACCACTGTGGGCAAAATCATCATCGTATACAAGTTGATCAGGTGGTGGTGTGTATATAATGCTGTAACCTTTTCCCGTATCCCATATTCATATATATATATATATATATATATATATATATATATATATATACATACATATACGTATATAACGCCGTTTGAATCATATTTACACATATATACGCGTATATAACGCCATTTGAATCATATTTCAGCCATTGTGGGCAATATCATCATCGTATACCAGTTGATCAGGTGGTGGTGTGTATATAACGCCGTAACCTTTTCCCATATCCTTTATACATATATTTACATATATACACGTATATAACGTCATATGATCATGGGTCAATGCACATGTATAAATGAGTGAAATGCATGAAAAATATATAAAAATCTCAATATTCCTTCCAGATAAACTTTTCCAACTGCGTATTATTCTGAGACTCATGAACAGAAGATAATAATAATTTGCATGGGGAATCAAGAATATAGACACCCCTATTATTTCTATGAATAGAGTAATTTATAGAAAACTGTGTATTTGCTCATTTTTCTTCAGTATAATTTGGACCATGCCAAAAGAAAGAAGGGATAACCTTAACATACCTGGAGTAGGAAAAAATTCGTATGATATTCTTGAAAAGGTTTACACCGTACTCCCTTAAAATTACAAAATCTCATGTTGCTTACAATACTACGAAACCTCAGTTTGAATTATTAAAAATCATTAGCTATAGATGGCCAACGTTGGCTTCAGGTTCTTTCTCTTTTTCGTTAGCATCAGATAGACTTCTTTTATTCCCTCCCATAAATAATATTTGCATTTCTTAATCCTTAAAAGAAATGAAACTCCCTAATGTATAAAAGATCTCTTTAAGAGATTTGGATTCTCTCTCCAGTGAAGAAGATATATATCTTTAATCCTTGAAATATATATATATATATAGCTTCCTAACATTTTTAAAGAATCTCCTTAAGAGATTTGTTTGATGCTTTTAAATGTTGAAGAAGATATGTATCTCTTGATCCCTTAAAATATATATCTAGCATCCTCACGTTTTCAAGGGATCACTTTAAGAGATTTTGTTTGATTCTCTTAAATGTTGAAGGCTTTCCCTTTTTAATTTATTGCCACCTAATAAGAACATACCCTTAGTCATCTCTTTAGGGTGTGACATATTGCCACGTGGGGATGGGGTGGAATATTTAATTTTATCCACTTATTAGTTAACCGGGTAATATTTCGTTATCCGGTAATTAATCTATTACCCGCATAATTTAAAAATTATCTCAACTTAATTAAATACTACTTTCTTTTATCATACCTTGTACACCTTACTATTATGACCATGTAGTACCTTGTATGGAACTAGTCCATAAATACCAGGTAGTTTAGCTCGGGCCATATTTTATCCCAAAATGCCAAACTTTGACAAAATTCATTTTCTTAAACTTTCTCCCCCTTTCACCTTTATGAATTTACTAACCACTTGTGAAATAGCAAAATCCTTATAATTCCCAAATAATCTTTTCCTTGGACTGATGTCAATTACCTTACGACAAATTTCACGTAAAATAGTGCAGGATGCAACATCATCGTAACTTATTACTGCGAAGCGTAATATTACTGTAGTGTAATACTATCGAGTACAACACTGCCGTAACTTAATACTGCAGGACGTAATATTGAGGTAATATTGCGGGACATAACAGTAGAGAACTGGCCTTTCAAAATTCTCCTTGAAGTGGCTAATACTTCACATTTACATAAGTGATTCCTAAACGTGTCATTCTATAAATATACTATTTGATATACCTCATATCAAACTTATAAATCATTAAAAACCCTTAATATTTATTTTTGGTACTGAACATTGTCTTATCACGAAAATGGACTAAATATTTTGTTGACAATTTTGAACCGTCATTAATGACTTTGTTTGATCTACTTGAGCCAAGATCTTGGGATCTCCAGTCTTCTAGGTAGAGTTACCGCCACAATGACTTGTTCTCGGCCATAGTCTCATTCCCCTCGATTATTTCTCAATTACCTCACTAGTTAGGCCTTTTATAAGTGGATCCCACACATTATCACTTGACTTTATATAGTTAATCGTGATAATTCCTCTAGAGAGTAGTTGCCTAACGGTTTTATGTCTTCGTCGTATATGACGAGATTTACCATTATACATAACGCTCACAGCCCTTCCAATTGTCGCTTAAGCTTGTTATTCCTTGCTGCATTTGTAAATAATAATTCTGGAAAAAGTAAATTAGCGTATAAACGGAAATATAAACGAAACAGTAGTTAATTCGAGCCCACTGAATTCACAGTGTTTCCTTAAGAAATTTAACCCCCTCCCAGTACCCAAGGTTATGGATTATTTCCTCCTAGGATAGAACGAATTACACACTAGTGTAGTGGTACTTCAAACCCTAGTGTTTCAGCAAACACAAAGTTCGGTAGCAAATCACACTTATGGTTTCTTGCTTTGAAGTTTAAAAACAATGCAGAACAAGGGAGGAGAAACTCAAAATTCGTATGGAAATTCTGAGAGGAAGGACTGCAATTTACAACCAACGTTGAGTTCAAATTGAAGAGGAGATCAGTAGCTCTCTATTTTCGGTCTCTTTTCTCTAACTGTTGTTGCACATATTTATAGTGCAGTCAGCTATTAAGAGACTGACATGCTGCCATCCGTTTGTCCATAGTGGTTGAAGCACTAGGCTTCTATTTGAGCACTTTGGCCATGGTGGGAGGAGCACTAGGTTGTTAAAGGAGCATGCATTAGGCTGCTAATAGAATTGGTGGTACAGATACACGGATTGGAACATATCCGTTACACACGCGGATAATATTACATTAATATTTATTATTAACAAATAAATTCGGTCCAAAAATTTAATCAATCAATCGATCATTTGACCAAATCCAAATCCTAAGCCGAAGCCGAAGCTGAAGCCGAGCGATGACGATGACGGCGCGAGGCTTGCCTTCTTATTAACTCTTTAAGAGCTACAAGAAGAGCAACTGTATATATACCTACCAAAAACCTATTCCTCCTCCAATATGGGACAATGTCTCATTGTCAAGAGGGGAAAACTTAAAATTTCATTCAAAAATTTCATTTTCCCTCCGTTTCCCATTCACTCTCTTTTAAGTTTATTCTTTTGCTTAAAAATATTAACAATCCCCCACATGTTTAGATTTGTTTACATTAATTTTATGTTTTCATACATATAGTTAGAAAAGAGTGAGGTGTGGACATGTGTGAATTTGTGTGAACTAGTGTAGGCATGTATGGACTAGTGTGTACATGTGTGGACTTAATTAATATATACACATGAAGTTTAGGATAGATACATGTAGGAGTTCTACTATAAATACCCATGTATGCTAGCCATTTGGAGCAAGTGAAGTTGAATAGAAATCATCCTTTCCCCCACCTCTCTAATAGTAAGTTTTGAGTGTTTGTTTAGTTGTCTTGCTCTCCCAAAAATTTCTAACATTTGGTATCAGAGCCGGTGTGTTGAGAGACAACAAAACTTGGAGAAAAAATAACAAACACTAATGGAACACCATTCCAAGTTCCTATGCTCACAAAAGAGAACTAATTGGTGTATTCAAATGAAGGCCTTGCTTGGTGCCTATGATGTTTGGGAACCGGTAGAGTTTAGAGTTGATGAAGCGGAAGATGACACAGCCACAAATAAGAAAGATCAAAAGGCACTCACTCTCATCCATCAAGGTTTGGATGACAAGATGTTCTAGAAGGTTGCAAATGCGACAACCTCCAAGCAAGCATGGGATATTCTTCAAATTTCCTTTAAAGGTTTGGACAAAGTGAAAAAGGTTCGTCTCCAGACCTTAAGAGGAGAGTTTGAATTATTGTATATGAAAGAAAATGAATCTGTTTTAGATTACATTTCAAGAGTTTTGGCTATTGTCAATCAAATGAAATGATATGGTGAAGAGTTGAAGGATGATAGGGTCATTGCAAAAATACTACGATCCCTAGATTCAAAATTTGATTATATTTTTGTTGCTATTGAAGATTCCAAAGACTTGGACACCATGACCATAGATGAACTTTCGAGTTCTTTGCAAGCCCATGAAGAAATATTGAAGAAACTGAAAGAAGAATCGGTTGAAAAGGCGTTGCAAGCAAAACTTTCCTTCAAGGAGAAAGATGAAAGGCGTGGTTCGACATTTGTCCACTGGTAACACTCAAGAAGTTGGGTAAAGGCCTACATGAGATAAAAGATGGAGCCATCAATATGAAAGCCTTCGATGGTTCCTAGAGGTCCACCATTGGTGAGATTGTCTTATGCTTGCAAATGGGACCAACATGGTTCGATGTCGATTTCTAGGTGATAGACGTACCAACATCTTATAACTTGCTATTGGGGCGGCCATGGATCCATGACGCTGGGGCTGTAGCATCAACACTGCATCAGGCAGTAAAATTTGAATGGAATCACCAAGAGGTGATCATTCACGGTGACGGTAGCAACCCTATATACAGTCCCCAAATCATTCCATCGATCGAAGGGAGAAGGAAGCTGGGTGGAGAGACTTACCACCACATTGAACGGGTAAATTTTGTCGACAAGGAGAAATGGTAGGATAACAAAATCGAGAGTATACTGAATTGGAGTGGGTACGAACCTGGCAAGGGGCTCGGCAAGTACCTCCAAGGAATTTCTAAGCCCTTAAAACTCAAGAAATATGGCACTACTTTCGGTCTGGGATATGAGTACACCTGGGAAGAATTCAACAACTGGTCACCACCATGGTGCGGTCCTTACTATCCACTAAAGCAGCCAATACCGCATTTGGAGCAGACTTTCCAATAGGCCGACATTTTTTATGGGTCAGACGAAGAAGAAGCACTTGCAGCGATGAAGAATTTGTTCCCAAAAGACAATGGCATGGACTGTTGTGTTGTTCTCGAGGAGGAGGGGGAGGAAGGACCTTCCATACAAACTGTGAGTAGATAGGCATGCCTCAATAACTAGACTATCAGGACAACCAGAGCCCGACGAGCCTCGGGGTAGCAAGGCTAAAACAAGCACCATGCACTATTTTTATTTAATGATTTTCTTTTCACATTTTTAATTCCCGCAATAAGATCTTCAATGATCAAAATAATTATAAAATTTATCAAAGCATTTTGACTTTTCTTATGAATCAACACTCATTATTGTTTTTCTCTCATTACTTCACTTATACAACATTACTATTACTTATCTTGATGAACCAATGACTGTGACATGCAATGAGACAACGCAACACACGGACATTGATTCAGAGGAAGATGACATACCAGATGAGATCGTCAAAGAAGATGAGAGCTTTGAGAACAGACCTAAGTCCAACCTGGACCAGACAGAAATTGTTAACCTAGGGAATACATAAAACATCAAAGAAACACGAATCAGCGTTCACTTATCGCCATCAGAAAAGAAAGAATACATAAAATTTCTAAAGGAATATGAGGACACATTCGCCTGGTCGTATGATGACATGACTGGTCTGAGTACGTCTATTATGGCTCACAAACTGCCAACCTATCCAACATGTCCTCCGGTAAAGCAAAAGCTCAGAAAGTTCAAACCTGATATGAGTTTGAAAATCAAGGAAGAAGTCACTAAACAAGTCAAAGCTAAGGTTCTCAGAGTAGTAGAATACCTGACATGGTTAGCCAACATTGTGCCAGTACCAATGAAGGACGGGAAGGTCCGAGTCTGTGTCAACTACCGGGATCTCAACCGGGCCAATCCAGAAGATGACTTCCCTTTGCCGAATATACACATCCTAATTGACAATTGCGCCAAGCATGAGCTGCAATCATTTGTAGATTGTTTCACTGGTTATCATCAAATCTGGATGGATGAAGAAGATGCTGAGAAAATGGCTTTCATTACGCCATGGGGAATGTACTGTTACAAGATGATGTCGTTCGGCCTGAAGAATGCAGGTCCACCTACATGAGGGCTATGATTACCATTTTTCATGATATAATACTCAAGGAGATTGAGGTATATGTAGATGATGTCATCATCAAGTCCAAAAAGGCCGCTGATCTCATGGAAGATTTGAGGAAATTCTTCAATAGACTACGAAGGTACAACCTGAAGCTGAATCCCGCGAAGTGCGCATTCGGGGTTCCCGCTGGGAAATTACTTGGGTTTATTGTGAGTTGCCGAGGAATAGAATTGGATCCATCCAAAGTCAAATCCATTCAAGAACTACCACTGTCAAAGAACAAGAAGGATGTGATGAGTTTCTTGGGGAGACTTAACTATATCAGCCGGTTCATAGCATAGTCTATAGATATTTGTGAGCCAATATTTAAGATGTTGAAGAAGGACGCCGCTACCAAATGGACTTATAACTGCCCAAAAGCCTTCGACAGAATCAAGGAGTACCTATCAACACCACCAGTCTTGGTCCCGCCCGAGCCAGGTAGACCCTTGTTACTCTACCTTGCAGTATTTGATGGTGCTTTCGGTTGCGTTTTGAGGCAGCATAATGAAACAGGGAGGAAAGA
Source organism: Nicotiana tabacum (assembly GCF_000715075.1). Lineage (NCBI taxonomy): Eukaryota > Viridiplantae > Streptophyta > Magnoliopsida > Solanales > Solanaceae > Nicotiana > Nicotiana tabacum. The sequence continues at coordinate 3,320,788 of NC_134086.1, forward strand.
GCAGGCCATTTATTATCTCAGTAAGAATTTTACCCCGTACGAGGCCCGGTATTCTCTGTTGGAGCGCACCTGTTGTGCTTTGACCTAGGTAGCTCAGAAGCTGAGGAATTACTTCTATGCCTATACTACATATCTCATATCAAGGATGGATCCTTTGAAGTACATCTTTCCGAAGCCCATGCCCATTGGCAAGTTGGCCAAGTGGCAAATCCTTTTAAGTGAATTTGACATTGTCGACGTAACTTAGAAAGCAATCAAGGGACAGACACTTGTAGAACACCCTGCTAAAAATCCCATGGATGGGGAATACAAACCCCTGAAAATGTATTTTCCTGATAAAGAGGTATCATTCATAGGAGAGGACATTGCAGAATCCTATGATGGTTGGAGAATGTTTTTCGATGGAGCAAAACTTCAAAGGAGTTGGCATAGGAGCAGTCCTAGTATCAGAAACCGGTCAACATTATCCGGTGTCCGCCAAGCTCAGGTTCCCATGCACCAACAATATGGCCGAATATGAAGTCTGCATCTTAGGACTCAAGATGTCCATTCACATGAACATTCAAGAGCTACTAGTAATTGGAGACTCGGAACTACTCATACATCAGGTGCGAGAATAACGGGCAACCAAGAACCCCAAGATACTCCCGTATCTGCATCATGTACAGGAATTGAGGAAAAGGTTCACGAAGATGGAGTTCCAGCATGTTCCCAGAGTCCAGAATGAGTTCGTCGACTTATTGGCTACCCTGTCGTCTATGATACAACATCCAGACAAAAATTTCATTGATCCCATTCCAGTAAAGATCCATGATCAGCCAGCTTACTGTGCCCATGTTGAAGAAGAAGTAGACGGAAAGCCTTGGTTTCATGATATCAAGGCATATTTGGCAAAAGGAGAGTACCTAGAGCTTGCAAACCCTACTCAGAAACGCACACTTTAGAGATTGTCTAACAACTTATTTCACAGCGAAGGAATCCTGTATAGGAGGACTCCTGATTTGGAATTGCTAAGGTGTGTCGACGCAAAGGAAGCATCCAAGTTACTAGAGGAAATTCATGCTAGGACCTGCGATCCACATATGAATGATCTTGTCTTAGTAAAGAAGATACTCCGGGCTGGTTAATTTTGGATGACCTGGAAACGGACTGCATCTAGTATGTCTGAAGATGTCACCGCTGTCAGATACATGTAGACATGATAAAGGTACCTCCAAGCGAGCTCAGCACAACAAGCTCACCGTGGTCGTTCGCCACCTGGGGGATGGATGTTATTGAACCAATCGAGTCTGCTGCTTCCAACGGATACAGGTTTATCTTGATAGCCATCGACTATTTCACCAAATGGGTCGAAGAAGCATCTTACAAAGTAGTGACTAAGAAAGTCGTGACAGACTTTGTCCGAGACCGTATTGTTTGTCGATTCGGAATTCCAGAGTCAATCATTACTGATAATGGCTCCAACCTCAACAGCGACTTGATGAAAGCTATGTGCGAAACTTTCAAAATCAGACACAAGAATTCCACAACCTATAGGCCTCAGATGAATGGAGCTGTAGAGGCTGCCAACAAGAATATCAAGAAGATATTGAGGAAAGTGATAGAGAAGCATAAACAGTGGCACGAGAAGGTATCATTTCCTCTACTAGGGTATCGCACCATAGTCCGCACATCAACCGGGGCAACCCCCTATATGCTGGTTTACAGTACAGAGGTTGTCATTCCCGCTGAGGTAGAAATTCCTTCCTTAAGGATCATACAAGAAGCTGAGCTCGACGACGCGGAGTGGGTGAAAAGTCGTTATAAGCAACTAGCCCTTATAGATGGAAAGAGAATGAATGCAGTCTGCCATGGTTCAACTCTATTAGAATAGAATGTCTATGGCCTTTAACAAAAGAGTCAAGCCGAGACAATTCACACCGGGGCAGCTAGTGTTAAAGAAAATTTTGCCGCATCAAGATGAAGCCAAAGGGAAATTCTCTCCCAACCGGTAGGGTCCATACATGGTTCACCAGGTTCTGACAGGAGGAGCCCTCATACTTGCAGAAATGGATGGAGAAGTCTGGCCAAAGCCGATCAATTTAGATGCAGTCAAGCGTTACTATGTGTAATCTTTATGCTTTCCTCATATGATGTAATTTAAACTACGCCTGACCTGATTCCCATTTAATAGGGGATACATAGGCAGCCCTATGGGTTCGGTCACAATTCAATAAAATTTCATTCCCCCCCCCCCCCCGCAATTGGAAATTGGGGCAGAATTTTAAGGAGGACCCTCAAAATTCTGAAGTAATTTCAACCAAATTCTGCACGAGCAACAGCAAGAAGCATCAACCCATCAAACTGGGTTAGAATTTTGAGGAGGACCCTTAAAATTCCGTAGCAGGAGAGGCTGCAATGTCCTGAACTACGTCACAGTCGTTGGTTCATCTAAAAAGCTATTTTAATTTATGTCATACTTTTACAAGATCATGCATGTTTATTATTGAAACTGCTTTGTTTAGTAATGATACCCCAATGATATAGATGGTATCACCAGATCTAAGCCGAATGAGGCAAGCAAAGCCAGCGGGGATACGAACTAACCTTCCCCCTTGCAAAACTCACAATTTTTCTTCGGATGCAGGCACTTGGATTGCGAAATCATCAAACATACTATACACCCATGGGAAAACATTATTAAGGAATACAACTCTCGGAACCGTTTCCACTTACCAACATTTACTATCTACACATACCGGTGATATTCCATATGTTACAATGTCCCCAGCAACCACAATGTCGCAATCTGCTATCACCTAAGAAAGCTCTACAACCATGTGCCATTTTATTCCTTGCATAAGGCTACCATTCTACCTTTCGAGACTAAACGCTATCTCTATCTGCATTTCTGCATTGCATAAAGCTACCATTTTGCCTTCCGAGACTAAACGTTGTCTCCATCTGCATTTCTGCATTGCATAAGGCTGTCATTCTGCCTTCCAAGACTAAACGCTGTCTCCATATGCATTTCTGCATTGCATAAGGCTACCATTATACCTTCCGAGACTAAATGCTATTTACATCTACATTTTTCGCATTACATAAGCTACCATTCTGCCTTCCGAGGTTAAGCTCTACCTCCATCTGCATTTGCATTGCATAAGGCTAAACATTGCCTTCATCCTTGCATCAGGCTAAACACTGCCTCATACAGCATCTCGTAGGCCGTAAGCTCACCTCATACTGCATCTCATAGGCTGAAAGATTGCCACATACTGCATCTCATGGGATGAAAGATTGCCTCATACTGCATCTGCATGGCTGAAAGATCACCTCATACTACATCTCATAGGCTGAAAGATTGCCTCATACTGCATCTCATAGGCTGAAAGATTACCTCATACTGCATCTCATGGGCTGAAAGATCGCCTCATACTACATCCGCATGGCTGAAAAATCGCCTCATACTGCATCTCATAGGCTGAAAGATCGTTGCATACTGCATCTCATGGGCTAAAAAATTGCCAAATTATCCAAAGGCATCATCGTTCGGAGGCACCATCTACATAGCCTGAGAATACCATGTCATGGCCTGAGGACCCCTTTTAATCTTTTTGCATATCATTATTCAAAGACATCATGGTTTGGAGGCACCATCCTCATAGCACGAGAGCATCATTTCATGGCTTGCAAATCCTTTATTGTACGCTTCATGGACTAGGACATCATGGTCTAAGGACGTCATCCTAACCATCCGAATACAACATTCATGGTCCGACAGGAATTTGCATCATGTTTAAATTTATGCATTATATACGCTTGTATTGTTTATAATTGCAGGTAAACCGGCGAGCAACGACCATCCCGGCAGGAACAGCACCACTCCAGTTCCCACAGCCATATTGAACCTTAACCATCCTCATAAGCCACCCACTCACCCCATCTTGGATATTGCGTTCGTTCTTGAAAAGTCTCCATCGGCATACTCCGCCGATGGATCCTGAACTACATATGGCCTGATTCCTATAAAACCAGGAATATGTAGGCAGCTCAAAAGCCAGGGCATGACCTAAGTTCTCCGAACCATTTCGTTCGATCAAAATTGGTCATCATATCTTTACCCGACAACTCTTTCATCCTTCCCGGGTAAAGAGGGGAAGTTGTTGATATCCAATTTTTCCCTATATATTTTTCAATATGCAAAATATCTTCAAAATAGCATATGTATGCATATCTAAGTATGTCTAAATATTTTATTATTTTTTCTTAATTTTTAAAGGTTTTTAAATCAATTTATTTCCCTATTTTGTCCATAAAAAATCCAATAATTATTTTCAAAATTATCATTTTTTGGTGATTCCCTTGTTGGACTTTTATATTTATGCTAAGATATAGCTAAGAGAATTTTTGCATATTTTTACCAATTTATTTAGTATTTTTCAAAGCTAAATTGCATAATTGCAATATTAACAACCTCTTTTAGGATTTAATTGTGTTTATATTCATGAAAATTAAGTACAGTATTTTTAAATTGATAATCATATGTCATAAATCATTTTAGTGCTTTCAATTTATTTCCAGAAATTAATTTAATTTTTTATAAAATAAATGGGGAAAATGGCTATTTAAATGATAGCCCAATTTCATTTCAATCACAGCCTAATTTGACCCCAATTTGAACCCAATTTTCCCGGCCCAATTCCCACTCAAACCCGACCCCCTAACCCAATTTACGCGACCCAACCTGGTCTCCCACCTAACCCCTTTAATCCTGGCCGTTGATCATTTAGATCAACGGCTACCATTCCCCCTTTCCTTTTTTAACCCCAAACGACCCCTAAACCTATCTCATTTCTCACCTACCGCCGCCCTTGAATGCCCCTTTCTCTCTCAACTCTCTCTGAAACTCTCATGAACCCTAGCCATCGCCCTCTCACCCCACCCTAATACCTTCCTAATCCATGGCCCCTCGTGGTCATTTGAGACATGTATCAGCCGCCCATGGCTCTTGGGTGTTGGTTTCTGTGGTTTCATGGCCAGTCCTCAAAGGAATCTGGTCTAGTCCTTCCTCGACTTTTGTTCATGGCTTTTTTTCGGCCATCCTCGACCTTTCTCAGGCCATTCATGGCCTTTCAAGGCAGATCCTTGACTTTCCTGGTTAGATCGGAAACTTTCAAGGTCTTTCTCACCTTTTTTGGGTTTTCCAAAACCCTAATCTTTAAGATCTATTGATTTTCTTTAAGATCTACTTTAGATTTGTACTTTCTATGAGTGTTTTAAGTGTTTTCTCGAAAGTTTCTCAACTTTCTTTCAAAACGACCCTTCGTCTTCTCCGATTAGGGGTTTCCTTTAAGTTTTTCGTTTCAAAGATCTCTGATTTTAACGTGTTTGTGATTTTGCTAAGTTTTGCTCATGTCATTCTTCTATCTGTTTCAGCATGTTAAAACCCTAGTTCCTTTTGTGGTCTCATTCGAGTCCTGAAACTGTTTGTTAGATGTGTACTTGTTTGATTAAGTTCATCGTTCTTATTTTGACTTATTTGTTTTATCATCTTTAAAACTCGATTGTTGTTGAAAACCCTAGGTCTTCTTGGTCTGAAACTGTTTGTTTGAGTATGCACTTGATTCGATTAAAGTTCTTTGTTTCATACTATCTCTTCTTTATGTGACTTATCTGATTCCGAGTTTTGCTATCTCTTCAACTCAACCCTTGTTGAAACCCTGATTTCTCAAAACGGTTTCGTCACTTGTTACTGTGAGACCTTTAATTGTTTTGACTCTCTTCTTCACTTTGGCTATATGTGTGATCCCTGACTATCCACTAAATCCTATGCTTATTTTGGCTACTATTGTATGTTGTTTCTTTTGCCAATATACTTGGCTCCGCATGACTGATGTTTTGTTCACTCTATTTATATACTGAAGTGAAGAAGCATGTTTCTTCCTTGATTGATCATGATCTTGTGACTGATTTCAAAAGCTTTTCTTTTATGAACCCTAATTTCACTCACATGTTTAAAACTAATTGATTCTTTCCCCTTTACTGTGATGTTTACCTTACTGAATCCTTTCCAAAAATAAGCATATTTTCGTACTCAGTCTTGATTGTTCACTGCATGTTTTTACTACCCATTATATGGCAATAATCAATCTATTCCTAAACTGATTTCTTTCCTTACTTGAACCTGTTACTACCCGTTAAACAGTGATTCCTTAATTAAAGGGAATCACTTGGGTAATTGATTCTGACTTGTGATTATTTCCATGTTTGTATCAAGACTTTACTTATTACCTTATTTCTCACTTGTTCTCAAAACTATAAATACCCACCTTCTTTTCTTTCAAAGACACGAACGAACTATCTGAGTTCAGAACACACACTTCACTCAAAACTCTCGCTTTTTTCCTTGTTACTACTTGTGTTACTGCTTTGTCTAGCCGGCTGAAAGCCAAGGCTAGCCAGTGGAAATTTGCTTACTTTTTCCTTTCTGCACTTTGCTTCTTACTGGTATGTCCTAGTTAATCTTCAAGCATCAACAACAACATGTTTTTTAACTATTTCCTTCACTCTTACCTATTTCTGCTTATGTTTATACAATCAAGTTTCATTACTAAGCATGCTGTAAATTAATGTGTTCCCTTATGTATATACTCAGTCAGTCACTTGATTTGTTGACTTATGAATCCCAAACCCCATATCCCCTTATGTGTTTGTGTTCTCTGGCTGGTTTGTGGGCATGCCAGCATCATCCATTGCTATGAATGTCTAAACCTGACTCCTCCTAGGGTCACATGCCCCATGCAATGTATTCCCAAACCCCTGACCCTTTGTGCAACTACTGATCCTGTGAAGTTTGAGTTTTATTACTACTATTTTCAAAATACCCTTACCTCTTACTATTCTCAACCCAGTTTTAAATAAACCTCTGTTTCTGCACTTCCACTATACTCTTAGAACTTAGGATCTGCTCTTCTTGTTTGAGCCTTGCCTTGGGACCCATGAGCTCCCTATGAACTTGGACACATAAGGGATGGCCCTTCCACACTGTACTCATCTCTATCTGATTATGCAAACATGGGTGTAAGTACTGTCCGACGTCCCTTGAGACCCTTAGGGAACTTTGACACGCCCAGGTCTGAGAAAGGCTTTGAAACATGTGGTGCTTGAGGTGGTTTATTCCATAACTCAGAGAGGAAGTCAAGAATCAGGCTTCCTTTGGTTGTAACTTCTTCTTTTATACTTTTCTGATGTAATTTAGTATTTGGTTGGTAATAATTTCTAACGAACATTGGGGTTGGCTAGTGAAAAAGGGGATGGGCAATTATGCATGTTTAGCTATTAGAAGGGTAGAGATCCTGCCGATAGGATCTGTTTTTTTAAATTCTGCATGTTTTAATTCTACATCTAGAGATCATGCCCATAGGACCTGTTTCAAATTCTGCATGTTTTATTACCACACTTAGACACCATGCCTATAGGATCTAAATGACTAAAAATCAGACATCATGCCTACAATGATAAAAATTAGCTTTGAAAAATGAGTTGTCATGTTCATAAGATTAAAATCAGTATTTTTTTAGAAATCATGCCTATAGAAACTTCAAGTAAATCTTGCCTGCTTCGTTTCATGTTCAACTAGATAGTATGTCTATGGGAATTAAAAATCGGCAATAATAGATATCATGCCTATAGGATCTGAAACCAGTTTAATTAAAATCAGTTTAACTCGTACTGTTTTGAACCAGTTTTAAACAACCTACTCTCTTTTATTAATACGATTTAGAAAGCATGCATATAGGATCCCAAATCGCTCGTCTAAAATTGTCATTGCTTTGCTACACTTCTGAATCAGTAATAGATATCATGTTTATAGGATCTCACCAAACACACTTAGGCAAGTCTTAGGTGATAACAATAAAAACTGAATCCGTCTTTGATTAATTAGTGACTACTACAACCAGCAAACAGGCATGATTCAGACATCTTATCTGAGTTATATAATAAACTGGTCTGCTTCAACAATTAAAACTCCCCTGCCTTAGTACTTTAAATTCTGACCATAAATGTGTTTAAGTCATGCTATGTATGTGCTTTAATTGAGGAGGTATATATGAGCCTCTTAGTTGCTTACATGTTCCCCTAATATGCAGTCCTATGTGTTTTGAATGTTGCCTTAGTCTTTTACCTTTAAACCTAAGAGTTAGCCTAAATCCTCCCTCTCATAGGAATAGTAGTCCTCAATTCCTCCGGGACTGATAGGAATGGGACGGGTAATAGCATGCAATAGAGGTCAAGACCAATCCGCGCTTTAATACCTCGACGGGGTGGGAAGGGTAGATATGGATATAATGACCGGTGCGCTAATACCACGTGTATCCCCTCTTCTGAGGAGTGTCATACCGAGTATCGTATTGATGTAATCCATATTATAAATAAACCTAGGACACCCCCTACCCTTTCTTTTTTTCAAGTATTTATAGAACTGTGACTTCTTTTCAAAATTCGCCTTTTAATAATTGTTCTTTTAAACTCTTAGATATTTAAACCTAAATCCCCTACTATTTGAGCATACTTGACTATATGCTAATTGTAAAAAATTCACAAAACTATCTGGCCGGGAACCACACTAGTAGATCCTAAGGGGTGCCTAAAACCTTCCCTTTAGGATAATTTCAAGCCCTTACCCTATCTCTGGTTATCAAACAAACTTAGAAGTGAACCTTATAGGTGTCCTAATTCACCTTAAATCATTAGGTGGCGACTCTTCAAATGCAAGACCCTGTTCCCAAAAGGAATGAGTTGTCCTATACCTAAAATGTCATAAACCCGATTTTCCGATGCAAAGAGGGAAAAAGGGGGCGCGACATGAAGAATTCCAAGATTGATATGCTCACAATTGAATATGATCTATTCATGATGAAAGATGATGAATCCATTCAAGATATGCAAACACAATTCACTTCTATCACCAATGAGCTTCACTCTCTTGGTGAAATTATTCCAGGAAATAAGCTAGTCAGAATAATCCTTAGTGTACTGCCCAGTTTTTGGAAAAGCAAAGTAAATGCCATTATAGAGGCGAAGGACCTGTAGACACTGACCATGGATGAACTTGTTGGAAACTTGAAGACTTATGAAATGAAGAAGAAGAAGAAGAAGAGTGAAAGAAGACAGCCCAAAAGAGAAAAGAACCTGGTCCTTAAAACAAATGGCAATGACTCAAGTGGTGAAGACGGTGAAATGGCATACCTGACGAGAAGATTTCAGAAAATGGTTCGCAGGAATGGAGGAACTTGGTTTGTAGTTCGCATGAATGGAGGAACGGTGATATGCCATCCCTCTCCTAAATCAGGATCAATTCAAGAACAACTCAGACAAAGCAGCCAAAATGAACCTGGTTCCTGATAAATGCTTCAAGAGAAAGGATGATGTTGACAATGTTGTAAAGCAAGCTCTTGCTGCATGGGGAGACTCCTCCAGCGAGTCTGAAGAAGAAAATAATCATGGTGGTAGCCCAATGATGGCAGTGGAAAGTGAAGCAACTGAGTATGACTCAATTTTTGCTTTAATGGCTCAATCTGATGACGATGAAGATGACGACGATAATGGGGTAAAATTTCTGGATGTTCAGAGAAATATGAAATATTACTCTCCTAAAAAACTCATATCATTAGCAAATATATTAATTGATGCTTACCATAGTCTCATAAATGATAAAGATGCATTAACTATGGAATTAGGAGAAGCTGAACAAACTAGAGATGGCCTAGTAGTTGTTGTAGTTGATTTGAAAGAAACAATAGAGAACCTGAAAAATGAAAGGATGCCTTAGATGAGAAAATTGCCAGTATAGAACATGAAAGAGATGATCTAATGGTTGTTGTGGTTGACTTAAAAGAAACCATTGAGCAAGACAGAGATGACTCAATAGTGGTGGTTGTAGACTTGAAGGAGACAATTGAGGAACTTAAAATGGAGAGTAGGCCTGGAAACTCTAAAAAGGGAAAGGAAGTTGTGAGTGAGACACACATTAATATTGAAAATGAGTTAAATTTAGTGAAGACCAGTCTGTGTGCTGAGCTTGAGAAAAATAAACAGCTTCAGGAAAAACTAGGAAGAGTGAAGAGTAATCTTGAAAAGTCACTCAAATGGACCTGGTCCTCTGATGTTATCATTACCATGTACACGAATAATGGGGGAAACAGGCATGGGATTAGGTTTCAAAGGGAAAAGATTCCCTACAACCCTCATAGCAAGTATGTTATTGTACCCGACAATTGGCTGTGTACCCATTGTGGTAACAATGGGCACCTCAATGAAAACCGCATGGCCAAGGTTCAGTCTCATCAGAAAAATAAAGTCTTTACTGAGAGAATAACTACTTTTAGAGAACCTGGTCCGTCAAATAGGAAACACATACTGCCTACTTAGACTAAAAGAGCACTCATTCATCCCTTCCCTCATTACAAGGGACCCAAACTTGTTTGGGTTCCTAAATCTAACCCTTTATTTCCTTGTGTAGGGAACAGTAAAGGGGAGCAACCAACAATGATATATGGATAGTGGCTACTCAAAGCACATGACTGGAAATATGATCGATTTTCTTTTACTGAAAGCCCTGCTAGGAGAGAGTGTACCCTTTAGAAAGGTTACATTTTAGGAGTTGGAAGGATTGGGAAGTCACTCACTCATTCACCTACAAAAACGTGCATTATATCAATGGCCTAAAGTACAGTCTCTTGAGTGTTTCTCAGATATGTGACAAGGGAAATAAAGTGGAATTCTTGTCCAAGATATGCAACAGTCACAAATCTTTTGACTGGTGAGGTGATGCTTGTAGCCAAAAGATACAAGAATATTTGAGTTGCTGATTGTAAGTCTTTGCAAAGTGGTGATCTAAGTTGTTTGAGAGTTGTTGATGTCAATGTTGAACCATGGCACAGAAGGCTGGGGGCATGCAAGCTTTTCACTATTAAATAAACTGGTCTAGAAGGACTTGGTTTGTGGTCTGCCCAAGTCGAGCTTCAAGGAACACAAATGTGCTATGCTTGTGCAAAAGGAAAGTATGTCAGATCTTTATTCAAGCCCAAAAAGGGAAGTCAGCACCTCAAGGCCACTTGATCTTCTTCATATAGATCAATGTGGACCAATGAGGGTACCAAGTAGAGGAGGAAGAAGATATATCTTGATGATCTAAGTGAAGATGGCAACAAATGTGGCTTGCATCAGATCAGATCATGGAACAGAGTTTGATAATGCCAAATTCAATGAATTCTTTATTGAAAGTGGGATTACTCAACTTCTCAGCTCCAAGAACACCGCATCAAAATGGAAATGTGGGAAGGAAGAACAGGGCTCTTCAATATGTTAGTTTGTATGGGTCCACCAAATTGTAGAGTACTTGGTCCTCTATAAGATTCCACTGAGAGCACTTAATAAAGCAAGTAAATGAGGCAGAGGATTTTTACGTGGAAAAATCCCACACAAGGGGATCAAAAAACTATGACCTATACCTGTAGGCTTTTAACTTCACTAACTTGTAATCTTACCTATTACAAGCCACTTTACAATACTTCCTATTGCAAAGAATTTACTCAACTAACTTGTGGTACCTTTACCACAAGCCACTTTGTGACTATCCTAGTTACAAAGGCTTTTTCTAACTTGTGATGCTATCACCACAAGCCACTTTGTAACTCTATGATTACAAAGACTTTTCCTTATGACTAAATCTAGTCACAACATAAACTCAAGGAGTTTACGGATTTACAAGAGGATTCCTAATCAAAATGCTTCTAAATAAGCAGTTTAGGAGATACAGTAAGTACAATAACAAGGTTACAACTCAACTAGGACAACAACAATCTATCCTTTAGGAACTGGTCCGTAGTGGCATTCAACCTTGTTCTTCAAGCTTGTGAGGATGATTTCTCTATTTTTGCAAGAGGCTTGAATGAGAAACAGAAACCTTCTAGTGATGTTTTCGTATAAAGCTCATTGGGTACATCTTGATCACATCACTTGAAATGATGTGAGTACTTTGTTTGGTTAGAATATGAGTCGGCTGACAGTATAGTGCAGTGCGGCAGAAACAGTGCCATCAGTCACTTTGTTTCTAGCTGTGTCCAAATGACTTTGTACTGCCATGAGGAAACTACAAGAGCATCAGGTCCTTATTTGGTTCCTAGCTCCTAAAGCTATAGCAGTTCATCTTTAGTTGGAATCCGTTAAAGTTTGCAGCAATCCAAGTAGGTCAGGTTCCTTATCTGGTTCTTAACAGTAACTTTGTTAGATCATCAAAACATCAGGCAATAGTATTTAAGATCTATCAATTTTCCCCTTTTTGATGACGACAAACTTAAACAGTTATAAATTAGAATTGGGGCAGTAAAAACAAGTTTCAAAGAGTTCCCCCTGAGACTATGCTTATCTTACATGGTCAGAGTAATAGAGCATAAGAACCAGTGCCCCAATGTGTTTTCCCCTAAAATAAGAACCAGTTCCCAAATATGTTTTCCCATGAGTCCTATATTAGTTTATAAGTCTTTCCCCCTTTTGGCATCATTAAAAAGAACAACAGCACAAAGAAGTCCATCTAAGCTAACTCATGTCACATATGTGCACACAATCATGAGAAATAATAGAACACAGAGAGAAGGTACTAGATATAATAAAAAGGATTCATATTAATAATTTTTTAATATGCCTTTTCCTTTGCAAAAGAAGAGGCAACATTGGACTTGTTCACAGGAGCAGTAGTAGTACATCCAACCATAAAAAAAACACAAAAAACATCCACCAACCATCAACAAAGAAACAAGAAAGAAAGAAACATATCTAGAAAATTGGTCACTGAAGGGGTTCTTAGGGGGCACTAGGAGGAAAAGGCTTGGAAGCTGCAGCAAGTGTCTGGAGAACAAGGTCTATTCGGGCATTTCCCGACTTTTGTTCGTTGAGCAGTTCAGCCTTCAGGTTCTCAACTTGTGCCCTGAGATCAGCATTTTCTTGTGTCAAACGGACCACTTCATCATTCGACATGGGAACCGCTTGAGCTTGCTGACCTTCTAGGATAGCATTCCTGGCCTTCAACTAATGAATTTCCTCAGCTGCACTGTTTTGGGCATTGATGAGCTGAGACACAGTTGATGTACTTCCTACCCACCTCCCCACCCATACTTCTCAATACACTGGCACACTTCCAAAGTTGTCTATGAGAATGACTACTTTCGGGTCCCCACTTTACCTGTTCCTAGTGGAACCTTAAAGAACTTGAACACCGGAGTAAGCAAGAATTCATAGGGAAGCCCATGATTACCGTCCTTGAAATTGGCAACCTTCTGCATGTGTTCAATCATTATGGCAGGCAGATTCACAGGGTTGAAACCGTCTAGTTGCTCCATTAGGAATAGGTCAGATTTTGAAGTCATAGATCTCTTTTCTGCTCGAGGCAACAAGACTTTGTTAACTAACTCAAACAGCAACTAGTAGACAGGAAGTAGTGCTTCTTATGGATCTGGTCCCCTTTCTGATTAGTATTGTCTTTCACCACAGCATTTCTAAAATTATACTGACAAACATCTCGTACACTCGACACCCCAACTGTAGGAACTTGCAAAATTTCTCCAAGCAATTGCACGCCAAAGATGATGTCTACCCCATTGACCAAAGCACAGACATGGTCAGTATCGACTGGAAAGAGACTGGCGAAGAAACTATGTACCTCCTCCTCATACACTTTAGGGACATCAATGTAAAATAGATGCACTCATTATTGAAACTCGACCATTTCCAAAATTTGGCGCATTCCGGCCATCTCCGAGATTGTTAGGTCAACGTACGACCCACCAGAACTTTTTGATGCCTTAGGCGCTCAGAGCCAAGGCAGACCTCACTTCTTGCTTTCTTTCCAGAACTAGGTTCTTCAACAGTTTCAGACTTGCGTTTCCTAAGCTTTTCTCCACTGACTTTCCCTTTTTCCTTGGACTTGACTAGTACATCCTCATCACTCATTAACTCCTTCATCTTGGACTTAGATGTTGACCCTTTCTCCATTGAAACAGGCTCATCCCTTTTCAAGGACCGCCTAACAAGGGAACCAGGTTCCTCAGAAGTTCCTTCTTCCACCTCAACTACAGGGATACCTTCATCACTTACAGGTACACCATCCTTCACCAACTTTCTTCTTTTCTTCTTACTACTTTTCCTGCTCTTTTGGAGTGCAGAATCGTAGGCCACTTTGACCTGAAGCCTGGTAGTAGGTCGCTTGATTTCAGACTCAAGGGTGGAGACAACCCTTCGCTTACTTATGAATGCATCAAGGACCACGTTGCCCAAGTCTTCTTCATCACTAGATAGCATTTTGGTGCTTGAATTTCTAGGGGCATAGCATTGAATGCAGGAACAACAGTGTCCTGGGGATAAGAGTCCTGACCTAGGTCCTCCGTAGAGGGATCAGGTTCCTCATATGATGCCCCAGTAGTGTATGCTACTGCATCCCCTTCAACAGCCATAATGGCCCCTTCTTCACCCATGCTTTGTGACTCATGTTTCTGGGAAATAACTTCATGCAATACCCCATCAGTGGATACCACAAACATAGTCTTTTCTTCTTCAACTGATGCTTCTACAACCATGGAATCGACGGCAACGATGGCAAAACCTTTTGTGAACTTAGTATTTGACCTTGTTCTCCACTTAGGTTTTGACTGGTGGGAACAACAGACGACGGGGAAAACGGAACATCGGTTTCAAGGGTTTCTGAGTTTGGAAGATATTTGGAAACTGGGGAAGGTGTGGCTACAATAGCAGGAGTGATAGAGGGTGACGAAGGCTCCGTAAAAATGAGAGGTTCCATAGATGGGTCAGAGGTAGTAATAGCTGAGGCAGAGAGATTGGAAGTTTTATCAGCCATTAGAAGAAGAGGTGTGATAAACCTTTCCTTTTGGGTAAATCTCGAGTAGGGCTTATGGTCAAGAAGAACAGAAGAGAGGGTTTTTAAAAGGGGAGGATAATTATGAAGGGAGAAGAATAGGCATCGGTTCTGAAATAGCGGTTGGGCATGGAGAATTGAAATATTTCAGAGGGAGATGAAACGTTTGAATTGAAGGGACGTGACAATAGGATCTAAAAAGTTGATGATATGGCAGTTGTATTTTGTACCCTTTTCAAGATGTGTATTAAAAGGGATGCACAGAACTACTAACCTTTAGTACAAGAACCTGGTTCTTGAAAAAACATTTTCTTCATCCCTTTTTTTGAAAAGAATTAATCCTCTTTTATCAGTCATGCACTGCATCTATTGCTTCTATGCTCATCATGCGTGTTTACCTGCAACGGTATTGAAGTGAGTTAGATAGGGCCAGAAAACACTTTAAACCAATTATTTCTTAAGAATACGAACCAACCAAAGAGGAATCAGGTTCTTAATTTGGCCTCAATAGTCCCAGCTTTACTCTGTTTCTTTCAAATTATTCCCTACTTAGTGCTTTGGTGAAAATGTCTGCAATTTGATCTTCTGTGCTGCAGAACTTCATGCATATCAACTCTTTCTCCACATTATCTCTCAGAAAATGATGCCTCACATCAATATGTTTGGTTCTTTTATGTTCAACTGGATTCTTTGCCATGTTGAGTGCATTAGTGTTTTCACATAGGAGGGACACACTTTCAGTGAGTAAAATCCTCCAGTTGCTGCTTAATCTATAGAAGTTGAGCGTAGCAGGATGCTGCAGCTACATATTCAGCTTCAGCTGTTGACAAGGCCACTAAATTCTGCTTCCTTGTTCCCCAAGAGATAAGACATGATCCTAAGAAGTGAGCCATTTCAGAAGTGTTTTTTCTGTCCACAAGATAACCTACATAGTCTGCATTATCATACCCAATTAGATTAAAATTGTCACATGATGGATAGTACAGCACCAGGTCCTGTGTTCCATTGAGATATCTTAGTATCCTTTTGGCAACCTTCAAGTGAGATTTCTTAGGATTTGATTGAAACCTTGCACACAGCTCCACACCAAAGATAATATCAAGTCGACTGGCAGTGAGATAGAGGAAAGACCCAATAATGCCTCTATACATTGTTTGATTCATAGGAGATCTGGTTTTATCCATGTCCAATCGAGTTGCAGTTGCAATGGGAGTGTCTATCACCTTTGATGCTTCTATGTCAAACCTCTTCAAGAGTTCCCTGATGTATTTTTGCTGACAAATGGAAGTACCCTTTGGGGACTATTTTACTTGAAGAACCAGAAAGAAGTTCAATTCCCCCATCATGCTCATTTCAAATTCACTTCTCATAAGTTTTGCAAATTCTTCACATAAACAGTCAGCTGTTGCTCCAAAAATGATATCATTAACATAAACAGAACAATGAGCAGGTTCCTTCCTCGTTTCTTTAAGAAAAGAGTATTATCAATTTTTCCGCTCTTAAAACCATTTTCTAAGAGGAATTTTGACAATCTTTCATATCAAGCTCGAGGAGCCTGCTTTAGCCTGTACAGAGTATTGTCCCATTTGAACACATATTCAGGGTGCTCGTGACACTAAACCTTGGGGGTTACTTCACATAGACTTCTTCCTTAAGGAGTCCATTCAAAAATGCACTTTTGACATCCATTTGGAACAAGGTGAATTCCATATGAGATGCAAAATCGATTAGAATTTTGATAGCTTCTATGCGAGCCACTAGAGCAAACGTTTCATCATAGTCAATCCCTTCCTCCTGATTGTAGCCTTGGACCACTAGCCTAGCCTTGTTCCTTGTGGTAATTCCACGTTCATCGAGCTTGTTTCTAAATACCCACCTAGTTCCTATGATGGTTCTATCTAGGGGTCTGGGTACCAGGTGCCACACACTGTTTCTCTCAAACTGATGCAGCTCATCTTGTATAGCTGTAATCCAATCTGCATCTTTCAAGGCCTCCTCGATGTTTTTGGATTCTATTTGAGAGAGAAAGACTGAGAAAGCAAGTGAATTTCTGGCTCTTGACCTGGTTTGAACTCCGGAACCTAGAGGAGTGATTATGTTACCTATAGGGTGAGGGCTTTGATGTCTCCAGTTGGACGTCTGAGGTTCATTCTGAGAGGAGGAAGGTATATTTGGCTGATTTTCCTCTATCCTTATCTCAGGTGCCAGTGGAGTTCCCTAAACTGCATCAATCACTCTTTCTTCAGCTTCAATGGTTGTAATTAAAGTGCTTGGTTCTGTTGATGATGAGGCGGCATTGTCTTCATTTGGCTCATTCACTTGACTCATCATATCTGCTTTTCTGTTTGTCATGTTAATGACTTCACCAGGAACAAGTAAAGGTTCTCCATCTTTATCTTCCTCAGCACTCTTCTCAAATGATGGATGAAGTTCATCCAAAATAACATGGACACTTTCTTTAACACATTGAGTCTGCTTGTTATATATCTTGTAGGCCTTGCTTTGAGAAAAGTAGCCAAGAAATATTCCTTCATCACTTTTGGAATCGAACTTACCAAGTTGATCCTTTCCATTGTTGAGAACATAGCATTTGCATCCAAATGTTCTTAGGTGAGTCAGCATGGGTTTTCTTCCATTCAACAATTCATACGGGGTCTTGTTTAGAAGTGATCTGATCATGCACCTGTTTACTAAGTACCAGGCAGTTTTGACAGCTTCAGCCCAGAAGTTCTTTGCAAGTCCATTGTCAATCAACATTGTTCTTGCCATTTCTTCCAGAGTTTTGTTCTTCCTTTCTGCTACTCCATTTTGCTGGGTAGTTCTAGGAGCTGAGAAGTTGTGAGTGATGCCATTTTCATTGCAAAATTCATCAAATTTGGCATTATCAAATTCTGTCCCATGATCTGATCTAATGCATACAACTTTAGACTCCATCTTCATCTGGATTTTCTTCACAAAGGCCACAAATACTTCAACAGTTTCATCTTTTGTTCTAAGAAATAGAGTCCATGTGAATCTGGAGTAGTCATCCACGATTATGAAAATGAATCTCTTTCCTCCTCTACTTTGCACCCTCATAGGTCCACATAGATCCACATGCAGGAGCTCAAGCTGCTTTGAGGTGCTCACATCTCGTTTTGACTTAAAGGAGGACTTTACATGTTTTCCTCTAGCACAGGCATCACAGACTTTTTGAGTTTTGAATTGTGACATAGGCAGACCATGGACCAGGTCCTTCTGAATTAGTTTGTTCAGAAGGAAAAAGCTTGCATGGCCCAGTCTTCTGTGCCATAGTTCAGCATCATCGTCAACCGCCTTCAGACAACTCAGATCACCACTTTGTAAAGATTCAAAATCAACGACATAGGTGTTCTTGTATCTTTTGGCCACCAGAACTATTTCACCTGTCACAAGGTCAGTGACTGTACATATTTTGGGCAAGAATTCCACCTTGTTTCCTTTATCACAAATTTGAGAGACATTCAGGAGACGGTACTTAAGTCCGTTGACATAGTACACATTTTCAATAGAATGAGTGAGTGACTTCCCAACTTTTCCAACTCCAAGAATGTACCCTTTTTTACCGTTGTCAAAGGATACAATCCCTCCTTGCAGGGCTTTTAGTGAAAAAAAGTCTGTGGTGTTCCCAGTCATGTGTTTCAAACATCCACTATCCATGAACCATTGTTGACCACTTCCTTTCACTATTCCCTGCACAAGAGATTAGGAGTTAGTTTTAGGAACCCAAACAAGTTTGGGTCCCTTATAGTAAGCAAGAGGATAAATAAGAGCTCTCTTAGTCCAAGCAGATAATGTGCATTTTTTGTGAGTGGAACATGGTCCCTCTTTTGTGGTCACAGTTTGAGCAGCCACTTTGTCATTTTTACTGATTGATTCTTGGCCTGGACACTTTCCTTGAAGTTCCCAGTGTTCCCACATTGGGTACGAGGCCAGTTATCAGATTCAGTGGCACTCTTCCCATGAGGGTTGTAAGGAGTTTTCTCCCTTTGGAGCCTTATTCCCTTCTTTTCACTATCATTAGTGAGCAAGGCAGTGGTAGCTTCTGAGGACTAGGTCCACTTTAGAGACCTTTCAAGATCATTCATTACTTTTTCTATATTGGCTTGGAGGAGCTCATTTTTCTCAATTTCAGCACACATCCTATATCTCAAAGCTTTCACCTCATCTTTAAGCCTAAGGTATTTCTCACTAAATATCTCATTTCCTCTTTCAGAGCTTTTAGGTTTTGACTTAGTCAATGGCTTTACTATTATTTCCCTTTGGTCTGCAGTTTCTGCCAATAGATCACTCTTTTCTTTTCTAAGAATTTTAATGGTTTTCTTTTGATCAGTAACTGCAGCAACTAAGTCTTCTCTAGTATGTTCAGATTCTTCTAGTTCTAAGAACAAGGAATCCCTATCCTCCGGAAGACTACAAAATGCAGTAATTAAAACATCAACTAAACACATGAGTTTTTTTGGAGAATAGGATTTCAGATTTTTCTGAACATCCCCGAAGTTTACCTCTTCGTTGCCATTGTCTTCATCATCATCTGATTGAGCCATCAAACCAAGTGTTGAGTCATATCCAATCTCCTCCCCTTCAACTGCCATCATATAACTATTGTCGCACCTCCTTTTTCCGCCCCCGCGAGGGTGCGTGAGAGTTTTCTCCAATTAAAGGACAGTCGAAACGGGATTTGTTTATTTGTTTCAGAGTCGCCACCTGGGAATTTTAAGGCGTCCCAAGTCACCAGTTTTAATCCCTGAATCAAGGAGAATATGACTCTGTTTGTTATTCTGCGAACCAGAAATCCTGAGTAAGGAATTATGTTAATCCGGAAGAAGGTGTTAGGCATTTCCGAAGTCCGTGGTTCTAGCACGATCGCTTAACTATTTTTATTCTTGGCTTATCTCGATTTTACATTTTTATTGCAGGATTTTATTACCGCTTCTGTTTATTGTTTACAATTATATAAACGAATTACACGTACGTATATTCGTATTATATACCTTTTATAATTGCAGAGAATCGCGCCACGCATACGTGTACACAAAAGGTTGATAATATTTTTTTATATATTTTTATTATAAAAAAAATCATACGCTCGAAGTTAGAAATAAAATTAAGAACACCGTCACCCTTGTATGATTAAACAGTGAACTGCACATCTCGGGTTATATGAAATTATTTTAACATCCTTGGAGAAATCCCTTTTATTAAATATTCGCTCGAAGTTGCGCGAACGCATAATCCGAATTTGCTTTTAAAAATATAATCAGGTTATGCGAACGCATCCCTAATCGCGCAAAATATTCGTAATGGTATTATGGATTTTCCACAAATTGTTTATTATATTCATACATTTTTATGTGAAAATCATGAGAAATTCCCATTTTTGAGATACCCTTAAATTCTTTGAAAAGAATTCACAATTTATTAAATGTTGTCCGCTGATTATATTTTTCGCGTATTAATTACATTCCTCCAAGCTATTCGAATTTAAAGATAAGAATAAACATATGATTAACACTACTTTTTAGTAAGTACAACATATGTATACTAAAAATGTGAATAGCATATGAAACTAAAAAAATTCAATTCTTGAAAGGAAATGATATTTTCGAAGAATTCTCATTATTCTTTTTGCAACGAATGCTATTTTTGCACTCTTAAAATTGTTACCCGTTATAACTCTAATCTACTTCTTCATCGCTTGTTCTTAATCTGATATGCATGATTATTTTAGTTAATTCTGCTTATGATTGAGTTTGGGATATACATAATCGAAACGATTTCTATTCTCAACCTATACGAACTGTTGGAAAACACTAACTTTCGCATTGTAAAATTCCTAGGCCTTTTGTTATTAAGAAAAAGAACAAATCTACCTGTTGACTTAATAAAATGATATTGCATACAACATTATTCTCCATATTTTGACATTGTGAACATAGCGGATTTTACTAATGCAACTTTCAACTATTGATTGTAAACATAACCATTGTTATGCCATAATATAGCAAAATGCAACCAACATCACCTAGATTTAAACAACAACTAACTAACTAACAAAATAAACCAATAATGTATTTTTTCCTTGATATTTCCATATTATGCTGTACCTAACTAACAATACCATAAAGTTTAAATAATGGCCAATTTTATGCCATGTTCCTTATTTTGACAGTTCAAATATAACTAAACTAATGAGATTTCGGAATTGATAACATTATTACAAAGCTTTTATACGAATTTCAAAATAAGACAATTAACTTATAGCCATCGAGTCGAACTCACTTCTGGTTAACCAACATGAAACAAAGCTGAAATTTAAACTAATGAGCTTAAACGAATAGAAGACAGTATTACAATTCAAACTTCATTTATTTGTCATGTTGAAGCTCTTCACAACATGAGTTTAAAAGATATGTACCTGGAAATGAAGGTAGAAGGAGTAAATTTCAGCAATAATAGCAGCAACAAAACACCGGTAGAATATACCAATAACACAGCAAGTCTGAACAAGACCCATTAACCCAGATGAATAGTGACAGAAACTTGAGAAAAATTTCAGATTTGAACCGAACAATATTCACAAGCAAACAACGGACAAATTCTAGAAAAATAACATTTCAGATTTCAGTTTCTTTCCTCTATCTGTTTCAGATTCCTATTTCTGATTTTTCTGTTTCTGCTTTTGTATCTGTTTCAGATTGTGTGTGTGTGTGTGAATGTTCTCTTTTCTATTTCTTTTTCTGTTTTCTTCCTCTCTTTCCTTTTCTTTAAAAAAAATCTGAGATCTTTTCTTTTCTTCAAAATCTCAGTCCTTAAAATCTGAGTTCTTAAAATCTGTCCTGCTTCCTGTATTTATACAGGTCTGCCCCTTTCTTTTTAAGTGCTGCCTGGACCCCCCTTTTATTATCTAAGGCAGATTTTCCCTTAAAATCTGCCACTGAACTGCTTTTTCTTATTCAAACAGCACTAAGGATACCTTTACTTTATTTTCAGCCCCTCCACTTCCTTTGGTTTCCTATTATCCTATTAGATTAACAGCCAGTAACATTCAACTTCCAGCACACTAGAACTAACACTGTTTTTTACTGTTTCATTCCCAGAAATGCCCCAGAAATCCTACTGTAATTACTGTTATTACTGCCTTTAAACTAAAATTCAGAATCTGATACAAAACAGATTTTAAAATCTGTCCAGGCTTAATTATCCTTCTGATTTAAACAGCTAGAATCAATCCCAATCAACTTCCTAACACAGTTGTATCTATCCAACATTTGTAAACTTGAATTCAAACTTAACATCACAATAACATTACACTAAATTCAGCACAATAATTCAAACTGAACTTCAACTTTGAACTAAAATCAAATAAACACAGGAGCATTGTCAATATACTGACAATGCCCTGAAACTTAATGTTCAGGAAACAATATATACACAACATTTATTTTGACAGACTCATCGAAATATAAGCAAAGGTGATTAAACTGACGAGTATTAATTAAACTGATTATCTACAACATTTGTCAACAAACAGTCTATAAAAATAGAAACAGATTGTTTCAATCAGTATTATCATAAACGAGAATTCATAATATAACTAATCGACGAACTTAATCGAGTCGATTACACTCATTGTAAATAATCATACTGACAGAAACAATGGTATAATTAGGATCAAATAGACGGGTATAAGACAGAATCACAGAATTGACTAGAAAAATATGAAAAATTACAAAGACTAATGAAACAAACATAAAATACACGTAGAATACACAAAAGAAATAGAAAAAATACCTCTGAATCTTCAAATTTATTCAGACACAGATTCAACTTGGATTTGGACATTTTTGAGACTGAACAGACTTTATTCGAAGTATTCTCAGTTGAGAATACCTCGATTAAAGTCTCTTAGACCTCAATCCTTCACTCAAATCGGAAAAATTCCATGATTGGAAAATTTTTAGGGTTTCAAATTTTTGGATCTTAAATCCGAACACTTCTGGGAAGATTCGAAGGGAACCAAAGATGACACAAGGGTGAGGGAGGCCTATGGGTCATTTGGTGTTAGTTTGGAACGAATCTGAGTGAGTTCATGTTTGGTTCGAACCTTCAAAAGAAGATTCGAAGAACTCTGAGGTGATTCGAACCAAACCAACACCAGATCCATAGCTAGAGTAGTTAGGGGAAGCTACGGTGTTAATTTGGGGACCATCGGAGGTAGTTGAGTTTGGATCTGAGTTTGGCTCGAATCTTCAAATGAAGATTCGAGAACCTTCAGGAGGATTCGAGCCAAGTGGATAACATATTTGGATAGAGGATGGTCAGGGGGTTCTGGGGTGTTAAGGTGGTGACCGGCAGCGTTGTTGCCGCCGGGTTTCAGGCGAGGGGAAGTTAGGGCGGCTAGGGTTAGAGTGTGTTTGAAGACGATGATGAACAGGAGAGAAAAGGGGGGTGTTCAGTTAGGGGGGCCGGGGTAAGGATTTGGGTTTATATAGGGGTGGGGTGGATTGATAATGATCGTTAGATCAAGCAGAATGGATGGCTAGGATCTATTCACTTAACCAAACGATGTCGTTTGGTTTAAGTTGGGGGATGGGTTGAACCGGGGCAGTGGGTCGGGTAAGGATCACGGGTTAGGGTGATGAGATCTCAGCCGTTGGATGGATTTAATCCAACGGCCCTTGATGAAGGATGATGAAACGTCGTCGTTTTAGTTTGTTTGAATTGGACCGGACATGGGGTTGTTTGGACTGGGCTGTGGGATTTATTTTGTTTGGGCCTGGATTTAGGTCCAGGTCCGATTTTTACTTTTACAAATTATTTTTTTTTATTTTCTAATTTTATTCTTAATTATTAAAATCTTAATTAAAATTATAAAAACAAAATTACCCTTACAAAGATATTAATTACCTTTTTAACAACTATTAACACATAGACAAAACATCAATCACACAGTGGAACATTTAAAATAGAATAAATGCATATTTTTGTGATTTTATTTAAATTAACTTAATTAAATGCATACTTAAACCTAGATATGCATGAAACATGTATTTTTATTTTAATTTTTGTTTAATTATAACAAAGCAAAAATTTTACGGACAAAACACAAACAATTAATAAACGCAACACAAATTCTAAAATTGCACACTAAAAGAAATTAGTTTTATTTTTGATTTATTTGGGAGTAGTTTTCGTGAGGCAAAAATCACGTGCTCACAGCTGCCCCTCTTTGTGCGGAAACTCGAAGAGTTTTCGTGCAAAGATAAAGTGAGCGGATACGAGCGATTTTTGCCCGTTCAAATACTCCGTGGAAGCATTTTTTGAAAGATTTGACCGAACCTCTGCTTCAAAGGTTTCCTACATATCCTTGGCTATAAAGGAATCAGGTCAATGTAGTTCGGGAAGTTTTGGGTAGCTAGGACTACCATGGGACTATGATGCTACTGCTGTTTCGTGCTGTTTTTACTGCTTGCTGACCTCCTTATTATACCTTGCTTCAAAGGTAATACAAAAAGCTAAACTAGACTATGATACATGAATTATAAAATCTTATCTAGATCATGCCCTTGCGTTTCTTGTTGTCTTGATATCTTGGTGACTCTTGGGCATTTGGCTTATTCCGCATTCCCTTTCATTGTGTCCCGTATTTTCTTTCTCTGTTTGGGACTCTTGTTGTTTCCTGCTGGGGACTTTGTTGGACTCTTCTGCTCTATTAACTCTAAGTGTGCTCCATTCTCATACGAGCGGGCTTTTGATTTCAATACTTCAATTATATTCACTTGTTCTCCAGGTGGGCGCCTGACTTCTGTTGCTTCAATTCTTCATCCTCATTCTCCAGGCGGACGCCTGACTTCTTCTTCAATTCTTCATCCTCATTCTCCAGGTGGACGCCTGACTTCTTCTTTAATTCTTCATCCTCATTCTCCAGGTGGACGCCTGATTTCTTCTTTAATTCTTCATCCTCATTCTCCAGGTGGACGCCTGATTTCTTCTTTAATTCTTCATCCTCATTCTCCAGGTGGACGCCTGACTTCTTCTTAAATTCTTCATCCTCATTCTCCAGGTGGACGCCTGATTTCTTCTTTAATTTTTCATCCTCATTCTCCAGGTGGACGCCTGATTTCTTCTTTAATTCTTCATCCTCATTCTCCAGGTGGACGCCTGACTTCTTCTTAAATTCTTCATCCTCATTCTCCAGATGGACGCCTGATTTCTTCTTTAATTCTTCATCCTCATTCTCCAGGTGGACGCCTGATTTCTTCAATATTTTTCATCCTCATTCTCCAGGTGGACGCCTGATTTCTTCTTAAATTTTTCATCCTCATTCTCCAGGTGGACGCCTGACTTCTTCTTAAATTCTTCATCCTCATTCTCCAGGTGGACGCCTGATTTCTTTTTTAATTTTTCATCCTCATTCTCCAGGTGGACGCCTGATTTCTTTTTTAATTTTTTTCTTTTTTAATTTTTCATCCTCATTCTCCAGGTGGACGCCTGATTTCTTCTTAAATTTTTCATCCTCATTCTCCAGGTGGACGCCTGACTTCTTCTTAAATTCTTCATCCTCATTCTCCAGGTGGACGCCTGATTTCTTTTTTAATTTTTCATCCTCATTCTCCAGGTGGACGCCTGATTTCTTCTTAAATTTTTCATCCTCATTCTCCAGGTGGACGCCTGACTTCTTCTTAAATTCTTCATCCTCATTCTCCAGGTGGACGCCTGATTTCTTTTTAATTTTTCATCCTCATTCTCCAGGTGGACGCCTGATTTCTTCAATAATTTTTTACCGGGTGTTTCCTGACACAAATGTTGTTTTTGCCCCTGTTTTAAATCAAAGAAAACTTCGTTAGTTTAAAGAAGGGTGGTTAACTGGGGCATTCTTGCCGATGGTGGGGCTTCTCTTCGTCTTGTTTTATTGCCTTGGAATGGTTGAAAAGACTGTTTTGTCCTTGTAATTGATCCTTGACTATAGGATCACCAACTGTTGTTTTTACTTCAAACCCTTTTAATCGTAATCATATGTCTCTCCTGACATTGCTGATCCACTTTTGATTCCACTTTTCTTCCACCCATATCTTATTTTTTATCCTATTACCTCTGCCCATCATGGCCGTATTTCTGTCCTATGCAACCCTGAATTTTGGTAGTATACCTTGACATTCCTTCTTATTTGTTTGGAATAAAACTCATCTCAAAAGGTTTTAGAAGTAAGATTATTAGTGACGAAAACATGACGATTTCGAAAATCTAGAATAAAAAGAAAAATCCAAATTTGGATGACTGTGGGAGAAAAAATAAAGGACTTATCTGATTGGAGTTACTGGCACCAATGATCATGGTATGCATTTTGGATTAATCAACCCAGTCTTTTTAACCAACCTCTTTCCAATTGTTTCATTTTGTTTTTCCCAAATTTTCACAACCCAATTTGGGTCGCTGTATCTAAAAGAGTTTTCACCGGCAAACCTTCATCATTTGTTTATTTCTTCATTCCTTTTCGCCTTATGGTGCCTGCGAAGGTTTTCACCAATAAGACTCTCTCATTTACTTTCTCTCAACTTTCGTCGTTTCATGGTGCCCATGTGGGTTTTCACCTATAAAACTCTCTCATTTTTACTTTCTTTTCCTGTTTGGACCAGAGTGTTATGAACCATCTTCATTTGCTCGACTCGGCATTTTTCTAAGATTGGTCGAAAAGGTCTTTTTGGTATGGGGTTGGAATGAAAAGGTATCAAAAGTTTAACAGTTTTGATATGGGTTTAAAATTACAACTCTTGGAATCTTTTTCTTATTTACAATTCCTGCCCCAGTTTCCTGATTTGGGTCTCTTGATGTTTCTTTTTGTGCACATTATGCATATTGTGCACCCTATGACCGAGCCGTGAGGCGCCTACGTATCCTTCTTTGAGGAATCAGGTCAAACGTAGTTCACTACAATAATAGTGATTTTTTTTTACACATATTTGATTTTTGATTTCCATTGATTCCAAGAGAGGGTAGGAAAGAATCCAATGTGGCTCAAAGGGGAAGCAAAGGGTATAGTGTTTGGATAACAGAATAAATTGCCTTTGTAATTCCAATCTTTGAAATAATGCCGAATAAAAACATTTAAAAAGTTATGCATAATATCTCTTTACCGCATCAGAATTGATAGCCATGTCTATGCATTTTCCTTCGATATCTGTTAAACATAGTGCACCATTCGATAATACTCTGGTCACAATGAATGGTCCTTGCCAATTCGGGGCAAATTTGCCTTTTGCCTCAACCTGATGTGGAAGAATACGTTTCAGCACATGTTGACCCACTTCAAACTTCCAGGGACGCACCTTTTTGTTGTATTCTCTTGCTATTCTTCTTTGATACAATTGGCCATGACATACTGCGGCCAATCATTTTTCATCAATCAAGTTTAACTGTTCCAGACGGGTTTTGACCCATTCATCATCATCAATCTTTGCTTCGGCGATGATCCGAATGGAAGGAATTTCAACTTCTGCAGGAATTACTGCCTCAGTGCCATATACCAACAAATAAGGAGTTGCTCCTACTGATGTGCGAACAGTAGTGCGATATCCCAACAACGCAAATGGTAGTTTTTCGTGCCATTGTCTTGAACCTTCTACCATTTTCCGAAGTATTTTCTTTATGTTTTTGTTGGCTGCCTCGACTTCTCCATTCGCCTTGGGCCGATATGGGGTAGAGTTGCGATGTGTAATATTAAACTGTTGACATACTTCCCTCATTAAGTTACTGTTAAGACTATCACCGTTATCTGTGATGATCACCTTTGGGATTCCGAATCGACATATGATATTTGAGTGAACAAAATCGACCACAGCTTTCTTGGTCACTGATTTGAATATTTTGGCCTCAACCCATTTGGTAAAATAATCAATGGCTACCAGAATGAACCTATGCCCATTGGATGTTGCCGGCTCAATTGGTCCAATCACATCCATGCTCCAAGCGACGAAGGGCCATGGTGCTGACATTGTGTGCAACTCGGATGGTGGAGAATGAATCAAATCTCCGTGTATCTGGCATTGATGACACTTGCGCACAAAACTTATACAATCTCGTTCCATGGTAAGCCAATAGTAACCAGCTCGGAGGATTTTCTTTGCCAACACATATCCGCTCATGTGGGGTCCACAAACTGCCGAATGTACTTCCGACATGACAACCGTAGCTTGTCGGGCGTCTATGCATCTTAATAATCCAAGGTCTAGTATTCTTTTATACAAAACTCCTCCGCTCAAGAAGAATCCATTTGCCAATCGCCTAATGGTTCTATTTTGATCCCCTATGGCTTGTGCTGGATATATCCCCATCCTGATATACTCCTTGATGTCGTGGAACCACGGTTCACCGTCAAATTCCTCTTCAACCATATTGCAATAAGCGTGCTGATCGTGGACTTGAATATGTATCGGATCTACATAAGCTTTATCCGGATGGTGCAACATTGATGCCAGGGTAGCCAATGCATCGGCAACCTCATTATAGATCCTTGGAATATGTCAGAACTTCACTGATTGAAAACACTGACAAAAATCATGTAGACATTGTCGGTATGGTATGAGCTTCAAGTCTCGGGTTTCCCATTCTCCTTGAATTTGATGTACCAGAAGATCTGAATCTCCCATGACTAAGATTTCCTGGATACCCATGTCTGCGGCTAGCCTTAACCCCAAAATACAAGCTTCATATTCAGCCATATTATTGGTGCAATAAAATCGTAGTTAAGTCGTAACATGGTAGTGATGCCTTGTTTCAGAAATGATTACAGCTCCTATCCCGACTCCTTTCATGTTAGCAGCCCCATCAAAGAAAAGTTTCCAGCCAGGTTTTTCAATTTGCTCCATCTCATCGATATGCATTATTTCTTCATCGGGAAAATAGGTTTTCAATGGCTCGTACTCCTCATCGACCGGGTTTTCGGCTAAATGATCGGCCAGTGCTTGGGCTTTCATTGCGGTTCTAGTCACATAGATGATGTCAAATTCTGTGAGCAATATCTGCCACTTTGCAAGTCTTCCCGTTGGCATAGGCTTTTGAAAAATATATTTCAACGGATCAAAACGCAAAATGAGGTAAGTAGTGTAGGACGACAAATAATGTTTCAACTTCTGAGCTACCCATGTTAGGGCGCAACATGTCTTTTCCAGATGAGTATACTTAACCTCATAAGCTATGAATTTCATGCTAAGGTAGTAGATGGCCTGTTCTTTTCTGTCGGTGAGGTCATGTTGCCCCAACACACAACCAAATGAATTTTCCAAGACTGTCAAGTAAAGAATCAGAGGTCTTCCTGGCTCTGGCGGGACCAACACGGGTGGGTTTGACAAGTACCCTTTTATCTTATCAAACGCTTCTTGACACTCATCGGTCCATTTGACCGCAGCATCCTTTTTCAACAATTTGAAAATAGGCTCACAGGTTGTTGTGAGCTGAGCAATAAACCTGCTGATGTAATTTAACCTTCCCAACAAACTCATTACTTCAGTTTTGTTCCTTGGAGGTGGCAATTCTTGGATGGCTTTGATTTTTGATGGGTCTAGCTCGATGCCTCGCCGACTGACTATGAATCCCAGCAACTTTCCAGATGGAACTCCAAATGCGCATTTGGCAGGGTTAAGTTTGAGGTTGTACCTGCGAAGTCTTAAGAAGAATTTCCTCAAATCCCCAACGTGGTCGGCCTGATGCTTTGATTTTATGATCACATCGTCCACGTATACCTCAATCTCCTTGTGTATCATATCATGAAACACTGTGGTCATCGCTCTCATGTAGGTTGCTCCGGCATTCTTCAAACCGAATGGCATTACCCGGTCGCAATAAGTTCCCCATGGTGTGATGAATGCTGTCTTTTCTGCATCTTCTTCATCCATTAGAATTTGATGATACCCGGCATAACAATCCACGAAAGACCCTATATCATGCTTGACACAATTATCGATCAAAATATGGATATTGGGTAATGGGAAATTATCCTTCGGACTTGCTTTGTTGAGATTGCGGTAGTCGACGCATACTCTGATCTTGCCGTCTTTCTTTGGCACAGGAATGATATTAGCTAACCAAACAGGATATCGAGTGACTCGAATGACCTTTGCTTCCAACTGTTTGGTGATTTCTTCCTTAATTCTCATACTCATATCAGGCTTGAACTTTCTCAACTTTTGTTTGACAGGAGGCACCGTTGGATCAGTGGGCAATTTGTGAACCACTAAGTCAGTGCTCAAACCTGGCATGTCGTCATACGACCATGCAAAAACATCTTTGAATTCTATGAGTATTTTAATTAACTCTTCCCGTATCTTTGGTTCAAGGTGGACACTTATTTTAGTCTCTTGGATGTTATCCGTGTCCCCTATATTGATGTCTTCGGTATCACCCAAGTTAGGTTTGGTTTTTTCTTCAAAATGAATTAACTCTTTACTAATCTCTTCGAAAGCCTCATCCTCATCATATTCTGATTCATAATCACAATATATTTCTTGAATTATTATTTCGGAACCAGATTGATTTTTAAGACTGGGCTGAGGATTCCTCATGCATGCCATATCACTAGAGCCAGCGTAAAAAGAACTGTACAGGAAAGAAGAAAAAGAAAAGAAAACTATCAGGAATGATAATAAAAAGGAAACTGCTTTTTATTGGATGATGAAAGATAACAAGGTTTGCACACTTCAAACAAACTGTAAGATAGACATTGGGGTTACAACCCTGAAGTAACCCAAACAAACTGAAGGAAAATCAAAATAAACTACCAAGACCCCTTTCGAACGGGGAGAGGAGTGGTTTTCCAATTATTGAGCCTTGTCTCTGGCCTGACGAATTGCACTTCTGTGTTGCTAGAACTTTCACTGCTTTCCACCATATTCACATCGTCGAACAATTTCTCGAATCTTTCAATTAATTCCTCCTCAGGCTTTACCAAGGATTTAGGAATTGTTCTTATCGGGCGATTTTTAGCACCGATCTTGACAAAAGACTTTGATAGATGTGGGACTGGTTTTGGAAGAACCCATGCCTTTTGTTTCAGCTTTCTGGCCTTTCTCACGTCTGTGACTGTGGGTATGAATCCCAAACCAAATTTCCCCAGTTCTCGGGGAGAGATACTGGTTGTATAATTCCTTGCAAAGATGAGCCCAAACCCTTGCCGGGTATAAAACCATTTTTTAACATTTCATAGGCTACCATGACTGATGCAGAGGTTATCTTTGGATTCAGAATGTACTTCCCCTCTGGAATTTTCTCTACCGACACTGTATCGGACACTTGGTATACCTATGGTCCCTGGTCATTTTCTATCCCCTCGACCGGTACACTGGCACTGCTGTGAGCATTTAAACTTTCTTCCCCATGCACAACTATTTCTTGATGATCCCATTCAAACTTGACTGCCTGGTGTAGTGTTGACGGGACTGCTTTAGCAGCATGGATCCATGGTCGACCCAACAACAAATTATAAGAAATAGTTATGTCCAGTACTTGAAACTCCATCGTGAATTCAACTGGCCCTATTGTCAGTTCCAACACTATGTCGCCAAATGAATCTCTGCTTCCACCGTCAAACCCCCGTACGCAAATGCTATTCTTCTGGATCCTCTCTTCTTTGATTTTCAATTTGCTTAAAGTGGAGAGAGGGCAGATGTTTGCACTTGACCCGTTGTCAACTAATACCCGGGTTACTACGGAGTTTTCACATTTCACGGTGAGGTAAAGAGTTCTGTTGTGCTCAGTCCCTTCCACAGGCAATTCATCATCAGAAAATGTAATTCTGTTCGCCTCAAAGATTCTGTTGGCTATTCTTCCCAAATGATTTACAGAGATTTATCGGGAACGTGAGCCTCATTCAGGATTTTCATCAAAGCCAGACGGTGCTCCTCTGAATGGATCAGTAATGACAATAATGAAATTTGAGCGGGCGTCTTCTTTAGTTGATCCACAACAGAATAATCATGGAGCTTCATTTTTCTTAAAAACTCTTCCGCTTCTTCTTCCGTCACAGCTCTCTTTATTGCTGTTGGATTATTTTTAGTTTTTCTTAACTCTTCGGGAGTAAAACATCTTCCCGAATGAGTCAAGCCTTGCACCTCACAGACTTCTTCTTGACTTCTTTTCCCTTGTACATTACAGTCACCCGTTCATAGTTCCATGGAATGGCCTTATTGTTGATCACTGGTAGTTGGGTTACAGGTTTGATAATAACCCGATCTATACGGGCTCCTTCCACGACTACAATGGGTTTGCTGGCAACCCCTGGTACTATTACTTTCGACCTTTCTTGCTTTGTGGCAACTTTGCTCGAAGATCCCTTCTCGACTACCACAGATGGTTCATCACCATTTCTGTTTTGCTTAGGTACCGACTTCTCCTCTGTTAACTGCTTATCTGGATTGGCTTCATGAGACCTGATCATCATGACAGTTTGTGACAGCTTCTTTGTCTCCCCATCAGCTTGTACGATTTCTATCATATTGGCCTCCTGATGAGCTGGCATTGGATTTCTATTGATATTGGGAGCTTCAGGGGTTTGAACCTCGATTTTATTGGTATCAATCATCTCCTGTATTGCATTTTTTAAATGCCAGCATTTTTCCGTATCATGGCCTGGTGTACCGGAACAATACTCATAGCTAATGGTGTAGTCCAGATTCTTTGGAGGAGGATTAGGTAGCTTGGATTGTATTGGTCTTAGCATGTCCAGCTGTCTTAGCCTGTGGAACAGACTGGTGTATAACTCTCCCAATGGAGTGTAGGTTTTCTTTTTCTATTCCTTTTCTCCCCTGAATGCTGGCCTAGGCCTGAAACCTGGTCCGGGATAGGCTCGTGGGTAAGTACTTGGTATGACAGGAGCACGCCAGTTAGCGTGTGCCGGTGGATGATTGTATGCTTGTGTATGGTTGATGGAAAAATGAGGTTCCGAAGGATGATAGTAGTGTTGAGATGAATTGTGGTGGTGAGTTGATTGGTGAGGTCGATGTTGATTATAGTAAGGAGGTGAACCTCTCGATCCCAACCAAGTTCCTGAATCAACTACCGCTGCTTCTTCCCTTTTCTTTCTTTCGATTCCTCCTACCCCGCCTTGAATAGCTTGAGTAGTCACTTTGATGGCCGAATAGCTCATGATTTTATTTGTCTTGAGGCCTTCTTCCACCATACCTCCCATCTTTACTACTTCGTTGAATGATTTACCTACCGCTGAAACCAAATGGGCATAGTAAGTTGGTTCCAAGGCTTGGAGGAAGTAGTCTACCATTTCACTCTCCTTCATAGGAGGATCCACTCTTGCTGCCTGTTCTCTCCATCGGAAGTCGTACTCTCTGAAACTTTCATTGTGTTTTTTCTCAAATTTTGTCAAAGATAGTCGATCTGGGATGATTTCCAGATTGTATTGGAAATGGTATGCAAATGCCTGTGCTAGGTCATCCCAGGTGTACCATCTCCCATGGTCCTGGCGTGTATACCATTCCAAAGCTGATCCGCTTAAACTTTGACTGAAGTAAGCCATCAATAATTCGTCTTTTCCCCCAGCTCCTCGCATCTTGCTACAGAAACCCCTTAAGTGGGCTACTGGGTCGCCGTGCCCATTGTATAGGTCAAATTTGGGCAACTTGAAGCCAACTGGCAATTGCACATTTGGGAATAAGCATAAATCTTTGTAGGCCACACTGACCTGTCCTCCTAACCCTCGCATGTCTCGGAACGATTGTTCTAGGCTTTTAACCTTTCTGGACATCTCTTCTTGTTCAGCATTTTTGACGGGTTTGTCGCTTTCGGTTGGGAGGTCAAAACGTGGAATAGTTGAATGGATTTCGGAGGCCTTGAAGGTGGGCTCCGGGGGGTAGTATTGATTGTTCTGGGCCTGGAATATGGGCTCACTAGGAGATTTGTGGAATGTAGCCAGGGGAGGTGCTACGAAAACTGGAGTCACTAGTGGAGGAAAGTATGGAACTGGTTTAGGAGGGGGAGACTGCGGTGTCTGAGAGGTGGTGCCTCGGTAATGTTGGTAGATGGGGAAATTTGGGGATAATTCAGTGGTAAGATTATCCTGAGTTTGGGCCATTGATGGAGCAGGGTTAGTTGGGTAAGATGGGGGTGACTGCCCTGTAGACCAGGCCTGGTACATTTCAGCCATTTGTTGCTTGAGTTTAAACATCTCTTCTTTCATTTTTCCGACATCCATCTCCTCTAGCTCAATACATGTGTCAACATCTGGGATAGACATACTTTCGGGTATTGGTCCTTTTGATTTCGTGTGATAATGATAATATGTCAGTATACTCTTTAGAGAAACTAACTGCTTGTATTCTGGAAATGAACAAACTTGTTAGTTTTGAGAGTTTAACACATATATAATTACACGTTGAGATGCAATGCTCCTAGACAAATAACCCATTTCTATTATGCATTTGCTCGGTTGCTTGTATTGTCCCAGCTTTCTTGAAATTTTTATTGTTATTTTATTTTATTTTTTATATATCCTTTTTTTTGTGGTGGTCGAATCTTATAGAGATTGCCTACGTATCATTCCCCCGCATGAATCAGACCTTGCGTAGTTCGGACCGTAAGGCAAACACTTTTATTCATTATACAAAGATGGAACAGATATTACATTTGAAAACCTTATAAGAAAATGGTTTGAAACACACACATTTAAATCAAAATAAAAGATACAACTCTTAACATCTCACAACATGCCCCCCCCCCTTCCTCTTTTGTTGTCAATCATTGGATTATCTGTTCAATGTGGGGCTTGACCTGGATGACCTCCCAGCGTACGATACATCCTTTCCAACTCCATTGCTAGATGACGGGCAAAAATGGGTGCATGCTCTGTAAACCTTTCATAATCCATTCCTTGGCAGTTTACATAACTTTGAGAGGTGTAGACCGCCGGGTCATGGATTTGTGCCCTGAAATCTTGGAGACGTTGGTCTTGGTTCTGCAATTGCTGCTGGCGAGTGGTGGCTATATCTCTGACACGGTCTTCACGATCTAGAGCTGACTCTAATAGAGCTCGGAGTCTGGCCTGCTCTAATCTTGCCTGCGCTCTTTCTCTGTCGATGTCCGCTTGTTGATGTTCTCTGTTGTATCTTCTTGCCTCTTCTAGTTGTGCACGAAGTTGGTCTTCTGATCGTATCCAATGGTCTTTTTCCTTCTTGAATTGTGCCCTGTCTTCTTCGGATTGCCTTACTTGGCGTTCCTTATTAGATCTGGCTTCTTCGTTTAATTGTTGGATTCTTTCTTTTGCTTTGCTCAACTCCCTTTCATTTTTAGCAAGAATGGAATCATAATCTTGCATTCTTTCAAAAAGATTGGCGATGGTTTTTTGATCCTTCCAACTCCTCATTGGTGTTTCAGAAGCCTTTTTCATTTTTTGAAATCGAGCATGAAGATTTTCCTTCTCATAAGCTAAACTCTTCTTTTCGCCTTCGGCTTCTTGTGCTTGTAAATCCTTCTCCAGACTGAGGCTCCTCAGATTTTCCTTTAGGGCATGGATAGTTGCTTTGTACCCTTTTTCCTTTTCTCCCCAAATCAACCGCTCTTGGATTTTATCATTAAAGTTTTGAACATGGGGTCTTTTTGTTGGCCTACTTAGCTCGGTTTCTGGTACATCATCCACGCGAGACCGTTTCTCAAACCACCTTGCATACCCAGGATTTATTTCACCCCTTGTAGTGTCTGGGACTTGAGTATCACTTTTCAAGTATCGACATCCATTCCACATCTGCTGAATTAGAGCCTCGGGAATAGTGGCTTCAGGGTGTAATTCGATTACTTGCATACTCAAATCTTCATCATCAGGAACTACTTGGTATCTCCCTAGTTGTCTTAGAACTCTTAGTGGCGCATATGGCTGGATGCTTCTCAATCCCAATAATAGCAAATAACTATTTGAGGTTGACATGTGTATCACTTCCCTCATCGGGAGCCATCCCAAAGTCCACTCAATTTGATTTGACGTTAAAGCCCTTAGATGAGATACCCATGCTTATATCCCTTCTGGGGACTTATAATCTTTCATTCTCTCCTCATAACTCTCGATGAAATTATCATTGCTTGGCCCATACTGTATGATCTTGGGCTGTTGTTGGAGATGTTCAATAACCCACATTTGCAACAAAATTTTGCATCCTTCGAAGACTTTTGCCCCTGATTTACATAAAGTCAACGCCTGATAAATGTCTGAGAGAATGATCGGGACAAGAGTGTGATTTTCCTTGGTGGTGAGGACCTGTACAACTTTTGTCGTGCAAATATCAATTGTTCGCTCTTTGTTTGGGAAGACCATGATTCCTAGAAAAGCCACCATGAAGGCGAAGCGACGGTGAATCTGCCAGGTGTCTTTGTTTTGCTTGTTAGTAAGGCCTTTCTCATGAATTTCAAATCAATCTGGCTTTCCGAACATTGAATACAAGATGTTGAAAGAACAACATCCGTTGATGACATTGCTTTTCCTGATTTGACTACTGATGTTCAGAAGACCGAAGAATCGATGTACAGAGGGAGCCTTTGTGAATATCAGGTTTTGATTTCTTAGACTTCCGTCAAAACCAGCATATCCAGCTATCTCCTCTAATGTAGGAGTAAGCTCGAAATCAGAGAAGCGAAAGACATTGTGAACAGGGTCCCAAAAAGTTACTAATGCCGCAATCAGATCATCACGTGGTTGAACTTTCATAATACCCGTGAGATTTTCCAAATGCTTGACGACCCATTTTTGACCATCTTCGCCTAATTCATACCACCACATTTGAAGCTGAAATAGAAACTCGTCTGTATTCGTGGATGGGGGGTTTTGTGTGGTGCTCATTTTGTATCTGAAATTTAATTTTAATAAAGTCAAGACTCATTTTGAAAATATACACTAAAAAAAATCATTTTCAATTTTTATTTATTAAACACTTTTTATTTCAAGATTTCAAAACTATTTTTTGCGAATTTTCTAAAAAATAACCCATTTTATTCCTCGGCTCTCAAAAATATTTTCAATTTAGCTGGTCAACAAGCAAATCCGAGGCAAATGAATGCACAGGTAGCAAGTAGGATGCATCAGGATGGTCTTTTTTATTTCGGGTTCACCTGTCCTAGACAGACCCAACCCCTGTGTTGAGTCTCCAAGGCCAAATGTACATGATGCAAATAGACGTTCCTACTAGGGATCCGGTACATGGCTGAGTTATTCTAGGTGAAAAACCTGAGGTTGATTGTTCTAAACCTGGCTTACCCAAACGGACAGTTTGAGCCGAAGCGGGGGCAACGTACCGGGAGCACGAAAGTCTACCCGGCCTAGTTACTTGTCCCAACTTCGTCTTATTTGGTATGACTTTAACAGAAAGGTGGGCCACGCGCACGTGTGCACCATAAATTCAGAAGACTCAGAAAGAAGGAGGTTTCGTAGCAATTGTATATGCATAATTCAAATAATATTAAAGCAGTAAAAATTTCATTTAGCATATTGAGCATATATCATGTAAAAATCAGAAAATAAATAAAGCCAATTATAACAGTTATTTTAAGCTCGAATTCTTAAACCCTGAACCAGTGGTTCTGGGTTCCATTGTCATCCCCAGCAGAGTCGCCAGAGCTGTCGCACCTCCTTTTTCCGCCCCCGCGAGGGTGCGTGGGAGTTTTCTCCAATTAAAGGACAGTCGAAACGGGATTTGTTTATTTGTTTCAGAGTCGCCACCTGGGAATTTTAAGGCGTCCCAAGTCACCAGTTTTAATCCCTGAATCGAGGAGAATATGACTCTGTTTGTTATTCTGCGAACCAGAAATCCTAAGTAAAGAATTCTGTTAATCCGGAAGAAGGTGTTAGGCATTTCCGAATTCCGTGGTTCTAGCACGGTCGCTTAACTGTTTTTATTCTTGGCTTATCTCGATTTTACATTTTTATTGCAGGATTTTATTACCACTTCTGTTTATTGTTTACAATTATATAAACGAATTACGCGTACGTATATTCGTATTATATACCTTTTATAATTGCAGAGAATCGCGTCACGCATACGTGTACACAAAAGGTTGATAATATTTTTTTTTATATTTTTATTATAAAAAAAATCATACGTTCGAAGTTAGAAATAAAATTAAGAACACCGTCGCCCTTGTATGATTAAACAGTGAACTGCACATCTCGGTTTATATGAAATTATTTTAACATCCTTGGAGAAATCCCTTTTATTAAATATTCGCTCGAAGTTGCGCGAACGCATAATCCGAATTTGCTTTTAAAAATATAATCAGGTTATGCGAACGCATCCCTAATCGCGCAAAATATTCGTAATGGTATTATGGATTTTCCACAAATTGTTTATTATATTCATACATTTTTATGTGAAAATCATGAGAAATTCCCATTTTTGAGATACCCTTAAATTCTTTGAAAAGAATTCACAATTTATTAAATGTTGTCCGCTGATTATATTTTTCGCGTATTAATTACATTCCTCCAAGCTATTCGAATTTAAAGATAAGAATAAACATATGATTAACACTACTTTTTAGTAAGTACAACATATGTATACTAAAAATGTGAATAGCGTATGAAACTAAAAAAATTCAATTCTTGAAAGGAAATGATATTTTCGAAGAATTCTCATTATTCTTTTTGCAACGAATGCTATTTTGGCACTCTTAAAATTGTTACCCGTTATAACTCTAATCTACTTCTTCATCGCTTGTTCTTAATCTGATATGCATGATTATTTTAGTTAATTCTGCTTATGATTGAGTTTGGGATATACATAATCGAAACGATTTCTATTCTCAACCTATACGAACTGTTGGAAAACACTAACTTTCGCATTGTAAAATTCCTAGGCCTTTTGTTATTAAGAAAAAGAACAAATCTACCTGTTGACTTAATAAAATGATATTGCATACAACATTATTCTCCATATTTTGACATTGTGAACATAGCGGATTTTACTAATGCAACTTTCAACTATTGATTGTAAACATAACCATTGTTATGCCATAATATAGCAAAATGCAACCAACATCACCTAGCTTTAAACAACAACTAACTAACTAACAAAATAAACCAATAATGTATTTTTTCCTTGATATTTTCATATTATGCTGTACCTAACTAACAATACCATAAAGTTTAAATAATGGCCAATTTTATGCCATGTTCCTTATTTTGACAGTTCAAATATAACTAAACTAATGAGATTTCGGAATTGATAACATTATTACAAAGCTTTTTTACGAATTTCAAAATAAGACAATTAACTTATAGCCATCGTGTCGAACTCACTACTGGTTAACCAACATGAAACAAAGCTGAAATTTAAACTAATGAGCTTAAACGAATAGAAGACAGTATTACAATTCAAACTTCATTTATTTGTCATGTTGAAGCTCTTCACAACATGAGTTTAAAAGATATGTACCTGGAAATGAAGGTAGAAGGAGTAAATTTCAGCAATAATAGCAGCAACAAAACACCGGTAGAATATACCAATAACAAAGCAAGTCTGAACAAGACCCGTTAACCCAGATGAATAGTGACAAAAACTTGAGAAAATTTTCAGATTTGAACCGAACAATATTCACAAGCAAACAACGGACAGATTCTAGAAAAATAACATTTCAGATTTCAGTTTCTTTCCTCTATCTGTTTCAGATTCCTATTTCTGATTTTTCTGTTTCTGCTTTTGTATCTATTTCAGATTGTGTGTGTGTGTGTGTGAATGTTCTCTTTTCTATTTCTTTTTCTGTTTTCTTCCTCTCTTTCCTTTTCTTTAAAAAAATCTGAGTTCTTTTCTTTTCTTCAAAATCTCAGTCCTTAAAATCTGAGTTCTTAAAATCTGTCCTGCTTCCTGTATTTATACAGGTCTGCCCCTTTCTTTTTAAGTGCTGCCTGGACCCCCCTTTTGTTATCTAAGGCAGATTTTCCCTTAAAATCTGCCACTGAACTGCTTTTTCTTATTCAAACAGCACTAAGGATACCTTTACTTTATTTTCAGCCCCTCCACTTCCTTTGGTTTCCTATTATCCTATTAGATTAACAGCCACTAACATTCCACTTCCAGGACACTAGCACTAACACTGTTTTTTACTGTTTCATTCCCAGAAATGCCCCAGAAATCCTACTGTAATTACTGTTATTACTGCCTTTAAACTAAAATTCAGAATCTGATACAAAACAGATTTTAAAATCTGTCCAGGCTTAATTATCCTTCTGATTTAAACAGCTAGAATCAATCCCAATCAACTTCCTAACACAGTTGTATCTATCCAACATTTGTAAACTTGAATTCAAACTTAACATCACAATAACATTACACTGAATTCAGCACAATAATTCAAACTGAACTTCAACTTTGAACTAAAATCAAACAAACACAGGAGGATTGTCAATATACTGACAATGCCCTGAAACTTAATGTTCAGGAAACAATATATACACAACATTTATTTTGACAGACTCATCGAAATATAAACAAAGGTGATTTAACTGACGAGTATTAATTAAACTGATTATCTACAACATTTGTCAACAAACAGTCTATAAAAATAGAAATAGATTGTTTTCAATCAGTATTATCATAAACGAGAATTCATAATATAACTAATCGACGAACTTAATCGAGTCGATTACACACAT
Source organism: Nicotiana tabacum (assembly GCF_000715075.1). Classification (NCBI taxonomy): domain Eukaryota; kingdom Viridiplantae; phylum Streptophyta; class Magnoliopsida; order Solanales; family Solanaceae; genus Nicotiana; species Nicotiana tabacum. The sequence continues at coordinate 3,361,350 of NC_134086.1, forward strand.
TGTAAATAATCATACTGACAGAAACAATGGTATAATTAGGATCAAATAGACGGGTATAAGGCAGAATCACAGAATTGACTAGAAAAATATGAAAAATTACACAGACTAATGAAACAAACATAAAATACACGTAGAATACACAAAAGAAATAGAAAAAATACCTCTGAATCTTCAAATTTATTCAGACACAGACTCAACTTGGATTCGGACATTTTTGAGACTGAACAGACTTTATTCGAAGTATTCTCAGTTGAGAATACCTCGATTAAAGTCTCTTAGACCTCAATCCTTCACTCGAATCGGAAAAATTCCAAGATTGGAAAATTTTTAGGGTTTCAGATTTTTGGATCTTAAATCCGAACACTTCTGGGCAGATTCGAAGGGAACCAAAGATGACACAAGGGTGAGGGAGGCCTAGGGGTCATTTGGTGTTAGTTTGGAACGAATCTGAGTGAGTTCATATTTGGTTCGAACCTTCAAAAGAAGATTCGAAGAACTCTGAGGTGTTACTTTGGGGACCATCGGAGGTGGTTGAGTTTGGATCTGAGTTTGGCTCGAATCTTCAAATGAAGATTCGAGAACCTTCAGGAGGATTCGAGCCAAGTGGCTAACATATTTGGATAGAGGATGGTCAGGGGGTTCTGGGGTGTTAAGGTGGTGACCGGCGGCATTGTTGCCGCCGGGTTTCAGGCGAGGGGAAGTTAGGGCAGCTAGGGTTAGGGTGTATTTGAAGACGATGATGAACAGGAGAGAAAGGGGGGTGTTCAGTTAGGGGGCCGGGGTAAGGATTTGGGTTTATATAGGGGTGGGGTGGACTGATAATGATCGTTAGATCAAGCAGAATGGATGGCTAGGATCTATTCACTTAACCAAACGATGTCGTTTGGTTTAAGTTGGGGGACGGGTTTAACCGGGGCAGTGGGTCGGGTAAGGATCACGGGTTAGGGTGATGAGATCTCAGTCGTTGGATGGATTTAATCCAACGGCCCTTGATGAAGGATGATGAAACGCCGTCGTTTTGGTTTGTTTGAATTGGACCGGACATGGGGTTGTTTGGACTGGGCTGTGGGATTTATTTTGTTTGGGCCTGGATTTAGGTCCAGGTCCGATTTTCACTTTTACAAATTATTTTGTTTTATTTTCTAATTTTATTCTTAATTATTAAAATCTTAATTAAAATTATAAAAACAAAATTACCCTTACAAAGATATTAATTACCTTTTTAACAACTATTAACACATAGACAAAACATTAATCATACAGTGGAATATTTAAAATAGAACAAATGCATATTTTTGTGATTTTATTTAAATTAACTTAATTAAATGCATACTTAAATCCTAGATATGCATGAAACATGTATTTTTATTTTAATTTTGTTTAATTATAACAAAGCAAACATTTTACGGACAAAACACAAACAATTAATAAACGCAACACAAATTCTAAAATTGCACACTAAAAGAAATTAGTTTTATTTTTGATTTATTTGGGAGTAGTTTTCGTGAGGCAAAAATCACGTGCTCACAAGCCCTGCCTCCTTAACTACATAAGGTTAAGCACTGCCTTTCTCTGCATAAGACTAAGCACTGTCTCCTATTTGCATGAGGCTAAACCCTACCTCCCCTTCTTGCATAAGGCTAACTAGAATTTTCTTGGAACGAAAATTCTTCTCCACCGTTTTCTTATCTGCTTTAGTGTATTCTTTGCTGTTTTTTTTATTGAGAATGGAAATTCATCTAATACCTTGACTGGAACGAAAGGACCACCGCAAATGATATCCCATAGCTCACAATCCTCAGCTATGATGAAATCGTGCATTCTAGCTTTCCACCACCAATAGCAAACTTGGGGGGTGGTACATGGATTGACCTTCTTCAAAATTTAGTGGAACCGCCATGAGGATCCTTCCTAGGTGTTAGCCTAATAGGAGGAACCCGCTCCGATACTAATTATTAGTTTGTATGCGTCTACCAAATCGTAGAGTACCTGGTCCTCTACAAGATTCTACTGAGAGCACTTAATAAAGCAGTAAGTAAATGAGATAGTGGATTTTTATGTGGAAAAATCCCACACAAGGGGATCAAAAAACCACGACCTACACCTGTAGGCTTTTAACTTCACTAACTTGTAATCTTACCTATTACAAGCCACTTTATAATAATTCCTATTGCAAAGGATTTACTCAACTAAGTTGTGGTACCTTTACCACAAGCCACTTTGTGACTATCCTAGTTACAAAGGCTTTTTCTAACTTGTGATGCTATCACTACAAGCCACTTTGTAACTCTACGATTACAAAGACTTTTCCTTATGACTAAATCTAGTCACAACATAAATTCAACGAGTTTATAGATTTACAAGAGGATTCCTAATCAGAATGCTTCTAGGTAAGCAGTTTAGGAGATATAGTAAGTGCAATAACAAGGCTACAACTCAACTAGGACAGCGACAATCTATCTTTTAGGAACTGGTCCATATTGGCGTTCAACCTTGTTCTTCAAGCTTGTGAGGATGATTTCTCTGTTTTTTGCAAGAGGCTTGAATGAGAAACAGAAACCTTCCAGTGATGTTTTTGTATAAAGCTTATTGGGTACATCTTGATCACATCACTTGAAATGATGTGAGTACTTTGTTTGGTTAGAGAATGAGAAGGCTGATAGTGTAGTGCAGTGAGGCAGAAACGGTGCCGTCAGTCACTTCATTTCCAACTGTGTCCAAATGACTTTGTACTGCTATGAGGAAACTACAAGAGCATCAGGTCCTTGTTTGGTTCCTAGCTCCTGAAGCTATAGCAGTTCATCTTTAGCTGGAATCTGTTAAAGTTTACAGCAATCCAAGTAGGTCAGGTTCCTTATCTGCTTCTTAACAGTAAGTTTGTTAGATCATCAAAACATCAGGCAAGAGTATTTAAGATCTATCACAAGATATAGAAGAATTACAAACATCTTCACCAAAGTTGCTGACTCATTTGATGACATTTGGCTGCAAATTTTATGTTCTTAACAATGGCAAGGATCAGCCTGAAAAGTTTGATGCTAAAAGAGATGAAGGAATATTCCTGGATTACTCGTCTCAAAAAGGGACAAGAATGCTGATGAAGATGGAGAACTCTTATTGATTCCAGGTAAAGTTATTAACATGTCAAATGGGCAGGCAGACATGATGAGTCATGTCAAGGAATCAAAGTAAGATGATATCACTACCTCTCCATTCATTAGCAAGGAACATGGTTCCACGATCACAACAATAGAAGTTGAAAATAGAGTTGTTGATGCAGTTCAATGTATGGCACCTGGTTCCTCGACCTGCAGATCGAACTGTTATAGGAACCAGGTGGGTATCCTGGAACATTGATAAGTCAGCAAAAGTACATTAAGTAGTTGCTGAAAAAGGTTTTACATGAAAGAATCAAAAGTGATCGACACTCCTATTGCCACAGCTACACGTATAGACATCAATGAACCTAGTTTTCCTGTAAATCAAAACCATGAATAGAGGCATCACTGGATCACTTCTATATCTCATTGTAAGCAAACCAGACATTGTTTCTAGATTGGGTTTCTGTGCAAGGTTTCAGTCAAATCCAAAGGTGTCTCATCTGAAGGCTACTAAAATAATGTTGATATATCTTTAAGGAACACAAGACCTGGTTCTCAACTATCCTTCAAGTGATAATTTGATCTCATTGGGTATGTCGATGCTGATTAGGAAGGTTATCTGATGGACAGGAAACGCACGTCTGGAGTGGTACATTCTCTAGGTTTCATGGGGTACAAGGAAGCGAAATTCAATGGCACTCTCAAACTGTTTTGAAGCAGAATATGTAGCAGTCGCCTTCTATTGTGCTCAACTATTGTAGATCAAGCAGCAGTTAGAAGACCTTGGGGGACAATGTTGAAAAAGGGTTCATTTGTATGAAATTTTGCAGCACTGAAGATCAAACTGCAAACATCTTCACCAAAGCTCTGAGAAGAGAACATTTTGAGAAGAAATCGCTTGGCACTGGGGTTGATAAATTCCAACTGAGGACCTGGTTCCCAATGATTGGCTATGAAAGTCATATATTGGTAAAATTAGCTAAAGTATTTTCTGGCCAAGTCTAACTCATTTCTATACCATCACAGGTAGACACGTTTGATAATTATAGAGCAGCTGATATAGTACATACTAATAAAAGAGGTTAAGCTCACTTGCAAGACTTGTCAAGGAACCTGATTCTCTTGATACAGGTTAGTAGCTTCTTTGTTCTCTCATACACAATTTAAAATGGACAAAAACAATGATACATCATTAGCATGTCAATCTCTTTATGTTGTATCTTTTCATCCAAAATGTCTCACCTGCCAATGAACGATCCAACTCCCCAAGCAAAATTGTCGTTGTTTCAGAACCGGTCCCTTATCATAAATACGTCTATCAACATCACAACCCTTCACTTCCAAGTTCAAAACCTTTTTTTTGTCTTTTCTCTTCGAGTAAAACTTCACCATGTCTGAAAATCAAGTAACCCCAGTGTACCCGACAGTACACTCATTGAGTCCATACCAGTTAGAACGCCATCGGTAGACTTCTCCCCCAACACAACAACCAGTACAAACCCTAAATTAGAGTCACCTCCATACTCTACTCCCTCTTCTACCCACTCAGATTTTGTTTCTTTTCAAGGTTATGAGAAGTTGACTCCGAGTAAGTCTGAGAATGCATGTCCTCCTCCAGTCTCGCCGGTCGAATAGGGTGAACAGGGTAACTAGACTTTCTATATGGAAGAGCCCTCTAGTGAAAATCTAGCGATTAGTCATGAAAAGGCTGAGACAACCATGACAGGTTGCGATTCTACAGGTATCACTCCTCCCTCTGTTGAAATTTCCATGGAACCACAAGAAAGGGAGGCAATATGCTCTCCATAGCTTCAGAAGGGGTTGCTGTAGAGGAAGGTTTAGGGGGTATGATTCTCAGGAGGAAGAATCTCAGCCCACAAAAAGGGAGTACTTGCACTTGTGCCATTTGAACAACCGACACAAGATGATGCTACTAGGGTCCCAAATGATGGACATGATCCCTCCGTGGAGGTTTTAGGGCAGGGGTCATCTCCTCAGATCAGTATTGACCCTGATCCTTCTCTCCACTTCTATGTTGAGCCTCTGAATATAGTGGTGCATGAGCTGAAGTCTGACGGTGAAGAAGACCCAGATGATATGGTGATTGCTAGTTTTATTATGGCTAGGAGTAGGCCAGTTGTGGATCTAGAGCCAACCCCTAAGCGACCTACTACACAGTTGTAGAAAAAGGAGGCTTTAGAGTCTGCTCTCAAGAAATGTCAAAGGAGTAAAAGAAAGAAAAGGCTGATAAAGGATGGAAAAGTTGTGCATGAAAAGGTCGTCCATGTGGTAGATGTTGATGAGGAAGCAGAAGAGGAACCTAGTTCCTTGACTCACAAGTCCTCGAAGTAGAAGCACTCTCACTCTCAATCCAAAGGAAACATTTCTACAAGTTTTAAAAGTCCAACCAAGAGTGTTGATGCTGCCCCTAGTGAAACATTTGTGGAGAAATATAGTGATAAGGCAGTGAAAAAGAGTAGTGGTGAGTTTGATGATGAAGAAGTGGAAACTTCTAGTGAACATATGCATAAAAAGTCAATAAAGAAGACAAAGTATATTTGCAAGCCACTGGAAAAAAATAGTGGATGATGATATAGAACCTGGTACCATCAAGAAAGCAAAAGTTGGTGAGTATGTGAGTTCTGAGAAAAAGAAGTTGAGAAATCAGAAAGTACTTTAGGGCCGCACATTTGCCTCTGACACTGTAGAGCTTGCTGGGATGAGACATTCCAATAATGGACTCATTTGTTTGCAAATAATGTTCCAAAAGTATATGAGGAGGAGGTGCAGAGTTTTTATGCCGGCCTCTTCATAGTTGAAGACGATCAAATCTGTGTGTTGGTAAATGAGATGGACATATAGATGGACTCAGCTGTATTGGGATCAATTCTGGGTGTTCCTACTAAAGGTATGTCATCTGTTACAAATTTCAGAAATGTCATTGTAAAGGATAAGGCAATCCAGCAAGGGGAACAGGTGCATAAGAAAGCACTCCTTCTAGTATATCAATTGCTTTTTGAGATGGTTAACAAAGTGTTGCTTCCCCACGCTGAAAGGAGATCTAATACTTCCAAAGCTGACCTGCTCCTTATGGAAGCCATGGATAATTTTACCACCATCAATCTGCCTGGGATAATGATTGAGCATATGTAAAAGGTGGCAAACTTCAAGAATGGAAACCATGGTTTACCGTATGGGTCTCTACTCACAAAGGTCTTCGAATTCTTCAAAGTGCCTCTGGGACAGGCCAAAGTGGGTAATAAAAAGCAAACCTTCTCCAAGATCACTCTTGAGGAGTGTGAGTGTATTGAAAAGGTCGGAGGACTTGGAAGAACATCTACTATCTCTCAACTGATAAATGCTCAAAATAGTGCCACAGAGGAGATCCGGAAGTTGAAGGCTAGGAACGCGATTCTTGAGAGTCAGCTCATTCAGCTATAAGAGGCACCTAGTTCCAGTAATTCTCATAGCTCAGTGGTTGCCTGCCTGACAAAGCAGAATGTTGAGCTTAGGAAAAAGGTGGAGGACCTAAAAGAAAGACTGCTCAATGAGAAAATATTCGTGAATGTTCGCACATCTTGTCCTCCAAACCCTTGCTTCCTCTTCCAAGCCCTCTTCCTCCAGCGTCCCCTAATGGAGTGTCCTCTCAATGTCCAGTTTCCAGTGTCTATATTTTAAGTGTGCTTTGTTGATGCCTTTGTTTTTGGCACTTATTTTTGTTTTATTTTGAAATTGTGGATAGTAATAATGATTCTGCTCCCGCCTGTAATAGTTCAAATTTGGTTAATGCAAGTCTTTCCCTTTTGCTGTTTATGATATTGCTCTCTTGTCTATGTCTTCTATAACTGGAATTCTGCCTTATTATGCTATTTTCATATAACTGGAATTCTGCATGATTTCTAGATTTTTGTATGCTATGTGCATTCTAGGTTTTCGTGTGCTATGGGCACACGCCTTCTGCATGGGTCGGGGCCCATGCAGAAGGAACCGCCTAAAAATTTTTCGGGCCATCAAAAATAACCTAAGAAATCATAGTCACTGCCACGCCATGATCTTTCCTTATTTTTGTTGTTTTAGGGTCGTAAAACTAGAATTCCACAGCCGGACAAGATTTTCGAATGCAATAGCTCGCCTTCTGCATAGGCTCGGGCCCCCGGATCTGGACCACCTTAAATTTTTTGGGCTATCAAAAATGACGTAATGAACCATACTCACTGTCTCACCATGACCATTCCTCATTTTTTGGCCTTTTAGGGCCATAAAACTGGAATTTCGCCATCAGACCAAATTTTCGTGTGCCCATACCTTCTGTGTATTATATCCACTTTTTCGTGTGTATTAGTACATGGTGATTTTATAGAATTATTTTGACGGACTATGATTGATTTGAACTTTTGTACGTTCATAGAAAATGGACTAATGACCAATACTTATTGCTTTTTCATGACTTTCGGGTGTATTTTGCGGCGTTTTGTGGTATGAATTTGTGATTACAACCACTTTTTTGTATATATTAGTAAATACTGATTTTTGTATAGTTTTTTTGGTGGACTCCGATTGGCCTGAAATTTATAGGTAACATGGTCTAGTGACCAATATTCATTGCTTCGTCATGACTTTCAGATTCATTATTTGTGTTTTGGGTCATGCAATACGAATTTTTTATTATATCAACTTTTTCATGTGTATTAGTATATGTTGATTTTGTAAAACTTTTTTGACAAACTCAACTGCACTGAATTTTTGTATGTCCATAGAAAATAACGCAATGGCTAACATGTCTTCGCCATTATTTTGGGTTCATTTTTACATTTCGTGGTCCCGCAATATGATTTGTGATTATATCAACTTTTTCGTATGTATTAATACATGTTGATTTTGTAGAAATGTTTAAAACGGATTCCGATTGGTCTGAATTTTTATAGGTCCATAAGAAACAGCCTAGTAACCAATATTCATTCTTTGCTATGATTTATTTTTTTAGGTGTGGGTTATGCTATACAAATTTATGATTATATCAACGTGTGTATTAGTATATGCTAATTTTATTTTTACCCTTTAGTATCTGTGTAATGGTTGAGTACTTACCACCCTATCACGACCTGTGGTAGTTAATTAAACGTACTGCTATGTTATATAAGTCAATTACCGCGCTATTTATTCTTTCCAATTTATTTTTCAGCTTGCACACGGTTCAATTACTTGTCGTAATACATATTTTCTTCCTCAACACATATACAAAGGAATTTTGATGATAAACAGTTAATAGGTGGGGAAAAATAATTTAGTTTTTTCTAGTTTCTGCTGGATTCTTTAAAATTTGTTTCCCATGATAAATTTTAACTTCATTAGTTGCATAACTTTCTATATGATGGACCTTTGTGGTCCGTCCTTTTCGCGCACAGCGGGAGCTTGGTGTACCGTACTGTCTCACTTTTATTTAACGATACGGGGCATCAACTTGGAGACAGAGGCAGACTCAGGATTTGAGCACAGCGGGGGCACCACTGTATACTAATCACTAACGATAAAATTCGGCATGCAACTCTTTGAAAACTTAATGATTATAATGACTTATCATCCAAGTATAAACAAAAAGTTCTAAAGAAATTAAGAAAGCACCGAACAAAGAGAGATCTTCGCAAAGTGGGTGTTATGGGAAGGAAAAATGTTTGATTAAGCATGTTTCGCACTTTAAAATTTCTAGTTTATTTTTAATAAGATCATTCAGCAAACAAGGGACTTTAAGACGCAGCAAAATCAGTTCTTCCGTCCGCCTTTTTGTTTCAAGGGGCACAACTAAATATTTAAGGGGTCTTATATATATGTACAAATATATATAACATATATATACAATGTTTTTGCCGAAACTAACGGGGTCCCGTAACCCCTCTACATGCAACATAGGTCCGCCTCTGCTTGGAGACTGTCACATCCTTTGATCTCTTCAACTTCTTTTTTAATGATCAGAGCTGAATCCTGAAATGACTTACAGTGTTGGGATATCAACAAAGCTAGAAGGGATATCTTGAAGTCTAAAGTTGTTAAGTAAAGAGAAATTAATGATACCATGGACAGAATGTTGGATGAGCAAGCAGTGACATCCTGCCAAAGTTGGAATCTTATGCAATGAAACTGGTTATCCTTATCTAATAATTCCATACTCAAAATCATTTTGTGAATAGATTAAACAAACAAAAACGGCTATTCTCCTCACATACCCTCAAAAAGAAATTACTTCAGAATAAGCAGAATTTAAAATTTTATACAACATAATTTTTAAATATTAGTAAATCGTGATCTTTTCTTCCATGAGGCATATTTTTAAAATCAACTTGAACTTGGAGAGAGTCACATCCTGTGATATCTTCTACTTCTTTTTTAATGTTTAGGGCTGAATCCTCAACTGACTTCATGCAGCCCCTCAATCTGATCAACTTCAGTGTTTGGATATCCGCGAAGCTAGACGGGATCTCTTGAAGATACTCACAACGACGTATAACCAGTTTCTCAAGCACGGGAAAGGATGCCTCTGAGGAGCGCCATTCGGTCATATGAACACCCCTTAAGATCAAATATTTGAGTGCTGGGAACTTGTAATCACCTACATCCCAACATCTGATATCTTTATCCTTGAAGAGTATTCGACGTAGTTTGAGTCTCTCAAGATTTCGCAGTCTTGCAATATTTAAAACAATTTTTTCTGTTAGGATAATGCTATGAATGGACAAATCCTTTAGATTTGAGGGGAAAACAAGACAGCTGCCCCTTCCGATTCCAAAGTCATGCGTCTCTGGCATGTCTGAGAAGCCCACTTCGAGAGATTGAAGTGGGAGTTCTTCAAGATTTGGCATATCAAATTCTGGTGTGGAGAAGTCACGATATTTAGGTTCAAAAATGTGGAGCTTGAGTTGTTCAATATTTGGAAATCTCCACCAGAACTCCGGAGTCATATCAGCCAAATATATACAGCATTTCCCGAAAGACTTCAAGTTCGGTAACACAGTTTGTGAAGATTCTTCGAAAATTGCTCGATCATTCTCTTCCCATGCGAATTTAATTTCCTTGATATCCACATGCCTTAGCTTCTGCATTTTCCAAAGACCAGCAGGGGATATCTTACTTCCTAATGAAATAGGTTGCCACCCCACCCGCAAAGTTTGTAGATCGAGTAGGTGTGATACCCACGGGAAACGAAATTGTTGGGTATGAATTGCAAGATACCTCAAGTGAGTTACTGCTTGCATTGCCCTAGCCCAAAAACGTCCCTCCAAGTAGACATTCAACAAATCCAACACCCGAATAAGTCTAATGCAATCAAGTAAAAGGACATGATTTGTCAAACTCAGGTCCCATTTATAGAGTTTTGGATGAGCAATGAACTCAAGAGACCTACCATGACATTGAGCAAATGATCCTACTTCACTCAACTCCGCCAACATTGGAATTTTATCCAATGAATATTCATGCTCCACCAACTGCTTGACCAGATCGTTATGAACATACATGCATAACCGAGGTTCCGTTGCACCTAAAGATTGGTCTGGATTATATGGGATTATGAGCTGCATAAACTTTTCTTTTGCAAGTTTTCTCCAGCAAAACTCACGCACTACATCATGAAGAGTGCAGTACTTTATCTGACCATTATCTCTCCTTTTAGAAACCATTACAAGGCTTTTGTTCGCTAGATCATTCAAGAAATTTTTAGATGCTTCCTCCAAGTTATCTGTATCCGAATTCTGTACAAAATTTTCAGCTATCCACAACTTAAGTAAAATAGAAACTGGAAAATTGTAGTCTTCTGGAAACAATCCCATGTAAAGAAGGCAAGCCTTTAAGTGATCTTCCAGATGGTCGTAACTTGATTCTATTATCTTCATGCTTTGCTCTTCTAAAGCATGGGAACTTAAATCATTTGCGACCTTAAACCACAAAGAGGCTTGCCTTTTCTTTGAAATAATTCCAGCAATCAAAACAATCACAAGTGGTAATCCTTTACAGTTTTTGGCAACTCGTAATCCTGCTTCGAGTAACTCTTGTGGACAGATTTCTCCTTGAAAAACTTTCTTCTGGAGTAATTCCCAGCTCTCATCCACCGTGAGAAATCGAAGAAAATATGGATTGCTGTGGAGCTTAAGCTGCCTAACCACTTGTTCATCTCGAGTTGTTACCACTACTCTGCTTCCATCTTCACCATGTGGGAAAGATAATCGCAACTCTTCCCATGCCTTAACTTCCCATATATCGTCTAACACGATGAGGTATCTCTTGCGCATTAGACTCTTTCGCAACTCGTGAGGTATGTCTTCATCTCTTATACCATTCATACTGCCTATGACTTGTTTAAGAATCTCAGAGAACACCTTCGTCGAGCTATATTCTTTTGAAATAGAGCACCATGCTCTAACGTCAAAGTATCTATTATCAATAAAATAATTAAACACCTTTCTAGCCAAAGTGGTTTTGCCGAGTCCTGGCATTCCAACAATCGAGATAATGTCTAGTTCCTTTGTTCCTCCAGTCAATTGTTGAATTATGCTTTTTGCATCATCCTCAAAACCAACTACTTCCTCTTCCATTGATGGAAGACTATGTTTGGTAGAAGCAGTTGCATGAGCAAGAGATCTTTCACCACCCTGAATGCTCTCCATGTCAATTAGCTTTGTCTCTCTTCGGCTGCTAGAAATAAATATTACTATGTTAGATCGATTGGCAAAGAGTTGTCGCGTAATGTTCAAATTAAATCTTATGAAGTACCTTTTCTTCTTGATTCCCATGTTGTCCCTGTACAGAAACTTATTCTTTCCCCCTTCCCTGTTGTTGAAAGACATTCTATTCTTCACGTCAAATTAAAATAAGACCAATTGGATAAGAGGTAATTCTTTGTTTGGAAAGTCCCACTATATGAATGTGAACTATGGAGGATGATGAGTTTGAAGTAGAAGCCGAGTGAAATCTGGAGCAAAGTATCAGGTTCAGATGACTTCAAACTGGATTGAGCGGGATGCCAACCCAACCTCCAAAAACAATTTGAAAATGGTTTCAAATTAACGAGGTGTTTTCACATATACATAACATATGGATTGATGGCATATTACGAGTATCCTTTTGTTATATGACATTTATTCATGAAGATTAATAAAATGTAATACAGGAAATCATAATAAAACTTATGAGATCTTTGTTAGGCCATTCTTTTTTTTATTCAAATTCTAATTGATTAACGGAAGATATTTCCTCGAAAATTAAAGAATATGCTAGTTGGTCTATTGCTCATTAACTGAGTGATATTCTTTACCTTATGTATAATCCTTTTGAATTAATAATCTACAATAGCATCCTACTACTCCAAAAGATAGTAACTTATATCACTCTATAAATCACCACTAGTTTTGTATGATTAAATCTTTTTTAACTGAGCTACCAATATTGCACTCAATAAATAAAAAAATGTCATTTCACTCTCTTAATACATGCTGAGAACCCTCCAACTTTGTATCACATCTATCTAGGGTTGTTCATTTGGATCGGATATCCGAAATCCGAATCGATCCGTTCAATTTCGAATTTCAGATTGGATCGGATTTCAGATTGTGTTTATTAAGATTTCGGATTTCTAATCGGATTCGGGTTAGTATAATTTTAATACCGATCTGATCTGATCCAAAATGCAAAATTATTAAGGCATGTATAAATACTAAACTATAATTTCGTATAATTAATACTTCCTTTACATTTTCCTCTAAGTTATTACCTTTACAATCGATGGATTTAGCTATATTGGCACCATAATACTCTCATAATTGCATAAACATGAATTTTTCTTACTGTATTGCCTCTTTTACAAAGAAAATATACATATGAATTTGCAACTTTGAGGTATAATAATCCGATCCTATCCGAAATCCGATCCAAACTTTAAAATCAGATCCGATATTAATTCGGATTGCATTTTCTAAAATCCGAAATCCGAAATCATTAGCAAAGCATAAACATCAGACTAATAAAGATTTTAAAAAGAATAAAAATCATTACATTAAATTTAAAAAAAAAAAAAAACAGGCTCAAGAAATAGGTCAGACTAAAAAGATTTTATTTTATTTTTGAAAAAGGATCCATACATAGGCATAAGCAGAGAAAATCTCACCTTGCACTAAGAAAAGCCGCTGCAGACAAGATCAAAGTCTTTGCTTTAAGTCTTTTTCCAGTTTACTTAAGGCATAGAAATGAAGGGGAAGACTAAAAGTCTTTGCTCAAGTCTTTTTCCTTACTTGTTATGTGGAGTTGCATTCCTATTGATTGCTTTAGTTGAAAAAGACGAGGTCTATTCAAATTACGCGGACGGTCTTATTTTAAACTTTTATAAAAATAATAAGTTTAATTTTTTTTTTTCGGAAAGTAGAAAAATCTTACGTATTAATGTATTTGTTTACCTCGAAAATACGAGTAACAATTAAATTTGGTTAGTATTTTTAATAATATATGATTTAGTTCAATACCAATTAATAATCAAGAAATATAAAGTAGAAATGTGATTTAGTTCAATACCAATTAATTATCTATTTCTTCATATTGGACTCTATTTGCTAAATTATTAATGTGTCAGTCCTTGTTCTACTTGTTTAACTCTTGAATTATGGTGGATGAAATATTTTAATTAGTTGTCTGAATGTATATTTACTCTGCAGATTTTTTGTTTTTAAGTGGCTATTAAAGCTCTACTATAAAATATTTTAGGTGTCTGAATGTATATTTATTCTGCAAATTTTCTATTTCTAAGTGGCTGTTAAAGCATTTAGTTGTCTGAATGTATATTAATCAGCCTAGTACTGATGCTTCATTTTTTTATTTATTAAAAGAAAACCAACAGCGTTACTCGTTTTTTTCGAATTATTACTAAATTGCTAGTGGCCAACCGGTTACCGGTGTCTGAATAATTAGAATATATAAAGACCATTCCCTATAATTAATGTTTGATCTTAACACGAATCAATTAATTGGATGTCCCAACTTATGTCTTCCATTCTATTTATTTATTTATTTATTTATACTCTTCACTTCACCTTTACTCGTTCACTATAATAAAAATATATTTACTTTTACTTGTTTATTTTAATAAATCAAGAAAAAGATAATTTTTTTCTTGTTTTACCCTTATCATTAATTTCTCATTTTCATAATTATTTCCCGAGATTCTTTGAAATGCTATTCCCTCCTCATATTATCAGTCGTAGTTATTAAAAATAGTTGTCTCAAATTATTTATCATTTTAGAAGTTCAATAAAAAAAATCTTTTTTACCCCTAGTATAATTAACCTTTAAGACTACAAGTTAACATCTCTATTATGGATAATTTTATTCAAATACCAATGAAGAAAATTTAAATATTAAGACATGAATAAAAATAATATAATCAAAATCCCATTTTATTAATTTTTTTAAGGAGCGTTTATAAGAGAATCATAATATATATGAGATGGAGGGAGTATCATTTTGAGGGTTGTAAGGTAAAAACATACAACAATTATCAAACATCTCTGGTAAATAGTAACTAAAGCGAAGCTTGCGTTTATATTCTTGCTTAATTATCAAAAAAAGAAATTAAAACAGAAAGGAAGATGTGGGTGTAGTGTTGAAATATGTAGTAGAAAACCTGTCGGCGATAATAAAAGAAACTTGGAAACTGATTGGTGGCGCAAAGGAACATTATGCGCTCTAAGTTGTTTTTTTTTTTTTTTTTAGTGGAAGATTTTAGGACCACCAGTTTTAATAATTATCTTTTTTAATTTTATAAACTACCGCATCGATATTATATTAAAAGTATTATATAAGACGAAGAATAATTAAATCCTTACTTCGGCGATGATAATTTGGTCTATGAAAATTTATTTGTACAAAAAAGCCGGAAGAGTCGAGATCACATGTCTCTTTAGGAAATCCTTAATTTTTTCAAAATAATATAAGTACTATGATGATGGGCTATAATTACGTATTTTAGTCGCTTATTACACTCAAATTTACTGCACTTTGATTGAGTTTGAGCTTTAATCGCTAGTGTCTTGCACTAACTGTGTTTTTATGCCTTGTAGGAGTGATTTCGAGTTATATAGATGTCATGGAATGAATTCAAGTAATTTGGAGCTTTTAGGTCTGAGTAAAAGCTCAAGGAATTAAGCTGGGATCATGTTTGGGGGTCAACGGATGATAGTTAGAGCGAACGAAGAATCGAGTAGGCATATTGCGCACTGTCTAGTAAAATGGATATAACTTTTTGCTCATAATTCCATTTGTTCTTCATAATATATGGTTGGAAATCTAACTCAAGGACTACAACTTTCATGTTTTACGTTTTCCCAAATACAAAACGGAACAGGGCGAAAAGCGCGATATTTGAGCCAAAACGAACGAAACCGGGCAATGTGCGAATTTGGCTTGTGGCACCAAAAACAGTATGCACAAATAATGGGGCGCCGTGTAGGGCGCCGGTGACGTGAATTTTATCCTATTTTGCCTGGGACATGGTTTATTCGGCCCTAGACCTATCCAACACGTATAAAAGCAAGGCTAAACCTATTTTTGAAAAGAGGACGCCACTTTTGAGGATATCTAACATACTTTGAAGGGAGTTTCACGTGGAGGAACGCACACCACGCTTGGAAGAGGCTTCTAACTACTTTTTCTTCTCTTCTCTTCCTTTAATTTTATAGTTCATTAGTTCTAGAGTTTTGGGTGCTACATGAACGTTGTAGTTTGAAGCTTGATCAATTGTTCTTATTATTTTATTATATTGGTTTATTTATTCAATCTTGCGCTTAATTATTTGATTTCTTGATCACCAATTAAATACTATCTACGAATCTAGGGTTGAACTTAGGAGAGGGAATTATAGATTGCATATAAGATTGAGTAAAGCAAGATCTTAACTCTTGGGGGGGGGGGGGGGGCGGATTTGCGGTTAGGATAGGAATATACCTAATCGCCTTGCTTGGTTATTATACGGGAATTATAAATGCGTTCTTGTTAATTCTAATTCCATAGGAATATAGGCGTTAGATTAGCTTGAATAGGCGGGTTGTACTTCGAGAGAAGGCTACGAGCAATATTAACCCCGTCAACTAATAATAAATCAGAGAAATTAATTAGATGATTTAAGTGAAAAACTCAACGGTATTGTTAGCTAACCCATAACTCTAGAATATTCTCTCACATTTAATTCGTTGTTAATCTTGTCGTTGTTTTCTTTAATCTCCTTATTTGCAACTCTAGATTAATTTTAGTTAAATATTCATACGTTAGGATTCTCTTGAATAGATTAATTGTTTTAGTTTAATTTAGTTGATAGTTAATCACGAGTCTCTGTGGGTATGATAGCTGGACTTTACAATCCTATATTACTTGTCGACCACGTATACTTGCGTGTGAGTTTGGGAGCAACAAGTTTTTGGCGCCGTTGCGGGGGACTTAGAAATTAACTAGTCTACTAGATTAGATTTTTACTCTTTGTCTATTCAAGTCTTTAAATTTTTATTTTAGTTTAATATTTATTATCTTTGTTGATATGGAGTCTTAGAATGATAATTGGTCGAATATTGGTTATTCTTATTATGGTGATCCTTGTCCATATTGTGGAGGACCACATTTGTGGCAAAATTGTGAATCTCAATCTTATGGGTGGAATATTTGTAATATGTGTGGTGGTCAAGGTGACCATGGGGATGATTGTCCTAATTCTTATTATAATGTTTCTAATAATATTTATGAGTTTGATAGGAGCAAGGAAATGGAGGATATGGAAAGCATGACTCGTATTATGGACATGATGAGGCAAGTAGCCGAGCAACATGACATGATAATGAGGCAAGTAGTCGAGCAGCAAGATGAAAATCGAAAGGCTATACAAATAATTAGTGCAGCAATCATGAGAATGAAGGTCGAGGCGGAGGAAGTAGCTGAAGAGAGCGAGTTCCCACTAGAAGATAATTTAGAAGAAGCAGATATAGTTAGCCAATCTTGGCTAGAGGAACAAGCTAAACTTATAAAATCTCATGAGTTTCTCCGTGATGGTCTTTCAAATATGACAGAACAACTAATAGAAGGAAGAACTGAGCTCAAGCAAGAGATAAACCAATTTGGCTCAGATATCCATGACTTACAGGCTCAATTGAATAAAAAGGTTGAGGCGTCTGATGCTCTACAACCAATTTTTATGGATACTGGCCAGCTTGTGGAGCGGAAAGAGGAATTCCAACTATTCGACCAAAATATTATTAATGATGCCACGGTTGACGAAGAGTGCAAAATTGAGTATGTCAAAAGTAATGCAATTTTAGAGTTGGAGCGTATTGGACCTCATTCTAAACACTTTTCAACGTTGTGTTTGGTTGGTGATATGGAAATTGATCCAGTCGAGCATATGGAGGAGTCAATGGATGAGGAACAAAGTGTTTATTTTCTGAAATTTGCCACACCAAGGAGACAAAATGACATCCCTCACTTAAAGGCCAAGAAGTGCAAGATGTGTTACCTATTGCTTGTTTCATTTATTTTCACACCACTGCCTCATGAACGTGACAGAAAATTTGATGTAAAATTGGGGGCGCAATTCATATTTTCTAAGTGGAAGGAATAGTGGTGAAAGTGATGGAGTCGTGCCGCGACGTTAAATCAAGCGTTTGTTAGGAGGAAACCCAATTCTATTTTTTTACCTTTTTTATTTTTTTATTATGTTATATTTGTAGTGTTGTTTTTGTATTTTGTAGGAGTAAAAGCATGGATTCAAAGCCAATAGGTGAGTGCAAAAGAGAGCATGTAGTTGAAACTGAGTGTGAGGTACCCGCACAAGGGATCATATCTGGGAGAAGTCTGAGTATCCCGTCAGCTGCTAATTCTTCGGCCTTTGGCCTACCAGGGAGTCTCTTTTACCCTCTTATTATTTATAGTGTGCATTGAGGACATTGCACAATTTTAAGTGTGGGGTGAGGAGATTGTCTGAGTGACTTTCTATGCTATTTTAGTTGTGTTAGTTTAATTGAATAATTTTTTTTTTAGAAAAAATGGAAAATGAAAAAAAAATTGGACTTTTCCCGACGATGGATCTCCTAGACAGTTTTCTTGAGGGATTTAAGTCTAAAGAAAAAGGACAAAAAGATTTTCTTGGTAGGTAGTGTAGTAATTCCCCCTTGGTTTTTCTTTGTGTCGCGGTTCTTTTCCAAGGGTTTTGTTTGAACCGGGTGTAGGTAGTTTTTTTTAGGAGAGAAGCCATGGTGATGTGAATTGAATTGAAGCAATATCTCTTGAATTGTTATGCCTTGAGAATAGTGAGTACTTTGGTTGTGACGCTTAGGCTCAGTTTTTGACTCTTGTAGAAGTACCATAAATTGTATTATCTTAACTTTGCTTAACTACTTTGACTAGAGTATCTATGAATCCAATCCTAAGTGAGTTATGTGTCATGTGTGTGTAAGGTTTTGCGTTATTCAATGTATTGCATTTGATGTCTAGAACTTGCCCCGTGTGTTTGCAAAGCGAAATAGTATTCTTGTTCAACCTTGGAAATGATATAGGCGTTTCTTTGTTGAGCCAGATATGTATATGTTACCCGCCTAATTGTTATGTATCGTAGTTAACCTCTTTGAGCCTATAATCTTTTTTCTTTGGCAACCACATTACAAGCCTTACTCATTTGTTTAAATTAACTATCTATTTGAACCTTTTCACCTCTTATGAGCACTTGAATTGTTATAAACTTTGTAAAAGTTAAAGTGTAGGGTGGCTGGTTTTGCTTTTGAGTGGAACTAATTGAATAAGGAGAAAGGTGCATTGTTTTGAAAAAGTAAGAGCCACTTGAATTGGAAAAAAAATAGTTGGATTGTTGTGGAAAAAAAAATCTTGATAAGTGGTGGCTCTTGATGTAAGTGTGCTTAAAGAATAATGGGGTAATTTACATTAATGTGAAGGTGGAGTTTTGATTTTACATAATTATGGGGTTTAAATGTTAAATTGTATGTACTAAAGTGCTTAGGGAGGTGTAGTCACTCTTATATCTAAATGTATCTTACCCGTCCCATAGCCTACATTACAACCAAATAAAGTCCTAATTGATCCTAGATTGAATGAGCTCAATTAGTGGAGTAGTACACTATGGGCAAGCTTATGGTGCATCTTTTGTGCCATATGAATGTTATTTCTAAGAGTGAGTGAATTCTTTCAATCTTGAGTTCCTAAGTGTTCTTAAATTTTATTGTGTGGAACTACTCTCTTTTGTTATATGAGGGCACTTGATTCATGAAGAGATGGTAATGTCAGTGACCTCTATGTTAGAGAAAGTGCATGAGTTGTGAATAATGCGTGGTACTTGTGAGTCAAATCTTGAGGTGAAGATGTTACAGTTTTGTGCTTAGTCTATTTTAAATATTCTTGGTGTGATGAGTTATGAGAATTGTTTAAAAAGGTTGTGTCTATAAAAAGTGTAGTTTGATTGCTCGAGGACAAGTAATGATTTAAGTGTGGGGTGTTGATGATGGACTATAATTACGTATTTTAGTCGCTTATCACACTCAAATTTACTGCACTTTGATTGAGTTTGAGCTTTAATCGCTAGCGTCTTGCACTAACTGTGTGTTTTATGCCTTGTAAGAGTGATTTCGAGCTATATAGATGTTATGGAATGAATTCAAATAATTTTGAGCTTTAAAGTCTGAGTAAAAGCTCAAGGAATTAAGCCGGGATCGTGTTTGGGGGTCAACGGATGATAGTTAGAGCGAACGAAGAATCGAGTAGGTATAATACGTGCTGTCTAGTAAAATGGATATAACTTTTTTCTCAGAACTACATTTGGTCCTCATAATATATGGTTGGAAAGCTAATTCAAAGGGCTACAACTTTCATGTTTTTACGTTTTTCCAAATTCCAAAAGTAACGGGGCGAAAAGCGCGATATTTGATAAAAAATGAACGAAACCGGGCAATGTGTGAATTTGGGCGCCACAGGCAGCGCCTGGCGCCACCTGTGGCACAAAAAACAGTATGCAAAAATAATGGGGTGCCGGGCTGGGCAACGGTGACGCGAATTTTGTCCTAGTTTGCCCGGAACACGGTTTATTCGTCCCTAAACCTATCCAACACGTATAAAAGCAAGGCTAAACTTATTTTTGAAAAGAGGACGCCACTTTTGAGGATATCTAACATACTTTGAAGGGAGTTTCACGTGGAGGAACACACACCACGCTTGGAGGAGGCTTCTAACTAATTTTTCTTCTCTTCTCTTCCTTTAGTTTCATAGTTTATTTGTTATAGAGTTGTGGGGTGCTACATGAACATTGTAGTTTGAAGCTTGAATTGTTCTTATTATTTTATCATATTGGTTTATTTATTCAATCTTGCGCTTAATTATTTGATTGCTTGATCACCAATTAAATACTATCTACGAATCTAGGGTTGAACTCGGGAGAGGAAATTCTAGATTGCATATAAGATTGAGTAGAGGAAGATCTTGAACTCAAGCATCGGGAACGGATTTGCGGTTAGGATAGGAATATACCTAATCACCTTGCATGGTTATTATACGGGAATTATAAATGCATTCTTGTTAATTCTAATTTCATAGAAATATAGGCGTTAGATTAGCTTGAATAGGCAAGTTGTACTTCGGGAGAAGGCTACGAGCAATATTAACCCCGTTAACCAATGAGTCAGATAAATTAATTAGACGATTTAAGTGAAAAACTCAACGAGATTGTTAGCTAACCCATAACTCTAGAATATTCTCTCACATTAAATTCGTTGTTAAGTGTGTCGTTGTTTTCTTTAATCTCCTTATTTGCAACTCTAGATTAATTTTAGTTGAATATTCATACGTTAGGATTCGCTTAAATAGATTAATTGTTTTAGTTTAATTTAGTTGATAGTTAATCACAAGTCCCTGTGGGTACGATATCTGGACTTTACAATCCTATATTACTTGTCGACCACGTATACTTGTGTGTGCATTTGGGAGCAATATACTACGTACACGACAATATGGGGTTTTGGTTGAAAATATCATGACTTTTAAATTGAGAGTGTTGCTATTTTTCCAAAAAGGGCACTTCACTTGGAAATTAACAATGACTAGTTTGGAGGGAAATCAACGCAACATAAGTTAACGCATAATTCATGATTTTCAAAACCATATGACAACTTTAACCTATTTTAAAGGCTAGATACCTTAGATAGCACGTCAAATTTGGCACGATCTAGGATAAGTAATGAGTCTTTTGTTTTGATGATTTGACAAACTTCACGAGAGAATCAGATGAGAAACCTCATACAATTAGTTCTCTTGCGTTCAGAATAACTAGTCAGATGTCTGGTTTAATTTTTAATGAAATTAGATAAGGCAACAACAGAGAGATCGGAACATACATGGATCGGTTCCCCTGGTCGTCGAGCAGTCAACTCTACAACTGTAAAAATTATTGCACTGTACCATCTAGCAACAGTACATCAACACAGTTGTAGCTTGCTTAGTCAAAACTAAAGGACACTATCTTGTATCATCTTTCATGACATCACACATATATTATCAACCTGATGCAAGAGTTTCACTTAACACTTGCAAATAAGAAGAACTACTACCTAAAGGAGCATATCCAGAGATGAAGATATCTTAAGTCATTAGGTGTGTTGAATCTTTGTCATTTTATTCTTCATTTTGTAATCCTACACTATTTTCAAGAATTGTCTTTGGAAGACAGATTTCAATCATTGTTTGGTTTGGTTTCTTTACTTGAGTTAGTCAAGGTTTGTTGCTTTGTAATAGAGTTATTGCAAAAGGCTTAAAATAGAGTTATTGTAAGGGGTGAGAGATTAAAAGTTTAAATCCTAGATTGCAATAGGTTGTAATCTGAAGTTTGCTAGGTTTAGCATAGTCGAAATCCTACTAGGGCAGGTTGTGATTTTTAAACCTTGAGCGAGGAGTTTTTACATAAATATCACGTACTCTTTATTTACTGCATATTTACTATGGGAACAGATAGATAACCTGGTTCCCTATTCTGTTTGGTTTTACTTTCCACTTATTTACTCTAGGAACAAAATAGAGAACCTGATTCTCTATATTGTTTGGTGGTCTTCTAGTTTCTATCAATATTTAGCTTATTTTGAATAATGTCCAAATTTGAAAATTCGGCGTTTGCATTGTATGTAGGGCTAGAAAATGGGTCGGTCCAGGACCGGGACCAACCCAGAACTGCAGCCCATATGGGTTGTGGGCCTAAACCGTCCTAACCATATAAGATCGAGACCATGGGGATATGGGTTGGGTAGTGGGCCGGTCCTGTGAGCTAGGCCCGCGAGATCAGGACCGGCTGGGAAGTGAGCCGGTTCAAGCAGTCCTAAACGGGCCTAACGGTTTTTTTTTTAAAACATTTGCCCGTTAGGGCATTTAAAATGTAGTTGTTTCCCTGCTAAAATAGTCGTTGGCTATTTACAAAATAGCCATTTAACCCCTTTAACCCCCCAAATTTTGTTTTAACCCCAAACTTTTTATAATTATACTTTTTCCCTATTTTCAATTATAAATACCCCCTCATTCTTTTATTTTTCTCACAAAATCATCAATCTCTCTCTAATATTCTTCTATAATTGCTTGATTTATTGTTACAATTTGTGAAAAATTATGAAGTTGGTGAATTGAAGTCTTCAAGTCTTCAACAATAATCAATTTTAAATAAGTTGTTCATCAATTAAGTAAACTCGTTCCAACTCATAATTTTTAATATTATAGTTTTGTTTGTTTTATTTGTTTTCTATTATTTGATTAATTACAATGGATTCCTTAAAAACCCTTTTGGTAAAAATAAGGGAAAATCCAAGATTTGCGAATTTAGTGGCCAATCTGTTCCTCCTCCACTGCCCCCGGCTCCCCGACCCAAATCCCATATCCGTCCTACACATGCAATTCTTGATAGCGATAATAGTTTATTACAATTTACTGAGAGTCAATTTTGCCATAGTGTTGGAGTTGGTGAAAAGTTAAACCATGAATTAATAAATGCTCTTTATTCTAATCCAACTATTGATGAAGATGCTGAGGAGGAAATAGATTTTGATGAATCACAACCGGATGACGATACACCCACTAGTCCTACTCCTGAAGTTAGCCCAACTAATGATAATCCAAATGATGCCCCGTCTGACCGTCCTGTTACTACCTCTACCTTTTCTAGACAACGTCCCAAATGGTTAGAAACATCTATTATTTGGCCTTTTTTTTACTCAACTAATTCCACAAAATAAGGCTAGGTGTAAACTTGTGGCGAGTAGTTAGCTTTTAAATATTTTGGCGGTGGGGGGGGGGGGGAGGACTTTGAAAAGACACATATTGATACACCCTCAAGATAAAGCCAAATATCTTCGTATGAAAGCCTTGACCAAGGGACAAATGTGCCTACTCCTAGTCAGGTTGACCCCTGGGTCGAATCAATTTCAATCGGGAATTAACACTGTTACCGATGGTATTTTATATTATGATCCCAAAAAGAAATCGAAAAGAATTGGCAAAAATGGTTATTATTATGTGTTTACCCTATAGTTTTCATTCTAACCCTCACTTTGTGCATTTTATGTTTAAAAAAATTTGGAATCATACTTATAAAGGTTTTTCTCGCACAACCGTTTAAGATCGATATTTATAAATACAAAAATGAATATGAACAATATTTACGCTATTTATTTACTCATATAAATTATCGTGTTGCTATTACAACTGATATTGGTAGAAGTGGTAATGACTGTGATTACCTTACTGTTATCAGTCATTGGATTGAAGATGATGAATAATGGAAAACGCATTTTTTTGAACCATAAACGACGATAATATATTACCAACAAAACATTACATAGGTATTACATAGTCCCGTAGGACATTTTCATTGCCAAACTTGGCTAGTTTTTCATACACATTGGAAGTAACATATTTAAACTTAATACTAGATCATGCTTGTCCTTTAGCAATTGATGTTCAACAAAAAAAGGTGGACGAGCATGATGAACACATTTAGCCCTTTTGAAGTTCTTCACTCCTTCCTTTGCCAATAGGTGGGTTGTCATGTTGCCTTCCCTGAAGTTATGCTTCAGGATTGGGTGCTTTAACTGGTGCATTAACAACCTGCATTCCAAAATAAGATTTGAAAAGTTAGGGTTATTTTCATTAAGAGATGATATTATATCTGTTGAGTCAGTCTCAACTTCGATGTTATAGAGATCAAGATGTTTTGCAATCTTCAGTCCTTCATGCAAAGCCATTAGTTGATTTGTGGTAACCAAATATCCAATCACCGTCCTTGTTCCTGAAAACCCCACCTAGTCCTGCTTCCAAAGTAGTCTTGGGAAAAGCTACATCAATGTTAAGTTTGATTTTACTTGCGGGAGGTTTAATCCAAGTGATCTTGATTTGGGTACTATTCTCTTTAAAATGATTTTTTTCTATGAAGAAGTTGTATTCCCATGCTTGGTGAAGGATTTGCATGTGATAGACACCATTATTCAGGTTGTTTAGGTTGCTAGTGTTTCTATTCTTCCAAATATTCCAAATGGCGAAAGGAAAGATGGTTTTCCAGTTATTTATGAAAATGTTTGATTGGGTAAATAAATTCCTTAATCTCAAAATCCAGTGTTCTTCATCTTTTGAGGAAGAAACTTTAATTCCTAAGTGTTCCCAACAGGAATGATTGATAGGGCAGTGGAGAAAAGTATGTTAAGCATTTTCCTCGTTATTTCTATAGATTGTGCAGGTCTTATTAATATTCATGCCAATGTGAGATAAATAGGCTCTACAAGGTATATGGTTATACATACATTTCCAAAAGAAGAATTTGATGTTGTTTGGGCATTTGAGATCCCAAATCCATTCAAAATCCAATTTGTGAGGACTAGAAGGATTAATGAGGTAGTAGCAAGATTTGGTTGCGAAGAGGCCACTAGAGGTAACACCCTAAGTCATAGTATCCTTTTTAGTGAAATTATTTGGTAAAGGGGTAGCCATAATATTTCTTAAGAGGGAATTTAGCAGTTCAAAGGAAATGTTAGAGAGGTTCCAATTACCATTAATAATAATATCTTTTATGGGGATATTTAGGTCCGTTTTATCAATAGGGCCACATAAATTCTTCATAAGAGAACTTGTGTCATGTATCCAGTTTGAAGATCAAATATTCATATAGGAATTGGAGTGAGGATGCCATAGGATGCCATTATTGCAGATATTCCATCCCTTTAAAATAGATTTCCAAATAAAGGTGGAGGTGTGAATAGATATTTTATTAGCATATATGAAGGAGATTAATTTGGCCCAAGGAGAATTTGAATTTTGTAAAAGCCTCCACCAAAGGCCAGTTCGGAGGGAAATATTTTTGGATGAGGCTTTTTGGATACCAATGCCCCCTTCTTTTTTACTCTTGGTGACCATATTCCAATTTACTAAATGAAGTTTTTTAGAGGTGTTTGTACTTCCCCAAATGAAATCACATTGTATTTTGTCGATTTGTTTAATAATTTTTTTGGAAGGTAAGTGTATTGCATGGAGTAAGCGGGGATGGAGTTTAGAGTGCTAGCTGCAAGGGTTGCACGACCTGCTATATTTAGAAAGGAGCATTTCCAGTGAGACATTTTTCTATGGAGTTTGTCAATTAAAAATTGGAAGTCTTTGGTCTTGGACTATAGTTCAAAATTGGAAAGTCTAAGTAGTTTCCAAATTCATGGGTAAGTTTCATTCCAGAGAGATTTGCCATGAAGGTGCTGATTTCTGGAGGGGAATAATGTAACGACCCGACCGGTAATTTTGAGCTCCGGCGCGTCACTCAACAGTCTGAGGGCATGAACAGCTTCATTTCAGGTATATTGACTTGTACGCGTAGTCGGAATTGAATTTCGGTAAGTTCAGAATGGATTTGGAAAGACAATTCTCATTTTGAAAGCTTAAAGTTGAAGAAATGAACTAGGATTGGAATTTTGAGTAAATGACCTCGGAATCGGGATCCAAAGGTTCCAGCAGGTCCGTATGATGATTTCGGACTTGGTCGTATGCCCGATTCGGGTTTTGGATAACCCGGGAGCGTCTTGGCGCCTATTGTTGAAGTTAGCATTTTAGAAGAAATTGCATCAGTTTGGGTTAAAGTGCAATTCAGTGTTATTGATGTCTGTTTGGGATTCCGCGACTAGGAGTAGCTCCGTATGGTAATTCTGGAGTTGGGAGTGCGATCGGAAGTGAATTCGGAGGTCCGTAGGTCATTTTGAAAGCATTTAGCTAAAGATAGAAATTTGAAGGTTTTTAAGAAGTTTGACCGGAAGTGGACTTTTTGATATCGGGGTCGGAATCTAATTCCGGAAGTTGGAATAGGTCCGTAATGTCAAATATGACTTGTGTGCAAAATTTGAAGTCAATCAGACGTGATTTGATAGGTTTCGGTATCGGAAGTAGAAGTTGGAAATCTCAAGGTTCACCAAGCTTGGATTGGAGGTCTATTCGTGGTTTTGGAATTGTTTGATATGTTTTGAGGCCTCGAGAAAGTCCGCAATGTGTTTTGGGACTGGTTGGTATGATTGGTTGGGGTCCCGGAGGCCTCGGGTGGATTCCGGGTGGTTAACGGATCGAAAATGGAATTTTGGAAAGGCTGAAGTTGCTAGTTGCTGGTATTTCCGCTTCTGCGAGGAGGAACCGCAGAAGCGGTTGGGAGTGAAGGGAGCCAGGACCGCTTATGCGGTCAGGAATCCGCAGAAGCGGATCCGCAGAAGCCGATCCGCAGAAGCGGATAGCTCGTCGCAGAAGCGGTTTTGGGCAGCTAGGCTGGGACCGTAGATGCAGTCATTTTTCCGCAGAAGCGGGACCGCACCTGCGGTGGAGGATTCGCAGAAGCGAAACGCCTGGAGGCAGCAAGGTTGTTTTAAAATGTGGGTTGAGTTCATTTCTCTCATTTTTCATGGCTTGGGACGATTTTGGGGAGCTTCAAGAAGAGATTTTTGTCATCAATGATTGAGGTAAGTTATCCCCACATATTTTGAGTTAAATACATTGATTAAGTATGGATTTTAGTATGAAAATGGGTAGAAAATTGAGGGTTAGAGGAAGACCTAGAAAATTAGTGTTCTTGGATTTTGATCACGATTTTGGATATAGAATTAAGAGAAAATTATATATTTGAGTTCCTAAGGTCATGGGTAATCTTTATCTTCGAAAAATTTCAGATTCCGGGCTCGTGGGCCCGAGGGCGTTTTGGTCAACTTTTCGTTCGGGGTTAAGAATTGTTATAAATTGGGTTGCAAAGTATAATCGAGCTTATATTAATGGATTGGTATGATCGTTGGCTAGTTTTGGAGCATTGTGCATTGGTGCAAGTCTTCAGAAGAGTGTAGAATGCCGGTTGTGGATCTTCGGAGCGAGGTGAGTCTCCTTTCTAATCTTGTGAGGGGGAATTTACCCCATAGATAAGTTAAATTGGTTATGTGCTCCTATTTGTGAGGGCTACGTATGCGCGAGGTGACGAGAGTCTGTGCGTAACTACTGTTATGCTATTGTCCGGGTAGTCTAGGACCCAAAAGCATGTTATACTTGGATTAGTTGTGAACCCATTGATGGCTTGGATTGCTTAAATCACATTAAAATTATAAATGAATTTCAAAAAGAAAGACGTAAGCTTCGTTTTCTCAATTATTAAAAGAATTGACCTTTCTTGAATATTTGCTCCACGTTGACTGTTTGACTGATTGTCTGTCTGCGTATGTTTATTTTGGAACGGGCCGAACGCCTCAGCAGATTAATAGATGCATCTATAAGCGCATCGTTGACCCTCGACAAGTGCACATTTATTTCTGTTGGAGCGGGCCGTCGACCTCGGTATGATTTGCGCATGCTTTTATCGCTGCTTGGACTCATTTGAGTTGTTTTATGCCTCACTATGGCTCGAGATCATTTTGTTAATAATAACAAAAAATCTAAGGGAATTTCCCATGAAAGAATTATATGTTTACTTGTTTCCTCTATCTAGATTAGAATCAAGTTTATAAAATAAATCCACTGTTTAATATATTTATTAAGGATAAATAATCATTGGACTACTAGTGAGTGTCAAACTTGACCATCTCGTCTCTACCCCTTCGGGATTATGCGAGATACTCACTGGGTACACATTGTTTTTGTACTCATACTACACGTATTGTGCATTTTGTTGCACAGGTATATGTGACTCCAGTGGTCTACTAGGCATAGCAGTGCGGATGATTCTGGGATTAGATGAGCTGCATCATTCCAGACTGCCGCAGCTAGGGTAGTCCCTTCCAGTGTATTGTATTTACTTTCGTCCACTGTATTCCGGACATATGTTGTATTTTATTTATCTTATCAATAGATGCTCATGCACTTGTGGCTCCGGGTTCTGGGATGGTTTGGAGTATTTTATTAATTGCTTAACTTTTATATTTGATTTGAAACTATATTCTTTAAAATTTTCTAAATACGAAAGAAAAATCCTAGATTTTTAAAATGTAAAAAGCGAGATTTTATTTAAGTAATTTGGTTGGCTTGCCTGACAGCGGTGTCCGGCGCCACCATGACCCTTAGTGGATTTTGGGTCGTGACAATATGGTATCAGAGCTCTAGGTTCCCGTCGGTCTCACGAGTCATGAGCAAGTCTAGTAGAGTCTCGCGGATCGGTACGGAGACGTCTGTACTTATCCTTGGGAGGCTACAAGGCTATTGGGAGTACTTCCCTTCTTGATTTCCTTATCGTGCGATTTGATTCCTCTAAGGTTTATGCCTTTGTTTCCTTCCTACTCAATCTTATGCGACACAGAGTGCTTGTTGTAAATCTAGAATTGAAGAATTTCGATGGCACTACAGATGTGGTGCGAGATGTTTCTCCCGGCATAGTTGATTGGACTATTACAGTTGCCCTATGGAAGGATATCTTATTGTTTCTGCTCGGTAGCGGTACTTCTGGGAGCTTTGAGGTTTGGCACAGTTTGCCATGATGCTTGTGAATGATTTTCAGCGGTATTGATATGATGGCAGGATGTTTGCCTACGTGTAGAGGCGGTGAATGACTTGAAGGGGGGTTTACTCGGTTCGTGATCTAAAGATTCGGTATCTTATTCCCAGCAGGGGGAAAGGTAATCAGGCTGAGGATGTTCGATGAGATGATGAGACTTGGTGTTTTCAAGTGTGATGGAGTCTCCATCGGCGGCGTGGTATCATCGTCCTTGATTGAATGTGTTAAGATTGCCAGTGTTATTGTTTTCTTCAAAAATTCACCTCAGGAGCAGGATATTGCGGGTCAGTAATGAAGAAGCGACGGTCAGAGATCGCGGGATGCGGTGGTTCAGGATGGAATTGATGTCCCTAATGTTGATGACTCAGGAAAGGTGATCTTCGGAAATGTTTAAAGTTAGTAGCGACTTGCAGATTCGAGTGCTATGAAGATAGATTTTATTTAGGGCCACAATTGAGCAGCAAAGTATGAGGAAGGACATGTGGGGAGTGTCAGGCGGTGTTGAAAACTTCTAGAAGGCCAAGTATGAGGAGCAAGGTCGAGTGGTCAACTAAAGGGATGAGTTCCGCCAAAGTGGGGGAGTGGTGGGTGTAGCATATGGGCTTGGTAGTAGGATGGCTATGCGCCTTAAGGAGAGTTTGGAATGATTGGAGAATTTCAGAGATTAGTGATTGGGGCCTACGGAGCGAACTTGAAGCATGGGCCATTATGCGGCAGAAGATTTGATATAGCGGAAAGGAGCTGCTTGACGTAAAGGAGGATGCAGCATAACTCTGAATTGGGATGATATTGCCGCACATTTAATTGATGTCCACGAGGGGCGAATGGACTGGTACAGCTGGTGTCATGCCCCAAATTCGAGGGACATGACCGGCACTCGACCGGGTATCCCCAGTCAAGCGTACCTGGGTGCCTTTCCTATCCCATGTGTTACCCCCACATTTTCATTACTTATTAACCAAGTGAAATAGCCATTCATAATTAAAAACACCTTTTATTACAAAACATACACAACATACATGGTACTCATCGTGGTCTACATCTTACACCGCCCAATATACAAAATACATATTTACATAAGTTCGCAACCCACATTTACTGTCTACGGAGCCTCTAAGGATACAGAAGGATGATACAATACTTGCCGGTAATAAGGCTCCGGCTATACCTTACACCAAAAGCCAAAACAAGACTCCGAAATAAAAAGAGGCATGAGCCACGCAAGGCCCCGAGAGGAAAGGGGCTCACCAATACATCTGATGGAAAGTGAAGGGGAGCTATGGTCGGTGGACTGGAGTACCTGCTATGGATCCACCGACAATCATAACACGAATGTAGCGCCCCCGGCAAAAGGGACGTCAGTACATTTGAATTGTACTGGTATGTATGAACAAACTTGCCCTAAGTAAACTCAAACCATACACAAGTAACAAGTAGTCATGCAACCAACAATCAAATACACATGAAAGAAAACCATCAAGCCAAACAAGTTACAATCTCTCCATTTCCCCTTCAACATTTTCACATCAATGATTTCACAACTTTCTCATATTTTTATTTCAATAGTGATTTCGATCACTTTTCCACCCTTATTACCTCGGCCACCCTTATCACCACAACCCACACCTTATTACTTCGTGTTGCGGCGCACAACCCGATCCCACCGAACAATCATATTTCACATAACAACACAACAATTCAACAATTCACAAAGATCAACAACTTCTTAAGAACAACCACAACAATTTACAAGTATTTCCGTAACCATCAATACCATTTTCCATCATTTTAAACAATTCATATGCAATTTAAGTCACCACAATAATTACCCACAACAATCCAAATATGTTATTACCACAGTTGTTCCAATTGCATCATTTACGACTTCCTTCCATCATTTGTTTCTCAGCTTTTACCACATAACACTTTCACAATCAAGCATTTAGTTTATTGCCAATTACTTGCACCATTATATCGGAAGACTTAACCACAAACACTCGAACCAAACCAATCACAAGAATTTTACAAATAGTCCACATATATATCACATACCAAATAGTCGTACACCAAACAAAGTGACTCTACAAAGGTCAAAGTTAGTCATACATACCTTTCTTGAGCTTTCCTTTAATTACTACTATATTCCGGAAACTCTAGCAACTTCAATCTATTTTGAGACATAACAAAATTAACACAAATTAGGAAGGTATTCATGGTTTCAACTCATTTGAGCATTTTATCAAACACTAGCTGAGCATCTTAATTTTTAACTCTCTTTTACAAGATTCCTTCATTCCCCAACCCAATCTTTACCTATTTATGTTCATCAATCTTCCCACAATCCTAATTTGCACATACATATATACATAATACTATTATACCAAGAATCATACCTCAATGACCCATCTCACAATCTCTACAATACCAACACAACCTAGGTTAGGCACCTATGACTCCCAATCACCATCCCATGAGTTCTAATGTATATATCATACATAAATAATCACCATAGAGTAGTTAGAGACGATAGACATACCTCTTGTAGTAAGAATTTTAAGAATCCCCACTTGTGGTGTTCTTGATAAATTCAAGGATTTGAAGGAAGATCTAAGGATTTTCAAGATTAATCCTTGTTAATATAAGTGTTTAGGAGTATTAATCAACTCAAAATACTCCAAAAACCTTACCTTGGATATGGGAGGATTTGAAGGTCTTGAGAGAGTGGAAGAAAACCCTCAAAACTTCAATCTTGAATGACAAAAAATGAAAGAAAGGTGGTACCCCTTCGGTTTTTACCCAGACCAGGGGTATTTTAGACATTTTACATGTTCCCCCGCGGTCCGCGGCATTCCTCCACGGTCCAACCCGCGGTTCCGGGCAGTAAGCCCAGCGGTCCAACCCGCAGCCGCGCTCCTGGGCGCGCTGGTGACGCATGTCCAGTAAAATAGTCATAACTTTCTGTATACACCTTCAAATAGCGAAAGGTTTATTGAGTTAGAAACTAGACTCGAATTCCTTTAATTGGATAGGTTATCCATCACCTAAAACCTTATACATATTTATATATGCTCGTTGAAAGAAGAGACTTGTGCGAACTCATTTGAAATCTTGGACTATTGCAAAATGTTCCAATTTGACTTAGACTTAGGCCCTTCTTTGGACCCCAAGTTATTTACCACAAGACTTGTACACTTATTTACCAAGTCAAATTTATGTACACCATGTTAATAGCACATAAAATATTACAATAAGCATACGTGGCATCACGAAATCCTAGTTTACTTAGCGAAATTTTTCGGGGCCTTACATTCTCCCCTCCCCCTCCCTTAGGATCATTCGTCCTCGAATGAGGAGTAGAGTTTGCCCTAAATTCTTAACTTAATATATCTCCTTTCTAACCAACCTCAAGTCCCTAAATTTTGACTAACTCCCAAATTTTTCAGAAATTTCGGCAGAGTCTCCTTTGTAACTAGGCATATCCACCTGTCAGAGAACCACTAAAACCATCCCTAAAACACATCCTCAACTCAACAAAGCACCCCAATGTATATATCAACAATGCTAATCTCACAATTACATGCACTATATTATCATAATGATACCTAAACATGGACTGCACATTTTTAAATCACAACACCTATAAGGTACCTTTCAAATCAAAACCAATTGTTATACAATCAAGCGAAAATATTTTCTTTCCACGACACTTTCGGCCTTCAAGGTGGCCTCCTAGACTTACAAGCCTTACTACAACCCATTTTCAAAAATAATCCCAATCTTCAAACTTATCTAAAAAGGATGATAACTAGATACCTCGCATAAGCTAACAGTCCAGTAACTTCACGTTCAATAGTTTCCACCGGGATGATATACAAAAGGTCTCCAACTACCTTCGTAGACATAGACATATGAAAAAAAAACAGAATACATGTAGTACAACGATGGTATACATCATACTCATAGCACGGTCTAATGTGAACTACACTTATGTAACCTTCATTATCAACTCACCTAACATATTTAGGGGAAAGTATTGAGAATAACCCCTTCACCTTTCTAAACTCTAAATCTCTACACTCACACTCATACTAAACTATTGATTACCTTCAACAATCACTCTAGGATGTGCTATCATAAACTGACGATAAAATTACCTATCGAATATATGGGATCACACGGGATACTTCTTCTTTGACATATTTGAACCTTCAATACCCAATAGATCTAATATAGTAAGGAGCAACAAAGTTCAAGATTGGGCTTGGAATTATTCAGGAATCCATTTAGGCACTGAGCAGAGCATTTCATGAGGTTACATGCTAAGAGACACGAGGATTTCTATTGGTGATGCTGATATGGTTAATCATTGTGACGACATCAGCTATTAGGCAATTAAGGCATCGGGGTAACTCATACATTGGCAATAGTAACCATTAAGGAGGAATATTCAAGTACGTGACCCAGTCATTTCCTGGAGTGTAGGGAAAATCCATTTATGAAGAATGAGAATATTCTGGTACCTTGAATGCGATATGGGTTGCAAAACACATGAAGTTGAATTATACTCTTAATGTTAACTAACACAAGGAATCTATGACACAAGCCCACGAGGATGAAAAGAAGTGGAACACTTATGAGATTATCATTCTTCAAACAGCTTAAACCTTCCTGATAATTGATCATATATAAGGTAACTAAAAATACGACCGCTTGTCTTTCAAATCAACATGTTCATGATATGTGCAAAAATCCGAAGTCATCTAATCTCAACCTTTCACAAGTGAAACCCCATAGCTAGGACATCTTGACATGGGATGAAATCATGAATTGGTTAGATGGTTCTAATAGTTAAAATGATGCTCCAGGGAGAAGGCAAATAACACTCCTATCCAGTCAAGTAGGTGAGATACCAAAGGTAGCAAAACTCCTCGCACATGTCAACGGCATAGTCAATGATTCTAGAAGTTGAGGGTGTAAAGACAACCAAACTAATGAGACAATGAACAATAATCATAGAAGGTTTGCAAATGTTCTTGATGAGCTCTTCATAGGTTTGACTTGAAAAAGGAAGTGTCATAGTGACACATATAAGGGCATGTTCTCTCATGGTTATCGTACAAGTGTTGGGAACTAGCACAATGAATTCACTAAATAGGAATACAATTAACACATTGTGGAGACATAAAGAGAAAATAAACATTTTTGTGAGCTACATACTTCTGCTATATTAACCCCCAGACTGCATTGCAAGACCACATCATTGGCAACCACAATACTAGAAACCAAATGAGCTACTTGCTACGAGATATCTCAAGTGGACACGAAAATCATGGCGATACAAGATCTTCCTGTGATGGAGATGTGAGGATCTCATTTTTTTTTGAAAAACTTTATGTACACGGTGACCATTTCGATTGACATGCACTCATGTGATAAGTGTTAAGGCATGCTCTTATGTTACTAGACAGTAAGAAGCTTTCATGATGATACTCGCAAGAGAGTAGAGTGAATGTTCAAACCATATAATCCATATACACAAGTGAGTAAAAGAGTGACTCATTGCAACACTGGGATACTTTACATGGAACTTGACACCACATAGGTAAACTTTACAATGGTGCATGTATAGTCACAAATGAGCAGATGTTGTCCATTTAAATAAAACATTTCTATAAGAAATACATCGGGAATAGTCCTTTGTTGAGAATTTAGGAAAAGAAAGTGGGAAGTATCAATAGTGTTACAACTCAATTCCCAAAAACAATTATATAGCTCAATTCCATAGGTGGCTGTAAGTAATAGAACTGTGATCAAAAGACTTTGTGAATAATACGTCGCATTCAAAGAGCAGGTGCATGCAATGTTTTGTGATTTAGATTCTTTTTAAGAATATATCTATGCAAGGACAAGGAAATCATAAGTATAAATCAAACACTTTAAGTGATCACCACATTATCAAATAAAAGAATCATGCCATTTTCATATATATTAGTTCGACGGCACTTGGAGCCACAATTGTCACATCATCATTGACAGTAGGCCACATTTCATAACACAATCTCTTCTTTCCCGCATTTCACATTATTTTTGCATATTTCACATAAATATCAATTCATCATATCAATGATTTCACAAACTTTCATTTCGATAGTGATAATGATCACATTCCATCCTTATTACCTCGGCCACCCTTATTACCTCGACCACCCTTATCACCCCAACCCACAATTTATCTTTTTGTGTTACGGCACGCAACTCGATCCCACCAGGCAATCACATTTCACACAACAACAATAGTTCATAGTTCAATCACATGGCTTTAGGCCATCCAGAATATCATTTCGCAACAACAATAACAATTCACGAAGAGTTTTCATTAACAATGGAACTTGAATCACAACGAATTCTTTTACAATCATGACAATATACAATTTTAACATCGAAGTATGTAACAACTTGCATCATATTGGATGTACTCATAGGGCAAAACATTATCTCAAGCGGCCACTTATGGCATAAATTGTATACAAAGCCTTAAGGCACGTTATTATCGAAGTCATTTATGGAAAGTAGAGTTGAGACTAATTTCATAATATGTTTCATATTTTCTCATGTCATAGGCATCGTCAGGTACAATTACAATTCGAGTCCTCAACACGTTGGCCATACTCTATTTCTGAAAGTCATTTGACTTATTTCAACATCTCTATACACAGAGGATTTCACATAGTTTGACATAATATATGCAGCTCCAATTTCAATTAAAGGTCTTAGCATTTCAATACATGATTCATATTCCTTGCACCCTTTTTAAGTTGTCAATAATAGCACATTGATCATATTTGAATGTATCTTTCACAAACACCGGGTCACAACACCAATTCATGTAAAGTATCAATCACAACAAGAATCCAACATTCAGTCTTGCCACATTTACACAATCACTTACTTTACTTCCAAACATCTTTATACATTACCAACAACTAGACACAAGTAATCAAATACATTTGGTACACATAGGAACAATTTGGAGGATCAACCATAACGAGTTTTCTCACACAATTTGGCATCAAAATCTCAATTTAAACTTGACTTGAAGTCTAGGCATTTTAGCACATAGTTCACATATCCTCATTTACCAAGAATAACATATTAACACATGAAGAAGTACCTCCCACATATATTTTCACAACAATAATTCGCTTAACTTAACAAAACGAGTATTGCATCAATTATATTTTGAACTTACAACATTTACGCGAGCACCATTGAAGCTCGATTTCTAAAAGATGGGGTTTTAGCCGTACATACTGATGATATACTACATGATCTGGTGGTGCAGTGACATTAGTTGGAACAAGGGTACTCTCCTTAACAATAAGTTCTATCAATCACTCCATGGCTCAACTCATTCTTCTAACAAGTCCTTGGGTAATCTACTCGGACTCGATGTTGGGATAAATCCCTCCTTACATGCTTCAAATTCGCGGATTATGGTATCAAAATTACCAATCTTGAGAATAATACTTAGAGAGGAAATTAGTTCCCAATCATGAGCCATATCGCACGATCTGGAATATCAAAGAAGGGTGAAATTCCTAAATGTCCAAATAGCCTCCAACTTATAGATGTGGTCGACAACACACCGATAAGAAGGACTATACTAGACACGACTCCGAGACATCCTAGGACACTTTAAAACCTTAGGCTCTGATACCAAGTTTGTCACGCCCCAAATTCGAGGGACATGACCGACACTCGACCGAGTATCCCCAGTCAAGCGGACCTGGGTGCCTTTCCTATCCCCACGTGCCTTTCTTGGATATTTGCTCCACGTTGAATGTTTGACTGATTGTCTGTCTGCGTATGTTTATTTTGGAACGGTCCGAACGCCTCGGCAGATTAATAAATGCATCTATAAGCGCGTCGTTGACCCTCGGCAAGTGAACATTTATTTCTGTTGGAGCGGGCCGTCGACCTCGGTATGATTTGCGCATGCTTTTATCGCTGCTTGGACTCATTTGAGTTGTTTTATGCCTCACTATGGCTCGAGATCATTTTGTTAATAATAACAAAAAATCTAAGGGAATTTCCCATGAAAGAATTATATGTTTACTTGTTTCCTCTATCTGGATTAGAATCACGTTTATAAAATAAATCCACTGTTAAATATATGTATTAAGGATAAATAATCATTGGACTACTAGTGAGTGTCAAACTTGACTATCTCATCTCTACCCCTTCAGGATTAGGCGGGATACTCACTGGGTACACGTTATTTTTGTACTTATACTACACTTGCTGTGTATTTTGTTTCACAAGTATATGTGACTCCAGTGGTCTACTGGGCATAGCAGTGCGGATGATTCTGGGATTAGATGAGCTGCATCATTCGAGACAGTCGCAGCTAGGGTAGTCCCTTCCAGTGTATTGTATTTACTTTCGTCCACTGTATTCCGTACGGATGTTGTATTTTATTTCTCTTATCAGTAGATGCTCATGCACTTGTGACTCAGGGTTCTGGGATGGTTTGGAGTATTGTATTAATTTCTTAACTTTTATATTTGATTTGAAACTATATTCTTTAAAATTTTCTAAATACGGAAGAAAAATCCTAGATTTTTAAAACATAAAAAAAACGAGATTTTTTTAAGTAATTTGGTTGGCTTGCCTGACAGTGGTGTCCGGCTCCACCACGACCCTTGGTGGATTTTGGGTCGTGACAAATATCTTGGATTTAGAGAAGTTTATTGAAAATCCTGATTGGGAGTAGAAAAAATTGATACATTAGAGTTATGTCGTCCACTACTCTTAATACAGTGACGAGTATTTTTATTAGCCTTTCCCATTAGAGTTATGTCGTCCGCAAATAAATCATGGGAAAAATAAGGGCCTTTATGAGATATTTTAATGGGATCCCAATTTAGAATGTCAGTTTGATAGTTGATGAGTTTGGAGAGCAATTCTATACATATGATGAATATGTAGGGGGATAGAGGATCTCCTTGGCAGATACCCCTACTAGGGCTGGAAAATTTAGTAGTTGCCCCATTAACTAGGACACTCATAGTACTAGTGGTGATGCAGTGCATAATAAGTTTGCTAATTTTGGGAGGGAAATTGAAGAACTTTAAAGATCCGTAGATAAACGACCATTCTATCCTATCAAAAGCTTTTTCTCGGTCAATTTTAATAAGCATATCAGGGGTCGATTTCCTGTATCTCCGAAGATTGTTCAAAATTTCTTGCACAATAATCGCATTATCATACGTTCTCTTATTTTTAATTAAGCTAGATTGAAGGTGGCTAATGAGGTAGGGTAGGAAAGGCTTAATCCTACTTGCAATAATCTTCGTACCAATTTTGTAGGAAGTATTTCAAAGACCAATTGGTCTAAAAATTTTCAGGTTGTTAGCATTCTCAAATTTAGGGATAAGACAGATGTGAGTCTCATTTATATTGTTAGGCAAACTTTGGGTTTTGAAAGACCTTATAACAAAAAGATTCTATCGAGTTATGAATGATATTCCAGTATTTTTGATAAAAGGGTACATTCCGTCTCCCTGGATCTTTAAAAGGTTTAAAAGAGAAAACGACATTTGTGATTTCCTCCTTAGTTAGAGCCATGTCAAGACTGCAAGATCAAAGGAGTTTTGATTTGGGGGATCTCCTAGGGTGTCTTTCCAATGTGAGGAAGTTTTTGAGGTGGTGAAAGCTTCCATAAAGAACTTTCGGGTATGTTTTAGGATGGAAGAGGGGTCATTTATCCAATCACCATTGGAATTTCTAAAGAACATTATGGCATTGCAACGTTTACGATTTGTAGCCATAATATGGTAAAATCTTTTGCATCACCATCGTTCAACCAAGAGATCCTTCATCTAAGTTTTCAAAAATCATATTCCATTTTCAAGATATTGTTAAACTCTAATTGAAGCTTAGATTCAAGGTCTTGAAGGAATAAACTATTATGATAGGCAGGGGAGGTTTGGATACTATTTAGACGGGCTAGTAGGTTTTTTTCTTTTTAAAAATATTGCCAAAAGTTTCATTTTTCTAGTCATTACTATGTCTCGAAAACAAATTTGAGCTTCAGACAAAGTTTTGTTAGACCAACTATTTTTAACTACGTTAACAAAATCCGGATGTCTACACCAAATAGTTTCTAATCTAAAAGGCTTATTAGAGAAATTTATATTATTTGGATTTAAAGTGACAAGTAAAGGGCTATGGTCGAAATAAGTTCTAGGCAGGTGAGTGACCATAGCCTTAGGAAATAAATTTAGCCAATCCTTATTTATAAAAACTCTATCTAATCTTTCCATTATAAGGCCTCTAGATTTTGTCCTATTGTTGGTCCAAGTAAACTTACTACCCTTATAACCTAGGTCTAGGGGGTTGCAACTATTGATACTACCCCACAGGATGTTGCATCTCCTACGATTTATAGGATTTCCTCCAATTTTGTTACGAGCACAAAAAATATCATTAAAGTCTCCTCCAAGCAACCAAGGCTTGAAGTTGTTTGCATGGATGTTTTCAATATTATTCCAAAGAGTACGTCTATTTTCTACAGTAGTACTTGCATAAATTGAAGAAAATAACCAAATAGATTTAAAGGGAGTTACCTCAATATTTGCATGGATTTTCTGATTTCATCTAACAAAATCATGGACCTTGACTATATTTGCATCCCACAGAATAACTATGCCTCCCGCTTGACCCTCTGCTGGCACCTCAATCATGTTAGTGAATGGAAAATCATTAAGCAGAGTTGTATGATTTTCCATGCGTGTTTTCAACAAAGTGACCATTCATGGTTTATGAGTATCCATCATGTCCCTAAAGTTAATACGAAAATTTTCATTATTTCCCCCATGAATGTTCTAGATGATAATACTAGTAGGTCTATACATCATTGGAACTTTATTGTTGTTTGGATTGCTCTCCATTCTGGCCTGGAGCAGCGGGTTCCTCCTCAGTGAGGGAACTAGTATCATTGCATGGCTTCCAACCGTGAGGTCTTGGGGAGGTTGTATGTCCATTGAGAACTTGTACAAGGGGGGGGGGGGGCAGTTGAGCACATACCTCTTCTCTTACATCTCCCTGAAGAGATAAACTTTTACGTCGCTTAGATTTGAGAATTCTATTATCTCTTCTGACCCTAGTAGGTTGATTTCTTCGACATTCTCTACTGGGGGATCTACGTGTTCTTGCACATTGGAATTCATTTCTTGTGGTGGTGGATTGTTTGGTGGAGGAATTGGTTGGGCTTGGTTCTGTTGAAAGTGAGGGATTGCTACCCATGGCATGAATACTGGATTCAAGTTTTGAATCTTCCCTGGAAGAAAGAATGGGAGATCCAGGTTCATGTTCTGGGCTTGGAGAGGGT
The DNA here is from genome assembly GCF_000715075.1 of Nicotiana tabacum. Taxonomy (NCBI): domain Eukaryota; kingdom Viridiplantae; phylum Streptophyta; class Magnoliopsida; order Solanales; family Solanaceae; genus Nicotiana; species Nicotiana tabacum. Next base: position 3,401,866 of record NC_134086.1, read on the forward strand.
TGAAATGGTGAGGGAGATTCCACTGATTTCTCATGGCTTGTGCTTGCTGGGCATTCAAGTTTGGAGCCAATGGTTGAAGGATATTGTCCAACCATACATGGATGTAATAGTTGCTCATGGACATATGCAATCCCTCGCTGACAAGATGTGCTAGGAAGTGAGAATTTTGGAGGATTATCATAGTGTCTTGACCATCTAGTATCATGTTGACTGATACTGCATGCCCCATTAGAGCTTGTTCTATCCACGAGAGTAGTTGATGATTTTGGGGGAGTAGTGGTTGGATGAAGAACACTGTTTGGTTCCCCTGTTGGTTGTTCATGTTTGGGGGTGGGTTTGCCATGGTGTGTGCTCGTTGGTGTTTGGGAATTTGGACTAGACTATATCTCCTTCTTTGATATATTGGGATTCTTGGCATTTTGGTTATTTAGGGGTGGTTTCTACTTGTTGCGGCATGTTGCACAGTAGAAATTAGGAGGTTTCCAATAGTAGTATGGCTATCTAGGGTGCCAATGGTATGGTCTATTTGCATTCTTTCTTTGCATGCAGGGGAATTGATTTTATGGAGATTTTGGTTATCGGAAAGGGTAGGCACGTGGGGGGTTTCATTGGCCATTTGGTTTTTGGGTGGGGGCATGTGGGACAAGTATTATGGGGTCCAAATTTGAGCCATGCAGTGATTAGTGGTGGGTTTTGTAGTGGGACAGGTATTAGTAGTACGATTATTCGAGAGATTGCTTGATTGATTTTGGGTAATATGGTAGTTTGGAGTATAGTTATCAATAACCATTTGATTAGTAGAGAGGTTAGTAGATTTCATGTTGTTTTTGTTGGAGAATTTCATGTCATCAACGTATTCAGTATAGGAATCAGGTGAAGCCACGTTGGGAACATTGTTTAGCATAAAGGAAATATTTGGGTTTTTAATAAAAAAAATTTATTGTTAATTAATTCAGTGGCAGGATTTACCAAAGTAGAGAACTTATTGTTGCAATCCACCGTGGTTTTTTTTATCAGAATGGTAATCATTTGAAGTAGGCTTGTTGCCATTTATTGGTTGAGTGTTAATAGGGATGTATTTCATAGATTGGGTGGGAAAAGAGAACTTACCTGGTATTGGATGAATTGAATTTGCTTGGGTACTTGGGCATTGATATCTTCCGGAGGCTCTCCCATTGGTCCTTTTCTTTTTGAGGAACTTTACCGTTTGCCATGCTGCTCCATTGGTTGAGTTGATATTAATCTTCTCCTCAGGCGTATTAGCTAGATTTTCCATCGAAAGGTTTGGTGTTTGGAGTGTCTGTAAGTATTTTTGTATAAAAACATTTTGAAGCCACATGGACTAGTCTTCCACTTTGTTTGTATAGGGTGTTTTCTCCTTCGTATTGGATGCTTTGTTTATGGTGGCCAATTTTTATGAAGGGAGTGACCGGAACTTCTAAGGGGAGCTCAATGCATAATCTTGCATAACGACCTCATATAGTGGAAGAAGTGCACGCATCAACTTTCAATAGTTTACCAATGGCATTACCAATTTTTGCCATGACTATCTCACCATAAAACTCAGTGGGCAATCGTGGCAGACGAATCCATATAGCAGTGAGAGAGTTTTTAAATTCCGTTGCCACAAAGTTAGGTTTCCATCTTTGGATGGAGAGGACATGGCCAAAAATGAACCATGGTCCAAAACTTAGAACTTTAACCATGTGTTCTTGACAATTAAATTTGGCTATGTAGTAGTCTGCATCCAAATCGATCAAGGGGAAGTTTTTTGGGATCTTCCACACTTCCTGGACTTTTCTTTTTAAGATGTGATGTTGAATTCTCATACCAATGAGTTTAATAATGAGTGAGAATTTCCATGGCTGATAAATCCTAGCTTGGTCTTCCTCCGAGATCTGGATTGTGTTTTCCTCTGTCAGTGTTTGATGAGTTTGCTGACCTGCTGTATCTTGGATCTTTGTTGTAGTGTCCATAATATTTGTTGCTTCAGTAAGAGTTATGGACTGTTGCATGCCTTCTATTACTTGTTCTTTGAAACTATGTAGCTCTTCTTTTTGGGAAGCAAGATTCTTATCTAGTGGTTTTGGTGGCATAAGATAGTTTATCATCGTAGTCATAACAAATGAAATTTGATGAGGAAGAAGTACTATAGGAATAGAGAGTGGGAGGATCTTCTCTCTCTATTTGTGAATTTGAAATTTACAAAATGCATTATTGCTTATAGAATAATTAATTCACATCACACATGAAAGTTCATTGCTGGAACAGTTACGGATATTTGTAGATATCTTTGCATTATTGATAAAATCATGTCAGTTTCAATGGATAATGCTACTAGTAACACAAATGTTGTAGCCTCGCTTACCACTACACCATGTCCTGCATTTAGTAACATTTTTTATGTTAGATGTATTTTTCATATTTACCATTTAATTGTGGGTGATGGTATGAAAATTTTAAATATTAAAATTGAAAAGGTTAAAATGGCTCCTAACTGGATTTTTTTCAAACCGTAGAAGTAGACTTAGAGAATATTTTAAAAGATGCGATGAATTTGGCCTAAGAGAAAGAAAAGTTCCTAAAGCTTGTCCAACTAAATGGAATTACATATATGAAAGTTTAGTTGTTGCATATGAATATAGAAACCCCATAAAATCAATGCTTAATACTCATGTAAGTGATGGTGATGAGCACCTTACAAATGCAGATTGAGATAATGTTAAAATGCTTGTAGTTTTTTTAGAAAAATTTCATATTACTACAAACGAATTTTTTGGGAAATATTATCCGATTATTTCTAACTGTTTAGTTTATATTGCAGAACTTGCAAATTTATTTGCTCATTTTTCAGAGAGTGTGGAAATTTATGAACAAGCTATTGATTCTATGAGAAAAAAGTTTAAAAAATATTTTTTTCCTATTCCCCCTATTTATGGTGTTGTTGCCTTGTTAAATCCTACTGTGAAATTAGGAGGTTCTCAATTTTGGTATGAAACTGTTTATAATGTTTTAGCACTTGAAGAAGAGGAGTTGTCTAAACTTCCGGAAGCAATAGCCTCAATTAAAATAAATGCTCAAACTATTTATAATGCTTATCAAGTTGCATTAGATCAGGCTAGACCAAATGTTCCAACTCCTTTTTCTTCTGATTCTCAATCATCTAAAAGAACTGCGGGAGTAAGAGCACTTAGTGCTTGGACCAGGTTCAGGGATTCTCAAGGTTCTAGTACTAGTAATTTTTCACAACTAAATGAGCTTGAAGTTTATTTGTCACAGGGAATTGAGGAAGTGAATTCCGACGGCTCATTTAATATTTTGGAATGGTGGAAAGACAAAGAAAAACCCTAGTTGATTCTTTCAAGGATGACCCGAGATATTTTAACTATTCAAACTTCTATAGTGGCATCAGAGAGCGCTTTCAGTCAAGAAAGACTTCAACTCCATGATTATAGAGCGTCTATGAGGGAGAAATTGGAAAAATCAATACTTTTCAGAGATTGGATTCGTTCGGAAAGAAGAAATTTTGGATTTGCTGAATCGCAACCAGAGGTAGACGAAGCTTACGAAGAAATGCTAGCTGAACTTGCGGAAGATTCTGCTTCACCCGAAAGCGGTAATGACCAAGCTTCTTTTCCTCCATCACCAACGGAAATTCCTCTGGACCTTAATAAATTTATGAAGTTTGTAAGAGATACCATGTAAATTAATATGTAACTTGTATTTTGGCACATATTGATTAGTTTCTTTTTCTTCTCAATAGAGGTATTAACACCTTGTTGTGCTCATTCTATAAGGGGGAGGAATACTAAGAAAGATATTGCCATATTTTTTTAATGCTATAATAAAAATTATAATGCATTGCTTTAGATATTTTTATTACCATTTTTTTCTAACTTCTATAAAAAAAATTAAAAAAATAGAAAGTTTATTCGTTGGGCCTACTTCATCCCGGGACCGACCCAATTAGCCCGGGACTACTAGTTCGTGGTCCCTATCCTGGGCTGGTTCTTACAAAAAGCCCGTGAAGCCGGGGACCACTTAGGACCGACTCACTTAGGCCCGTTTAGGAATGGGCTCGACCCACTTTCCAGCCCTAACTGTATGCATTGTATATACCATGAATACTGTATATAGACAAAGTCGTATGCCTCCGACTTATAGGCTTAGGGGCATGTCCTAAGTCCGAGTCCGGGAAAGATCAAGCTAGAGGGACCTGATCCAAGTTCGAAGGCGGAGCACGATGCATACCGAGGTCGAGTGTGCTCGACCCCAAAGTAGTACCATTATGGATTTATTCGAGTTAAATTCTTTCTACGTCCTCAAAGTCATGGCGCAAATCCCGAAATATGATTGTACGGTTCCGTACTATGCGGTTAGACAGTTGTACCAAGAATATTCCTTATTGTAAATAGAAATATTCCTTATTTAGGGTTCCCCTATTATATAAAGGAGACCCCAATCATTTGTAAGATCATCTTATCATTGAGTAAAGAATATACTCTCTACTTTTTGCCTACTGTTCATTAGAATTGTCCTTTAGATTTATTATTCTTACTTTGCTTTTCCTACTTAATTGTTCTTACTGCCCTAAGCCACCTTGAGGTCACTAGTCTCGAGGTCACTGCTGCTAAGTAACATTGGTTTGATTCACTTCTATCTTTCATTTCTACTTCATATTTCTTGATTATTAATTGGTATTGAACTAAATCACATTTCTTTAAAACCACTAATCAAATTTAATTGTTACTCGTATTTTCGAGGTAAATAGTTTGGCGTCCACCGTAGGGCCAAAGATAATAGTGATTATTTCTTTACTGATTCTCATTACACATGTTGCTTTACACTTTTTCTTATCAAGATTTTTGATTCTCAGGATGAAACATGTCTAACTCACAAAACGCACTCATTCATGACAACGAAGATCTTGGAGAAAACAACAATGCAGGAGTCGATGTACCATCGATAAACCCAGGGGAAGTGCAAAATGTGGAACCTGTTGATATCAGTTCACACATTGCTTTGAATGCAGATCCAGGCGTGGACCCGAAGGAGATATACGCAGGAAGCACAGCCCGGTAGCCAAAGAACACAAGGAATGGAAAAAGGGGGAGTCAACCTCCATCTGATATTCGAGATGCTGCAAGCTCGGCAAATCGCCATCGCTCGACTTCAGAGTCAGAATAGAACTCCAAACACAACCGAACCAGTAAACACTCGGTGTATTGAACCAGCATTAGAAAGGCCCGATGAAAGTGCTTGGGGACTGACCCCACGATTATGAGAATGCTCGAGTAACTAACCAAGAGGGTCGAGTCTGGAGAAAAGAAAATTGAAGATGATGATAAGAATGTGGAAACTTATAACTCCCGAGTAGACCAGATACCGGGGGCACCTCCAGTTTTGAAAGGTCTAGATGCCAAAAAGTTTATACAAAAACCATTCCCCTAGAGTGCGGATCTAATTCCCATTCCGAAGAAGTTTCGCATGACCGACATACACAAATATATTGGGACAACTGACCCTAACGAGCATATAACTTCATACACTTATGGGATTAAAGGAGATGACTTGAATGACGATGAAATCAAGTCATTTTTGTTGAAAAAATTCGGGGAAACACTATCAAAGGGAACCATGATTTGGTATCAAAACTTAGCTCCTAACTCTATTGATTCATTTGCTATGTTAGCAGATGCCTTTGTGAAAGCACATGCCGGGGTAAAGGTGTCCACAAGAAAATCGGACCTCTTCAAAATAAAGCAAAGGAACGACGAGATGCTAAACGAGTTCGTGTCCTGTTTTCAGATGGAAGAATGGAATTACCACCGGTCTCCGATGACTGGGCAGTACATGCCTTTATATAGGGTCTGAATGACAGGAGCTCGATCGCATCTCGACAGTTGAAGCAGAACCGGATTGAATACCCAGGTGTGACATGGTTGGATATGCACAATCGTTATTAGTCAAAGAACTGGGTCGAGGACGACTAGTTGCGAGCCCCCTCGGGTTCAGTTCAACCTACCAAATTCACAACCAAGCCCCCGAGGGACACAAGACGAGAATCAAGATTCAACAAAGAATGGTATTAGCCATATGCGGATCGAAGGAACAGCGGGCCGAGCCGGAACACTCCTTGGGAGCGATCAAAGAAATGATTGAGGTCAAAGTTCTCGGGGACTCATGAATAAAAGCGGGTTCAATAAGCATACTGACCCTGCCGAGGCCCCTCGATTATCAGAGTACAACTTCAGCATAGATGCATCAGGGATTGTCTCAGCTATTGGGAGAATTAAAGACACCAAGTGGCCCGGGACAATACATACCGATCCTTCCTAAATAAACCCAAACTTGATGTTCAAATATCATGGCACACATGTTCATCGAACAGAAGATTGCAGACAGCTAAGGGAAAAATGGCTCGTTTGTTAAGAATCACCTCAGAGAGATAGATGCAAGGAAAAATGAGCAAGAAGAACTACAACGTGTAATCCAAATGATCATTGGAGGAGTTGATGTCCCTCAATGACGCACCAAAGTATCGATCACCAGAGAAAAACAGACTTAGTGCTATGTGCCCCAGGATATCTTATCATTCTAAGACGAGGAAGCAGAAGGCATATCTCAGCCTCACAACGCCGCCCTGGTAATTTCTATCCTTTTGAATAAAATTCAAGTTAAACGTGTTTTAGTGGATCTAGGTAGCTCAACAAACATAATCAGATCGAGGGTCGTAGAACAACTCGGCCTACAAGACCAGATTGTACCTGCATCCCGAGTCTTGAATGGCTTCAACATGGCAAACGAAACAACAAAGGGAAAAATTATCTTGCCAGTAAATGTAGTCGGGACCATACAGGATACGAAGTTGCATGTCATTGAATGTGACATGAGGTATAACGCAGTCCTCGGGAGACCATGGATACACAACATGAGGGCAGTGCCTTCAACTCTTCACTAGATGATAAATTTCTGACAGAGGAAGGAGTAAAAACAGTCTACAAGGAAAAACATGCTGCAAAGGAGTTGATTGCGATCGACGAACGGTGTCGATAACAGAGTCTTCGACCTTGGAGAAACCAAGCATCAGCGGTAAATAAGCGGCCAAATAGCAATCACTGCCTCCGGCCTTGATAGAATTGGAGCAACGGGTAATCGAAAACAAAGATGAAGTTTTCCTTACTCCTCGAACCTTCATCATTCCTGAAGAATCCGATGCAACCAAATCAACAATCTGAGGAGCTGGAGCAGTTTGTTTTGATTGAATACATGCCCGAGAAAAAGGTATACTTGGGACTTATTACAAAATTTGGGACTTATTGTTATAACGTAATGACCTTTGGGCTAAAAAATGTAGGAGCTACATACCAACGCCTAGTTAACAAAATATTTAAAGAATAAATAGGCAAAACAATAGAAGTTTACATTGATGATATGTTGGTTAAGACCCTGCGCGTAGAGGACCATTTGACTCATTTGCAGGAAACATTCAAAATCTTGAGAAAATACAATATGAAGCTCAACCCGGAGAAATTTTCCTTCGGAGTCGGCTCGGGTAAGTTCCTCGGCTTCATGGTGTCGAATCGGGGCATTGCAATTAACCCTGATAAGATCGAGGCCATCGAGGACATCACGGTCGTGGATAGTGTGAAGGCCATGCAAAGGTTAACAGGTCGAATAGTTGCTCTGGGTTGATTTATTTCGAGGTCATCAGATCGAAGTCACTGGTTCTTTTCCATGCTCAAAAAGAAAAAGGATTTCGCATGGACCCCGAAATGTCAGCAAGCCTTAGAAGAATTAAAGCGATATCTATCGAGCCCGCCCTTGCTTCACACCCCGAAGGTAGATGAAAAACTTTATCTATACTTGGCAGTGTCTCAAATAGCGGTAACTAGGGTGCTAGTTTGAGAAGAGCATGGTACGCAATTTCCTACTTATTATGTAAGACGAACTATGGGAGATGCTGAAACTAGGTACCTCACTTAGAAAAATTAGCACTTGCATTGATAAGCGCATCTAGAAAGCTAAAACTATATTTTCAATGTCATCCTATATGTGTATTAACCATGTACCCCCTTCAAAATGTTTTGCATAAGCGCGAGTTATTGACAGATTGGCCAAATGGGTCATCGAGCTTAGCGGGTACGATATTGAATATCAACCCTGAACGGCTATCAAGTCTCAAATCTTAGCTTACTTTGTGTCCTATTTTACACCAACCCTCGCACCCGAAGTGGAGAAAGAACTCCTATTGAGTTTGGGTACAACATCGGGGGTATGGACCTTTTTCACAAACGACGCCTCGAATGTGAAGGGGTCCAGACTTAGCATTGTCTTGAAGCCACCCACAGGTGATACCATTAGGCAATCCATCAAAACTCCAAGATTAACTAACATTGAGACCGAGTATAAGGTCATGATTACAGGTCTCGATCTAGCTAAAACCTTGGGAGCGAAAGTCATCGAGGCCAAGTGCGATTATTTATTGGTGATAAACTATGTGAACAAAAGTTTTGAGGTTCGAGAGGATAGAATGCAACGATACTTGGACAAGCTACAAGTAACTTTTCACCACTTCAAAGAGTGGGATCTGGATCATGTGCCTTGGGAACAAAATATTGAGGCCGATGCACTTGCTAATCTGGGATCCTTGGTCGAAGAAAATGACATTGTCATTGTCGTCCAATTATTGAGGTCCGTGGTTGAAGAGGGTCATGCCGAGATAAATTCAACGAGTTTAACATAGGACTGGAGGAACAAGTATATCGACTATTTGAAGAGTGGAAAACTCCCATCAGACCACAAAGAATCGAGGGCCTTACGAGCCAAGGCTGCTAGGTTTGCATTAGATGAAGATGGAACATTGTGCCGAAGAACATTCAATGGACCATTGGCGGTATGCTTGGGGCTAGGGGACACCGATTATGTTCTACAAGAAATCCACGAAGGCACTTGTGGGAACTATTCCAGTGCCGAGTCTTTGGTCCTCAAAATTATCAGAGCAGGTTACTACTGGGATAGCATAGAAAAAGATACTAAGGAATTTATCAAAAAATGTGATAAGTGTCAGCGATTTGCACCGATGATCCACCTTCCCGGAGAAGCACTCCATTCAATCGTATCCCCATGGCCTTTCATGAAATGGGGAATGGACATAGTTGGACCCTTACCAATGGCCCTAGATAAATTTAACTTTATTTTGTTTATGACTGATTATTTTTCTAAGTGGGTGGAAGCACAGGCCTTCGAGAAAGTCCGAGAAAAAGAAGTTATTGCATTTATCTAAGACCACATCATATGTCGATACGGGATACCTGCCGAGATTGTATGTGACAATGGAAATCAATTCATTGGCAACAAGGTAACGGAGTTCCTCGAATCACATAAAATAAAGAGGATTTTATCGATACCGTACCACTCAACTGGAACTTGAAGAAAAGACTGGACGATGCAAATGGATAGAAGTTTTACTCGAGGTCCTTTGGGCATATCGGACGACATCGAAGTCTAGTACGGGGGCCACCCTGTTTTCCCTAGTGTATGGCTCTGTCGCAACCCAATATAGGATCGTGACCGGCGCTTAGGAGCATGTTCTCCCAAGTAAGCCTCATCGGTAATTTTATAGAAAATCTGGCAGAGTTTCCCCTGTTTTTGGACTATCCCAAAAATTTCCATGTCTCAATCAGCAACCAAACATCCTAATATCATACCAAACAATTGACAACTTATCAATTTTTACAAAACAGAAGTCTCCACCATTACTAATCAACCGACTAGCAACTAGAAATACTAATTATCTCCAATCTTTAACACTAAAGAATGATACTCAACATAAGACTAATAGCAAAACATTACTCATGACACTAAAAGAATGGCTATGGAGCGACTCTAAGAATTGAAAGAAAGACCATAACAAATGATAAAAATCTCCGTCCACGCGAACAATTGCGAGGCTCACCAAGAATTCTCAACCTGTGCGCCCTAATTAACGAAATCCTCACCTGCGTCAACTGCTGTCTCTGTAAAAAAAATTAGCGGGGAATGAGTCACTAGCTCAGTGAGTAATAACACTTAACCACAACTGTTTTTTTTAGGACAAGTCAAAAACATGGTAGTATCTCAAAGAGAAAATAATATAAACATGCCCTTTCAGAAACAATAATTAACTTTAGTCTCATCATGCTTTTCATGTAGTATAATACATTTAACAATTCAGTAATAAGCTCGGTAACCACTGTATAATATCAGTATTCACATTTTGGGAGGTTTCAATGAACGGATCATGCAATCGGTATAACTGTGGACTTCTTCGCAAGAAGTCAAATATAACGGTAGTCCCTACTCGAGGGAAATCGGTAACGGTATGTTAGTTCTACCTTCCCACTAGCGAGGGCTATAACGATAATCTGTAATTACAAGGTACACCAGGTCTAACAAACCCGCCGTTAGCTACGGAATCCTTCAATGTCTACTCCCATTTATACTTGTCTCTGTAATCCGTATATACTCGTAGAAAATACTTTAAAACAATATAGGGCATTTCGGTTCTTATCAAATCATATAATTTCTTTTCGATAACAGTAAATTCAAGTAACGGTAAAATAGATCTAGTGACAACGAAAATATTTAAAACCACGGTATTCATCTCAAATAACCATTTTGATATCATATCGAGTAAAAGACTTATCCCACATGCAACTCAAAATAATCGGTAACATATTCATATTAAAAATCATGCAAAAATCATGCAAGTTATGAAAACACAAATTGCGGTAAGATTACTACTCACAGTACTCGTGTCGAAACACCAAATGCTTCACCTCGAGCAATTCATACAATTTCCTCCAATCAATCTATAATTACATGATATCGATATCATGAGCCAATTCCTTGGAGTCTGATCACTATATATATATATATATATATATATATATATATATATATATATATATATATATATATATATACACTATACTATTAGAGTACGTGAATTAAAATGGAGATATCCTATTTCTATTTTTGACCTTATTTTTATGATACTACCACCTCTAAGGCACAAGGTTTGATTTTCTTATTTGAAAAGAAAAAGAAATATCCTTTGGTGCAAAAATTTGATAATTTCTTCTTTGCAATTCATGAATACAAGAACTCTGCTACAAGTACCTTGGCGATAGAAATTTCATAAGCCATTCTATACCTTTTTCTTATGTCTACTTATAATTAACTAACCAACCAATAAAGGATAGATTATATATTGAGTAATAAGGAAGAGAATATGAAATAAATTATCTAAGGTAAGTAGAATATCAAAATACCTTGTTCTTCTTCACGGAAGGAAAATCAATGGTGGACGACGAATTACTTGAACCAAGAAATTCCCAAAGTTGGCCTCAAACTATGGAAATCAGATCCTATGCGCCAATATCTTCTCTTAGTTAACAAATTTTTTTTTCTTTCACGTTCTACTGCTTAGTGCAAAGCACTCCTCTCTTAAATTTCTTTTTGACTCCTTATGTTTGCAGAATCCTCGCCTCTGTTAGGTTAATTTTCATGGGTTGATTCATCCCTCTTGTTTTTGTTATTCTAAATTTTTTTTGTTAAATGACCAATATGTACTTGTTTGAAATTTATGGGGTATTACATCCTCCCCACCTTATAAAATTTGGTCCCCGAATTTAACTCAAATACGTACCTGTAAGCTGAAATAAATGAGGGTACTTGACTCGTATAGCATCTTCTGTTTCCCAAGTAGCTTAACTATATGATTTCTCCATAATACTTTCACAAACAATATTTCTTTTGACCGTAGCTTTCTTACTTACCTATCAATAATAGCCATTGGTTCCTCCTCGTAGGATAACTTCTCATCGAGCGGTATAGTCGGTGCTTCAATCACTTGAGATGAGTCTGATATACATTTTCTTAGCATTGAGGCATGAAACACTCAATGAATATAGGAAAACTCAGAAGGAAGTGCCAAACGATAAGCCACTGCTCCCACTCGGTCTAGTATCTCATACGGTCCTATAAACCCGGGGCTCAACTTGCCTCTTTTCCCAAACCGCATTACACCTTTCATAGGGGAGACTCGTAGGAGCACTTTATCTCCAATTGTGAACACTAAATCTCTTCTTCTCTTATCAGCATAAGACTTTTGTCTGCTTTGAGCTGAAAGCAATCTCTGTCTGATCAACTAGACCTTGTCCATAGCTTCTTGTACTAAGTCGGGTCCCAATAAGTTTGTCTCACCAGCTTCAAACCATCCGATAGGAGAACGACATCTTCTACCATACAATGCTTCGTACGGTGCCATTTGAATAATGGACTGGAAGATATTATTGTAAGCAAATTCAGCTAACGGCAGATAAGTGTCCCAACTACCTCTAAACTCAAGAATTCAAGCTCTCAACATATCCTCCAAGATCTGTATAGTACGTTCAGACTGCCCATCTGTCTGTGGATGAAATGCAGTACTAAGATCTACTCGTGTACCCAATGCTTCTTGAAAAGATTTCCAAAAGCGTAAAGTGAACTATGATCCTCTATCAGAGATGATGGATACTGGAACTCCATGAAGTCGGACAATTTCGTTCATAAATATCTATGCATACCCGACTCCACCATATGTAGTCTTCACCGGCAAAAAGTGTGTTGATTTCATCAGTCGATCTACAATCACCCATACCGAGTCATAACCTCTAAGGGTTTGTGGTAGCCTAGTGACAAAATCCATAGTAATTCTTTTCCATTTCCACCCTGGAATCTCAATTTGTTGTAGTAGTCCTGCGGGTCGGTGATGCTCAGCCTTGACCTGTTGACAAGTCAAACAACTAGAAACAAAGTTAGCAACATCTTTCTTCATACCTTCCCACCAATAAAATTGCTTCAGGTCATGGTACATTTTTGTGGATCCAGGATGTATAGTGTATTTAGAGTTGTGGGCTTCTTCAAGAATAGCATGTCTCAACCCATCTACATCTGCGACACATAGTCTGTCACCCATTCGAAGAATACCATCACTTTCAACAATCATATCCATACTTTTACCAGCTAAGACCTCATCTCTGTATTTACATAATCGTTCATCCTCATATTGGGTGACCTTAATGCGCTCAACCAATGAAGATTTAGCTTGAGCACAATCCAACAATGCCTCTGAATTTCCGATACTAAATCTGATACCTGTATCTTCTAGTCTCTAAATATCTTTGGCCAAAAGTCTCTTTGCAGGGGCTATATGTGCCAAACTCCCCATAGATTTTCTGCTCAATGCATCAGCCGCCACATTGGCTTTTCCAGGATGATACAGAATAGAACAATCATAGTCTTTGAATAGTTCCATCCAACAATGCTACCGAAGATTCAGATCTCTCTGCTGAAAGATATACTTCAGACTTTTATGGTCAGTATAAATTTCACAAGTTTCGCCGTATAGATAATGTCTCCAAATTTTTAGAGCAAATACCACTGCAGGCATCTGCAAATCATGTGTAGGCTAGTTTTGCTCGTGATTTTTCAATTGTCTCAAAGAATAAGCAATAACGCGACCATTTTGCATGAGAACACATCCTAATCCTACCCTCAAAGCATCACAAAATACAGTAACTCCTCCGGAACCTGATGGTAAGGCTAATATTGGTGCAGTTGTCAAACATGTTTTGAGTTTTTGAAAGCTCTACTCACATTCCTCCGTCCACTGAAACTTTGCATTTTTCTGTGTTAGCTTGGTCAGCGGTGCTGCTATTCTGGAGAAATCCTGCACAAAATGCCTGTAATAGCCTGCTAAGCCTAAAAAGCTACGAATCTCTGTAGGAGAAGTAGGTCTGGGCCATTTCTGCACAGCTTCAGTCTTCTTAGGATCTACTATAATTCCATCTTTGGATACAACATGCCCCAAAAATGCTACCGAGTCTAGCCAGAATTCACACTTCGAGAACTTAGCATAAAGCTGATGTTCTCGCAATCTCTGCAACACAGTCCTGAGATGATTCTTGTGTTATCCTTGGCTACGGGAATATATCAGGATATCATCAATAAATACTATTACAAATCTATCCAGAAACGGCTTAAACACCCTTTTCATTAGATCCATGAATGCCGCTGGAGCATTAGTCAGTCGAAAGGCATCACAAGAAACTCACCGTGCCCATATCGAGTCCTGAAAGCAGTCTTAGAAATATCTTCATCTTTGATTCTAAGTTGATGATAACCAGAACAGAGGTCAATCTTTGAAAAGTGGGCAGCTCCTTGTAACTGATCAAACATGTCATCTATGCGAGGCAAAGTATATTTATTTCATATTGTTATCTTGTTCAATTTTTTGAAGTCAATGCACATTCTCAGGGACCCGTCTTTCTTCTTTACAAACAGTACTGGTGCACCCCATGGTAATACACTAGGTCTAATAAAACCCTTATCTAACAAATCTTGTAACTATTTCTTTAGCTCCCTCAACTCTGCTGGTGCCATTCGATATGGGGGTATCGATATAGGTTGTATGTCAGGTAGAAAATCAATACCAAAGTCTATTTCTCGTACTGGAGGCAATCCTAGTAAATAATCAGGAAATACATCAGAAAATTCTCTCACTACAGGTACATTTTCTATACTAACTATTTCCTTTCTTGTATCATTTACAATAGCTAAGAGACCCAAGCAACCTTTCTTCAGAAGTCGTTGAGCCTTCATAAAAGATAAAATTTTGCAAGTCTCTGGAACCTGACTCCCTCTTAGAATAAAACTGGGTTCATTTGGTATCTCAAACTTAACTATCTTTGCATGACAATCGACTATAGTATAGCAAGAAGATAACCAATCAATTCCCATCAGCATGTCAAGGTCAATCATATCAAGTACAATAAGGTCAGCTAGAGTATCTCTACCCTCAACCCGAATCTGACAAGCACGATACACGTATTCAGCTAATAGAGACTCTCCAACAGTAGTAGCAACTAGAAAAGGATCATTTAATAGATCAGGCTGTCTATTAAATCTCAAAGCAAAGTACGAGGACATATAGGAGTGGGTAGATCCCGGATCAATCAATGCAAGTGCATCAAATGAACAAACAGAAAGAATACCTGTAACTATTGCATTCGAGGCCTGAGCATCCTGTCTTAAATGCAAAAACTCTCGCTTGACCTCTACCAGTATTGCCTTGTCCTTGATTCACAATAGCACAGTCTCCATCATCTCGACCTCTATTTCCTGTACCTGTAGCACCTGAAGTATTACGAGTAGTCTGAGTCGGTGCGACTGACTGAATAGAAGCCTGGTTGAAATTTCTCGGAGGCTGAGGGCAATCTCTCAAGTGATGTCTCAACTGGCCACATCAAAAAAACTCTCCATTAGAACACGACATTGGCCCAAATATGATCTACCACAAGTCTGGCAGACTAGAGTAGTGTCATATATCTGCCCAGAATTATGATGTCCAGAAGATGATGGTCCCCTATTACCCTGTCTGTAATGTGGTCTGTATGTGGACTGTGAAGACATGTGTGTCCCTGTCTGAGAACTCTATTGTTGTTGTTGTTGTTGTTGTTGTTGTCCCTGATTTCCTGCTCTTCTATTTCACTAAAACCACCACTGAAAGCCCCTCTTGTCTTGGCCTTCTTACGTAAATCACTAGCTGCACGCTCCTCACGCCCCTTGTTTTCAATCTTTATAGAAAGGTCGACGATATCAGATTAGGATAAAGTCTTCATCTGTGGGGCTACTGCAGTGTATAGATGACCAACCAATCCATCAACAAACCTCTGAACTCGAGCTTCTTCGGTAGGCACTAAGTGAGGAGCATATATAGCCAGCTTACAGAACTTAGTATTATATGTTGACACATCCATATCAGGAGTCTGAACCAATCTCTCAAAGTCTCTGGCATATTGTTGCATAAGATTGTCTGGAAGAAAATGATTCTTGAACAACTTAGTGAACTCGTCCCATGTCAGTGGTGCTGCTCCTACTGGCCTTCCTAGCAATACAGTTTCATACTATGTGTTGGCCATATCCTCTAGTTTGTATGCTGCGAGCTCCACGGCTCTCTCACTAGGACTTCTAAGAGCACGTAATGCCTTGAGTGTCCCATCCAAGAAACCTTGAGGATTTGCTGAATTATCGGAACCTGTGAATTTTGGTGATTTCAATTTCAGAAACTCTTGTAGGGATACTTCCTTATTTCCAAAAATCTGAGTCTGTGCCGGTGCTTGTGTCTGTAAAGTAGCATGAGAAGTTGAACTTCCTCCCCGAGTAGGCACCAATGCCTCTAATACATTTAATAACCTTGCCACTGCATCTGCAGGTAAGGCAACAGTAGGTACAACAGTTGGCACTAGTGGTGGAGCATTTTGAACTCCCTGCTCTTGCACTTGATCTGGCATAACAGCTTGGGTTTGACCCATGTTCCCAACTTGAGGTTGAGGAGCAGCCAGTCTTCTAGTTTGATGAACCCCAACTTGACCGCCACCCTGGGTAGCACCACGTCCAGCAGATGAGGGTGTGCGTGTCATAGCCATCTTCGAAAGAAATATTCCAAAGTCAATCTCAAGTTATCTCAATGCACGATCAAAGAATGAAAGAAAGGAAAACATTCCTAAATATTCAGTAGCCTGAAGGTCATAAGTATGGACGCCTACATACCCATGAACAAGACTACTAAATATTGCTCCATGTCTCAGGACTTAAAGCCTAAGCTCTGATACCAACTTTGTCACGAACCAATTTAGGATCGTGACCGGCACTTAGGAGCAAGTTCTCCCAAGTAAGCCTCATCGGTTTTTACAGAAAATTGGGCAGAGTTTTCCCTGTTTTTGGACCATCCCAAAAATATTCCTATCTCAATCAGCAACCAAACAATTGACAACTTATCAATTTTTACAAAACAAAAGTCTCCACCATTACTAATCAACCCACTAGCAACCAGAAATACTAATTATCTCCAATTTTTAACACTAAAGAATGATACTCAACATAAGACTAATAGTAAAACATTACTCATGACACTAAAAGAATGACTATGGAGAGACTCTAAGAATTGAAAGAAAGACCATAACAATTGATAAAAATCTCCGCCCACGCGAAGGTTAGCTCAGTGAGTAATAACACTTAACCACAACCGTTTTTATATGGGGACAAGTCAGAAACATGCTAGTATCTCAAAGAGAAAATAATATAAAAATGCCCTTTCAGAAAAAATAATTAACTTTAGTCACATCATGCTTTTCTTGTAGTATAATACATTTAACAATTCAGTAATGTATAATATCAGTATTCACATTTTAGGAGGTTTCAATGAACGGATCATGTAATCGGTATCACTGTGGACTTCTTCGCAAGAAGTCAAATATAACGGTAGTCCCTACTTGAGGGAAATCAGTAACGGTATGCTAGTTCTACCTTCCCATTAGCGAGGGCTATAACGATAATCTATAATTACAAGGTGCACCAGGTCTAACGAACCCACCGTTAGCTACGGGATCCTTCAATGTCTACTCCCATTTATACTTGTCTCTGTAATCCGTATATACTCTTAGAAAATACTTTAAAACAATATAGGGTATTTCGGTTCTTATCAAATCATATAATTTCTTTTCGATAACAGTAAATTTAAGTAATGGTAAAATAGATCTAGTTACAACGAAAATATTTAAAACCACGGTATTCATCTCAAATAACTATTTCGAATCATATCGAGTAAAAGACTTGTCCCACATGCAACTTAAAATAATCGGTAACATATTCATATTAAAAATTATGTGAAAATCATGCAAGTTATGAAAACACAAATTGCGGTAAGATTACTACTCACAGTACTCATGCCGAAATACCAAATGCTTCACCTCGAGCAAGTCGTACAATTTCCTCCAATCAATCTATAATTACATGATATCGATATATCATGAGCCAATTCCTTGGAATCTGATCACTAATATATATATATATTTTTTTTAAATTACTTAATGTAAGAGTGCGTGAATTAAAATAGAGATATCCTATTTCTACGTTTGACCTTATTTTTATGATACTACCACCTCTAAGGCACAAGGTTTGATTTTCTTATTTGAAAAGAAAAAGAAATATCCTTTGGTGCAAAAATTTGATAATTTCTTCTCTGCAATTCATGATTACAAGAACTCTGCTACAAGTACCTTGGCGATAGAAATTCCATTCGATTCCCTTTTCTTATGTCTACTTATAATTAACTAACCAACCAATAAAGGATAAATTATATATTGAGTAATAAGGAAGAGAATCTGAAACAAATTATCTAAGGTAAGTAGAATATCAAAATACCTTGTTCTTCTTCACAGAAGGAAAATCAATGGTGGACGACGAATTACTTGAACCAAGAAATTCCCAAAGTTGGCCTCAAACTATGGAAATCAGATCCTATGCGCCAATATCTTCTCTTAGTTAACAAAATATTTTTTTTCTTTCACGTTCTACTGCTTAGTGCAAAGCACTCCTCTCTTAAATTTCTTTTTGACTCCTTATGTTTGCAGAATTCTTGCCTCTGTTAGGTTAATTTTCATGGGCTGATTCGGCCCTCTTGTTTTAGTTATTCTATTTTTTTTTGTTAAATGACCAATATGTCCTTGTTTGAAATTTATGAGGTATTACAGGCTCCAGGGTCCTCATCCCTATCGAGGTTAGAGAAACCAGTGCTAGGTTTCGACATGCATCGGAAGGGTCGAATCACGAGGCCATGAATGCTAGCCTCGAGTTATTAGATGAAAAGCAAGATACAACACTTGTTCGAATGGTCGCACAGAAGCAAAGGATCGAAATATACTACAATGGAAGGACCAACCTTTGACACTTTGCAATCGGGGACTTAGTTCTATGAAAGGTCATCCTCAATACTCGAGACGCAAATGAAGGGAAACTGGGTCCGAATTGGGAAGGACCGTACCGAGTCCTCAGAGTTATTGGTAAAGGATCTTACAAACTTAGAACAATGGAAGGTAAACAACTACCAAACAATTGGAACATATCATTGCTCAACCGACACTACTGCCAAGGTATGACTTTATCCTTTTATCTATTTGAGTTTAAAACTAACTAATTATAGATTTTCGATCAAAGCTATTGAAGGCATACGATCTCGATGACATCATTTTTACATGAAGGCCTTAGGTTTTAAAGCATGCGTTGCACTCTTTTTCCCTTAGATCAGATTTTGTCCCAAATGGGTTTTACCGGCAAAGTTTTTAACGAGGCAACAACTATGTGCTAAATAAGGAAAACTCAACAGTATCCAAGGCTTCTTTTCAATCAACCTCGATTACTGGGGGGCATCACCCTCGGATGGTTATATTTTGAGGAAAATACTTCACGCCAAGAGGGCCTCGATAGGAGAACTTTGTAATGGGCCAAACGGTCAAATGAATGGTGTCCATATAGAATAGTTGAGCCCTGATGGAAAAGCATGTATGCTTGTATCAATTATTCGAAGAAGCATTCTAGTGATATAAAAAACACTTTGTGTCTCAAAGAAGTTTGCTATCATACGAGCTCTACACTTACAATCCTACGGGAAGCGGCTCAAGAGCCAAAACACAAATGTAACCCGAAATACTCAGGGACTGTCATCGACAGTCAATACATCTGAGTCATCAAAAACTCAGACCCATGGACCTCAAAGAGGCACCCCTTCGAAACAAAGACCAAGGCCAATATAATCGGGGACTAACTTTTCGAACAAGTTCAAATAGTTATCGGCAAAAAAGTCCAAGTGACATACACGAAGTCTACAGCCATATTAAAGAAAGACTACGGTCATATAAAGGCTACAGCCAAAATAATGCGGCTCAAAGATGTCTGACGCCATAAATTGAAGGCCTTCAAACATTGAAAAACCGGTTAAATCGGGCTACCCTTGGCAAAAGCAGAATATAAAAGGCTTCATTAAATTCATCCCTCGAAAAATCTAAGGGCTTCCATAAATTTGCCCCTCGAATAATCCAAAGGCTTCGATAACATCAGTCTTAGGAAAAACCCCAAGAGGTATTCGATGATGTTTACAAAAACAATTACTAACAAGGTTCCTATACATCGAACCTTCAAAAGACCCAAACGGGTATAGAAAATACATGCCAATGTATAAAAAAAATTACTAAGTCTTTTAGCAGAAAGAAGGAAAAATTATAGCTATTTTAAAGGCCAAAACGACCCAAAAGAGCCTAAGGGCCGATGTATAAGACCCTAAGGGCCAACGTAAAGAGCCTAAGGGCCGATATATAAGAGCCTAAGAGCCAACTTAAAAAAAACCTAAGGTCCAAACATATAGAGGTCGAGATACCATTCTCACTCAACTCAGACTCAAGAACTCCGACGTTCTGATCTCACATAATCGATTTAAATTTAGTTCAAGGATTAACAAAACCCTAAGGGGTATTATATTGATCAAATAAAAACTTAAGGGTTTATTACGTTCCGAGTCCGAACCATTACTCGAGCTGATTATTTGAATCATCGAAATCTTCCACAAATGAGAACAAAATAAAATTCAGCACAAATCGAGGATAGAACAAAAAGATACTTTATATTCATAAGGGAAGTTTTACAAAACATATTTACAATGCCTGCAAGGGGCCCTTACATAGAAAAGAAAAAGAGAACTTATTCTATTTTCGGGGTCATATCCCCAGGAGCACCATCTTCAGGAGCTGCATCTTCGGCATCTCTATCTTTGGTAGCCTTATCTCCCTCGAGAACATCTTCTTCACCTTCCCCATCCCCATATCCACTCACTACATCCTCATCATCTGAAGAGACAAGAAACCTGGGATCGGTTTCCCGTACCTTTGCCTCGGTTATCTCCTCGGCAAGGTCGAACTCTCGGGCATGGATTTCTTCAAGAGTATCCCCCGGGCCTGGAACTTGGCCAAATCATTGCTCCATTTTCCTGTTCGGAGGCCTCCCTCAACTCAACTTGAACGGGCGCAACGTCCTTTAAGTATACGGCAATGGATTTGTCAGTCGCGACGTTCGTCTTCTCAGCTTCAGCCTTAGCCTGTACAGCTTTGGCCCAGGCTTTAGCTAGATCTGCCTCTAACTCCTCAATTTTCTTGGCTTGGGCCAGACCCTTCGCTTTAGTGCCTCAGAGTTGATTTTCAGCTGAGGCTAGTTGGGCTGTGACAGCTTCTTTATTGGCAGCAAGCTGATCCATGCTCTCCTTCCATCGATGACAATCAGCTTTGACTTGGTCAACCTCGCCTCGGAGCTGCCTAATCATCTCCAGATTTTGCTGCAGCTGAGATATCAAAGTGTTAGCCTCCGAAGTAGGGCCAAGAAGGCCATACTCTGTTAAAATCATAGTTACTTGCTCATATAGCTCGGACTCGTTTTCCCGAGCTTTGGCCAATTCGGCCCGGAGATCCTTAAGCTCCTCTTTCTTTTTGCTATAGAGGAGCCTCAGGGCCTTCTCTTCACTCGATACTTTCCTAATCTCGGCCTCACATTGGATCAACTCAGTACTAAACTTGACGATGGCCTATACATGAAATGAATATATATCAATCAAAGGAAAAGGAGGAAAGAGAAAATTACAACAATAAAAGTAAGTATTTACCCGAGATAGGAGATGTTGATCCTCTTCAAAGATGGTGGATGCATCATTAAGGTCAGTGGCACCCTCGTCCCTAGAAAAGCAACCCTGAAAGGGATTTTCCTCGAGAACCTTGCTCGGATCGGGCATACGCAGAGTGTTAGCTTCTTTGATTTCCCCCTCGAAATAAGTTGGCAAAGAAAGGAATGACCCATTGTCGTAGACCCGAGTTCTTCACTTGAGTGTTATCATCGGATTCGGAGGTCTCCGCATTTGCCCCCTCAGGTACATTTGTTGAAGGAGGAGGAACGATCTCAACCTCCATGGGGGCCTTGCCCGGATTTTTCTTTAGGGTTCCCTCACCACGGGATGAGGTCTCCAGTTCAGAGGGCTTGGCGGACTCAATTGGTTTCCTGGTTCGAGACACCAATGCCGACTCTTCGCCATCATTTTCTTTATCCGGGGAATCATGGGCCGAATCTGCGCCAGCATGAGCAAATCTTTTCTGCAGCCTTCGAGCAGGGGTTTTCTTGTCTTGGGGGTCTTCAGGCTTCGAAACCCTTTTTCTTTTGTTGTCCTTCTCGGACTTTGGGATTGAAGACTTGGTTCATTCACCGGGCAGGGTCGGCCTCATCTCGGATACATCTCCGAGGCCTGCATAAGTAAACGTGAATAAGTTGACGCCACCAACATATGAATTGTATTTGAAACCTGGGAAAACACTTACCATGATTCTTGGCCTCCCACTGGCCCTTTGATAATTCGCGCCAATTGAGCACATCAAACGAGGAGGTCACTGCCAACTTTCAGACCCAGTCCTTGAGATCGGGGACAATTAGGGGTGGCCATGCAACAACTGCATAAAAGATAAAAGTATTATTATAGGATGTGGAAGTGGAGTATATAGAGATATCAGGAAAAAGGACTCTACTTACGATTGTAATTCCATCTCTCCGGGAACGGAATTTTGTCTCGGGAATGACATTCGAAGTCCTTACTCTGACGAACCGGCTCATCCAACCCCAATCCTTGGCTTCGTCGCTGCTGGCGAAGAAGGTTTTCTTCGTGCGACATTGCGGTTTGACAAGACCTCAAAACAGTTGGGGCATGTGACGACCCAAAAGGTCATCACATGCGTTTCTCCCTTTTTCTGTGCTTCCTAGGCCTTGAAAACCTCACTTTTAGTCACCTCGATTTGCATGCGCATTTGGGGTGCGTATCCGGAAAGCTTATGTGATAAATTCTGTGAAAAATTTGCAAAATATGTTATTAAAATGATTAAAGGTAAACGGACCCAGACCCGTGATTTGACGATCCCGGAGGGTCCATAGAAAAATATTGGACTCGGGCGTATGCCCGGAATCAAAATCCGAGGTCCCGAGCCCGAGAAATGAATTTTTAAAAGAAATTATTTTTCTGAAATTAATATGGAAATTTGAAATGATAATGTATTAGAACGTATTGGTATCGGGCCCGTATTTTGGTTCCGACGCCCGGTAC
This sequence comes from Nicotiana tabacum, assembly GCF_000715075.1. NCBI lineage: Eukaryota > Viridiplantae > Streptophyta > Magnoliopsida > Solanales > Solanaceae > Nicotiana > Nicotiana tabacum. The sequence continues at coordinate 3,424,913 of NC_134086.1, forward strand.
ATGTCTTATATGTGGTTTAAGACGTTTCTGTGAAATTTGGTTGAAATTGGACGTCATTTGACGTGTTACGAACCTAAAACTCTAAGTTTGAAAAGTTTATGACGTTTGATGAAAAGGTAATGATTTTTGAGGTTTGATTCCTCATTTTTGATGTTATTTTGGAGATTTGATAGCACGGTTAAGTTCGTAGGATGTTGTCGAGTTAGTGTGTGTGTTTGGTTAGGAGCCCCGAGGGCTCGAGAGTGTTTCGAAGGTGTTTCGGGGTGTTTGAACTTAGAAAAAAGTTGTAGAAAATAGCTGTTGTTTGTGTCCAGTGATTCCTTCTATGTGATCGCATAGAGCAAACTTAAGGGGTCCAGAAATCCTTCTACATGATCGCATTCTTCTCTCTGCGATCGCATTGCATAAAAACCAGCTTCATCTAATTCTTCTATGTGATCGCATTGGACCCTATGCGATCGCATTTCATGAAAACCCAGCCTTTACTTTTTATTCTATGCGGTCGCAACCTAGCCTCCGCGATCGCAGTGCACAACCAGCCTTACCCTATGCGATCGCAATCCCTCTTCCGCGATCGCATAGGGCAATTTTGCCTAGTGATTTTAAATGCAAAAACATAACAGTGACGGGAGAAATTTCACAAAACACACGAGCTCTTCTTCTCCACAGCCCCTAGGCGATTTCTAGAGCATTTCTTCACCAAACCTTCTTGGGTAAGTATTATCTAACCCATTTTCTTCATTTTCTATCATCATCTATTGAAATCTTAGGCCTAAAACATGTAATTAGGTAGAAATTGGGGAAAATGGGTAGAGTTAGGGCTTTTTATATTTTCTTAATTTAGACCTCGTTTTGGGGTCGAATTTGAAATCAAATTGTACATTCGGGCTCATGGGGGAATAGGTGACATAAAGTTGGTCCGAACCTCGTGTTTCGACCAAGCGGGCCCGGGGTCGATTTTTTTTTGGAATTTTGGGAAGAAAGCTTAGAAATCCATATTTAGACGTTGGGTTTGATTTGTTTAGCTATTATTGATATTATGAAGTCGTTATTGCATAGATTTTGATTGAGTTGGAGCCGAATTTGAGAGGGAAAGCGATTATTGCGGATTGATTCTGTCGTGGAAGTTGAGGTAAGTGTCCGGTCTAACTCTAGCTTGAGGGATTAGGAGTTGAGTCATATTTGCTACTTGTTTTATGTGGAGTACGATGTATAGGCATGGTGACGAGTATCTATACGTTGGTGTCTAGCATGACCGTGAGTTGATGAATTGTGTATATTTGAATCATGATGTATATTTCTTGCTTTAGAGGAGAATTCTCCTTGTTGTACAATATTTGTGGAAAGGATTATGAATTTGAATGTGAAAGAGCATTGGCTCATGCTATATGAGGAATTGAGAAGTTTATGAATTATTGTACTTGTTGGAGCATTTGCTCAAGTTATTCTATGAGATGAGCAAAGATCATTGAATTGTACCCTTGTCGGGTTGTTTTCGTATATTGATTGTCTCCCTTGCCTGTATGTGGAAGTTATGATTGTTGTTCCCTTGCCGGGATTTGACTGTTTACTTGTGTTTTTTTCCCTTGCGGGGATTCCTATTATTGCTTGTCTATTACTTCACCCCATTGTTTGAGATTGTTGTTTGGGTGAGGATGAGTGATAAAGCACGATGGGTGATGCCGTGCACGATTGTGATGATTACTAATGCACGAAGGAACATTCCGTGCCATGATATGTTTACTAATGCACGAAGGAACATTCTGTGCCATGTTATGCTTACTAATGCACGAAGGAACATTTCGTGCCATGATATTGTTACTAATGCATGAAGGAATATTCCGTGCCATGATATGTTTACTAATGCATGAAGGAACATTCCATGCCATGATATGCTTACTAATGCACGAAGGAACATTCCGTGCGATGATATGCTTACTAATGCACGAAAGAACATTGCGTGCCATGATATGTTTACTAATGCACGAAGGAACATTTCGTGCCATGATTTGATTATTAATGCACGAAGGAACATTTCGTGTCATGATACGAATGTTAATGCACGAAGGATCATTCCGTGTACTTTATATGATTGATTGGGTGAGGAAGAGTGATAAAGCACGATGGGTGAAGCCGTACAACTGTTGTTTTTCTTACTCTCATTGATATTGTGGTTGTACAGCTTCATTCCTTATTTAATGATTCCATATCTGAATTGTTACAGTCCCTACAGCATGCTTGATCGGTGCAAACTCAATCCTAAGAAAGAGCGGCCGCGAATACTTTTACCTAATAGTGGTATCGGGGTCAATTTTCCACAGAGAGCTTCAATTTGGAGTCGAGTATTTGTTAAGCATAGAAGTGCGTTTTAGCTCCTAATTGATCTTCTAACATTTTTGGTTTTCTTTTGTTTAACAACTAGAATTTATCAACTACAATTGTAAAACTAAGTTATGCTAAGGTAATGATTCTAGTTGTATGCAAGATAGAGAAAGGCACTAGGGTCATGGCAATCACCTAGGTGGTCAATTAACGGGTAGAGATTTCTAATACAAGAACGATAATTATGGGGAATATGGATAACCGTTGCACTTTAGCACTCACTCTCACACCTCTCGGTAGAGAGAGTGATTTTGCCCAATTGACTCTCTCGAGACCAATTGGGTAGGCTAATTTGCCCAAGCAACTTAAGGGTTCAAGTGGGGTAATTACTCTCTCGAGGTTTAACCCGTTACTTGGGACTACCATTCTCATGGGTCCATCCCAAATCCTTGTTGGGTCAATTGTGGGGTCATAGACTCTCTTTCTCAAGAAGAGTCAAGACCCACTAAGCTAGACTTAGTGTTTGCAACCACCAAATCTTAGTGAAAACATACAATTAACCCAAATACCAAACACCCAATATCATTCATGCATTAATCAATCACACCCATTAATTACCCACACTAGGGTTGAGCCACAACCCTAGCTAATGGGTTTAGCTAGACATGGAAGAAACAGAAATAGAAGAAATACTAGATGAAATTGACATAACAATTAACTACAATGTTAATCTACTCAAATCCACGTTAATACAAGAAGAAATTGCCCAAAATAGGCTAATACTATGAAGTCTCGAACTCAGCAGCTATCTGATACGCCCCACTTAACCTAAAAAAGTAAAATGTTCTATTTATACTACACAGGAAAAACCGGACAAAAATACCCCTGAGGGTCTGGTGCGGACCGCACACTAATGTTGCGCGGCCGCGGAGGGCACTTGGTCTTCAAATATTGCTTCTGGAACTGGGGGATGCGGACCGCATAAGTATGTCACGCAGCCGTGTTGGCTGAGGAACGCGGACCGCGTGAACTGGGGTGCGGCCGCGTAGCAATACTGAACAAAAACCTCACTCTCTGATCTTTAACCACGCGGACCGTACTGCTTTGGTGTGCGGCCACGTGGGCACTTGTGCCTTGAATTCCTGGTCTCTGAACCTTCATTGGTGCGGACCGCGTGGAAAGGAATGCGGACCGCGTAGCTTGACATCAAATTTTCATAGTCTCTGAACTATCCTGCGCGGCCGCGTGGCAAAGTAGTGCGGACCGTGCAGGTTGTCCTTGAAATAATCAAGCCTCTGAACTCTCCTGCGCGGCCGCGTGGCAAAGCAGTGCGGACCGCGCTGGTCATCTTGATCTCCATTTCACTTTTCTTTTGGCACTTGGCAGATTTCACTCCTTTTTGAGCCGATCTTTGATATTTGTCATCTTGTTGCTCAAACCTGCAATCAAGCGCAACTTGTAAGCATTTTGGGACTAATTTTTGGCAATTAATGCACAGAGTTCAGGTAAGAATGGGTATAAAACATGTACAAATCACAGTATCAACTCCCCTAAACTTAAACCGTTGCTTGTCCTCAAGCAAATAAAATGAGACCTACCCCTCAATGGAAAACACCTAGGTAATTCATGTTCATCCTAATAGTAACCTCAACAAGCATCAATTGGGACTAACAATTGCCCTCAATGCGAATTCATCATTAACACATTTAAAACTTTGAAAACTTGTGGATCAAGTGTGACACAAGAGCATCAAGAGTTGACACATTTCATCAAAGAACTTTTCTCAATTATTTTGGTCATTGTGGAACCCAAACTCACACATCATCAACTCTCCCTAAGTGAACCTCACCTTTTAGAGTATTGACACACAAACCGAGGTTGATGGATTTTCACTCATCTCTCTCAAGGAAGAGGCCACAAGTCCGGCTCTAAGTATCATATGCTTGCCCCTTATGTAAGTATCCACTAATGTAGGCTTCCCTCAACTTAAGATCATATAGGGCTTTTGAGGAGTCATTGTGAAGGCTTTTAGGTAAATGTAGGATATGATTTCGTTCAAATGGGTTCAACCTTCCCTTAAGCACTTCTTTTGATTCATTTTGGCACACTTTCTTGACTCAATTGAGTAATTCACTTCTTTTAAGGGGTTAGAGAGACACATTGCCACTTTCTCTTTAGCAATTCACACCCTTTTCTCCTTTTGTCTACTTTTTCACTTTTTGTTGTCCTTTGATTCCCTTTTTGATTCTTATTCTCTTTTTTTGTCTTTCTTTTTGTCTTTTTCTCTTTTTCATTGCCTTACTTTTCTTTTGCTTTTGTACCTTCTACCACATTGCTTCCTTTCTTGTCTCTCCCCCCAAACTTAGACATTTGCCACTACTCAAGGGAAGATTCAGGTGCCAAGAGAAGGTCTAATTGAGAACGGGTATAGGCTTGTAACTTGGTTTATGAAAGAAAAAGGTTTAAGGCTCAAAAGGGTGAACTAGGGATCACTTAATTGGTAGGTCATGAAATTGTTCAAAATGTCATTTTCGGATCAAGGAGAGCCTACAATCACTTCTCAAGTCAAGTTCCACCTATGATTTCGCCTCAACACACATTCAGGGCAAGTTCTAGACCATCGGCTCGGTACTTGGGCTCACAATTCGAATTCTCACCACACACACTCAAGTATTGCCAAAGATGGAGTCGAGGGCCCACAACGACCTTAGATATGATTCAAGCGCACAATGGCCCAAAATGACCACATGATGATTGTTTGGTCAACACAAGAGTCTCAAGGCCACAACTTTCACCATCCTAAACACCACATAATGTCTTTGACCATAAGATCAAAGGCAAATGTGCTAGGCCCAAGTGAATCTTTGCCTGAGGTACCCTTAACTACAAAAAACTTGAAAATAAAAAAGAAAAATTAAAAACGGACTCAACCCTTAAGAAAGTTGTCATGCCATCTATCATTGGGAAGAGCTACCCGGTTCACACAGCACTCTACCCTTGGAAAGAACCGTGGCATTAAGAAATCCAAGGGCTTATTGCAAACGCCAAAATAAAACCAAAAAGGCTACGAGCCTAACTTTGGAACTAAAATGAAAAATTTTAACGAAAATAGAAAACTAAAATGAAAAACCAAATGAATATGTACACAAGGGGAGTAGAATATACAACTAGGGGTGTTTAGAATGAAAATTTATATACAAAACATCTAACGACTACGAATGTAATAAAAGTAAAGAAATATATACAGTAATCCAACAGTCAATCAAAAATAGTAGGGCCACACCCCCACAAATAAGAGCTAGCATTGTCCCCAATGCTAACTACCAAATAAAGCATCAAAAATCAGGAAGGATATAGAACGGCCCCTCAAGCCTCATCTGTCTCCCTATGATGAGAAGTGGCTCCCAAGTCCTCTGTATCGGCGGGGACCTTAGACTGGTCCCCGGCCTGCTGCTGTTGTGCTGCTAGGACAGGTGCCTGCTCGGGAACTGGCTCATCAACTGAAGGGGCACTAGAGGGACCCTCATGATTTGGAGTCACTGCTATCACAACTCCCTCAGTGCTAGGGAGTTTCCTATTTTTCCTCAGCCTATGCTCCTCCTCCTGTGGCTGCACTACTACTGGCTCTACAGCCGGATCCCCAAATAACAAATCAAGTGACATTTGATCCGCCAACAGATTATCTACATCTACCCTCAACTTCGCCACTGACTCCCTTGAGGCATTTGTCTTCCTCGGCTTCCTATGCTCCTTAGCCAATTTGTCTAGTGCTTTGCGGTGGTCCCCAACTGCTTTGGCCAAATTATCCTGCTTCTCCATCATCTTTTCCTGGTTGGCCAGGATCTTCTTCAGTGTATCCTCAATGGAGGCAGGAATCTCAACTGTGACTGGTGCTCCCTGTGCCTGTACAACAGTGGTCAATATGGACAACTTGGATGTCGCAACTAACATCCAGTTGTTCAAACTGGCTAGGGAATGTGTGAGCTGGTTGGCGGTGAACTGGTGAGTCTTTGATGAAGGAACCACCGGATCTGCTGCAATAGAAGGGCCAGCTGTGGAAGAAGGACCTGTGGGCAATGCCTCATCAATAGCAGGCTCAGTAGGCTGCTCAATAGTAACTGCTCTTCAGATTGCCTAGGTGCGGAGGAAGTGGATGCCTGAGTCTTCTTGCCTCTCTTCGGGTTGTCTGGACCCAAATGATCATACCACGAGTAAGGGGCCACCGGAAGTACCTTGACATCATAACTCTTCTTCTTCACTTTCAATTCTCTGAAATACAGGGAGAGTGTTCGGGAAGGGGCAGTTTGTTTTTGTCTCATACCCAACTTGAGAAATCACCCTCGACATTATGTTACCCACATTCAGAAGAAACCCCGCCATGATGGATGCTACCAGAACAGCACGAGGAAGAGGAATGGAATGATCATGTGTGGACGGGTCAAGTCGACTACACACAAAAGTCAACCACCCTTTGGCTTCAAAGTTCAGGGTGTTCCTATAGATCTTCTCATGTGCCTTCAACCAGACTGGGATTGTACCCGGGGCTGCCAAGTGCTCGGCCAACAAAGGAAGAACCTCCTCTTTCATTGCCAGCTTCTCTAAATATTGAGATTCATCCTCTTCTTCGAACCCCAGGAACTTATTTAATGACTTGCCATCAAACACAACTATTTTGTCCCTCACTTTGGTTGCTTTTGAGTCCCGAACTATGTGATGGACATTGCAGTAAAACACTTTCACCATATGTTCGTTAGCCGTCTCCACACGTTCTTTGAAGAAGCTCCAACCCTCTCTAGTGCGGAACTGTGCTTGCACATGAGGGTTGAGAGGGACAAGATCAGCATCTATGAACTGCCTCTCCGGTATCAACTTTCTTTTTGGGTACCAATACCTAAATTTGTGGAAGGCAATCTCACTGACGAACCTGTCTTCCTATGCCTCTGGTTTTCTAGTCAGCTCTAATCCCCCGATTCTTGGCTCACCTCCCTCAGCATGCCCTTCACTCTCCCCTGATAGTGAAACTGTGGGAAAAGTGGAGTATTGTTCTTCAGTTTCTTTTTCAGCTCTGGACTCATTAGACGAGTCCGAGACTACATTTACTGGTCTCTTGGAAGTGGCAACATTCTCATGATCAGGAGAGGGGGAATCCCGATGCTGAAAAGATGTGGACATGTGCGTGGGGGCAGACTCTGAAGTGACACTCCTAGAAGGTGCATACTCACTTCCCGTGGAGTAGGATGCAGCCCTGTCAGCTTCCCGAATTATCTTGTGGTTTTTCTTTATGGTCTCCTTGGTTTGGGAAGTGAGCTTTACAATCCTTTTTCCTCTTCCCCCTCGGGAGGAACCACCTCTCCCGGGTTGTTATTCTTTTCCCCCACGTTGTTGTTCTTTACCCCCATGTTTTTGAAACATTGTCTGCAAGGAATACATGTCTAACATTGTTAGTAGAAGCACGTCAGGTGAATTAGACAGTTCAATTGAATTGCAATCAGTGCAGACACAATGACATAGGCAGAGGGACGTGGACCGCACAAGAATGCACGCGGTCCGTACAGTTCAGTTACTCCAACACTCACCTCTCTGATTAAACCGACGCGGTCCGCACTGATTTGGACCGCGGCCGCATTGGTTCAGCGCAGACCACACAGAAATGGTACGCGATCCGCGCAGGTGAAATACCAAAATGTTGACCTCTCTGAACTCTTCTCACGCAATCCGCACTGCTTTGGACCACAGCCGCACTAGGCTTACGTGGACCGCATACAAATGGCACGCGGACCGTGCAGAGAAGTTCATCATTACACAAATAGGTCACGCGGACAGCGTAGGGCAAATATAACTGAGCCGGGATTTTTGTTCCATTAAGTCCAAATTTTGTTCACCATTTGAGTCCTAAGTGTCCCTACTCAATTAATTAACATGAATTTATGCCCCATTGCTCAAAGTAAGCACAAAGGATCTAATCTATCAATTAAACTAAGAAGAAAGAGAAGAAAATAAGAAGTTAAACTAGTTGGAAGCAATTAAAATAAACAAAAATTATACTATGAATGAAATGAGTAGGAATTGTTACCAGGGATGAAGGAGATTTAACTAAGTGAGCAAATGATGTGGATGCACAGTGAAAATTTAGGACTTAGGAGGAAATTTTGCGAAAAGGTTCAAATGAGGCCCAAGGACTCTATTTATAGAAAAGCCCTGGGACCCATAACTTACCCACCAGCGCGGCCGCACAAAAAGGGGCGCGGGCCGCGCTGGTTTTCCTTCCTTCACATTGAGCTGCTCAAACCACGCAGACCGCACTGTTTTGTTGCGCGGCCGCGTGGAAGTCTTCAAAGACTTGGTACTTTCAGACATTCCACCGCGGACCACACTGCTTTGGTGCGCGGCCGCATGGGAACTTTGCTAGAGAGCCTGTATTTCTGGGTCTTCCAGTGCGGACCGCACAGAAATGTCATGCGGCCGCGCTGGGTCTTTTGAGCCTTAACCCATCAGCTGCTCAATCATACGCGGACCGCACTGATTTGGTATGCGGTCGCGTAGGCAATCTTCAGAGACTGCTCATTTTGCATTTTTTTTGCCCTGCACTAGTTCAACATTATCCCTGCAACACTTCACAAACTATCAGTTCAAAAATCCTACTCTACAACAGAAAAACAAGAAAAAGAAAAAGACATGGGTTGTCTCCCAAGAAGTGCCTGATTTAACGTCGCAGCATGACGCATGTTACCATCACAGTCATTTCAAATGAATAAGTGCCACCACGTGGCTGTCATCAAACTTTCCCAAGTAGTGCTTGACACGATGCCCATTGACCCGGAACACCTCACCATTCTTGTTTTTGAGGTCAATGGCACCAAAAGGAGTTATACCAACCACCTCAAATGGACCGCTCCACTTTGATTTTAGCTTTCCCGGAAACAACCTTAACCGGGAGTTGAAAAGGAGAACCATATCACCAACCTTGAATTTTTTCCCCGGGCATACTTGTCATGAAGGTACTTCATCTTATCCTTATACAAGGACGAGCTGGAGTAAGCATGAAACCGAAATTCATCAAGTTCATTCAATTGCTCAACCCGGAGATTAGCCGCAACGTCCCATTCTAAGTTCAACTTTTTCAAGGCCCACATGGACTTATGCTCCAATCCCACCGGAAGATGACAAGCTTTCCCAAACACCAACCGGTACGATGACATACCAATCAGAGTCTTGAAAGCTGTACGATAAGCCCAAAGAGCATCATCCAATTTCTTCGACCAGTCGATCCTATTTGCATTGACAGTCTTAGACAGAATACTCTTGATCTCCCGGTTTGAAACCTCAACTTGGCCACTCACCTGAGGATGATAAGGAGTGGTCACCTTGTGATTTACCCCATACTTGACTAGCAAAGAGTCAAAAGCCCGGTTGCAAAAATGAGAACCCCCATCACTGATGATAGCACGTGGAGTGTCAAACCTCGTGAAGATACTCTTTTTCAAGAACGCCACCACTACGAGCTTCATTATTGGGCAAAGCGACGGCCTCTACCCATTTCAACACATAATCAACCGCTACCAAGATATAGGTGTTGCCACAAGAACTCACGAATGGCCGCATAAAGTCGATCCCCCAAACATCAAAAATGTCAACTTCCAGAATCGTGTTAAGGGGCATCTCATCTTTCTTCGAAATCCCTCCGGCACGTTGGCATTCATCACATCTTTTTACAAAGTCACCGGCATCCTTGAACAAAGAGGGTCAATAGAACCCACAACTCAATACTTTAGACGCCGTCCTCGCCCCGCCATGATGGCCACCATAGGGCGAAGAGTGACAAGCTTCCACAATACTTAACTGCTCTTCTTCGGGAACACACCGGCGAATTACACCATCGGTGCAAATTTTGAAAAGGTATGGCTCATCCCAATAATAGTCCAAACAATCCCACTTGAGCTTCTTCCTTTAGTTAGAAGAGAGCTTGCACGGGACCACAGAGGTAACAAGGAAATTGGCAATGTCGGCAAACCATGGCATGTCTTGCATTGAGACCGAGAGGAGTTGTTCATCCGAAAAAGAATCATTTATCTCAAGGTCGTCCGAAGGCCTCCCTTCCTCCTCCAATCGAGACAAGTGGTCCGCCACTTAGTTTTCATTTCCCTTTCTATCAACAATCTCCAAATCAAATTCTTGTAGAAGAAGCACCCATCTCATCAACCTTGCTTTTGAATCCTTCTTGGTCATCAAGTACCTAAGGGCGGCGTGATCGGTATGGATAATCACTTTGGCCGCCATAAGGTACGGGCAAAACTTCTCCATGGCAAACACAATGGCAAGCAATTCCTTCTCGGTGACCGTGTAGTTCCTTTGAGCTTCGTTCATTGTCTTGCTCGCATAGTACACCGGATGGAACATCTTGTTGATTCTTTGGCCCAAGACTAACCCCACCGCAACATCACTAGTGTCGCACATGAGCTCAAAGGGCAAGCTCCAATTTGTTGCGGTAATGATGGGGTAGTCGTCAACTTTTTCTTTAGAAGCTCGAAAGTCTCCATACATCTCTCATCGAACACATATTTGGCATCTTTCTCTAGCTTACACCACGGATTAACTACCTTAGAAAAGTCTTTGATGAATCTTCGGTAGAAACCCGCGTGTCCAAGAAAACTCCTCACCCCTTTGACAGAAGTAGGGGGAGGGAGCCTTGAGATCACCTCAATTTTTGCCTTATCAACCTCAATCCCTCTTTTCGAAATCTTGTGACCCAACACAATTCCTTCTTCTACCATGAAATGGCATTTCTCCCAATTGAGAACCAAATTTGTGTCTTCACATCGGGCCAACACACGATCAAAATTTTGCAAACATTCACCAAACGAATCCCCAACCACACTAAAGTCATCCATGAAGACCTCCAATATGTCCTCCACCATGTCAGTGAAGATTGCCATCATACATCGTTGGAAAGTCGTCGGAGCATTACATAATCCAAATGGCATTCGAGAGAAGGCGAATGTGCCATAAGGACATGTGAAGGTTGTCTTTTCTTGGTCTTCCGGGGCAATAAGAATTTGGTTATAACTTGAATACCCATCCAGAAAATAATAGAAAGCCCGGCCCGCAAGACGGCCAAGCATTTGATCCAAGAATAGCAATGGGAAATGGTCCTTTCTTGTCACCTTGTTCAGCTTTCGGTAGTCCATACATACTCTCCAACCCGTCACAGTACGAGTCAGAATCAGCTCATTATTATCATTGGTCACCACCATCATTCCTCCCTTCTTTGGCATACATTGTACTGGAGAGGTCCACAAACTGTCAGAAATTGGGTACACCACACAGTCATCAAGCCACTTGATAACTTCCTTCTTGATCACTTCTTGCATGGCCTCATTGAGTCTCCTTTGATGTTCATGAGATGGCCTAGCATCATCCTCCAAGATGATTTTGTGCATGCAAAATGCGGAGCTAATACCCCGAATATCGGCCAAAGTCCATCCAATCGCCCGCTTGCGCTTTTGAAGAACTGCCAAAGTGGCATCAACCTGCACCTTAGTCAATCAAGAAGAAAGAATGACAGGAAAAGTGAAATTGGGACCGAGAAATTCATACCTGAGGTGAGGAGGAAGTGGTTTCAACTCCAACACCGGTGGCTCCTCAAAGGACGGCTTGGTGGGTGGAGTTTTGCGGTTTTCAAGATCAAGAGATAGCTTCCTTGGCTCATAAGAATACGAGCCCATACCTTGTAATGCATTCAGACACTCCACCCTTTCAGGAATATCATCAACATCCATATTTAAGATCACGGCCTCGAGTGGGTCCTCAATATTTGCCATTGCGCTTGTGTTATCCACTATCACTGTCGTGACAATGTCAACAAACGAGCACACCTCGGTGCTATTTGGTTGCCGCATAGATTTGCATACATGGAATACCACTTTTTCATCACCCACCCGGAAGGTCAATTCTCCCACTTCAACATCGACCAAGGCCTTCCCCGTATCCAAGAAAGGCCTTCCCAGAATAATAGGCACCTCAAAATCCACTTCACAATCCAAGATCACGAAGTCGGCCGGCAAAATAAACTTATCGACTCGAACGAGAACATCATCAATAATCCCCAAAGGCCGCTTCATAGATCGGTCCGCCATCTGGAGCCACATGGAAGTAGGACGAGGTTGTCCGATCCCCAAGGTCTTGAAGACCAAATATGGAATTAGATTGATACTTTCCCCCAAATCACATAGGGCTTTTGCGAAATCGGCACTTCCGATGGTACATGGTATTGTGAATGCACCGGGATCCTCTACCTTTGGCGCCATAGAATGGACAATTGAACTCACTTGGTGCGTCATTTTGATGGTCTCACACTAAATAGACCGCTTTTTAGTAACCAAGTCCTTCATGAACTTTGTATATCCCGGTATTTGTTCAAGTGCCTCCACCAAAGGCACATTAACGGTCAAGCTCTTCTTCATCAATAAACTTTTTAAACTAGTTGTCCCCTTTCTTCTTGGCCAACCGTTGAGGATATGGCGGAGGAGGCCTAGGCAAGGGTGCCTTGGCTTTTGGCACCACAGGTTCGGGCATGTCAATGACGTGTTCCCTAGACGGGTTCACGGCCTCTTGGGTCTCCTCCTCACCCTCATCAATATCTATTCTCACTTCATTCCTCACACTTGGTTCAACAATATCTTCAACCACTAATGGAACATCATCTTCCCTCAACTCCTCCTCATCGACCATAACTTAATTTCCTTGCACACCGCCACCTCTTCCGCTACGCGTTGTCACTGCCATAACATGGTTATTGTGCCCACCCTTAGGGTTCACCACCGTATCACTTGTTAGTTTACCCTTTGGGCGAGTGTTGAGAGATTGTGATATTTGTCCAAGTTGCACTTCTAAGTTACGGATAGAAGTCTTATGGGAGGCTAATTAGGCATCCGAGTCTTGATTCTTCTTCATCATCTGCTCGAACATGTTCTCAATTCTACCCATGTCTTGACCCGAAGAACTCGGCCCTTGAGATTGGAACGGGGGCGGGTTGTTCGGTTGTTGGTACATCGGGGGCCTTTGAAAGCCTTGCCCCCGATTGTTGTTCCACCCGCCATTATTGTTGTTGTTCCAGTTATTGTTGTTTCCATTCCAGTTGCCCTGATTGCCTTGGTTACCCCAATTGTTTCCTTGATTGTTATTCTAATTCCCACTATTTTGTTGATTTCCCCAATTGCCTTGGGTCACCATTGTTGATTTCCTCTATTTCCTTGGTAGTTATTTACATATTGGACTTCCTCACTTTGGTCCTCATAACAATCATTCGAATAACTACCATTACCATCATCAAAGTTGTCAAAATTTTCTTGAGGTTGTTGTTGCCCTCTTTGCCTTCTTTTCATCATATTCACCCCCTCCATGGAATTTACTTGTTGCGGATTTTGAACCTGTTGAAGATGTGCCTTGGCCAATTAGTTCATTGTGGTTGTGAGTTCGGCTATGGTTTGTCCGTGATCATGTAGCTCCTTGTGCAAATGTATCACATTGGGATCTACTTGAGGAACATTAGCATGACTTTGCCATGCCGAAGAAGTATTGGCCATCTCGTCAAGAACGTCATAAGCTTCGTTGTATGGAAGCTTCATAAAGTTGCCACCGGCCAGCTGGTTGACAATGCACTGATTTGCTGTGTTTATACCCCGATAGAATGTCTGTTGGATCATAACATCATTCATATCATTGTTGGGGCACTCTTTGACCATCGTCCGAAACCTCTTCCATATCTCATGTAAAGGCTCTGTCGGCTCTTGCTTGAAAGCTAGTATCTCATCTCTAAGAGCCGCCATATGACTAGGCGAAAAGAATTTGGCAATGAACTTATCTGCCAACTCATCCCAAGTGGTTATGGAATGATTTGGTAGTCTCTCCAACCAATCCAATGCTTTCCCCCAAAGTGAGAAGGGGAAAAACCTTAACCTCAGTGCATCTTCAAAAACATTCATCTGCTTGCTCCCCCAACAAGTATCCACAAACCCTTTCAAATGCTTGTATGTGTTTTGGTCCGCGGCGCCTGTGAAGTACCCTCGTTGTTCGAGCAAAGTGAGCATGACATTGGTAATTTCGAAGTTCCCCGCCCGGATTCAGGGAGGAATTATTGTACTGGCATAAACCTGATTGGGTAGAACCCTCAGTGCTACTCTTGGTGGAGGTGGAGGAGGGTCTAGGATGTTTTCATTAGCATTAACCGGAGCATTAGCATTTCTACCCCGTCTTTGTGCTTGGGGCAAAACCTCCTATTGTTCTAAGTCTTCCACCTCCTCCACTCCAACATTGCCAAGAGCATCTTGTCCGTTTAAGGCCATTGGTACCTGAGTGAATTGAACAAATAAAGTAAGTAAAAAGAAGGAAAAAGAAGCAAAAACACAAAACTAACCAACAAATAGTCAAACACCGTAAAGCTCCCCGGCAACGGCGCCAAAAAGTAATCGGTGCAAACTCAATCCTAAGAAAGAGTGGGCGCGAATACTTTTACCTAATAGTGGTATCGGGGTCAATTTTCCACAGAGAGCTTCAATTTGGAGTCGAGTATTTGTTAAGCCTAGAAGTACGTTTTAGCTCCTAATTGATCTTCTAACATTTTTGGTTTTCTTCTGTTTAACAACTATAATTTATCAACTACAATTGTAAAACTAAGTTATGCTAAGGTAATGATTCTAGTTGTATGCAAGATAGAGAAAGGCACTAGGGTCGTGGCACTCACCTAGGTGGTCAATGAACGGGTAGATATTTCTAATACAAGAACGATAATTATGGGGAATATGGATAACCGTTGCACTTTAGCACTCACTCTCACACCTCTCGGTAGAGTGAGTGATTTTTCCCAATTGACTCTCTCGAGACCAACTGGGTAGGCTAATTTGCCCAAGCAACTTCGGGTTCAAGTGGGGTAATTACTCTCTCGAAGTTTAACCCGTTACTTGGGACTACCATTCTCATGGGTCCATCTCAAATCCTTGTTGGGTCAATTGTGGGGTCATAGACTCTCTTTCTCAAGAAGAGTCAAGACCCACTAAGCTAGACTTAGTGTTTGCAACTACCAAATCTTAGTGAAAACATACAATTAACCCAAATACCAAACACCCAATATCATTCATGCATTAATCAATCACACCCATTAATTACCCACACTAGGGTTGAGCCACAACCCTAGCTAATGGGTCTAGATAGACATGGAAGAAACAGAAATAGAAGAAATACTAGATGAAATTCACATAATCATTAACTACCATGTTAATCTACTCAAATCCACGTTAATACAAGAAGAAATTGCCCAAAATAGGCTAATACTATGAAGTCTCAAACTCACCAGCAATCTGATACTCCCCACTTAACCTAAAAAGTAAAATTTCTATTTATACTACACAGGAAAAACCGGACAAAAATACCCCTGAGGGTCTGGCGCGGACCGCACACTAATGTTGCGCGGCCGCGGAGGGCACTTGGTCTTCAAATCTTGCTTCTAGAACTGGGGGATGCAGACCGCATAAGTATGTCACGCGGCCGCGTTGGCTGAGGCACGTGGACCGCGTGAACTGGGGTGCGGCCGCATAGCAATACTAAACAAAAACCTCACTCTCTGATCTTTAACCACGCAGACCGCACTGCTTTGGTGTGCGGCCGCGTGGGCACTTGTGCCTTGAATTCCTGGTCTCTGAACCTTCATTGGTGCGGACCTCATAGAAAGGAACGCGGACCGTAGCTTGACATCAAATTTGCATATTCTCTGAACTATCCTACGTGGCCGCGTGGCAAAGCCGTGCGGACTACGCAGGTTGGCCTTGAAATAATCCAACCTCTAAACTCTCATGCGCGGCCGCGTGGAAAAGCAGTGCGGACCGCGCATGTCATCTTGATCTCCATTTCAGTTGTCTTTTGGCACTTGGCAGATTTCACTCCTTTTTGAGCCGATCTTTGATATTTGTCATCTTGTTGCTCAAACCTGCAATCAAGCGCAACTTGTAAGCATTTTGGGACTAATTTATGGCAATTAATGCACAGAGCTCAGGTAATAATGAGTGTAAAACATGTACAAATCACAGTTATCAATGCTCCCCCTCCCTTTTGACTGATTAATTTTCTGTATTTCTATTCTGTTGCATATATAAATATTGAACTGCATAGATTTGATTGGTAGTCCAGTCCTAGCCTCGTCACTATCTCATCAGGGTTAGGCCAGGCACTTACCAGCACATGGGGTCGGTTGTGCTGATGCTACACTTTGTGCGTCTTTTTGCACAGATCCAGGTATTGGAGCAGCATTTGAGTTGCAGTAGCAGTCTGGGAGCGAGCCTTCTGTCTAGAGACACCGAGGTAGCCTTGCAGATGTCCGCAGGCCCGGAGTCTCATCTATCCCTTTCTTCAGTTGTTATCTCTTGATAGACAGTCTATATTTTCTTTCAAAACTTTGTATTTAGAAAGATCTTAGTAGTTCGTGAGTTTGTGACTCCAGTTCTTGGGTAGAGGTTCTTGTTGGAGGTTTCTATATTTTATTCAGTTATTTAAAATTTACGACTTTCGCTTATAATTTTCTTCCTATTGTTTTACTTAAATGCTGTAATTATTAAAAAGGGATTATGTGTACAATGGAAAGTAATTAAGTTGATTGCCTAGCTCCTAATAGTAGGCGCTATCACGATCCCCGAGGGTGGGAAATCCGGGTCGTGACATGCCAGTACAATCGAATCAGGTGGTTGAGGGTGAATTCCAACCCTCAACCTTTCTAGAAAAATAGCGCAGCATGATCACAATGTGCCAAAAAAAGGGGTGAATCTGGCCGAGGGTGATTTCCTACGTTTTGCAGAAGTCAATCACCACCGGATCAAGTGGACCCATTGTGAAGGGGTAAATGTAAACACTTAAAAACCCCTCAACGTGGGTAGTAATGCTTTCCTTGGGGCTCGATATCTGAATCACGACGTCATCTCCCCAGCCACAGTCCTTCTCCACGTCCTTAAGGTGCTTCTTCGATATCAAGCTAAGATATCAAGATGCATGCTCGCATCGGCCTGGTACGTCAGGGGAATTTTCAATACTAAAGTCCTTCTTAATTATACAAGGACTGGGGGTGATTTCCTCAAGAGTTGGCGGCGCCACTGGTTTGGCCTTTCGGGAGGCAGAAGAAGACGATGATTTATCCTTTTTGGGGACCGTTTTGGAAGTTTTAGCTATGATTTTAAGATAAAGAATGCGGGTTGTACAGGAATGTGGTATTTCTTACAAGAGCTTGGCATTTTCCAGCGCTTAAAAAGGCGGTGGAAACAGGTAATTAGAGAAAGAATATGAAGAAGAGAAAGATGTAAAGAAAGAGTAAAGTTCTTTACTCGAATGAATCGCCTCATATTTATAGAAGGGCAATAACGTTTCGGCGGCGCTAGTGGCCGACCAATACTGGCGTGTATTCAATGTTTTGGGGAAGTGGACTGACGGGATGTTTCGATTATTTCGAACGCCTGCATCACAGAAATGACGTCATCACTAAAAACTTCGGGAAAATGAGGATCAAATCATTTCTTATCATCTTACTCTAAGAAACGCGGGGACTATCTGTATATGATCAAAATCATATGCAACCGATTTATAGGCTCGAGGGCCCGTCCTAAGTCCGAGTCCGGGAAAGATCAAGCTCAAGCTCGAGGGACCAGATCCGTGTTCGAAGGCGGAGCACGATGCATACCGAGGTCGAGTGTGCTCGACCCCAAAATAGAACCGTTATGGATTTGTACCAGAACGAGTTAAATTCCTGCCATGTCCCCAAATTCATGGCGCAAATCCCGGAATATGATTATACGATTCCCTACTATGCGGTTAGAAAGCTGTATCAAGAATATTCCTTACTGTCAATAGAAATATTTCTTATTTAGGGTTCCCCTATTATATAAAGGGGATCTCAATCATTTGTAATATAATCTTATCATTAAGCAAAGAATATACTCTCTACTTTTTGCCTACTGTTCATCAAAATTGTCCTTTAGATTTATTCTTCTTACTTTGCTTTTCCTACTTAATTGTTCTTACAGCCCTAAGCCACCTCGAGGTCACTGCTACTAAGTAACATTAGTTTGATTCTTTTTTGTTCAGTGCTTACCCAAAGGAAATTTTGTTGGTAACGGTTCATTCTAGAGATGATTGTGGAAGGAATTTTAATATATTGCATGACATGATTAGGTATTGTATTTAGTGTAGAGTTTATTAGCGTAGTGCGACCTGCCATTGATAGAAATGGGGATTTCCAGCCTGCTAATCTAGTTTTGAAGTTGTCAATTATGTACTGGAAATCATTTTGATTGGGCCGTTTTACAAATAATGGAAATCTCAGGTATTTCCCAAAAGTGGTACCTTCCCTCATATTAAAAGACGAAATAACAAATTGTTTGTCTGATAAGGAAGTATTTTTGGAAAAGAAAATTTTTAATTTTTGAAAGTTAATGCTTTGGCCCGATATTTGGTTGAAAATGGTCAATGTATCAATGATGGTGTGTACCGCGGAAGTTGTTAAATGAGATGTCAATGTGATATCATCGACAAAAAATAGGTGGGAGATGGGAGGTCCATTTTTGGAAAGTTTAATGGCTTTCCACTATTAGTAGTCGACTAATTGATGAATTTCTCGTGAGAGCCGTTCCAAAAATAATATGAATAAGTAAGGGGATAACAGATCTCCTTGTCTAATACCTCGAGTAGGTTGAAAAAAAAGGTGAGGGGTGTCCGTTTATCAGGATAGAGATGGAAGATGTGGTTACACAAGACATGATGAGAGAAATAATTTTTGGCGGAAAATTAAAGAAGTGTAATGTTTCTTTGATAAAGCCCCATTCCATTTGATCAAAAGCCTTTTCTAGATCTAGCTTAAGCAAAAACTGTGCAACTCTACCCTTTTTTTGCTTAAAGTTGTGTAATATTTCCTGAACTATTATAGCATTATCAGCAGCTCATTTGCCTTTGCGGAAGGCTGATTGTTCAGGACTAATTAAATTATTCAGTAATGGTTTAAGACGTTGTGCAATTAATTTGTTAATAATTTTGTAGATAGTGTAGCATAGCCCTATCGAGCGATATTGGGTAATTGTAGATGGATGTTTGATTCTAGGAATTAGACAAAGGTAAGTTGTATTCACCTATGAAGGTAATTCCCTAGTTTGGAAGACGTCGTTACAAAAGGATATGACAGAAGTTGATATTTGTGGTCAGTAAGTCTGGTAAAAATAGGGGTGTACCCCATCTGGCCCTGGTGCTTTAAGAGGCTTGAAAGAGTGGATTGTTTGGTAAATTTTTTTTATAGATAAGGGGCGTGATAAGAATAGTTGATCCATGGGTGTAAGAGAGTGTGTGTCATGGTTTATGTTGCTAAAGGAGGAGGATGTATGAGTAGTAGTAAAAAGAGAAGCATAGTAATTAAAGATTATGGAATCAACTTGTGTCTACTCCGTAACCCAATTACCTCCTTGGTCCTTAAGAGCAGTGATTCTGTTTCGTTGCCTACGTTGTAGGGTAGTCATATGAAAGATTTTTGTATTGGAGTCCCCTTCTTGTAACCAGTTTATCCTTGATTTTAATTTCCATAAATCTTCCTCGAGTCTTAATAAATGGTTAAACTCATTTATTAGGTCTTGTTCAAGCAATTGGAGGAAATGGTTGGTAGTGTACCTAGGGGAGGATTGTATACCGCTTAGTCATGCTAGTATTAATTTTTTCTTCTTAAAAATGTTACCAAAAGTATTTTTATTCCATTGTTGAACGTCTTTCGTAAAAAGTTTTATGGCAGGAAGTAGTTTTTGGTTGGGAGTCCAATTTTTAGTAATAATACCAAGGAATGAGGGATGAGAGGTCCAAATTGTTTCAAAACGAAATATATTTTTACGACGAAAAGTAGTTTTTAGATTAAGAAGGAGTGGGCAATGGTCGGAATGAGTCCGAGGGAGATGTTGAACATTGGCTTCTGGAAATAGATTGAGCCACTCATAGTTGTTAACAAATCTATCCAGCCTTTCCAGGATTCTATTCGCTAAATTACGCTTATTAGTCCACGTATATCGACTACTTTAAAACCTAGGTCCATTAATTGGCAATAATCTAGACAATGAAGAAATTGATCACATCTAGAGTTACTAATAGAATTTCCACCATATTTTTCAATGGCTCATGTAACTTCATTAAAATCCCCCTACTAACCACGACATATTTGTAATATCATGAATGTGTTTTAATTGTTCCCATAAACACTGTCTAGCATGTCTATCATTTTTGGCATAGATAACAGATAATAACCAACGATGGAGTGAATGGCTTCCGAGTTAACCTCTATTTGGTCGAGGTGGAGGAGGTCACCATGCCAAAGTAGTGCAATCCCTCCAGACTGACCTTGAGAAGAGGCCTCTGCCAGGTGACTGAAACCAAATTCGTCCTTCAAATGAACATGACTTTGAACATGTGTCTCCAGTAGGACTACTAGTGTTGGTTGATGATAATTGAGAAGTGACCGAAAATTTCTCTTAAAGTCTGCAGACTGAGCTCCACGACAGTTCCAAATGATGAATTGCATTTGACTACTGTGAGGGGGTGTCTGGGGTGGAGTCTGCTGGGGATCCATGGTAGTCGCAGCTGAATTGCTCAACGAGGGTATTAGGACTACCCCATATTTTCCCACCTCGGGGTTGTTTGTGGGACGTATGTTGACGGAGCAACTTAGAAGTTCCTTGGGACACATTATGATCATTTTTCTTGCAGAGTGTTCTTTTAGGCCGTAGCGTTTGTTGTTGTTGAGGAAGCATAGAATAGGACGAGTTTCCCTGTTCTCTATCATGTCTGCCCTCACTTCTAGTTGAGCGATGCCTTCGATCCCGTTGAGAGGGTCTTGCTGTGGTGGGGCTGGGGTTGGTTGATATGGCATTGCCTGTGCATGCAGTGGTGATGGAATGTAAAGTGTTTCCCTGGGTTGGATCCATGGCACTAGGGAATGGGATGACAGTTGTGGTGGGTAAAAAGGGAAGTCCATCGAGGTAGTTTGATGATGGTACATCGAAGGCAGTGGGGTGTGTATTTGTATGTGTTGCATGGAGGAGGGGGGTGCATGGCCCAAAAGTATTGGTTGTAAAGGTCGACTCCCATCTGCATTCCCTCCGTGATGATCGAAGCAATGTCTGCTGGGTTTTGAATCACAAGAATCACCTCTTGTCTCTCCACTTCCATCATAAAGGTCAAGGCATGGTCTTGGAGACTCATCTCGAGCCATGATTGTGGATACGGTTGCATGAGGGGTATTGGGTGATGTAGAGTGGTGGGTTGTGTGTTGAAGGGTTGTTCCCATAGTGGTTGTGTGGTGGATTCATCATGAGAGGGTGTTGGAGGATTGGAGTGGTGGAGTATGCTCGTGTTCTCCGGTGTTGGTGATTTAACCCCAGAGAGTTCATTAGGATTGGTATTTGTGGTAGTATTAGTTGAGTCTTTACGTGTGGAATTGGTCGTAGGAGCTATAAAGTGTATTAATGAGGGTAATGAGGGTAATTCAGAGGAGGGTAATTTGGGAGTGGGCAAGTTCGGCGGTTGATGTGAAAAGGGAAATGATGACTGTGGGTTGAGTGTGGGAGAAATATCTTGAGGTGTGTGAGAGGTGGTTTGGGCTGGGGAAGGGGAATGTAATAAGTGGGTTGGGCTTAGGGTGGCAGAAATATTAGGGCCAGTAGTGGAGTGGTCTGTGTAATTTGAGGGTATTGTGTGAGGAAGTTGGCCTCGTGGAGAGGGTGAGCCGTCATCCGTGTGGGATGTGGTTGCCACGTGGTTATTTAGAGCAAGTAAAATATCAGACGTGTTACAAAGGAGTTGTGATTGGTGGCTAGTGGAGACAGGCAGGGTAGGCGGAATTGTTTGGGCTGGGTTGGGATTATGGGTAATGGGAGATATAGTAGCTGGGTTGGGCTCGAGTGTAGGGAGAACTGGGTCGATGTTTTGAGGTATATGGTCCATTGGAGGAGTTTGTGGGGATTCCTCAGTAGTAGCATTGAGAAGATCAAGCATGCCAGGTGAGAAAAAGTTACCAATGGTTTGTGTGTTATTGAGGTGGTTAGGGGAAGTAGGGGATGGGAGTGAATCGTTAGAAGACATACCTGCTAGTGTCGTGCTTCTTTGTTGAGTTGGCTCTTTTATTTTGCCTTGGCGAGCTAGAGTAGTATTGTAGAATGGAGAAATAGCTTTGGACATATAATTCCTCTTGCTTCGATCTAGGCTAGAGTTTTTTTCGACAGGCAGGAAAAGTCACAGTTTGCCATTCATATGGGTGAGGAGCTTTTGAAGTAGAAGGTAGGTCACTATGGTATGAGGTGGGTGTGGGGTTTGAATTATCCTAGTGAAGAAGCTGTGCAGACAGAGGTGTGTATGAGTACGTGCATAGAAGCTTGGTATGTCCAATTCTGCCACAAATAGTACATAACAGGGATAGCCCTTCATAAAGTATTTGTTGCCGGTGAGTTCCTATATACACATGAGATTTTACGGGTTGTTCAAGTGGTACCTCAATGCAGATACGTGCATATCGCCCTCGTGTGTTTTCTGAGGTGCATGTATCTATTTTAAGTAGGGTGACGATCTTAGAACCAACTCGTTGTAGTATATCAAAGTCGTAGAATTCTGTGGGTAACTCAGGTATCCTAATCCAAACAGCAGAGTAAGTAAGTTGTGCATTGGATGCTACGAATTTGGGTTCCCATTTACGAACTGATAGGAAATGATTAAAAATGAACAAGGGACCCCCATTTAAGGCCATATGTAGGGGTGAGCATTCGGTCGGTTCGGTTCGGTTATTCGATTTTCGGTTGTGTAAAAGTAGTAACCGAAACTGAACTGAAATAAGTTTGGTTCAGTTCGGTTTTTCTATTTTCGGTTCGGTTTTCGTTTGAACATTATCATATTGGACTCCTTCTATGTAATAATACGATCGGTGAATTTGTTGATTTTTTCCAAAACTTCGAAATTGTTGGAAATATTGTGTTTATAGAAGAAAAAAAGACTAAACTTTGACACTATTATGGATAATAAAATTCAAACATAGAGTAAATTACAACTCTTTGTGAAATTTTCCCGATATCTATCACATATATTATGGAAGTTTTAATAGTCCGAAAGTCTTTAAGATTGAAAAGTTGATGGACTTACTTAATTGGCTTGAATCTTTGATAGATTGAACCTAATAGTATTAATTTATTACCTATGGGCTTAGCCTATATATAACTTAAAGAACATATATGCTAATAATTCGGTTTTTCGGTTAACCGAACTAAAAAACATAAAAACCGAATACCAAAATTTTAAACATTTAAATCGAAACCGACCGAACAAACCGAATAACCAAAACCGAAATTAAATTTTTTTTGATTTGGTCGGTTTATTCGATTCCGACCGAAATATGCCCACCCCTAGCCATATGCATGTTTTCTTCTTGTTGAAATTTCATAAGGAAAAAATCACATCCAAAGTCTATAGGTGATATGGCTTCCGTAGGTTGCCATAAGGTTAGGAGCTTGTTTTTCAATAGCTGGTGTCCAATTTTACGACCAAATAGCTTAACTATTACTGAATATTTCCAGGGTGAGTAAAGCCTAGATTTATCAAGGGAGGTGAGGGGTATGAAACAATCATATTGGAGATCGTTTTATGTTTCATCTGATAGGTCCAACTATATGGTGGTGTTTATAGCTGCATTTGTGTTATGTTGGGGCAGGGATTTTTGGTGGAGCAATGTCTCTTTAAAAGAAGTTTTTTCAGTAGGGTGGTGAGATGGTGGGGAGTCAATGTGCATAGAACTAAGGTCTGGGGGTTCTGGCGGATATGTGACGGGGGAAGAGGAGTTTAGTTCCATGGCGAAGTTGAAAAGAGGAGCCTTGTTAGGAAACCTAGCTTGGAGATTATTCTAAAATCATAATTCTCTATGGGCTTCCACTCTCCTTCATATTTACCTCAATAAGACATCTGGAACCCAGGGTTCACCCATATGGAAAAATATTCTCGAAGGTTGGAATTTTTGTCAAATCGGTCTTCTTTGGCAGATAGCACGGGGCACCCAGAGGCGGAGCTAGAATTTTAAGGTTACGAGTTTTAATTTCATCATCGAACCCTAGCTCGTTTTAGTTACTGGGTTCGCAATTAAATATTTTTATATATTTAATAATTTTTTCAATACAAATATATTGTTTAAACAAAAGTTACTGGGTTCGACCGAACCCGTAGCTACCACACTACCTCCGCCCCTGGGGGCACCCATATAAATATGTGGCATGCACCTTGGATAGGCCCCAATATTATCCTCCGAAAACTAATCCATGGCCCCTTACAAATAACAGAATCTCAAACCACTCTGAGCCATTATATCCATGATAACTCAATTGACATAACCTCCTTAACCTTCTCTCTACCTGAACCTATTACTTCTCTAATATCGAAGGTCTACATTCCTACGTTAACAACACCTCAGGCCAATGATTCACTCATCTGGGGTCTTACTCTCAATGGCCACTTTACAGTCAAATCCCTATATACTGCCCTCCAAAGACCAACTCCAGCATACCCTCATTACTGGTTGTGGCAGCAACCCTTACCCCCTAAAATCATTCACTTTCTTTGGTTAGTATCACATCAACGTTTGCAAACTGCCTCTTATCTGTATCATATAAAGGTTGTCTTATCTGATATTTGTCTCCTATGCAACCAACAAGTTGAAAATCTCACACACCTGCTATTCCATTGCCCATGCTCCAATAACATCTGGGCACACCTAAGATTGACCCCCTATATTCAAAACAGCACTAATCAGTCCTTCACACCTATTCAGATAATCCACTACTTAATCCAACAAGCAACCAACCTCCTTTATAATTTACCACCAGCCATCCTTATTCCCTATATAGTGTGGTACATTTGGAAACTAAGAAACCACTTTATTTTTAATCGTCACTCTAATAAACCACCACCCTCAACACAACAAATCCTCTCCCAAGCAGCCGAATATCATTATCGTATCCATCAAAACGGGAACGGGCATAAAAAACCCAAGCGGGTGCGCCCATGTATATTAAATGGCACCCTCCAGTGGCCGGTAAATAAAGCTTAACACAGACGGTGCAACAAAAACAAATCCTACTACCAATGGTTATGGAAGCATATTCAGAAACTCAGCAGGTATTTGTTTACAACTCGCGCAACAACATCACTTCACACAGCTGGAAATAAATGTGGATTCCACAGAGGTAATAACAATGCTTTCTAATAATAATCTCCGTTACTCATCCTCTATACTTGAATGCAGGTACTTGCTCCAACAGCTGGGTAATACGCCTATCACTCACACATACAGGGAGCAAAATTATGCAGCCCACTATCTTGCTCAACATGGCTCGCTGGATCAAACTCAGGCAAATGTACTAGTTTTCACTCACCCGCCAGACTTTTTGTTAGAACAACTTCTGGCTGATCAAATAGGGACAGTTTACAAACGTTTTGTATAACCTTGTAATTCTCCAACTGTCCTGCCAAATGTTCCACACCAGCAACAACATTTGGATATCTCTTTTTGTAATAGTCTGCAAATAGCTCCTTGTACTGCTACTACTTAATTAATAGAAGTTCTTTTAATGATTAAAGAAAAAAACATTAGTTTGATTCAATTTTATCTTTCATTTCTACTTTATATTTCTTGATGATTAATTGGTATTGAACTAAATCACATTTCTACTTCATATTTCTTGATTATTAATTGGTATTGAACTAAATCACATATTATTAAAAACACTAATCAAATTTAATTGTTACTCGTATTTTCGAGGTAAACAAATACATTAATTAATTAAGATTTTTCTACTTTCAGAAATAAATTAAACTTATTATTTTTATAAAAGTTTAAAATAAGACCGTCCGCGTAATTTGAATAGACCTCGCCTTTTTCAACTTAGAGCGCACAATGTTCCTTTGCGCCACCAATCAGTTTCCAAGTTTCTTTTATTATCGCCGACAGGTTTTCTACTACATATTTCAACACTACACCCACATCTTCCTTTCTGTTTTAATTTCTTTTTTTTTGATAATTAAGCAAGAATATAAACGCAAGCTTCGCTTTAGATACTATTTACCAGAGATGTTTGATAATTGTTGTATGTTTTTACCTTACAACCCTCAAAATGATACTCCCTCCATCTCATATATATTATGATTCTCTTATAAAAGCTCCTTAAAAAAATTAATTAAATGGGATTTTGATTATATTATCCTTATTCATGTCTTAATATTTAAATTTTCTTCATTGGTATTTGAATAAAATTATCCATAATAGAGATGTTAACTTGTAGTCTTAAAGGTTAATTATACTAGGGGTAAAAAAGATTTTTTTTATTGAACTTCTAAAATGACAAATAATTTGAGACAATTATTTTTAATAACCACGACTGATAATATGAGGAGGGAATAACATTTCAAAGAATCTTGGGAAATAATTATGAAAATGAGAAATTAATGATAAGGGTAAAACAAGAAAAAAATTATCTTTTTCTTGATTTATTAAAATAAATAAGTAAAAGTAAAAATATATTTTTATTATAGTGAACGAGTAAAGGTGAAATGGAGAGTATAAATAAATAAATAAATAAATAGAATGGAGGACATAAGTTGGGACATCCAATTAATTGATTCGTGTTAAGATCAAACATTAATTATAGGGAATGGTCTTTATATATTCTAATTATTCAGACACCGGTAACCGGTTGGCCACTAGCAATTTAGTAATAATTCGAAAAAAACGAGTAACGCTGTTGGTTTTCTTTTAATAAATAAAAAAATGAAGCATCAGTACTAGGCTGATTAATATACACAGACAACTAAATATTTTAGAGCTGGGCTTTAACAGCCACTTAGAAATAGAAAATTTGCAGAATAAATATACATTCAGACACCTAAAATATTTTATAGTAGAGCTTTAATAGCCACTTAAAAACAAAAAATCTGCAGAGTAAATATACATTCAGACAACTAATTAAAATATTTCATCCACCATAATTCAAGAGTTAAACAAGTAGAACAAGGACTGACACATTAATAATTTAGCAAATAGAGTCCAATATGAAGAAATAGATAATTAATTGGTATTGAACTAAATCGCATTTCTACTTCATATTTCTTGATTATTAATTGATATTGAACTAAATTACATATTATTAAAAACATTAATTAAATTTAATTATTACTCGTATTTTCGAGGTAAACAAATACATTAATTAATTAAGATTTTTCTACTTTTAGAAATAAATTAAACTTATTATTTTTATAAAAGTTTAAAATAAGACCGTCCGCGTAATTTGAATAGACCTCGTCTTTTTCAACTAAACCAACCAATGGGAATGCAACTGCACATAAAGCAAAGACTTTGAGTCTTCCCCTTCATTTCTATGCCCTGCAATGCGTCTGATTATGTCTTGAGAGCAATTATAATTCTTGAATTGTGCCTTTATTCAGCTGAGAAAAAGAAAGGAAGATGGCGGATGTAGTGTTGAAATTTGTAGTAGAAAACCTGCTGGCGATAATAAAAGAAACTTGGAAACTGATTGGCGGCGCAAAGGAAGATTGTGCACAACTGCTGGAAGAAGTTGATAGCTTAAAGGCATTCCTAGAGGATGCTGCACACTATCGTCAAAGCAACAGCAAACAATGGAAACATTTCGTCAACAAAGTCCAAGTTATTGTATATAAAGCTGAGGATCTCATTGATAAGCTCCATATTCAAGCAAAACAGCACCAAGAGAAATACAGAGTTTTGACGAACTATGCCAAAACCGTCAAGGAATGTGTAATAAACATCAAAGCTGTATTAGACAAGGTGAAGAAAATTCGGGAAGAAAATCAACATGCTTTTCAGGCAAAGCCAATGCTCCATTTTCAGCAGGAAATTGTTGCCCATGGGTCACAGGTATGCCCGGAACAACCTAGATTTGTGAATATAATTTCTTTTGCAATTATCTATCATTTTCGTATTTACCTTATTCTAGGAAATAAATATTACACCCTCCGTTTTAATTTAGATAATTAATTTTACTTGTCACAAAGTTTAAGAAAAGAGAAAATATTTTTGGAATATGTGGTCCTGGGGCAAAAACTTTGTAGGACTATAATATTTCTCACTAATGATAAAGTGAGCAATTAAAATAAAAAATTATTATGAAAAGAATTCATCTTAATAGGCATCGAGTGTAATTGTTTTTCTTCCATGGTTGTGACTATTATTTTGGTTATATTTGAGGAGTCGTCATCATTTTGAATGAAAAAAATGTAAAAAATCCGGAATCCTTTGCATTTCCTTAAATAACCTTAGAGTATTCAATGCTTAGAAACTTTATAACCATGGACTAGATCTATCAAAGTAATGTGATAAACTTTATTGCTTTAATTTGAGTACAATAAAGCAACATCTATTTAACCAACAAGGGTTATTGTGGAGTGTTAAGTATTCCTTCATTCTTAACCAATGGTCTTGTGTTCTATTCCCTGGTTATTAAGTCGCCTTTGTTAGGGAGCGCTTTACCCCCTAATGAGGGACTTTCCGGCGCGAATCCGGATTTAGTCAGGCCTCAATATGGGTACCAGACGCCGGATGAAAAACTAAAAAATAAAAAAAGCAACAACTATTTTACCTGGTCCTTACGACGTACTTTAGATTTGATATACCTTTTCAAATAATTAAAACAACCATCACAAATATATCAAAGTAAAATGATGATGCTAAATTGACATGAAAATCACAATTTGGTAATCTGGGATGAAAAACCTATAGTTAAGTATCAGACATTCGAAATAGTTGACAAGAGCTTTAGATATTCAAGACTGAATAGTTTGGTGAAAAAGTAATAATTATTTGGAGGCGAGTTCAAACAATCGCCTACGTTGTAAAGCATTTGCGAAAACATGTTTTCTCACCCCGACAATTTTATGTTGTATTTTCAAGAGGCATATCAAAGAAATGAAGAGAACATAGTTTCTAGACATGTCAGAACAAACTAAAGCGACATAAGGGAACATTTAACAAACTTAATTAAGTTAATTATTTTTGCAGGTTCAAATGTTTATTTAAGTATTATCTTTCGTACAAAGCACGCATATAGAAACTAGTTTAATTAAAGAACTGTGAATATATTTGTTTCACCTTTTGTATTTTTGGATTGTGCATTTTGCAACACAAAAAATTAAGATGGTCTATTTGTTATTGTTAAGTATCCCTATTGCAGAGAAAATAAGTTGTTGTCTTATTATATGGACAATCCTCCCTCCTTAAGCCCAAAGGTCTATTTCTTATTACATGTCACACAGTCACAGTAATATCATAAATTTAAAGTCTAATTTTAATATCTAAACCATTTTTGATGATCTCAGAAGGAGACTTTGCTGGAAGAGACCGAAGTTGTTGGCTTCGATGAGGAAACGGAAACAGTGATCAAACGACTCGTTGAAGGAACGGATGATTTAGATGCTATTCCTGTGGTGGGCTTGCCCGGACTTGGCAAAACCACACTGGCATTAAAAATCTATAAAGATTCTCAGATTTCCTATCATTTTTACACCACTATTTGGATAAAGGTAGGCCTGCAATACAAACTAACAGAGGTGTTTCTTAGCATTCTGAAAGTGTTCGCAAAACTAACTAAAGAACATCAAGATATGAATGTGAATGATTTGGCCAAGATAATACGTGAGTTCATTTCCAAAGGAGGTAAATGTCTCATTGTCTTGGACGATGTGTGGGAGCCAAACGTCGTGCATGCTATCAAAGAAGCTTTCCCGAAAAATAAAAAAGGTCATCGAATCATGATCACCACTCGTGACGCAAGTGTTGCTAGATATGCCAATGCTCATCCTCATTCGTTGAAATTTCTTAAAGACGAGGAAAGTTTCCAATTGTTGGAAAATAGAGTTTTTGGAAGTAATGTTAGGTGTCCTGAAGAGTTGATAGCACGTGGAAAAAGTATTGCAAAACAATGTAGTGGAGTGCCACTTGCTGTAGTGGTAATTGCAGGAGCTCTAAGAGGACGTACAAGCGAAAGATGGTGGCAAATGGTTAAGGACAATGTAGGAAATCACCTTATAAATAAAGATGACCCTGAAAGCTGTTTGAAATATGTGGAAATGAGTTACATTCATCTACCCGAGAAGATGAAGGCGTGCTTTCTGTATTGTGGTGCCTTTCCACAAGGCTTTGAAATTCCTGCTTGGAAGTTGATTCGCTTGTGGATTTCAGAGGGATTGATTAACTCCGAACTAAATGCCACCCTCGAGGAAATGGCAGAGCAATACTTGAACGAACTTATTAACAGGAATTTAGTGATGGTAATGCAGAAAAGGGTTGATGGACTAGTAAAAACATGTCGTATTCACGACATGTTGCACCAGTTCTGCAAAATGGAGGCTAAAAGTGAAGGTTTTTTCCAAGAAGTATGTGAAAAAACCGATCAGCCTGGTCTTTCTATACCAGATCTAGATACTTCTCGTCGATTGCTTATTCAACTCCCTCTTTTGGAGGCTTTTATCTCCAAAGAACCATTTGCTGAGCATGTTAGGTCTTTCTTATGTTTTTCCAAAAAACATAAAGGAAGTGAGCAGCTTAGTGACATTCGACTCCTCCACAAAGCATTTCCACTGGTTAGGGTCTTGGACATTGAATCCCTCGATTTTAGTTTCTCAAATCTTTTTAAAGAGCTATATCATTTGAGGTACATTGCTATCTCAGGTAACTGCGCAAGCCTTCCTGCATTCGTTGGTAAGTTTTGGAATTTACAAACTCTTATACTTAATACAAAGGCGTCCACGATTGAGATAAAAGCAGACATATGGAACATGCTACAGTTAAGGCATCTGCACACCAACGTCCCTGCAAAATTGACATCCCCTGCTACCCAAACAACGTATGGATCGTCTTGCCTACAAACTCTTTCTAAAGTCGCACCAGGTAGTTGCGGAGAAGATGTGCTCTTAAGGGCTTGTAATCTCAAAAAAGTGAGTATTCAAGGGGAAATGGCTGAATTTTTGGAAACTAACAAGGGTGGGTTCAGAAACTTTGCAAAGCTAAAGTTTTTGGAACATTTGAAGTTGTTGAATGACTTTGGCAGGTCCATGAGAAAAGTTGTTCAACTTCCTCCAGCATTCGCCGAGTATCTGCAAAAACTGAATAAGCTAACTTTGTCACATACAAAGTTTCCTTGGAGTGATGCAAATATACTAGCGCGGTTGGAATGCCTTGAGGTCCTAAAGCTGAAGGAAAATGCATTTAGCGGGACGACCTGGGATTTAGATATCGGAGGCTGTTTTAGCCAACTCAAGGTATTGTTCATTCAAAGAGCAGACTTTGAGATTTGGAAGGCTTCAGATCTTTCATTCCAAAGACTTAAGTGTCTTGTTCTTATATCATGTGATAAGCTTGAGGTTGTGCCATTTGAGCTGGCTGGTGTAAGTAGCCTTCAACAGATGACGCTGGAGAACACAAACAAGGCAATCAAATCTGCAAAAGCAATCGAATGCAGAAAGAGAGAGCTGATACAAGAATCTAAAAAACGCAAATTTGGAATGGATATCAGTCAAGCTCCAGATAGTTCCAAATTCAAGCTCATGATATTCCCCCCTGAAACTTCGGATTGCAACGCCATATAGCAAAGTTGAAAAAGGTTAGCAGAGTTTATTTTGTTTCGTTTTCGTTATTGTTTTAACCAGTGTATGACTAGTACTAGTATAATATTTATGCTATTTTCATATGCTGGAAATTTGTCGCTGATCCTGAAAATAGCCTCTCTGTCACTCCGGGATAAGGGTAATGTCTGTATGCACTCTACCCTCCCCAGAATCTACTGGAGGGATTTTACTAGGTTGTTGGTGTTGTTGTATATACGTATGCTGGAATCCATTATTATCTGTAGATATTAGAAAGAGACTGCATAAAAATACATCCATATGATACATGTTCAATTTCGTATAATGTCCAATATGTATGTATCTTTCATAATTATTTAATTCCTCAGACAAATATGGCAATTCATGAAATTCCTTAATAATTTTTCTCATTAAAATCCAATATAATTGCAACATGTCTCCTCTCTTTTCTTTCGTTGTTCATCATTTAATATACGTGCTAATTTTCCTCTTTTCTACAGGAGAAATCAGGACAGTATTGACCTTGCTGTGAGCCTGGGGTCAAGAACAATTAGCTGGAATACTTGAAATGATGCAATAAAGAAAATTAAAACCTGTTTGTCTTTTATTTCAATGTAAATGAGGTTGTAACGCAAGCACTACTGGGTATGTTATTGTTGTTGTTTGACGTAGAAAACTAATCTCTGAATTTCGTTGGGTTTTGTTGCATATCGAGTTCCTGGATTCTCCTCTAGTTCCTCCATTACATTTTTATATAGGCAACAAATGTCCATTAATGTGCAAGTCCAAAGGCTCAGATTTAACTACCTTAATATAACTAGTCTAACGGAAGGGGAGCCTTGGTGTAACTGGTAAAGGTGTTGTCATGTGATCAAGAGGTCATGGGTTCGAGCTCTACAGCTCTTGTAGATCCAAATGACTTAGAGCTTGTTGGACATAAGAAATTTTTCACTTTTTTCCGAAATCGGTGTTTAACCATAAAATTTTTAATTTTCACTTGAAGATTAATTTTGGAATTTTTCGAAAATTTGAAAAACTCCAAAAATTATTTTTCAAAATTTTTACCCAGATCACTCACAAAACATAAAAAACAATACAAAATTATATTTATGTCCAAGTACAACTCTAATTTTCAAATATAATTTTCTCTTGATTTTTTTTTTTTTTTTTTTTACTTTTTTTGAAATTTTTACAATTCTTATGTCCAAATGCAACATCTTGGAAAGATCCTTTTCAATATAGAGGTATTGTCAAGAAGTAAAAACCCCACTTTATTTTTACTTTTGATACCTAAGATAGTGTCCGTTTGTGTGACTTTAGTCGCCACAAAATTTTGATTTAAACGATATAAGTTTTAAATCCAAAGTATTAATTAAACCCGTAATTATTTAATACAACTGTGAAAAGTCTTTCCCAAGTACAATCGATCCTGGTTCACAGATAACGAATGTAGAAGTAATTTTCTAGATGCTTGTAATTTCCATTTTAAAAAAAAAAAAGCGAAAAAAAAAGTCACATAGTATTGAGTTGCAACTTCTAGGTGCTGAAGTTATGAATATTGTGAAATTTGAACGAACTTGTGTGTTGTCTAATTAAAAAGGAAAGAACTCAAAATTTTATATTGGTTTCCATTATTGACGTGAAAAAGAAACATAGTCAAAATAGTCCACCATGCCTCCAACATAAAGTTTGCTTGGCTGATGCTTCATCAGTCCCTTATGGCAAACCTTGGGGGTAGCCAAGATGGTAAAACCACTGAGGACAAAGTCCTCAAGGTCCCAGGTTCGAGCCTCCCCCAGGGTCACTGGAGGCATTGAAAAATGGTCGCGCATCCAGGGCCCTGTGGAATAGTCGGGCCCGCATGCGGGCACCGGACACCACAGTTAAAAAAAAAAATGTCCCTTATGGCAAACTTCAATGCTAAAAAAAATCAGCCTTGTTCACGGGGTCTGATAAAAAAATTTATGAGGACCACCATTCTAGATATTATCAGAATATTTTAAAGAACAAGTGTATACTTCTAAATATTCTCTGGACCACTATTAAACACTTTATGAGACAAATTAAAAGGAATAAACTTTGGGACCCCTATCTAATACTTTATGCTAGGGTTGTACACGGATCGGATCAGATCGGATTTAGCATATTTCAGATTCGAATTTCGGATTTCGGATTCTAGAAAATGTAATCCGAATCCGATCCGAATTATATCGGATCGGATTTTAAAGTTTGGATCGGATCGGATATCGGACCGTATTATTATGCCTCAAAGTTAAACTAATATGTATATTTTCTTTGTAAAAGAGGCAATACATTAAGAAAAATTCATGTTTATGCAATTATGAGAGTACTATGGTGCCAATATAGCTAAATCTAGCAATTTTAAAGGTAATAACTTGGAGGTTGATGTAAATTAAAGTGTAGTATTTATACATGTCCTAATAATTTCGGATTTCGGATTGGATTGGATTAAAATATACCAATCCGAAATCCGAAATTCAAAATTGAATGAATCGGTTCGGATTTCGGATATCCGATCTGAATGAACAACCCTACTTTATGCTGTAAATTTTATAACTAACAAAAGATAAATTATTTTTGCTTAAAATTGACAAAAGTACTTAATGGGTAAAATATACCCTAACATTTAAATGATTGCACGTGAGCTGCACATGGGGCGCCTAGGTTAAATTTAACAGCCCTTTTTGAGAAATCTATTAGGTTTAGGGCAAAAGACCAAATATGTTAACTTTCATTATACATTAAGGTTCATATCTGTTAAGGGTAATACAGTAAGGACCAAGATAGATCAGCCTCCATTAAGGACCATTTTGATCATTTCCTCATTTTTCATCTAATTCAAATATTAAAGCAAATTCTAATTGAAATTATGAAGAAAAAAATTAATAGGAACTCACATCGGAGGTGCACCTTTTACGATTTTTGCTATTTTTTGTCTAATTTTTTTGTTTCTTTTAAGGTGCAATTCTACTATTTTTAGTTTATTTATTGTATTTAGAGCAGTATTTAGTGTTGCAATTGCTAGGATTTTAAGCTGACTTTTCTGGTGTTTCTCGTCAAATTATTTTTTCCGCAATTGCATTGAATCTACGGAAAAGGGTCAAAACTATCCCTATACTATTGGAGTTTATACAATAATGCCCTACGTCCACCTATTTTGAAAAAATTGCCCTCACCGTTATCTTTTCGGCTCAAGAATGGCCTTACGACTAACGACCATGTTAGATAAAAAAAATTTAATTAATTTCCACATGTCATAACAGAAAAAGGTCAAAACTGCCCCTAGACTATTGGAGTTGGTACAATAATATCCCCTCTCAAAAAATCTCTCCCCCCCCCCACCCCCTCCACCCTCCCCCTCTAGCGTGTGTGCGTTCATATTCTTCTTGTTCTTCTCATCCTTTTTTTGACCTTACACTCTATTTTGAATAATCACTACAAACATCATTAAAGTTTTATTTTCAGACAACTAAAAATTTTTGTCACCAATATTTTACGTCATACAACTTTCAAAGACCATGTTAGGCAAAAAAATACTTAATTAATTTTCATGTGTCATCGTCCCATTGGTCTAACTTAAGACTCACCTAATTAAAATAAACTCACCCACATTCTAAGACCCTTTTCCTCCGTTTCTTTCTCCTTTCTTTTAAAAATTATTCCACCAACTAGAACTCTCATACACCCATTTTTTCCCTAAGCAAACAAAACTCCCTCGTATAGTTAATCACCTTCCTCTTCCTATTTCTTTGTATATTAAATGTACACATAAATACTCCTATTTTTCCATCACAGAAATAATATTCATCGTCAATTTTTCTTACTGCACTTTACTGCTTCATACAATAAGCTCAATCAAGTGTTTATTACAGTCACATTCACCAATAAGTCGTATTCTCTCATATTCTGAGGCATATGATCTCAAATATTTCTCTTGATTTATTCATCTTTTTAAAAAAAAAAAATTGGCGGTGTTGATATAACGTGAAGAGCATCCTCGTACAATAGCTTAATTTATGGACATGGTCGGATGTTTAAACTATAGTGAGCCAATGAAGAAGAAAAAGGTCGAGGTCCGAGCAGAGACCAAATAATCTTTAGTATAATCAAAATTGGATGCGAAGTTGTCAGAAAATATACAACAAAAAATATTGTAAATGCTCAATGATCATTATTATTGATACTCTGCTAGTGTTCATATATTCAGGTGAAAGTTGTATGACGTAAAGTATTGATCATATGATTTCAATTAACTCTTAAAAGCTATATGGTGGCACAATAAATATAATGTTGGCAAAAAAAAAATTATTAAACCATAAATCTTACAATGAAGCATAATTTCAAAGAGTGCATGATTTCACTTAGAAAATTAATGTAATAAAAAATGTTAATTTAAAAATTAAATTAAGGCCGGAAAATCTGAGATGGAGAAGAAGATCTGTGGGTGTTGAAGGGTGAAAATTTAAGATGGGGTAGACTTATAAGTGGATATAGGGTGAGGTTTTAATTTAAGCCAATAGAAAATTAACACATAACAAATAATAAATTTTTTTCTTAATCAAAATAGGGCTGTTAGTTTTTAGGGTATAAGTAAGACGAAAAGTTGACATTAGGGGCATGAATGTGCCACATTTTTAACGGTGAGAGCATTTTTTACAAAATATGTGGACGGAGAATATTTTTAAACTTAAGCGAATAGGTTAGCGGCAGATTTGGCCCTTTTCCGTTGAATCTAATAGCAGAATTTGCTACGATGAACCAAAAGTACTCACTTTTAGTAAACTCAAATAACCAAAATATTCAAAAGTATATTTAAGAAACTATTTTAATCATGCCCAGACATAAGTTAGGTCTGAACAAAAGTTTGAAATTCTTGTTCAACGTGCAGGATTTTATTTTTTATTTTTTATTTTTTTTAGCCACCTTCCTGATTGGGGGGTTAGGCTAGGATTGATTAATATAAACATAATTGTTTATTAATTAAATTTAATAATCCCAACCACAACTATGAATCATCACTTGTTTACTTCAGTTTCTCATTTACACCATCTTCTTTCCTATTCCAAACTCCTCTACTCCAAAACCATAAATTCAGAACAATTAATCTTTTCTTCAGCGGCTTTTCTTAGTGCAAGGTGAGATTTTCTCTGCTTATGTCTATGTATGGATCCTATTTCTTGAACCTTTTTTTTTTTTAAAATTTATTGTAATGATTTTTATTCTTTTTAAAATCTCTTTAGTCTGATGTTTATGCTTTGCTAATGATTTTCTTTCCAAGAAACCCCCACCCGATCTAGAGAGATAGCTTGAATTTTATCCTTATAGTGGCTAATGAGGCCTTAAACAGTAGTACTCTAGGCATAAAAATGAAAAGAAATTGGAAAATGACACTGTATATATAGCCGCTAAAAAAATACTCCCTCCGTTTCATATTGTTTGAGGTACTTTTTAGTCTGTTCCAAAATGAATGACACATTTCTAAATTTGGAAATAATTCAATTTTAAACTCTTCATTTTACCTTTTTTGCTCTTAGTACTCTTAGTAAGAAGCTTTTATAACCACATAAATGGTATGATCCCACAAATTTTTTACCCCTTAATCTTTTAAGAGCACAAGTTTTAAAAGTGTTCTTCTTTTTTTCTTAAACTCCGTGCCGAGTCAAACTACCTCAAACAATATGAAACGGAGGGAGTAACAGTCAAAAAGATGTATGAAATTTGTTTGTATAAATATACATTATGTATGTTATATAAAAAAATTATACAAATTTTATACACTTTTTTAGTTACCAGATGTAAATAGTTTCTGGCACGAGCTAAAAGTGATAATACCCCATAATAATGAACAATGATTGGTATGTTGGTATCAACGAGATCTACCAAGATTACTTTTGGGTTTTTTTCACAAGAAATAAAACCAGCTGATAGCACAGGTAGCTAAATTTTAAAGATATTCATGTAACTTCTATATACACTCTCATTCTATCTACAATGTAATTACAGGTAATCATCCATAAAAAAAAAAAGCAACTAATTTAGTAGCCTTTTATTCAATTTCGAGGAGGTAAAATTCTCATCGGTATGAGTCAAGAGTATGAACCATTGGCCTCAGATGTCCATATAAAGAATACGACGAGCATAAATACTTTTTATAATTTCTAGTAGCTTTGGATATCTTTTATTAGGAATCAGAGTATTATGCGACTTTTTTCAAATCATACAAATTTAAAAACTGATTATTTTGATCTACTAGAAATTTAGTAATGAAGAGTTGGCCCTATAGTTCTTGAAAATAAAATTATAATTGACAACTAAAGTCTTTAAGTGACAAAATTGAGTTAATATTTTACAATAAATAACTTAATATATAGAAAAAAAATTTGATAATGACAATGTAAAGCTGCCTCAAGTTGCCTTTCAACGAATTTGACCCTTAATATTATACTATAGCTAATTTTTATTCTAGTTTCTAATTTCCTTCATTGTCATGGTCTTCTTTTAATTTGACGTGAACAATAGAATGTCTTTCAACAACAGTGAAGTGAGGAAGAATAAGTTTCTGTACAGGGACAACCGGGGAATCAAGAAGAAAAGGTACTTCGTAAGATTTAATTTGAACATTACGCGACAACTCTTTGCCAATCGATCTAACATAGTAATATTTATTTCTAGCAGCCGAAGAGAGACAAAGCTAATTGGCATGGAGAGCATTCAGGGTGGTGAAAGATCTCTTGCTCATGCAACGGCTTCCACCCAACATAGTCTTCCATCAATGGAAGAGGAAGTAGTTGGTTTTGAGGAGGATGCAAAAAGCATAATTCAACAATTGACTGGAGGAACAAAGGAACTAGACATTATCTCGATTGTTGGAATGCCAGGACTCGGCAAAACCACTTTGGCTAGAAAGGTGTTTAATCATTTTATTGATAATAGACACTTTGACGTTAGAGCATGGTGCTCTATTTCAAAAGAATATAGCTCGACGAAGGTGTTCTCTGAGATTCTTAAACAAGTTGTAGGCAGTATGAATGGTATAAGAGATGAAGACATACCTCACGAGTTGCGAAAGAGTCTAATGCGCAAGAGATACCTCATCGTGTTAGACGATATATGGGAAGTTAAGGCATGGGAAGAGTTGCGATTATCTTTCCCACATGGTGAAGATGGAAGCAGAGTAGTGGTAACAACTCGAGATGAACAAGTGGTTAGGCAGCTTAAGCTCCACAGCGATCCACACTTTCTTCGATTTCTCACAGTGGATGAGAGCTGGGAATTACTCCAGAAGAAAGTTTTTCAAGGAGAAATCTGTCCACAAGAGTTACTCGAAGCAGGATTGCGAGTTGCCAAAAACTGTAAAGGATTACCACTTGTGATTGTCTTGATTGCTGGAATTATTTCAAAGAAAAGGCAAGCCTCTTTGTGGTTTAAGGTCGCAAATGAATTAAGTTCCCATGCTTTAGAAGATCAAAGCATGAAGATAATAGAATCAAGTTACGACCATCTGGAAGATCACTTAAAGGCTTGCCTTCTTTACACGGGATTGTTTCCAGAAGACTACAATTTTCCGGTTTCTATTTTGCTAAAGTTGTGGATGGCTGAAAATTTTGTACAGAATTCGTACACAGATAACTTGGAGGAAGCATATACAAATTTCTTGAATGATCTAGTGAGCAAAAGCCTTGTAATGGTTTCTAAAAGGAGAGATAATGGTGAGATAAAGTACTGCACTCTTCATGATGTAGTGCGTGAGTTTTGCTTGAGAAAACTTGCAAAAGAAAAGTATATGCAGGTCATAATCCCATATAATCCATACCAATTTTTAGGTGTAAAGGAACCTCGATTATGTGTATATGTTCATGACGATCTGGCCAAGCAGTTGATGGAGCATGAATATTCATTGAATAAAATTCCAACGTTGGCGGAGTTGAGTGAAGTAGGATCTCTTGAGTTCATTGCTCATCCAAACCTCTGTAAATGGGACCTGAGTTTGACAAATCATGTCCTTTTACTTGATTGCATTAGACTTATTCGGGTGTTGGATTTGTCGAATGTCTACTTGAATGTATGTTATTGGGCTAGGGCAATGCAAGCAGTAACTCACTTGAGGTATCTTGCAATATGGACCGAAAAATTTGATTTCTCGTGGGTATCACACTTACTCGATCTACAAACTTTGCGGGTGGGGTGGCGGCCTAATTCATTAATAAGTAAGATATCCCCTGCTGGTCTTTGGAAAATGCAGAAGCTAAGGCATGTGGATATCAAGGAAATTGAATTCGAATGGGAAGACAATGATCGAGCAATTTTCGAAGAATCTTCACGAACTGTGTTACCGAACTTGAAGTCTTTCGGGAAATGCTGTATATATTTGGCTGATATGACTCCGGAGTTCTGGTGGAGATTTAAAAATATTGAACAACTCAAGCTCCACATTGTTGAACCTAGATATCATAAGTTCTCCTCACCAGAATTTGATATGCCGAATCTTGAAGAACTCCCACTTCAATCTCTCGAAGTGGGCTTCTCAGTCATGCCAGAGACGCATTTCTTTGGAACCGGAAGGGGCAGCTGTATTGTTTTCCCCTTAAATCTAAAGGAATTGTCCATTCATAGCATTGTCCTAACAGAAAAAGTTGTTTCAAATATTGCTAGACTGCGAAATCTTGAGAGACTCAAACTACGTAGAATACGCTTCAAGGATGAAGATATCAAATGTTGGGATGTACGTGATTACAAGTTCCCAGCACTCAAATATTTGAACTTAAAAGTTGTTTATATGACCAAATGGCGCTCCTCAGACGCATCCTTCCCCGTGCTTGAGAAACTGGTTATACGTCGTTGTGAGTATCTTCAACAGATCCCGTCTAGCTTCGCGGATATCCAAACACTGAAGTTGATCAGATTGTGGGGCTGCATGCAGTCAGTTGAGGATTCAGCTCTCAACATTAAAAAAGAAGTAGAAGATATGACTGGATGTGACTCTCTCCAAGTTCAAGTTGATTTTAAAAATATCCCCCGTGGAAGAAAAGATCACGATTTACGAATATTTAAAACTGTTGTTTATTAAAATTTTAAGTTCTGCTTATTCTGAAGTGGAGATGAAAATGGAAGCAGAATACTGGTGACAACTAGAGATGAAGAGGTGGCTAGGCAGCTTAAGCATCACAGTAAACCATATTTTCTTCAATTTCTAATGGTGGATGAGAGCTGGGAATTACTTCAGAAGAAAGTATTTCAAGGTGGAATCTGTCCCGCAGAGCTAGTCAAAGCAGGACAACGAGTTGCCGAAAACTGCAAAGGATTACCACTTGTGATCGTCTTGATTGCTGGAATTATTGCAGAGAAAAGGCGAGCCTCTTTGTGGCTTGAGGTTGCAATGCTTTAGAAGAACAAAGCATGAAGATAATAGAAACAAGTTATGATCATTTAAAGGCACTACAGATTTTCAGTGTCCATTTTGCTAAAGTTGTGGATGGCTGAAATTTTTACAGAGGTGAACATGGAGGAAGCATGTAAAAGATGCTTGATTGATGTAGTGAATAGAAGCGTAATAATGGTTTATGAAAGGAGAGAAGATAAAGTATTGTGTTGTTCATGATGTAGTGCGTGAGTTTATCATCCTACATATATATTCTTAAATAAATGGGGTAGCTGTGACATGACCTTCCCTTCAATTCTAAAGGATTTGTCCCTTCATAGCGCTCCTCAGAGGCATCCTTCCCCGTTCTGGAGAAACGAATTATGGATAATTGCAGGCTTAGAGAGATCCCTTCTAGCTTTGTGGATATCCCAACACTGATGTTGCTTAAGTTGATTGCCTACAGTCTGAACGTTAAAAAGGAAGTAGAAGAGATGACAGGGTATAAAAGTCTCCGAGTTCATGTCTTGTAGAACCAATAAATCATGGTATGTTATTTCATAATTATGATACACGTGCAACACGAATCGAACTCTTTCCTGTGCTTTTTTGGGTTACATCTTTTGAGTTTTTCTCTATTTTGCTTTCATTCATCATAATTATTTTCTCCAATTTCTTTGTTGCAGATAAGCTTTTGCAACAGCCTTCATTATCTGGCATTTCGGGTCGAGGAGACATCCATAGCAGCTAAACCGTTAATGTCGTCTTCTTATTTCTGTTCTTCACCAAAGCTACATAGATACAGAGACGCGCGAGAGGAAATGTTTTGCTTAGTGGATTGCTTGATTCTGCATTATTGCCAGATTAGCAATTGCATCATCATCTCCAAGCTAATATGTGTAGGATTTCACCCCTTTGATTTTTCCACATTCGATTTCGCTACAGTTTACCTTGCCTATAATGTAACATCACTATATATATAATCACAGAACAGGGAGAATGTTGTAACTCATTGAATTACTTTCTATAGTAAATAATTCCCATTAATTTCCTTTTACTAGTAGAAATAGTAGAGAAGTTTCATTTTCTATTGGCAAATAAATGTTTGGCTGTCTACGACAGCGAAACTGTCTCCTCTCCTAAGCTTGAAAACTCCCGCTATGTTTCCGACTTGAACTTACCTTGAGTGCTTCCCGGGCTCTAGGCTCGACAACGTTAATTTTTCCATCTTCAGCTGGTCTATTCTGCACTACCCTAGCAGCATTCGTCCGTCTGAACATTGGAACAGTAACAAGAAAAATGTCCTACTCCTCCACATTCATAACAGTTACCAGATCCCCTCTGCTCAGCCTTTTCTTATCTCCTCTGCAGCAAGCTCCGCTGGCCTCACGCTCCATACTGATGGTGTGTTGACGTTCTCCTGGCGCTCTCCCCCTTTCAGAAGTATGTGACTATAGGTTTTCCTCTACAGCCAATCTTCCTCAACAAATTCAGGTTTTTTCTCTCAAAAAAGTGGGCTTATTGAATATCATATTGGTTTGGTTTTGTTCACTTTCATTTTTTTAGCAGTAATGTTTTTGGATGTCTTGTAGCAGTTCTTTGTGAGCAGGTCTATATACTTTTATTTTTTATTTTTTTATGATGTGAGGTCATATGCTTTAAGACTGAAAACACTTTCTTTATTTTCAAGTAAACATTTCAAACTTCTTGAGCAATTTTTCGTGTGTATTTCTATATCTTCAGACATCTCAATTAATGAAGTAGAGAAGGGCAGAAAACAGATTAGCGGCTTACTAAAATTCAGCTTGAAAGCAAATTTTCTAGTATTAATGACTAAGACTTTGCTTAAATGCCGAGTTAGTTGAGGTGATCGCTATATAGATCATATCTACATATTAGTGATATTGACGAGTAGTAAAAACCCCACTTTATTTTTACTTTTGATACTTAATTAGATAGTGTCAGCTTCTGTGACTTTAGTCGTCACAAAATTTTGATTTAAATAATACTCCTATCAATTTTGAATCGAATGTATTAATTAAATCCGTAATTATTTAGTTAAACTGTGAAAAGTCTTTCCAAGTACAATCGATCAAGAATAGTCCCATGTTTTCCACCAAAGAACTGGAGATTTAGGTTCAGCGACTTGCCATCGACATGTATCTCCTTCAGGCCAATATTGTAGTACGGGCTGTTGCCATCCGAGACTAAAGTAAATGCGTCAGATTTATCAAGTGTATTTGCTTGGAGGAGACCTAACATCACTATGTCTCTAAACATTTATTTCCAATGCATACCTGAGAGCAAAATTGGATTTGGTAAAGGCCATGTGAGAAGGTGGTTTTATTCCACCAAGAACCATTGCTCCGCCACCAAAATCCATCCCTCAGTAGCACAAGGAGAAAGAATCACTAATTACATGTTTTTCAACAAGTTGATCGACTATACTAAGATCACCTCGGCCCAAATCCATTATACCATCAGCACGTTGGTTGTAAAGATCACTAGATTCCACAATTTCACATCCAAAAATAGCTCGTTGTGGTGCAAGCTCACTTAGATTTCCAAAAGATATTATGTCCTCTCCAAGAAATCCAAAACTTACACTCGTCTCAGCGTACCGTCTCTCATAAATACATGGCTGCCTCTTAAGTTATGGTCACAAGGATAAGCCTTATTTCATTTCACAGATTTATAGTGCTTGACATTTCCAGCTGAAACTTAGGATCTTAAATAAGACATGGCACAAAGTATAACCGATCAAAGGACAAAAATCAAATGCCATGCAATTCTAAGTGCTATATTAAGCATTTGTCACAAAATTAACAGGCTGACTCAAAGTAAAATTACTAATCATGGAGTTATTTAAGTGCTCATATTTGTTCTCCAATTAAGAGATCCTTTATGATTAGAAGGCAAATTAAGCAAGAATCACATTTAAAACATCATGAAGCTATACAATCGAGTTGTACAGCTTATTAACAAAGAGAGGCTTAGAACTATTTGTATCCAACATAG
Source organism: Nicotiana tabacum (assembly GCF_000715075.1). Taxonomy (NCBI): domain Eukaryota; kingdom Viridiplantae; phylum Streptophyta; class Magnoliopsida; order Solanales; family Solanaceae; genus Nicotiana; species Nicotiana tabacum. Next base: position 3,469,329 of record NC_134086.1, read on the forward strand.
GTTAGTTTGCTCTTATTTACGTATCCACGTTTTCTTTTCCTTAATTCTTATAAATAAAAGTATCTTACCAAATGATTTCCTCACGAACCAATAGTATCTTAAGTAATGTTTATGAAATTACACCTATACATAAACATTTCAAATTTTAATTTCCATATCGAGCTATCAAAATACACAACTGCAGAATCGAGGTAAATATATAACCTTTAATATTTATTCAGAAAAAGAAAAGAGGGAAAGCAGGACAATGAGAGTTGAGCAGTGAGCAAACCATGATGGTTGCTACACTTTTTACACTCAGAGAAGGGGACATAGGTAACTGTACTCCCTGTATCAACAATAAGAGTGAACTGTGTTCCAAACCAAATATGAGTTGTATAGAATGTGCATCACAAGTTGCTTGGAATCCATTCAAACAAAATAAAAAAATACTAATAAACAAATTAGTCTGAACTAGAGGAGGAAAGGTGTGGAAATATATTCCACAACAGCTTTTCTATTGCACCACTTTTCTAATAAATCTCAACTAGAGATCTAGAATATAAAAACAGTGTAGTTAAATCAATAAACTCATAATGCAATATAGAAAACTATACTATAAAATTAATAACATTGCAGCAATCAGTAAGTGGTATGATTTGATAATTGGGAAAACAATTCTTTAGATTCTTGAAGCTAGAAAATTATATAAACCTACAATAGAAGATACTAAAAAAAATTCTCATTTAAGGAATTAAAGCTTTGGCAATCGAAACCGTACGCCCGGCAATTAGAAATTTTCATCAATCCTTAGACCTACCTAATTGAAAAACTAAATAGAGATAATTACCAACAATTCTGATGGCGGCCGGCAATTTGGTTACCGATGGAAATTTAGACAGTTTGCCCTATGAATTATTTTCTTTAATCGTAATGGTGTGAGAGGGTATAATGTTTATGCGGGAGAGAATGTTGAGGAAAATAAGAAACCAGCGGGAATACGAAAACTAAAAACAGTACTTTTATCGTCTATTTTTTTGAATGGCCACTAAAATTATAATATTTACTGGTTAATATCTATTCGCCGCTAATATTTGCCTTTCATGAATAAATTAGTGGAAGTTAATTTGTTGCCGCTAAATAATTGCCACTAAATCCCCTTTTTGTTGTAGTGTGCTCCTTGAGCTGCTTCTGCAAGGTTAGAACTAAATTTTGTAAACCAGAGTTAACTATGTTACCTGGTTCGCCATCATGAGACATGCTGGGAGTTCCACCAGTGCCTAAATTAACGAGCCCAAAACGTGGGTTTTTTCAAAGTATTCTGATTCGGAGTTGGTGTTTGTGGCGCAACTGGTAACTGGCTGGTAAAAGCTCGGAGAGCATTACTGACTTGTTGAGCAATTAAATTCTTCAGAGCATCATCGAGTGCTTGTTCTTTCGCAACTCCAGCATTTTGATTTGCCTCAAATCCATTTTGGTTCCCAATCCCGTTATTTGCTTCAAATCCATCTGGAGTTACTTCTCGTGACTGACGTTGTGAATCACGCGGTGAGGGAGGTGGGGTCCTATCACCCGCATTATTCTCCTGATGTTAAGGATCTTGTTGGTTGTTGTCGTTGACGTTCGACATGGTAAGTTTTTTGATGAAAGAATTGACTAAGCAAGCAAACGATTATCAGATTCCCGGTAACGGAACCAATTTGTTTAACCAAAAATTATGATTTAGGTCAAAGCTTATTTTAGAAGAACTCGGGTTACTGATAATCAAGTAGAAAAAAGAATAATTGACAAATAATAGCTGAATATAATGCAAAGTAAATCAATGTATTCCAATAGTATTTCGTGTCTTTACAAATGATCAGTCTTCTCCTTTTGTAGCTATCTCTAGGTAATACGTTTTGTTTCTACGATAATAGAGCCATTATTTACAATTAATGGCATTTAATGTTACGTTATAATTGGTAATCATATTTGATTCAATACAGATTCCCTAACGTTTCCGTATTTAGTGCCTGGTAATATGTATCTATGCCTTATTTACTATCAGATTCATTCTCTTCAATCATACAGAGGTTCGAACATCTATCTTTTATTTTTTTTCGGAATATCTGTCCGTGCCTGTTGAAGCTCGTGTCTCTTTGATTATACTTTGTCAACTATCATCCTTTGACTGGTCCACGTGTCATGACGTGTCAACTTTCAATAAATTCCATATACGAACTTAATTTTTCCCAATACAGTATGAAGGAAGAAAACATTGTTTTTCGTTATTTCTTAACATACTAAAGTTCAAGAAGTTTTTTTGGAAAGTTTCTTAAAATACCAACATAGTATTTTTGGATGGCTTTTTAGAAAATTATCATTAAGACAAACGCGGCAAATCTTTTACATTATGTGCACTGTGATATGTATATAAAATTATATGATCTTCCAAAAAAAAACTTACAAACAACAATAACTCAATGTAATCCCATAATTGGAGTCTGGGGAGGATAGTGCGTACGCTGATCTTACCCCTACTTGAGGAAGTAGAGAGACTGTTTTCGAAAGACCCTCATCTCAAGAAGACGAACAAAGACAATAAATCAGTACCATCAACAGAAATCACAGAAACAGTAACAACAACATAATGGCTTCCAAAAAAGAAAACTTATCTAATCAAAATCATTAATTGGTACAGCATTTTGTCATGACATGATCTATTGAGTTTTTCTCTATCTTGCTTTTATTCTTCATAATTTTTTCCTCCATTTTCTCAGTTGCAGATTAAGCTTTTGCAACACCCTTCATTATCTTAATTCTTATGTTCTTTGGATCAAGGAGAAATCTATAGCAGCTAAACCATTAATGTCGTCTTCTTATTTCTGTTCTTCACCAAAGCAACATAGGCACAGAGACGCGCGAGAGGAAATGTTTTGTTTTGTGGATTGCTTGTTTCTGCATTATATCCAGGTTAGCAATTGCATCATCATCTCCAAGCTAATATGTGTAGGACTTTATCCCTTTGATTTTTCCACATTCGATTTTGTTGCAGCTTACCTTGCCTATTATGTAACATCACTATATATATTATCACAGAACAGGGAGAATGTTGTAACTCATTGAATTACTTTCAATAGTAAATAATTTCCATTTAATTTTCTTTAACTAGTAGAAATAGTAGAGAAGTTCCATTTTCTATTGGCAAATCAATGTTTGGATGTCTTCTATGATGTGAGGTAATCTGCTTTAAGGCTGAAAGCACTTTCTTTATTTTCAAGTAAACATTTCAAACTCCTTGAGCATGTTATAGCTAGCATTATACATGAATTTTTTGGTATTATAGGTATTGGTTTCAACTGCTTCGTCCATGCTTCCATTCTATGAATCCAGGTGGACTTCCCGCCCATCGAGTACTTTTTAATAAATGTATTGGCCTTGTGGTCATGCCCCATGGTAGAACTAATTGGTCATGATCCAATCATTGTTAGAGCATGACTTTATCACCTGTGTTTAATCGTAGTTGTCCTTCTTGACACTATTGTGAAGGTGTAAATTTTCATGACTTTTAAGTAAGCGATCATACACTTGTGTTTAATGGTAGTTGTCCCTCTTGACACTATTGTGTGAAGGTGTAAATATTCATGACTTTCAAGGCCACATCATCCAGAGCCAAAGCTAGGATTTCAAACTTATGGGTTCAGAATTTGAATCGTCTTAAGTTACCGGGTTCTAAATTAATAATTTATATATATTCAATGTATTTTTTAAGACAAATACAGAGTTTGAACCAAAACTACTGAGTTCGGTTGAACCAGCTCTCGGTACTCTAGTTCCGCCCCGGGTCACATCTCTATGTTTTCATGGACATGTCATACATCTTGTCATCTCATGTGCAAGCATTACATTCGAAAAATTGACCTGCATTTACAAAACTATAACCCCATTTATATTTATATAAGAGATACTCCAATATGTTTGCAAGATAATTTAGATAGTACTCGCTTCTCCATTATATTAGAAATCATTGCTTTGAAAGTTACAGAAACTTTTGGCATTTATGTCGAATAAACCTCTTTAGTCTATAACAAAGTGTGGCTAAAATATTACCTTATTTTCAGCCTCTCTCAACCATAGAACTTGTATGATCTTAAGAGAGTTTAGATTGAACGAACTCGTCTGCAATCTAGACCCCCGTAATGGGTTATTTACTATGAGAATCCGAATTAATTGAATCAGTGTAGTTTTGACAAGCTCACCTGCCACCGAATATTTTAATGTATAAATTTTCTAAATAAGTGTCAAATTTGATAAGACAAGACGTACTGTATGTGAGCAATAATGCAAAAGCTATGCTTGTAAAATGGCATCTGGTGCAGGGTGATTGGTGTAACACTCTGTAAATTCGGATTATGTGTGGACGTGTTAAATGAGTACTAATGTTATATTTTAGACATATGAAGTCCTATCGAGATGAGTATGGGCGGAAATAGTTGTTTTAAAATTAAGACGGAGAGTAAGGTGTTGCGAACCAAGATGACTCTGTAAGGACTTGTGGGCTAGAAGAAGTGAATGAGGCTGAGTCAATTAGGATAATTGGACTGAGTAAAATGTTGGAGAGTTTTATTTGGGATCCGGGCCCATTAAGCAAATGATTAAAAAGGGATTAGCGGTTAGTAAAAAGGATTATGCCTATTGTTGAAGAAGAAAATGTATGTTCCTCTCATCTCCTTGCTCTGAGTCTAAGCTTCTCATCTCCCTTCTTCTATCTGTATGTCTTCTCCTATATCCATAACTTTCTATATTTAGTATTTCCATTGTTGTCCTATAATTTGAGTGTTAGTTCGACTAATAGCAATTGTATTAGAGTTTCGGTTATTATCAATATACATTGAGATTCCAGTATTCATTACATGAGGTGCATAAGATTCAATATAATCGACTAAGTTTATGGAAGGTCTATCATTTATCAGGATTTTGTGAAAATATGTTGAGAATTTGGGAAAATATAAAACATAAAAGTTGTATTCCTTTGAAATATCTTTCCACTGATATATTAAGGAGACCAAACGGACATCTTTACAAAAAGTTATATGCATTTTACTGGACAATATGCAGTCTGTGCGCCTAGCTATTCCCGTGCGTGGCCGTGCACTTGTGGCAGTGCCACTGCCTTTGATGTGCGTTCAAGTACGCGATTGGACCTTAAGCTGCATGGGGTTGCACCCGGGAAGCCGTTTTAAAAGCTATACTTCGTTCCCCACACCCCAAAACACAAAAACTTGCTCTAGAAAGGAAGCTTTTAATAACCCAACTTCCTCCAAAGCCCCTCCATTATCCAAAGTAAGTTCTAATGATGATTCTAAGTTGATTTCAATTCTCCAACACCTTATTAATTTGGGTAAACCCTCCAAATAATTAGATATTCGATTGAGACATCATTGTTGAGAAAAGAAACCCTAGAACTCAAATTCAAGAGGATTGAATGTCAAAAAGATAATATCTTCACCCTCTAATTGATTATAGCATTGGATTAATGATTATAAACTCTATGTTCATGAGATATGAGTTGGGAGGTTTGATATAAAAGCTTGAACGGTTATAGATTTCGATTGTTGGTTGTTGATTATTGATTAAATGTGTTGTTTATCTTATGGGGTGATGAAGAATGATATTTATTATAACAATTTGAGATTTTAGAATTTATCAAGGAGAAAAAGAATGGGTTGTTGGGTGTAGAAACACAATTAATGAGAGCTATGAAACTTTATATCATCCAAGTGTTTGATAAAATGTCTAAGTGGCCAAAACATGAGTATTATTGCTAATATAGAATCTTTTTGACTTGTATTGATATAGATTAAAGTTGAAAGTATTGGCGAATGTTGTATTACGCTCAAGAGCAGGAAATTAAGGCATGTGAGGCTAACTCTCTATGTTTGGGAATGTTAATGATTCTCCCTACACTGCTTTTACAACGTTACTAATTGGCTTAGAAATATTTTTAAGCCTAGTTCCTTGAATAGTTGTAGAACTTCTATTCTCTAGCTTCGTAACTCGTTCATGACTTTCATTCTGAATGTTGTGAGCTCAGTGCGTAATCAATATAGACTTGTGTTTGATGCCCATGAGTCTCGGTCTAGATGACTCATCATGTCATAAACAGTTGATCTTCAGTTCTCATAATCAGTTAATGAAGGCTTGTCTCAATCTAGTTCTACTCAACACTCTAGTATCATATAACTCAGTATGGTTCAGTATTCTAGTGTCATGTATTGATGTATGATTCTCTGTTCCTGATTTTAAATCCCTAAATGTTGAACACCTGTATTTGGGCCGCAGTTTATGCTTTATGCATCTTTGAGCCTCTTATTATATTCAGCTTTTTTACAAGTATCCTCTATGCAGTAGAGAAGACGTCTTCTTATATTCCAAAGTTTGTCTTCAATCAACAACAACTACGCCTCAATCTGAAACAAGTTAGAAAAATTATCTTAATCCGTAAGAGTAGAAATACACGACTGTAAGAAAGAACGGAAAAGGGTCTAATATATCCCTCTACTATGATAAATTATTTTAAGTTATCCTCCGCTATACTATTGGACTATAAAACTCCCTGCCGTCTTACTATCCTAACAAATGTATCCTTAAGTGGACGGAGGGGATACATGGCACCCATCTGTGCTTTTTTTGCATCTAGTATCATATTTAGTCGACCCATCCACGATACCTCATACCCATAACCATAACCCATAATTTATAACACAAAATAAACCCCAACCCTAAATTATACTCCTACAGCAATTTCCATCAAGTACTAGATTCAAAAGAGAGGAATGTTTTTTTCTTTTCTTTTACGGTCTCGAGTTTGACAGAACTCTTTTCTTTTTCTTTCACCCCATTCGTCTGCAAAAGTTATCATTTGAAAGAAAATATAAAAAGTTGAATACATATTAACACTTGAATGTTTGTGACTGACATTTTCTTCTTAATCAACTACTCTAATTCAATTTCTGATGTACATTTGAAGCCATATGCCAATATAACGAAATATCAACTTGCAGAAACAACAAATTTCTTCAACCCTCCCAACTTTCCGACAACAATTCCTCTATAATGTTAGTATTTTTTTCAGGCTCTCCTAAAGCCACCTTTGTAGTTTAAGCACAATGTCTGTTGCACTCCCTTGTAGTACGAAAAGATCAGTCAGTCTGTAATGGCTGTAGGAGTATAACTTAGGGTTGGGATTTATTTTGTGTTATAAATTACAAGTTACTGGTTATGGGCATAGGGTATCATGGAGCGGGCCGATTAGATATGATATCAGATATAAAAAAGGCACGGATGAGTGTTAAATGTCCCCTCCGTCCTCTTAAGGATACATTTGTTAGGATAGTAAGGTAATAGGGAGTTTTATGGTTCAATAGTATAGCAGAGGACAACTTTAAATAATTTATTATACTAGAAGGACAGATCAGACTCTTTTTCAAAGAAAGAATAATGTTGTTTGGCCATCAAATCTATAAGAACCTTTTCAAATGAAGCCTCTCCCCGTGCCAAGGTAATAGAATGAATGAAGCTAACTCTAACATCCACGTAAAGACTCAAAAGTACAATCAATTTCAAATTTGTTATAATATTAGGTTGGTCCTGTTGAATTTGACAAAATGTTTGTCCCACATCGGTGGGAAAACAAAAGTTGGGGGGATTTTCCCCCTATAAAAGAAGGCTTAATGTTTAGGTTTTAAACACACCTCTCATTTGCCTTCTCATCTGTTTAAGGCATTTGTATCTTCTCTCTTTAGTATTATTTCACTTGTATTTTTGGAGTGGAATAAAATATTGGTTGTGTCCGAGGAGTAGGCAAAATTAGCCGAACCTCGAAAATTCTGGTGTTCCCTTTATTGTTTCTTTGTTGTCTTATTTATTATTTGGTGGCTGTCATAAATTTTGGTATAGTAGTTGTGACTTATTCACACTCTATACATTTGGCTTCGGCAACAATGGGTATCAGAGCCAAGGTACTGTCTAAGTATGCTCTGTGGTTGCAGCATAGTCTGATCTTCCACATCAGAAAAGATTTATCTTGGTAACTGTGTCAAGGTTCTGTCTGAGTATGCTCTGTAGTTGCAGCTTAGTCTGATCTTCTACATCAGAAAGGAAATAATCTTGATTTGTGTCGTCAGCTATTAAATAATATTTGTGTCAAATATGGGAGATAATAAACAAGAAGAATCTACATCAAGTGTCAACAATACGTCATCATTGGCATCTTCGCTTATGACAAGAATTGTGTCAAATGCGAAATTTGCGGTAGAAATTCTTGACGGGTCCGGGCATTTTGGGATGTGGCAAGGCGAGGTTCTAGATGTCCTTTTTCAACAAGGGCTAGATCTGGCCATTGAAGAAAAGAAACCAGATGTTATTGGAGAAGAAGATTGGAAGATTCTCAACCGTGTTGCTTGCGGTACCATTCGATCCTACCTTGCTAGAGAGCAGAAATATCCATACACAAAGGAAACTTCTGCAAGTAGATTATGGAAAGCACTGGAGGATAAATTTTTGAAGAAAAACAGTCAAAATAAATTGTACATGAAGAAGAGATTGTTTCACTTCACCTATGTTCCTGGTACCACGATGAATGAACATATCACCAGTTTCAATAAGTTGGTTACAGATTTGCAAAATATGGATACAACTTATGATAATGGTGACTTGGCCTTGATGTTGTTGGCGTCACTTCCTGATGAGTACGAGCACCTTGAAACTACTCTACTCCATGGAAATGACAAAGTTTCTCTCAGAGAAGTTTGTTCGGCTTTGTACAGCTATGAACAAAGAAAGCGAGAAAAACAGAAGGGCGGAGAAGGAGAAGCACTATTTGTGAGGAGTCGTCCTCAAAATCAAACGAGGACAAAGAAGGGAAGATCCAAGTCAAGATCCAGACCCAGCAAAGATGAATGTGCCTTTTGTCGAGAAAAAGGGCACTGGAAGAAAGACTGTCCGAAGTTGAAGAATAAGGCCAAATATAATAATGGAAAGGCCATTATGGATTCAAATGTAGCTGATTGTGATGATTCAGACTTCTCATTAGTTACAACAGAGTCATTAACATCATCAGACATATGGTTGATGGACTCGGCTTGTAGCCATCATATGTGTCCCAACAGGGACTGGTTTGTGGAATTTCAAGAAGGAGAATATGGAGTCATCCACACAGCGGATAACAGTCCTCTTACCTCATATGGCATTGGTTCAATACGATTAAGGAACCATGATGGAATGATCAGAACATTGACAGATGTTCGATATGTACCGGATTTGAAGAAGAATCTCATCTCTGTGGGAGCCCTGGAATCAAAAGGGTTCAAAATCATTGCAGAAAATGGAGTGATGAGAGTATGCTCCGGTGCACTAGTGGTAATGAAGGCTAATCGGAAGAATAATAATATGTACCGCTATCGTGGTAGTACAGTTATTGGGACAGCGACAGTGACATCCAGTGACGACAAAGAGGCAGAAGCAACCAAGCTATGGCACATGCGCTTGGGACATGCTGGAGGAAAATCTTTGAAAACTCTATCAGATCAAGGATTGTTAAAAGGAGTAAAGGCTTGCAACTTGGAGTTTTGTGAGCATTGTGTCAAAGGGAAACAGACAAGGGTTAAATTTGGTACAACGATCCATAATACTAAAGGCATTTTGGATTATGTACACTCTGATGTTTGGGGTCCTTCCAAAACACCTTCATTGGGTGGGAAGCACTATTTTGTAACCTTTGTTGATGATTTTTCCCGAAGAGTATGGGTGTATACAATGAAGAGCAAAGATGAAGTGCTGGGAAATTTTCTCAAATGGAAGACGATGGTGGAGAATCAGACAGGCAGGAGGATCAAGTGTATTCGCATAGACAATGGAGATGAATACAAAAATGATCATTTCAATAAGGTATGTGAAAATGATGGCATCGTCCGACACTTCACTGTTAGACATACACCACAACAAAATGGAGTGGCAGAACGTATGAACCGGACCTTGCTGGAGAAGGTACGGTGTATGTTGTCCAATGCTGGCTTGGGCAAAGAATTTTGGGCTGAGGCAATTACATATGCATTCCACCTCATTAATCGCTTACCATCTGCTGCTATTAATGGCAAGACACCATTTGAAAAATGGTATGGAAAACCTGCTGTAGATTATAACTCTTTGCACGTGTTTGGCTCAACTGCATATTATCATGTGACGGAGTCAAAATTGGATCCAAGGGCAAAGAAGGCTATTTTTATGGGAATTACTTCTGGAGTCAAAGGATATCGCTTATGGTGTCCTATGACAAAGAAAGTAATATTCAGCAGGGATGTTACCTTTGATGAATCTGCTATGGTAAATAAGGTAACAGAAGATACCAAACAAAATAAAGGTGCTTCTAAGCAGGTGGAGTTTGAGGGAAAATTTATTTTTCCTACACAAGAAGCAGAGGAGAAAACAAATGAAGATTATCCTCTAGAAGGAGAGCCAGTAGATGAGATTCCAACTCAGGAACCTCAACAACAACTTGAATCAATAGCAACCAGCAGGCCAAAAAGAACAATAACGAAACCTGTTCGTCTCATAGAGACGGTTGCTTGTGCAACCTCAATTGTAGCTGATGATGTTCCTACTACTTATAAAGACGTTGTCCAAAGTTCAGAAGAAGATAAGTGGAGGATTTCCATGAATGATGAAATACAGTCCCTTCATCAGAATCATACATGGAGATTGGCCAATCTCCCGAAGGGAAAGAAAGCAATTGGGTGCAAATGGGTATTTGCAAAGAAGGAAGGATTTCCTAACCAAGTAGATGTTCTCTACAAAGCAAGATTGGTGGCCAAAGGATATTCTCAAAAGGAGGGAATTGATTACAATGAAGTGTTTTCTTCAGTTGTAAAACATTCCTCCATTAGAATTATGTTGGCTTTGGTAGCACAATTGGATTTGGAACTAGTTCAGATGGATGTAAAAACTGCGTTTTTACATGGAAACTTGGAGGAGGAAATCTACATGACTCAGCCAGAAGGATTCAAAGTTGCTGGAAAAGAAAATATGGTGTGCAAACTTGAAAAATCGTTGTACGGATTGAAACAATCTTCTAGACAATGGTACAAGCGATTTGATGAGTTTATGTTGCGGCAAGGGTACAAGAGAAGCAAATACGATCATTGTGTGTATTTGCACAAGCTTAAAGATGGTTCCTTTGTATATCTTCTCCTATATGTTGATGATATGTTGATAGCTTCCAAAAATTTGGAAGAAATTGATAAGTTGAAGATTCAACTGAAGAAGGAGTTCGAGATGAAGGATTTGGGTGAGGCAAAGAAAATTCTTGGCATGGAGATAATTAGAGATAGACGTTCAAAGAAACTCTGTTTATCTCAAAAGGAATATTTGAAGAGAGTACTTCAACGTTTTGGCATAGATGACAAGACTAAGCCAGTTAGTACTCCACTTGCTTCCCATTTTAAGCTAAGTACTACTATGTCGCCAATGGATGAAGTTGAACGAAAGTATATGTCAAAGGTACCATACGCAAATGTTGTTGGTAGCTTGATGTATGCAATGGTTTGCACAAGGCCTGACATTTCACAAGCTGTTGGAGTTATTAGCAGATATATGCACAATCCAGGGAAGGAGCATTGGCAAGCTGTGAAGTGGATTCTACGGTATATTCATAATACTGTAGATGTCAGGTTAGTTTTTGAGCAGGAAGACAATCAGTCTGTAGTTGGATATTGTGACTCAGATTTTGCGGGTGATCTGGACAAACGAAGATCAACTACTGGTTATGTGTTTACTTTTGCAAAGGCACCAGTTAGTTGGAAGTCTACTTTGCAGTCAACAGTTGCTTTGTCTACAACCGAGGCAGAGTACATGGCTATTACAAAGGCTGTGAAAGAGGCAATTTGGCTTCAAGGATTGCTATAGGAGCTTGGTGTTGAACAAAAAGGTATCACAATTTTTTGTGATAGTCAAAGTGCTATTCAATTAGCGAAGAACCAAGTTTATCATGCAAGGACGAAGCACATTGATGTTCGATATCATTTTGTACGAGAAATCATAGAAGAAGGTGGAGTCACAGTAAAGAAAATTCATACTACGGAGAATCCTGCTGATATGCTGACAAAGGTGGTGACTGCGATCAAGTTTCAACATTGTTTGGATTTGATCAACATTGTTGAACCTGAAGATTGAAGATGAAGACACAACCAAAATTTGTTATTGAGAGAAAATTGAAGATGTGAAATTTTGCCAAGGTGGAGATTTGTTGAATTTGACAAAATGTTTGTCCCACATCGGTGGGAAAACAAAAGTTGGGGGATTTTCCCCCTATAAAAGAAGGCTTAATGTTTAGGTTTTAAACACACCTCTCATTTGCCTTCTCATCTGTTTAAGGCATTTGTATCTTCTCTCTTTAGTATTATTTCACTTGTATTTTTGGAGTGGAATAAAATATTGGTTGTGTCCGAGGAGTAGGCAAAATTAGCCGAACCTCGTAAATTCTGGTGTTCCCTTTATTGTTGCTTTGTTGTCTTATTTATTATTTGGTGGCTGTCATAAATTTTGGTATAGTAGTTGTGACTTATTCACACTCTATACATTTGGCTTCCGCAACACAATCTAGAGGCAGAACTAAATTTACATGTAAAGCAAGTCTTATACTAAGTCAGACAAATGATTATTATTTACATTGGAATCAACCTAGGACATACAATGAATTTCTTATTCTAACAAAAAATTAACTTTAACGATTTATCAAAGCAAAAATAAACATTAATTACAGAAACCAAAAATTAATTAAAAAATAAACTTTACTCTCCATCAAACACCCGAACAAGTATCATATGAATATATGAAAGCATTGAATAGAAGTATCTAGAATTTTTCTAGAGAGTACCAATTTGCAGGAAAAGAACATAATCAAAGCTACGTACTTTTAATCCCTTAAAATTATAAAAATCTATTGAGCAACTGAGGAAGAAGAGAAATGCATATGAAAGCAATTAAAAGGTTCTGGAAGAACAAGTGAGAGAGATCAAGCTCAAAGTGGAGCCATTTTCATATCTCTCAGAAGAAGCTAATCTCTAAAGCCTATATATACACATTCATAACCAACTAAAGACAATTAAGTTACAAGTTTCCACTTATACACTTTGACCCCTAAACTAATGTGTTATGCTATGTTGGTTCAATACTCCCCCTCAAGCTGGAGGGGAGAAAAAGATTCTTCACTCCTAGCTTGCCAAGTAAATGATCATGATGGTTCTGCCCAGTCCTTTAGTTAGTATGTTTGCAATCTTCTCTTTAGTGTTGACATGCACAGTTTAAATAGTTCCAGCTTTCACCTTCTCTAATAAAGTGACAATCGATATCTATGTATTTTGTACGCTCATGGAATATAGGATTGGTTGCAATTTATATTGATGCCTTGCTAACACACATCAAGGTGTCTGTCCCCTTGATCTCAAGGCCTAGTTCACTAAATAAGCCTATCAGCCACACTTTCTCTCCTGTTGATGAAGCCATGCTTCTAAATTCAGCTTCTGATGAACTTCTTGCAACAATTTCTTGCTTTTTTGACTTCCAAGAAATCAAGGCATCACCATAGAACACTAGATAGCCTGTAACAGACCTTCTTGTGTGCAAGCATGCACCCCAATCAACATCACAGTATGCTAATAATTGTCCATCTCCTTCTACTGGCAACATCAAATTTTGACCTGGAGTAGTCTTGATATATCTTACTACTCTGATGGCAGCATCTAGATGTGATTATTTAGGAGCATGCATGAATTGACTATGTATCTGTACAACATAAGAGATATTTGGTCAATTTATTGTCAGGTATAGCAGTCTGCTAATAAGCCTGTGATACACACTTGCATCTTCTAAAGCAGGATCATTATCAGCAGCACCTACTATTGCTTTGTCAAACTCCACAGTAGTTAACTTCTGATTAACTTCTAGAGGAGTACTAGCTGGTTTTGATCCTGTTAAACCAAGTTCAGCTATCAACTACAAGACATATTTTCTTTGGCTCATATATATGCCTTTAGAGGACCTTGCAAATTCAATCCCAAGAAAGAATATCATCTCTACTAAGTCTTTCATTTTGAAGAATCTCTGTAAATCTGCTCTAGTTTGATCAATTAAATGAGCATGACTACCAGTGATTAATAAGTCATCTACATAGAAGAGAACAAGCACTTGACTAAAAGTGAGTAGTATTTTAAGTAATTTAAGATAACTCTTCATTATGTGGATAACCGGGTAATTATTGATTTTAGTAGGTAATTGGTTAATTATTGGGCAATGGGACATTACCTAGTTATAATTTGTGGTGGATGAAATAAAGTCTTTGGATAAAGACTAAATCAAAAAATGTTGCGGCCCTTTGTAATGCATTAAGTGACTCATGACTTGGAAGGAAATGTGTCCACTTTAGTGTCATATACATGACACTTCCGTAGACTATTTAGAGTTTGCCTTGGAATATCAAGTTAATCTCAAATCCAAACAATTCTAGTAAAGATTCAAATTCCATAAGCTTACACATGATTCCTTTGATTGATTCAAGTTAATCTAAAATCCAATAGAAGACGTGAGAATTCCTACAGGTTTCAATAATTCCAACAAAAATTATTTACACATTAGCAACGTAAGATTTTGCAGTTCTAAAGAAATATGATGCAATCTTTCTCAAGAATATCATATGAATTTTTTCCTACTCCGATCTTGCCGTCACGTGTTTGTCAAAATTCACGTATGTTAGAGGAATTTTCAACAGAATCAACTCAGGTATGTTAAGGTTATCCCTTCTTTCTTTTTGACATGATCTATACGACACGAACGAAACGAACACATGCACAATTTTCATAAATGACTCTATTCATAGAAATATTAGAGATGATTATGTTCTTGATTCCCCATGTGTCATATTGTTCTATCATCTGTTCATGGGTCTCAGAAAATATGTAAGTTGATAAAGTTTACTTTAAGGTGTTATTCAAAGGCAAAATGGTCTTATGACACTCCAAAAGATTTTATTAACGTACTTCTCATGCATTGCATTCATGTACATTGACCCATGACTAGATGACGTTATATACCTGTATACACGTATATTAAATGTATATGGGATATGGGAAAAGGTTACAGTATTATATACGCACCACCACCTGATCAACTGGTTATACATTGATGATTTGCCCACAGTGGCTGAAATGATATGATGGGATGCCCTCAGAGACTTGATGATGTTATGAACACATATACCCATGCATGGTATGACATTTATACGCATATTCATGATATTATAAAAATAAAATAATTCACAGAGCTATGCAAAAGTACATGTCGAGTCTTTTACTCCATGTTTCTCTCATGTCTATTATTTACTAATTTTTATTCCTTACATACTCGGTACATTATTTGAACTGGCGTTCCTTTTTCCTGGGGACATTGCGTTTCATGCCCGCAGGTCCCGATAGACAGGTCGAGAGCCCTCCAAGTAGGCTATCAGCTCAGCGGAAGATATTGGTGCGCTCCATTCGCTTCGGAGTTGCTTGTTTGGTTAGTATGATTTAGATATGTATTGTTAGGTATAGTGGGACTCTGTCCCGACCTTTATGAAAATTATGTACTCTTAGAGGCTTGTAGACAGATTTCATGTACGTAAAAGATTATATGGCCTTGTCGGCCTATGTTCAGTGTACGAGTGGTTATTTTAGCCTTATAGGCCCGTATGTCTTATGTATAAGTTGATATCACATGTTGTATTCTACTTATCTCACAACAGCCTTTTGGCTCAGTTATTTATGATAGTATAATATGAAAAGATACATTTTGTTGGTACTTGGTTGACTAAGGTACCGGGTGCTCGTCACGGCCCATCGATTTGGGTCATGACACGATGGTGCTTTTCTCCACCCAACTTCCTTCTATTCTCGATAGCCTGAACATTTTGATTGGTGTAAATGGGATTACTTCCATCCCCGTGGATGATTACTTCCTGATGATTCCATTCAAACTTCACGGCTTGGTGTAAAGTAGAGGCTACCGCCACAGCAGCATGTATCCAAGTTTGTCCCAATAGAAGATTGTATGTGGCAGATACGTCCAATACTTAAAATTCAACGTCAAACTAAGTCGGGCTCATCTGCAGATATAGGTTGATTTCCCCAACGTGGCCACATAGGACCCATCAAATGCTTTTACGTTCATAGTTCCTGCTCCTATATCATGCAAACCTTTACTCAACCTCTTCAAAGTAGTCAATGGACAAATATTGAGACTTGAACCCCCATCTATCAGGACCTTGGCGATGAATTTATCCTCAAACCGCACTATGATATGTAGTGACCTGTTGTGACTTAGTCTTTCCGCTGGCAACTCGTCTTCATGAAAAGTGATCTTATGGATGTCCAATAGTTGTCCTACCATGTTGTCCATTGCTCCACTAGTGATATTATTGGGTACATAAGCTTCGTTCAACATTTTCATCAATGCATTCTTATGCGCCTCAGAATTCTGTAGTGGTGATAGAATGGATACCTGAGCAGGGGTTTTGTTTAGATGATCAATCACAGAATACTCTCTTGCTTCCACCTTTCTCCAAAGATCATCCGGGCCAGTTTCTATGATAGGCTGCTTGGGAGCGGCTTTAGTACTTATTCCTCCCAAATGCTCGGGCATGTAAATCCTACCGGTCTTGGTCATACCTTGTGCTGCACCGGTTTCTTCCATTTTCTCTTTCCTTTCCTTCTCGCCTCTGCAGCATAGTCCCAAGGTATGGAATTGGACTTAAAGGATGGTGTAGGTGCTACTGTCACGGTGAAGGGTGTGGTCACTTCTACCTCAAATGAAGTTGGAGTAGATGAGGGCGTTGTTACTTCAACCTCAAATGGGGTCAGTGCGGTTACTTCAACCTCAATTGGTGACTGTATGTGCACCACAATAGGTGTGAGAATGACTGGAGGTATTTTAGGTTCATCTCCTTCAGGAATGATCCTGATTGATCCTTCTTGATCCCACTCTTTATTAGTTTTGATCATATTTACCCCCTCGCCCCTGTGATCCGGGAGGAGATTGTTACGAACATTAGATGCAACCTTTTTTTCTTGTATAACCTTGGTGTCAATCAGTGTCTGGATCTTATCCTTCAAAGTGCGAAATTCATCGAAAGTATGACCCTTCATGCCTGAGTGGTAGGCACATGCCTTGTTTGGATTGACCCACTGAGAGTAATTTTCCAAGGCAAAGATGGGAATGGGAGTGACATAACCAACAACCTTCAGTCTCTCATACAACTGATCGACGGGTTCAGCAATAGGAGAGTATTGTCTGGGCGGTCTATGGTCGAAATTTGATTTGGGTTTTTGGTAGATTTGGCGGGCTGATGGTTAGTGGTAGTATGTTGGCTGAGTGTTATAAGTATGGTAAGTGGCGGCGGGTTATTAGTATCTGGGAGGTGAAGGCTGATATGTGGGTGGTGGTGTTTGGTATGTAAGGGGAGACTTCGGACCTTGGGCTACCATCACTGCCCCTACTTCCTTCTTTTTAGAAATACCGCCTGACTGCAAGGCTTTATTTGTAGCCTGTAGTGCCTCAAGATTTGTTACCATTCCGCTTTTAATTCCTTCCTCTATTCTTTCTGCCAATTTGATGATATCGGAGAACTTATAATTTTCAATAACCATCAACCTTTCATAGTATTGTGGATCTTGAGCTCTAACGAAGAACTTATTCATTTGTTCTTCTTCTAGTGCTGGCCTTACTTTCGCTACTTCTGATCTCCATCGAGTAGCATACTCATAGAAAGTTTATGTCGGCTTCTTCTTAAGATTTTGAAAGCAGAACAAGTCTGCGCATTTTCTGTATTGAACCTGAACCGATCTATAAAATCTGAAGCCATGCTTACCCAGTTAATCCATTTCTTTGGGTTGTAACTGATGTACCAGGATAGGGCATCTCCAGTTAAGGCTCCTCATGAATAGCTTCATGTGGATTCTTTCATCTTTACCAACCCCTACGAGCTTGTCACAATAATGTTCTCAAGTGTACCTTCAGATCACTTGTCCCGTCGAACATTTCGAACTTAGGAGGTTTGTAACCCTCTGGTAGTTCTATGTCCGGCTGAATACACAAATCCTCATAATTCATTCGATGTCTTTACTGCCTTCAACACCTTGGAACTCGACTATGTTTATTGAGCTCCTCTGATATGTTCGTGATGAGCAGGTCCTTCTCGGTGAATTCAGGAATGTATAGGTTTTGTTGTGGGGTGTGGGGTAAGGTTTCCATGTATATGGGGTTGCTTTGATGGACTCCAAGAATTCGAGCATAGTGATGGTCGTTAGTTGAGTTTTTGGGGATCAGGGGTAGGCTGTGGTGCGTTCTGAGGAGTGTGGTTGGTGGTGGTTTATGGATACTAGGTCGGATGGTGATGATGTTATGAAGGGGTCGGTACTGGATGAGGAGGTGTGGCATAATGATGAGGTGCGGGAGGATTTTGTTGGTTTTGTGTGTTCTGGGGAGGTGCTGGATTTTGGACGTTTTGTTGGTTGACGTCGGGGATGTTCAGTGTAAGGGAAAGATTTTCCAAGTTCCGGACCTGCTCAAGTTCTCCTTGTAACTCTAATATCTTATGTTCTAAGCGTAAAACTAAGTCATTTTGTGTCGGAGTACTTCGACCATCCGAAGTCTCGACATTCTCTGCATGTGTAGCATTGTCTTTCGTGATATCGCTAATATCATCTATTCTAGCTTTTCCCTTGCTTTTAGGATTGCTTGGAGGAGGAGGTGGTGGAGTACCTCCAGATCTGGTATGATATGCTGATGATGCCAGTATGCACGAACCAACCTTAGGGGATGAGAATAAACGAATAAAAAAAAGAAAACAAAAAGGTAAACAAGTCAGTAAGGAGTATTAAAAGGATGTTTGCTATATTTAAACACATATTGCGGAATTATAAATTTGCATCCTGATAGATCTTAAATATTCTTGCCTTATGTTTTGATGATTTAACAAACTTACTGCTAAGAACCAGATAAGTAACCTGACCTACTTGGATTGCTGCAAACTTGAACTGATCCCAGCTAAGGATGAACTTCTACAGATTCAGAAGTTAGGAACCAATCAAGAACCTGGTGCTCCTGTGGTTCCTATGTAGTAGTACATAGTCATTTGGACACAGCTGGAACAGAAGTGACTGGCGGCACTGTTTTTGCCGCACTGCAATATGCTGACAACCCAGTTACTCTCTATCCAAACAAAGCACTCACATCACTTCAAGTGATGTGATCAAGATGTACTAAATGAAGCCTTATACAAATACATCAATGGAAGGTTTCTGTTTTATCATTCAAGCCTTTGCAAAAACAGAAAACTCATCATCCTCTCAAGCTTGAAGAACAAGATTGAACGTCACTACGGACCAGTTTCTAAAAGATTGATTGTTATTGTCCTAGTTGAGTTGTAAACTTGTCATTGTACTTACTATCTCTCCTAAATTGCTTTCTTAGAAGCATATTGAATAGGAGTCCTCTTGAAAATACTCAAGCTCACTGAGTTTAGGTTGTGACTAGGTTTATTCATAATGAAAAGTCTTTGTAATTGTAGAATTGCAAAGTGGCTTGGGATGACAACAATACAAGTTAGAAAAATCCTTTGTAACTGGGATAGTCACAAAGTGGATTGTGGTAAAGGTACCACAAGTTAGTTGAATAAATCCTTTGCAATTGGAAGCATTGTGAAGTGGCTTGTAATAGGTAAGATTACAAGTTAGTGAAGTTAAAGCCTACAGGTGTAGGTCATGGTTTTTTGATCCCCTTGTGTGGGATTTTTCCACGTAAAAATCCTCTGCCTTATTTAATTACTACTTTACTAAGTACTCTCAGTAGAAACTTGTAGAGAACCAGGTACTCTAAGATTAAGTGGATCCATATAAACTAACAATTGGTTCAGAGTAGGTTCCTCCTATCAGGCTAACACCTAGGAAGGATCCTCATTATGGATCCACTAAAGCTTGAAGAAGGTCAATCCATATACCACCCACCCAAATTTGATGGAAAATGTTATTGGTGGTGGAAAGCTAGAATGCATGATTTCATCATAGCTAAGGATTGCGAGCTTTGGGATATTATTTGTGATGGTCCGTTTGTTCCAATCAGGACAAGTGGAGAATACACCGAAGCAGACAAGAAAGCATTGAAGAAGATGCTCATGCCAAGAAAATTCTGGTATATGGTTTAGAACCCAACGAGTACGACAGAATCTCTACATGCGACACTGCCAAGGAAATATGGGAGGCTTTGTAAAAAGCTTATGATGGAGCTACTCAAGTAGAACAAGGTAAATCTAATACTGATGATAGCTCTACGATGGCAGTTGAAGGCGAGGAGATTGGATATGACTCAACGCTTGCTTTGATGGCGCAATCAGACAATGATGAAGACAATGGCAACAAAGAGGTAAACTTTAGGGATGTTCAAAAAATTCTAAAATCCTACTCTCCAAAAAAACTCATGTGTTTAGCTGATGTTTTAATTACTGCATTTTGTAGTCTTGCGGAGGATAGGGATTCATTGTTCTTAGAACTCAAAGAATCTGAACATACTAGAAAAGACGTATGGCTGAAATTACTGATCAAAATAAAGTCATTGAAACTCTTAGAAAAGAAAAGAGTGGTCCTTTGACAGAAACTGTTGACCAAAGGGAACAAATTGTAGAGCCCTTGACTAAGTCAAAATCTGAAAACCCTGAAAGAGGAAAGGAGATAGTTAATAACGAATATGTTAGGCTTAAAGATGAGGTAAAGGCCTTGAGATGTAGGATGATTGCTGAAATTGAGAAAAACGAGCTCCTCCAAGCCAATCTAGAAAAAGTAGTGAATGATCTTGAAAAGCCTCTAAAGTGGACCTGGTCTGTAGAAGCTACCACTGCCTTTTTCACTGATGATAGTGAAAAAGGACGGGGAGTAGGGTTTCCAAGAAAAAAGGATCCTTACAAACCTCACAGTAAGAGTGCCACTGCATCTGATAATTGGCCTCGGACCCAATGTAGGAACACTGGGCACTCCAAGGAAGGTCTCCAGGCCAAAAATCAATCAGTACCAAAAGATAAAGTGGCCGCTGAAACTGTGATCATAAAAGAGGGACCAGGTCCCACTCATAGAAAACGCACATTACCTGCATGGACTAAAAGAGCTCTTATTCATTCTCTTGATTACTACAGGGGACCCAAACTTGTTTGGGTTCCTAAGAATAATTCCTAAATTTCTTATGCATGGGACAATGAAGGGAAATGGTCAACAATGGTTCATGGATAGTGGATATTCGAAACACATGACTGGGAACACCACAAACTTTCTTTCACTAAAAGCCCTGTAGGGAGGGAGTGTATCCTTTGGCAATGGCAAAAAGGGGTACATTCTTGGAGTTGAAAAAGTTGGGAAGTCACTCACTCACTCAATTGAAAATGTGTATTATGTCAATGGACTCAAGTACAGTCTCCTGAGTGTTTCCCAAATTTGCGATAAAGGAAACAAGGTGGAGTTCTTGTCCAAAATATGTACAGTCACTGACTTTGTAACTGGTGAGATAGTTCTGGTGGCCAAAAGATACAAGAATATCTATGTTGTAGATTTTGAATCTTTACAGAGTGGTGATCTGAGTTGTCTAAAGGCGGTTGATGATGATGCTGAACTATGACACATAAGACTGGGGCATGCAAGCTTTTTTCTTCTGAACAAACTAATTCAGAAGGACTTGGTCCATGGTCTGCCTATTTCATAATTCAAAACTCAAAAGGTCTGTGATGCCTGTTGTAGACGTGTGATTTTTGACCCTCCCCGAGAATTTTCACACTTTTAGCGTAAATATTTAATTTAGGCCTAATATAGCTATTTCAACTATTTTTGACTTCTTTACTTTATTTTCGTCACAAAAATAAAAAATTACAAAAGGAAAGGATATATAAATTTTAGTTCATGTATTTCTCATAAACTCTAAAAATACAAAAATAGTACTTTATATTTTTATCTCTATATAAAAATGAAAATTACAAAAAATAATTTCATTAATATTTTGTAGTCTTTTTAATCCTTAAAAATACAAAAATAGTACTTTATATTTTTATCTCTATATAAAAATGAAAATTACAAAAAAAAATAGTTTCACTAATGTTTTGTAGTCATTTTAATCTTGAAAAATATTCAAAAATAGTTTTGTTTTAATTATCACTCTCAGTTTAATAGTTATTTGTTTACGTGGGACTAATTAAACAGGATCGTGTTTTTATTCTCGGTTGCAGGGAAAGAATAACATTTGGATTCAAAAGATCCATTTTTAGGCCTAATTTTCGGACCTAGCCCAAAACATTTTCAGTCGAGACACACATGAAAACACACGCCAACACATGCCAACACATGCTAACACATGCCAACACATGCTAACACATGCCAACACATGCTAGCACATGAACACAAACACTCTCTACACTTTACAACTCACACTCCACAAACACACAAAAAGCAACACACAAAAGAGATGAAAAGCAAAACAAAGTGACAGCCATGTCTCCATTTTCGGCTACCCCAAAAAGAGCCATAAAATCCCCTCAAATCCATCACCAAAGAGAAAAAACGAGGATAGAAAGTTAGCCTCTAGAGCTAAAAAGGGGGCGGTATACACTCGATATACAGTAAATATACATAGGATATACACGATATACATTCTGCATACAAGGAATATACAGTGGCAGAAAGAACTAAAAATGGCGTAGACCCCCTCATTCTTGAGAATTATCTGCCACACAAACACTCATAAATATGGAGAACAATCTCACACCATAAGACTGAAGAGCTATATCCATTTTTCACTTTGATTATATTTTACTTCAAGAGGAAGAAAAATCGAAACAAAACCGGAGTTGCAATGAGATGCTCGTGTTTGGCCAAGAGGTTCCGATCCCGTTCATAGTCCGATCCGCGATTCTGAGTATATTGCTCGTTGTTTCTGTTGTTGCTGTTTTGTTGATTTTCCATTCAGTTTCTCATTTCTGTTGCTTACTTGTACCTCCGAACAAAGGCTAAATATAAATAAAGCTTCTTTTAAGGTCGGTTTCTTCCTTATCCTTTATGTTATTGTTTTAATTATTTGTGAAGATTTGGTTTATACTTTCATGGAATATATCATGTTTCCTTTGCTTTTTTCTTGTTATTTCGGTTTAATTGCTCATGTTTGCAATGTCCTCATAGATTGATATTGAATTACTTTTGAGTAATGTGTTAGAATGATTTTGTTGTTGGGTATTTCTTGTTTGGGATTGATAACAAAGTTGACTGTGATTAAAGCTTTGATGACATAGGCCATGAGGGAATAATCTGGTTTGAGGCCTGATTTAAAGATTGCAATATATAGTTTAACATGGTACAATCCGACTCATTTATCAATTAGGATATTGCTTTTATTATTAGAGACAAGAGGTAGAGTAGAAATCGTAGTCACTTTAGGATCGACCTTTAATAAATAGAGCCGAGCCTCGCCAAATAAAATACATAAATTGCGGGGCCCTCAATAGATGGTTATTTTAAATTCTTAGACTTCGGGACATGCCGTTTAGCGAATTTTGCGGCCTTCCCAAAATAATAACGCGTTAGTATCTTTAGACGCGTATTTAATAATGTTATCTCCCTAAACTCGGGTGCACATTTATGTGACCCAAATCCAAATCTTAACGGAGTCGAAATGTGTCAACAACCACGGGTGCATTGATTGCGACGTAGTTCGAGACGCGTTTTCACGACGTTGCAATTCCTTTAAAAAATAATAATAAAGCGGTAAATAATTAAAATTGCACTATAGTTTTGAACATGTATTAAAATCAGATATTTTAGCCATTACAACAATTTAAGTGACCGTGCTAGAACCACGGGATCCGGGGGTGCCTAACACCTTCCCTCGGGTCAACAGAATTCCTTACTTAAAATTTCTGGTTCGCAGACTTCATTTGGAAAGTCAAATATTTTCCTCGAATTGGGATTCAAGATAAACCGGTGACTTGGGACACCAAAAGCCAAACCTATCCCAAGTGGCGACTCTGAAATAAATAAACAAATCCCATTTCGAATATTGTCACTTAAATTGGAAAAACTCCCTTGTGCGTTTATCCCTCGGGGTGGGCGAGCCAAAAGGAGGTGTGACACCTGTGCCATAGGAAAACATGTAAAGTCCTCCTTTAAGTCAAAAAGAGATGTGAGCACCTCAATACCGCTTGATCTCCTGCATATGGATCTGTGTGGACCCATGAGGATGCAAAGTAGAGGAGGAAAGAGATACATATTCATGATAGTGGACGATTACTCCAGATTCACATAGACTTTATTTCTCAGAACAAAAGATGAAACGGTTGAAGTATTTGTGGCCTTTGTGAAGAAAATCCAAGTGAATATGGAGTCTAGAGTTGTATGCATTAGATCAGATCATGGAACAGAGTTTGACAATGTCAAGTTTGATGACTTTTGTAATGAAAATGGCCTCACCCACAACTTCTCAGCTCCCAGAACTCCACAACAAAATGGGGCAGTGGAAAGAAAGAACAGAACTCTAGAAGAAATGGCAAGAACAATGCTGATTGGCAGTGGACTTCCAAAGAATTTTTGGGCTGAAGATGTCAACACTACATGCTATTTGGTGAACAGGTGCATGATCAGATCAATCCTTAACAGGACCCCATATGAATTGTTGAATGGAAGAAAACCCAAGTTGACTTACCTAAGAACATTTGGATGCAAATGTTATGTTCTCAACAATGAAAAGAATTAGCTTGGTAAGTTCGATGACAAAAGTGACGAAGCTATATTTCTTGGCTACTCTTCTCAAAGCAAAGCCTACAAAATATATAAGCGAACTCAATGTGTTGAGGAAAGTGTCCATGTTATCTTTGATGAATCTCATCCATCCTGTGAGATGAATACTGAGGATGACCAAGATGGAGAAACCTTACTTGTTCCTAGTGAAGTCATTAACATGACAAACGGAAAGGCAGATATGATGAGCCAAGTGAAGGAGGCAAATAAAGACAATGCTGGGTCATCATCAACAGAGCCAAGCACTTCAATCACAATTACTGAAGCTGAAGAAAGAGTGGTTGATGCAGTTCAAGGAACTCCACTGGCATCTGAGGGAAGGATAGAGGATAATCAGCCAAACATATTGTCTTCCTCTCAGAATGAACCTTAGACATCTAACTGGAGACATCAAAGTTCTCACCCCATAGATAATATAATCACTCCTTTAGATTTTGGGTCCAAACTAGGTCAAGAGCTAGAAATTCACTTGCCTTCTCAGCCTTTCTCTTCCATATAGAACCTAAGAACATCAAGGAAGCCTTAAAAGATGCAGACTGGATTCCAGCCATGCAAAACAAGCTGCATCAGTTTGAGAGAAATAACGTTTGGTACCTGATGCCTAGACCTCTAGATAGAACCATTATAGGAACCAGGTGGGTATTCAGAAACAAGCTCGATGAGTATGGAGTTATCATAAGGAACAAAGCCAGGCTAGTGGTTCAAGGTTACAATCAGGAGGAAGGGATTGACTTTGATGAAACATTTTCTCCAGTGGCTTGCATGAAAGCCATCAGAATTCTGATTGCCTTTGCTTCTCATATGGAATTCACTTTGTTCCAAATGGATGTCAAAAGTGCATTCTTGAATGGACTACTTAAGGAAGAAGTCTATGTGAAGCAACCATCTGGGTTTGAAAGTAATGAGCACCCTGAGTATGTGTTCAAATTGGACAAAGCCCTATATGGGCTAAAGCAGGCTCCTCGAGCGTGGTATGAAAGATTGTCAAAATTCGTCTTAGAAAATGGCTTTAAAAGAGGAAAAATTGACAACACTCTTTTCCTAAAGAAACGAGGAAGGAACCTACTCATTGTTCAGGTCTATGTTGATGACATCATCTTTGGAGCAACAGCTGACTCTCTATGTGAAGAATTTGCAAAACTTATGGGGAGTAAATTTGAAATGAGCATGATGGGGGAATTAAATTTCTTCGTAGGCCTTCAAGTAAAATAGTTCCCAAAAGGTACTTCGATCTGTCAGCAAAAATACATCAGGGAACTCTTGAAGAGGTTTGGCATGGAAGCATCAAAGGTGATAGACACTCCCATCGTAACTGCCACTCGACTGGACATGGATGAAACATGATCTCATGTGAATCAAACAATGTATAGAGGCATCATTGGGTCTATTCTCTGTCTCACTGCCAGTCGACCTGATATTGTTTTCAGGTGGGGTTGTGTGCGAGGTTTCAATCGAATCCTAAGGAATCTCATTTGAAAGCTGCCAAAAGAATACTGAGATATCTCAAAGGCACGTAGGACCTGGTACTATAATATCCATCAGGTGACAATTTTAATCTAATTGGGTATGTTGATGCAGACCATACAGGTTATCTTATGGACAAAAAAGTACTTCTGGGATGGCTCACTTCCTAGGATCATGCCTTATCTCTTGGGGAACAAGAAAGCAAAATTCAGTGGCTCTTTCAATAGCTGAAGCTGAATATGTAGCTGCAGCATCCTACTGTGCTCAGCTTCTGTGGATTAAACAACAACTGGAGGATTTTGGAGTACTCATTGAGAGTGTGCCTCTCCTATGTGACAACACCAATGCACTCAACATGGCAAAGAATCCAATTCAGCTTAAAAGGACCAAACATATTCATATGAGGCATCATTTTCTAAGAGATAATATGGAGAAAGGGTTGATATGCATGAAGTTCTGCAGCACTGAAGACCAAATTGCAAAATTTTTTACCATGGCACTAAGTAGGGAATATTTCAAAAGAAATAGAGTAAAGTTGGGACTGTTGAGGCCAAAGTAAGAACTTGGTCCCTTTTGAGTTGGCTAGAGTTATTAAGAAATAATAGGTTCAAAGTGTTTTTGGCCCTGTCTAACTCACTTCAATACCGTTGTAGGTAAACACGCATGATGAGCATAGAAGCATTAGATGCAGTACATGACTGATAAAAGAGGATTAGTTCTTTTTTTTTTAAAAGGAAAGGAGGGCTTGAAGAAAATGTTTTGCAAGAACCAGGTTCTTTTATTAAAAAGGTTAGTAGTTCTATACATCCTTTAATACACGTCTTAAAAGGCACAAAACAATTACCATGTCATCAATTTTTCAGATCTGGCTGTCACGTCTCTTCAATTCAAAATGTTCTATCTCCCTCTAAAATGTCACGATTATCCATGCCCAACCGCCATTTTAGAACCGGTACCTATTCTTCTCCCTTCATAATTGTCCTCTCCATTTAAAATCCCCTCTCGTCTGCTCTTCCTAACCATACGCCCTACTCTATATTTACCCAAAAGGGAAGGATCATCTGACCTCCTCTTCAAATGGCTGAGAAAACCTTCGACCCATCCGTGGAATCTTTTCCTTTCACCGAGTCCGTGTCAACCTCTATCACCTTACTACTACAATCACACCTTCCCTAGATTCCCAAACTCTTTTCTACTCTGAAACTCCTGAAACTACTATTCTGTCCTCAACGCCATCTTATGCCCACAATAGTCAAACCCTAATTGGAAAACAAGGTGAAAATACTGGCTTCACAAAAGGCTCTGCCATTGTTACCTCTGACTCCATGGTTGTGGAAGTACCTATTAAGGAAGAAAAGACTGTGTTTGTCGTATCCTCGGATGGCATACTGTATAAAGTTGTTTCTCAAAGACAAGAGTCACAAAACGTGTTAGTAGAAGAGACCCTTCTGGCTGCTGAAGTAGATGCAATATTATACACTACTGAGGCATCTCATGAGGAACTTGATCCCTCTCCGGAGGACCTAGGTCAGGACCCTCATCCCTAGGATAGTGTTGTACCTGCTTTTGATGTTGTGCCCTTGGAAATTCAAGCTCCAAAAATGAGGTCTAGTGATGAAGAAAACTGGACAATGTGGCCCTAGATGCATTCTTAAGTCAGTGCAGGGTTGTCACCACTCCTGAGTCTGAAGGTAAGCAACCTACGATTCTGCACTTCAAAAGAGCAAGAAAAGTAGTAAAAAGAAAAGGACAAAGTTGGTAAATAATGGTGTCCCTGTAAGTGATGAAGCTATTCCTGTCGTTGTGGTGGAGGAAGGAACTCCTAAGGAACCTGGTTCCCTTGTAAGGAGGTCCTTAAAAAGGGTTGAGTCTGTCTCTACAAAAAAGGGATCTACTTCCAAGATCAAGACAAAGGAGGCAGTGAGTGATGAAGATATTCTTATCAAGTCTAAAGGGAAAAGTAAGGTTAGTGGAGAGAAGCATAGAAAATGCAAGATGGAAACAGTTGAAGCACCCATATCTGGGAAGAAAGCCGGAAGTGATGTCTGCCTTGGATCTGAGCAACTAAGGCATCAAAAGGTTTTGTTGGGTCGCATGTTTGACCCAACAATCTCTGAGATGGTAGGAATGCGTCAGCTTCTAGAAATGGTGAAGTTTCAGCAAAGGACATATTTGTTCTACATTGACGCTCCTAAAGTGTATGAAGAGGAGGTCAAAAGCTTATTCTCCAGTCTCTTTCTAGTGGATACTGACCATGTGTGTGCCTTAGTAAATGGGGGTGAATATTATGTTTGACGTGAAATTTCTTGGGGAAATTCTGTAGGTTCCTACTATTGAGGTGTCTAGTGTGAGAGATGTGTGTCAGTACACCTTCCGAAATGCAGTCGTGAAAGATAATTCCAATCAGAAGGGGGACCAGGTTCATAAGAAAGCACTGGTTCCTGACTACCAGTTGTTGTTTGAACTGGTGAACAAAGTCCTATTGCCTCGAGCAGAAAGGCAATCTATCACTTCCAAATCTAATTTATTATTAATGGAGCAATTGGACATTTTCAACCTTGTGAGTCTGTCTGCCATAATGATTGAGCACATGAAGAAAGTGGTTGACTTCAAAGATGGCAATCACGGGCTTCCCTATGTATTCTTGCTCATGCAAGTATTCCAATACTTCGGGGTTCCTCTGGGAACAGGTAAAGTAGGGACCCGTAAATAGACATTCTCACAAACAACCTTGGAAGAGTGTGAGTGTATTGAAAAATATGGGGGTGTAGGAATCACTTCAACTGTGTCTCAACTAATGAATGCCCAAAACAGCGCAGCTAAGGAGATACGTCGACTGAAAGCCAGGAATGCCATCCTGGAAGGTCAGCAAGCTTGAGCGGTTCCCATGACAAATAATGAGGTGATCCGTTTGACTCAAGAAAATGCTGACCTCAGGGCGCAAGTTGAGAACCTGAAAGCTGAACTGCTCAACGAGCAAAAGTCGGGAAATGCCCGAATAGACATTTTTCTCTAGACTCTTGCCACTGCTTCCAAGCCTTTTCCTCCTAGTGCCCCCTAAGTTTTCCCTCAATGACCAGTATCTGGATGTGTTTCTTTCTTTGTTTCTGTTGATGATTGGTGGATGTTTTTGTTGTTGTGGTTGGGATGTACTACTGCTACTACTCCCGTGATCAAGTCCAAATGCTGCCTCTTCCTTTTTCAAAGGAAGGGGCATATCAAATTATTATTCATATAAATCCTCTTTTATTTTGTCTAACACTTACTCTTTGTTTTTTATTATGTTTCATGATAGTGTGCACATATGTGGCATGAGTTAGCTTGGCTGGACTTCTTTGTGCTTTTATTCTTTTTAATGATGCCAAAAGGGGGAATCACTTTTGGGAACTGGTTCTTATATAATTAAGGCATTGTATTCATGGGGGATCACATTTAGGAACTGATTCTTGTATAAATTCTGCTTAATTTTGCTGCCTTAATTCAGCTGCCCTAATTCTGAACTTATAACTGTTTAAGTTTGTCATCATCAAAAAAGGACAATTTGATAGATCATAAATATTCTTGCCTTATGTTTTGATGATTTAACAAACTTACTACTAAGAACCAGATAAGGAGCCTGACCTACTTGGATTGCTGCAAACTTGAACTGATCCCAGCTAAGGATGAACTGCTACAGATTTAGAAGCTAGGAACCAATCAAGAACCTGGTGATCCTGTGGTTCCTATGTAGCAGTATAGAGTTATTTGGACACAGCTGGAACTGAAGTGACTGATGGCACTATTTCTGTCGCACTGCAATATGCTGACAACCTACTCACTCTCTATCCAAACAAAGCACTCACATCACTTTAAGTGATGTTATCAAGATGTACTAAATGAAGCCTTATACAAAGACATCAATGGAAGGTTTCTGTTTTATCATTCAAGCCTTTGCAAAAACAGAAAACTCATCATCTTCTCAAGCTTGAAGAACAAGGTTGAACGTCACTACAGACCAGTTTCTAAAAGATTGATTGTTATTGTCCTAGTTGAGTTGTAACCTTGTCATTGTACTTACTATTTCTCCTAAATCACTTTCTTAGAAACATACTGAATAGGAGTCCTCTTGAAAATCCTCAAGCTCGCTGAGTTTAGGTTGTGACTAGGTTTAGTCATAAAAAAAGTCTTTGTAATTGTAGAATTACAAAGTGGCTTGGGGTGATAGCACCACAAGTTAGAAAAATCCTTTGTAACTAGGATAGTCACAAAGTGGCTTGTGGTAAAGGTACCAAAAGTTAGTTGAGTAAATCCTTTGCAATCGGAAGCATTGCAAAGTACCTTGTAATAGGTAAGATTACAAGTTAGTGAAGTTGAAGCCTACAGGTGTAGCTCGTGGCTTTTGATCCCCTTGTGTGGGATTTTTCCACGTAAAAATTCTCTGCCTCATTTAATTACTGCTTTACTAAGTACTCTTAGTAGAAACTTGTAGAGAACCAGGTACTCTAAGATTAAGTGGATCCATATAAAATAACACGTCCTAATTTGGGGACCTCATTGTGCCCGAAGTAGGCCTAAGAGACATATAGATTTGGAGAAAATTGATTCCAATACTGCGTCATTTCATTAATATAATAAATAAACCAAATCTCTACTATAACAACAATAATTATAAAGAGTCACTAATGGCATTTGCCTTATTACAACCAAAGTCTAAAACAAGTTTAGAAAGTAAGTAAAATATCATTCTTAATCTATTGGTCTAGATAGACCTTCTCCATGCTTGGCCTTCTTTGCTCCATCGATCAAATTCCCCAGGCCGCGCTTGTTCAGCAGCAGATACGCCCTTGTTAGATGCCCTCCTTCGTTGCCCTTTGCTTTCTGACAGTCTGAGATCCTTTTCCTTATCCTTCCCTCAAACTCCATCAACCCCTGCTCTAAAATATTCCAGCCACTCTGTTGATTTAGTTGCAATTTTTCTCCACTCATTGATTACTTCCATGTCCGCTTTATGTTGTTCCAAATGCCTGGCTTAAAACTCGAAAACCCTTTTGCACAACATCCTATATTTGACTTGTGCTTCAGCAGCGTCATTTACAACCTTATTCTTTAGATTAATCCCTAGCTTGACATCTACCGCTATATCATCTACCAACCATGATGGATAGAACTGCACATGGCCGGCATGATACCGATCTGGATCTATGGTATCTTTCTCCACAATGATCTTTTGATGCCACATGTTTTGTGCCTCAAACTTGAATGGAATAGTGTTCCCTTAGAAGTATGATTTGTACTGAACCATTTTGGAAACTCGTGGTATAACGTATTTTCTCCCAGCTTGCCTCATAACCCTGATAGGAGCATAAGGATAGATTCCCCTCAGTCCGATTAGCACTAGATGAGGAGTATCTCTCGACCTGATGAAGAATTACTACTAGGGAACCACTCGAACATCCAATATACCTTCTCATCAGTTAGATTGTTGAAGAAATGTACCCAGCTCACAACATTTTCTGGTTGCGCAAACCTGTTTGGGATAAAGTCATTCTCTTCGAATGGTGATAGGATATATGGTCATTCTATGGTCGTCGTGAAAGTTCTTGACGGTATTCTCCTCTCTGAAGGTGTTCCAACAACCATACTTGTAGCAATAAATTATAACCCTCAAAATGCCTATACCCCTTTTTGCAATGGTGTAAAGCCCGATACATATCAACCAAAATCATAGGGACAATTGTGTAATTTTGCCCCTTAATCCCCTCATTAAAGTCTTAGTGACCATATCTAGGAGAGTGTGGATCCTTTCTCTATTGGAAATACCAGCATCCCTAGAAAGCAGACAATGAATACAAAAACTCAGGGGTGAGTCCAACCCAAAGAAGTGATGGCAAACTCATCATGATAAAGGTGATATGACTTGTTGTGCCCATAATGCCCATAAAGGAAATCGAATGGTATGTAAGACTTCTTCAGACAGACTAACTAATCATTTTTCCTGAAACCCATCATTTTCAAGAAACCTCGAGAAGTGCAATTTTTTGGTACTAACAAACCAACAAAGGAAGATGGCTCTCTTCCCATCCCAAAACATGGTGGCGGCCTCAATTAATGTATTGTTTGGCTGAATGTCTAACAAGGAGGGTAAATATTTGAGGACTCTTTTAGCATGGTTTTTGTCACTTGGTGGGAGATTTTCCCACCAATCCAGTAGCAAAGGTCGGATATTTCCAACCATGCCGAACTTGGGGACTTTGTGCCTCATTTCTGCAAAACAAATAGATTAGCCCTTTACCCCTCCAAATTTAGCTATTTAAATGTTAATGATCAACACATTATCACGTTTTCTCCAAATAATGCATAGATCGTGATTGTATCCATTGAGATTATGGAAATCCCGACGGACTTTAGACAAGGCTTGCCTTAGCGAGTTATTATGCGGACAACGTTCTAACCCATACTAGGTTT
The DNA here is from genome assembly GCF_000715075.1 of Nicotiana tabacum. NCBI lineage: Eukaryota > Viridiplantae > Streptophyta > Magnoliopsida > Solanales > Solanaceae > Nicotiana > Nicotiana tabacum. The sequence goes on from NC_134086.1 coordinate 3,502,097, forward strand.
GGACATGATGCATGCATAGTTAATATTAGAGAGGGGGTTTCCAAAAGAGTCTAGACCGGTACCCTTAAAAGGACAACTTGAGAGGGAAAGGAACGAAACCGTCGACTGCACCACTGATCAACTAGTTTTATCGTAAATAAGCCTTTCAAAATTTAAAGGGTGATTTAGGAAGAGCGCGGGCACTTATCAAGCGTTGCTATGGTATTAATTATGCACGAGTAGAATATGTTGTGGATCATGCATTATGCAAAGATAAAACAATACATTGTCAAATATTTTGCATGATGAAAACAGTAAATGCAGTATTGAATGAAACGTAAAGACACAAAAAGAAAGGAAAACAAGGAAGAAGTTAGTTCGCATAATGTGGAAATTGTAATAAAGTAGACAAAGGAGTGAGGGTGGGGAGAGACATGATGCAGCAATTCTAAAAAATTGTCTAAAGAAAATGCATGTTATGAACAAATTGAGCATAGATTTGCATGCAATCCAAATAAAGGGAAAACGGGAAAAAAGGTGTACAGGTAGCAATAAAAGGGAAACGGGGGCGGGATATTCATGTAATATCAAAAATAATAAAGACACGTTTATCAGAGAAGACTAATTCATATAGACCAAGTTCACTTATGGTAAAAGCCTAAAAATATCCCCAATAGAGGCGCCAACTCTTTTAAGGAAGGTTTTAAAAGAGAGAGAGTCGCCACCTAACGGGTTTAAGGTTCATTAGGGAACATATTTGCAAATAACTCTATTTTAACTAGTTTGAGTCATCAAAGATCGGGTACGGACTTAAATTACCTTGAAGAGAAGGTGTTAGATACTCTTCGAGGTCCACAACTGTGGGTCCCAGCCAAACTCGAATTATATGAACTAGTCAGACAAAGAAAAGCAAGAAGTTTGGGAAAAATTCATTATTAAAAGATTTTAAATAAACACAAGAAATTGATTTGAAGACAAGATGGAGGGGTCTTAAATTTTTTAGCCTAAAGGATCACCCCGTGCAACATAAATAATACTTCGTAACTCTTTCAAGATGGGGTGTTACTCATATTATTCAGCGGGCACAGACTATCATCTCTTGCTACTTGATTACTATATTTAAGTTGTTACCTAAAGAACGCCAGTTGATTCTAAACCGTGTCTTATGCATGTACTACCCGCCCCATGCATATGGTCCAAGAGGCGTTTGGACCTCTATTTTGGTTAGTTCTAGAATTACTTAGGCTGCTCAAAATGATAAAACTAGGCGACATATAAAACAAGTTGGACTTCATGTAAAAGCAATTAAGGGCTCAAGTTTGCCTCAACATTTAGACAACAAATGCACGCAAACATATTCTCACCTTAAGCGTTAGACAGTTTAAGAATTGGGCCAAATTAAAGCCATTAAAACCTATATTTAAGGATCCTTCCTAGGTGTTAGCCTAATAGGAGGAACCTGCTCTGTTACCAATTAATAACCTATATGAGTCCACCAAACTATGGAGTACCTGGTCCCGTATGAGGCTGATACGTAGAAAGCAGTAAAGACTGAATGTAAAGAAGGCAAGAGATTTTCTACGTGGAAAAATCCCACACAAGGGGATCAAAAAACCACGACCTACTCTTGTAGGCTTTTAACTCAACTAACTCTATTACAAGCCACTTTGCAATACTTCCGATTGCAAAAACTTCAAAACTAACTTGTGATGTAACCACCACAAGCCACTCTCTAACTTTCCTAGTTACAGAGGATTTAACTTATGACTATTCCTAGTCACAACATAAACTCTAAAGTTTACGAATTTGGTTTGTTCCTAAAGTAGCGCTTCTAAGAAAGAAAACTAGGAATTACAATGTAGAACAATTAACAAGATTACAACTCAACTATGGATGTACATAAGACTCGTTTAGAAACTGATCCCTAGTGGAGTTATCTTCTTGTTCTTGACACACCAGTGACTTCAATGCCGGATGAATGCTTCTTCTTCTTCTTAAGAGAATATCACTGAATGCACAGGTGATGGTATGTCTTGCACCAGGTTGTTTTATCACAAAAGATATCACAATGGATAGTGCTGTCAACTCATGGTGTACTTTTTCCCAGTAAGAAGTGACTGCTGCACTGTCTGCATAGACACTTATGGGCAATTACGTTCCAGCTGGATAGTGGACTTTGTACTTCTGTTAGGACACACCAATGGACCAAGTCCTTGTTGTGTTCTGCTTCTATAACAGTTGCCAAATGGTCACTTTCTTCTGCTAGATGAGGTTGAGAAGATAGGACTGGGTTGAGAAGATTAAGGGGGAACTATGCCTGTGATAGACAGTCTCTAAGTTTGGAGATCTAAGATTAAGGAGGAACTGGGGAACTGTTGACGTCTCATCTGGTTAATTTATTGTTAATTCTAATCTAAACAAATGCTTTTCATCTCTAAGTTTGTCATCATCAAAAAGGGGGAAATTGATGGGTTTTCAATATCTTAGCCTTATACTTCTTATGTTTTGATGATCTAAAAAACTTGTTATGAAGAACCAGATAAGAATCTTGTCCTACAGGATACACATCTCATGTGAAATACTCAAAGTCAGAAAATCAGCGAATGGATCAACGACCATAGGGAGGAACAGAATAGGGACCCGATGCGGTGGTCCTTTAGGGTTCTCCGGCATAAACAAGTCAATGACTGTACATAATCAATATAAAGAGGAAAACAAAAAGGACCTGCTCCCTTGAGGTTCCCTGACAGAAGTACAGGTCAAGTGCACAACTGGATAGTGGACTTTGTACTTCTGTCAGGACACACCAACAGACCAGGTCCTTGTTATGTTCTGCTTCTGTAACAGTTGCCAGATGGTCACTTTCTTCTGCCACATTCCAGTTGTGCACTTGACCTGTACTTCTGTCAGAGAGCCTCAAGGGAGTAGGTCCCTGTTGTTTTCCTCTTTATATTGATTGCCTACAGTCACTGACTTTTCTATGCCGGAGAACCCTAAAGGACAACCGCATCGGATCCCTGTTCTGTTCCTCCCTGTGTTCGTTGATCCATTCGCTGATTTTCTGACTTTGAGTATTTCACATGAGATGTGTATAATGTGGGACAAGGTTCTCTATCCGATTCTTCATAACAAGTTTGTTAGATCATCAAAACATAAGAATTATAAGGCTAAGACATTGAAAACCCATCAATTTCCCCCTTTTTGATGATGACAAACTTAGAGATGAAAAGCATTTGTTTAGATCAGAATTAATAATAAATTAACCAGATGAGACGTCAACAGTTCCCCAGTTCCCCCTTAATCTTAGATCTCCAAACTTATAGACCATCTATCGCAGGCATAGTTCCCCTTTAATCTTCTCAACCCAATCCCATCTTCTCAACCCTATCTATTTTCCCCCTTTTGGCATCATTAAAAAGAACAACTAGTAGGACGAAGAGCATAAACAGGTAATAAGCATAAAGAAGTCTAACACAGCTAGCTCATGCCATATATGTGCACACAACATGACAGAAAAGAGAAGCCAAATGAACAAAGTATTGTACATGCAAAGAAAGAGGAGCTGTTTCATTAATGTTTATATTGGACTGAGCAAGTCAGGAGCAGTAATGAGTAAGTTCAACATACCACAAACCAAACAAAAACAAGTAAACACTGTTTGTATACTATTGCAAAATTTTGTATGGAGAGAAGCCAGAGGAACACAGTGTTGTACATGCAAGGAAAGGGGAGCTGTTTCATTTATGTTTACATTGGACTGACCAAGTCAGGAGCAGTAATGGTTTAGATCAACATGCCATCACAAAACAAAAACAAGTAAACACAAGTAAAACATTAGCCACAGGATGTTGGAGCAAAAATATCTTGACACTAAGAGGGTCCTAGGGAACGCTAGAGGAGGGAAGCTTGGAGGAAGAGACAACAATGGTTTTGAGAACCAAGTCTAGTATAGTATTTGCAGCCAGTTGTTCTTCAAATAGTTGAGCTCGAAGTCTCTCATTTTCCTTTCTCAATCTAGCAACCTCCTCATGTACAGAATCAGGTCCCTTAGCTGCTTGGCTAAGCTGAGTTTCTAGAATGGCATTTCGAGCCCTCAGCCTTCATATTTCCTCAGAGGCTTTTTTTGAGCGTTTATCAGCTGCAAAATGGTCGAGATGCTTCCACCAACTTTTTCTATGCATTCACATTCTTCTAGAGTGGATTTAGAAAAGGTTTTCTTACGTGCGCCTACTCTAGGATTTCCTAAGGGAACCTTGTAGAATCTGAATACTTAAGTGAGGAGAAAGCCACAAGGTAACCCATGATTGCCACCCTTAAAATTTGCCACCTTCTGCATGTGATGTATCATGATTGCTGGAAAGTTGATTGGTACAAACTCATCAAGCGCTTCCATCAGAACCAAATCTGACTTTGTGGCAATGGAACGTCTCTTAGAGCGGGGTAAGAAAACTTTATTAACCAGTTCAAAAAGAAGCTAGTACTCAGGAAGTAAGACCTTCTTATGGACATGTTCCCCTTGTTGAATAACTTGCTCTTTCATGATGACTCTCCGAAAGTTCGTTCCACAAACATTCTTAACTAAGGACACACCTTCACACGGAATTCTGAGAATTTTTCCCAATGTTGAAGTATCTAGTACAATATCCACTCCATTTACAAGCCCGTAGATGTGGTCCCCCTCAACCGTGAATAGAGTTGCGTAGAAGGTTTGCACTGCATCTTCATACACTAGAGGCATGCTCCCTTTAAATAGGTGTTCCCATTGTTGAAATTCCACAATCTTCAGAATTTGTCTCATGCCAGCCATTTCCGAAATTGCTGGATCAAAAGTTCGACCCTACAACACTTTTTGAGTTCTTAATCTTTGCTGCCACTGAACACCATCACAGGTCAAGGACCTTGCTGTACCACGTTCCTTAACAGTTCCCTTTTCTTGTCTGCTGGTCCCTTCGACATACTTTTCTTTCCATCTTGCTGCCCCCACAGTATTATCCTCAAACACAACTAGCTCAGTTTTACTCCGTTCAGACTTACTGTTGTCCTTCCCACATGACCCTTTCTGTTCTCAATAGTTTCCTCAATTGTCTTAGACTGTTTCACTAAAGAACCAGGTTCCCTAGAAACATCTTTGTCTATCTAGTTTGCTGACACACTCTTAAGGAAATCCTTTGGATTTTATTTCCTCTTTTTCCTTGTCTTGATGCTTCTCTTACTTTTCTGCAATGAGGATTCAAAATTCTCTTGTTATAGTGAACTAGTGATGGGTGATCTTGAGGAAGACTCCAAGAGTTTGGAATGAACAGGAGATGCATGAGTGAGTTTGCATGGAAGTGAATCAGGTTCATCAGAAGGCTTTTATGAAAATATCTCATGACCCAATGACTATATGAGTGCTGTGGTTCTTACATCTCCTAGGAATGGTAGGTCTTCCCCTTGATATTCCGAGGAGAGATAAGCTCCTTCATCCATCAGACTCTTTGATGATATAGCCATAATGTTATGAGCTGCTTCCTTTTTTGGTGACTCCTTGAGAGTCACTGAGTCTACCATGGAGGTGTTAAGGTACTGGCCAGGATCGTCCTCAGGGGCTTCTGATACTCGAGGAGCGAGACCTCCTGTGTGATCTTTGATGAGATCGTAAGATTGACTAGACATAAGATTCTCAGAATAGTAATAAACAAGGTTTATCAAAAATGGAAAGACTGTAGGGGTGGAGGAGGACCTAGAAGTGTGTAAGGTGGTAGAAGGCGTGAAATGGTGAAGTTCTGGGAATAATTTCAAGGGTGATGAAGAAGTGGGAACAGTGTTAATTGCGGGGGAATGAGAAGATTGTTCAATTGCCATTGGATGAGTACTTAGTCTATGAGTTGAGAGAGGAAGGAATAGATAGGAAGAGGATACTGGCTATGCACAGGGGATGAAGGTTCATAACATGCCATGAGAAAGAGGGGAAGTTTCTTATTAGAATAAGAAATAATGACGAGTGGGGAGCGAAACAGGTTCTGAAATGTTTGAAAATGGCGGTAGATTTGTGGGGAAGTGTTATCGTGTAGAGGGGATGGAAGATTTGACTGACAAGACATGACTCTCAGACATTGAAAAGTTGAATGATGTGGCAGCTGAATTACAAAATATTTATATGATTTTTTTATAAAGAGCATGCAAAAATGAAGCACATTACCACTAACCTCAGATACGGGAACCTAATGCCAGAGCAATCCTTTGAACAAGGTTTTAACATCTCCTCTCCTTGTAGTTCATAACTGTACCTTTGGTTTCTATGATCGTCATGTGTGTTTACTTACAACGGTATTGATGTGAGTTAGGCTTGGTCAGAAAACACTTTAGCTACCTTTACCTGAAGGCGTCTTACACAGCCAACAGATGGAGAATCAGGTTTACCATTAGATTTTTGTGACCCCGTCTTTACTTTGATTTATCCGAAATATTCTCTAATTGAGGCTTTCATGCAGATATCTGGAGTTTGGTTTTCTGTTCTGCAATCCTTTCCACCGATCAATCCCTTCTTCATATTGAACCTTAGAAGAAGATCTCACCCTTCAATGTGTTTGAAATTTCTCTCCAGTTGTTGATGAGGTCATTTCGTCTTGCTTCCTTGTACTTTGTGTTTTGCTGCTTGTGTAGTGCCATGAGCTGCATCTTTTCTTCTTCCTTCAGCTTCAGTGGTGACAAATGACGTACCAGGTTCTTTGTGATACATGGAAGATGATGTTGCGTTGTCTCTCGCCAGTATCCTTTCCTTTTTCTCACTCTAACATCCTCCTGATTAGAAGCTTTAGATATTTCCCAAAGGCAGGATTGGTTCATCATATTAATCCTCACGGTTTCTTCATTGACAAAAGGAGAGTGTTTTGTTGAATACCCCATGAGCATTTCCTGCCATTTTGTGCTTCCTTTGTTGGAGACTTAGTGGCCTTGTTTTGTGGATTGTACTCTAGAAGAATTCCTGAGCTCGTCCTTTTGCATTGAGCTTCCTAAGCTGACCCTTCCTATTGGCAAGAACAAGGCATTTTCTTCCAATTTGGTGGCTCCTGGTGAGTTTTGATTTAGAAGGCACCTGGTCCGACACCTGTTCTCAAGGTAGAGAACAGTATTCATTTCTTTTGCTCGGAGTTTCTTGGCGATTCCCTAGGCAATGAGTACAGTCCATGCAACAATTTCCAGATCCTTTCTTTCTTTTAGCTACGCCATTTTGGTTATGCAATCCTTGGAGTTTGAGAAATTGTGCGAGATCCCTTCTCCTCCTCCTTTGAGAAATTGTGCGAGATCCCTTCTCCTCCTCCTCTATCATTTTTGTGAACTCATGTCCAGGTCACGCTTGAGTTTGGCAGACCACGTACTAGGTCCGACTGAGTTAGTTTCTTCGGAGGTGAGAAATTTGCATATACTACTCCTTCATCCCATGGTTGTGATTTCACTCATCTCATTCTCCGTTTGATGGTTAGCAGGAGTGACTGTTCTTGCTCCCTTTGTTCATTGATACTGCTTGGCTAGTTATCAGATTAATGACAACACCTTTTTAGGTCATTCACATAGTGCTAGTATCCACTCAAGTGTCGAGAGGAACCTTTTCTGCCTTTTCATTCACTGAGAATGTACCCTTTGCTTTATTCTCAAGGATACATTCCCTTCATGCAGGGCTTTCAGTCAGGGGAAATTCATGTTGTTTTTTTCAGTTGTGTGCTTTAGGCATCCACTGTCCATAGTCCATTGCAGCCTGCTTCCTCTCACTGCTCCCTACACATACACATCAATGGTTAGATTTAGGAACCCAAAATGGTTTAGGTCCCTTATTACTATAAAAAGGATGAATGAGGGACTTTTTGGTCCACGCAAGTAGCATCCGCTTTTTGCGAGTGGTACCTGGTCCTTTGCTAGTAGTTACTTTATTAGTAAATGCTTTGTTCTTCTGAGAAAACTAAAACCTGGCCTGACAATTTTCTTTAAAATGCCCATTGTTTCTGTAGTGGGTACATAGCCAATTATCAAGTACAGTGACATACTTGCTGTGTGGGTTGTAGGGAGTTTTCTCCCTTTGGAACCCGATGTTGCGATACATGGCAGTGACTGCATCTGAGGACCAGGTCCATTTCAAGATCATTTCTTACTTTCTCCAGCTTAGCTTGAAGTTGCTGATTTCTCTCGAGTTCATTTCAAAGACTGGTTTTTACAGCAGTTAACTCCTTTTCGAGCAAGATGTGCGACTCACTGACACCTTATTTCCCTTTCCCAAGACTTATATTCATATGTTCTCTATTGAGTCCCTCAATTGTTTCCTCTAGATCAACGCATATCACTAGAAGGTCATCCCTTTCCTCTTCAGTGGAGGCAATATTTTCTTCTAAGGAGTGTTTCTTATTGCTATGACCTTCTATTGTTTCTTTTAGATCAACAACTACTACCATCAGGTCGTTTCTCTCATTCTCCACACTGGTTATTTTTTCATTCAGGGCCTCCTTCTCTAATTCAAGATTAGCTATGGTTTCATTTATGTCCACTACACAGACCACTAGATCATCTCTAGATTGTTCGGCCTCCCCTAGTTCTACAGTCAAGATCTCCTTATCATTTACAAGACTATAATAAGCGTCAATTAGGACATTTGATAAAGACCTTAGTTTCTTAGAGGAATACGATTTCAGATTTCTCTGAACATCCCTGAAGTTTACCTCATCGTCTTCATCTTCATCATCATCATCTGACTGAGCCATCAGCGTGAAAAGTAAATCATACTTCATTGCTTCAGTTTCCACTGCCATCATGGAACTGTTTTTTGCATCTGATTCCCTTTCGGATTCACTTGTGGAGTCTCCCCAAGCAGTAAGAGCCTGCTTAATGATACTGTCTGCAACACTTTTTTGATTGAATCTTTTTTTTGAAACCAGGTTCCTTTTTCTTGCTTTGTCAGGATTTTGCTTGTACTGCTCCTATTTTGTGAGAGGGCCGTCTTTGATGAAATGCCTTGGCTTTCCACATCTGTGACAGAGATCGTTGTTCCTTGTTTTACTTGAACTGCCCCACTTTGGTATGCTACCATTTCTTTGAACCATTTTTTGAAATCTCTCAGTAAGATAGGCCATGTCACTATCTTCATCACTTGAGTCACTCTTTTCAGCTTTAAGAACCAGGTTCTTTTTCTTCTTAGGTTCTCTTCTTTCACAGTCTTTATTTCTTTTCATCTCGTATGTTTTTAGATTACCAATCAACTCATCCATGGTTAGAGTTTGAAGATCTTTAGCTTCTGTGATGACGTATATCTTACTATCCCAAGACCCAGGTAGAACATTGAGAATTTTCCTTACAAGCTTGTTTCTGGGAATGACATCTCCAAGTGAGTGAAGCTCATTTATGATGGAGGTGAATCTGGTGTGCATATCTTGTATGAACTCATCATCTTTCATTCTGAAGAGCTCGTATTCAGTAGTGAGCATGTCAATCTTGGATTGTTTGACTGGAGTGGTTCCTTCGTGTGCAGTTTGTATCATAGGCTGATACTCTGTTGTACTCATCGGGTCATATGCCACACATCAAGATTTTCTTGGCACGATAGTTCTTTTCTACAGATTTTCTGTCAATGTCGTTCTACTCTCTTCTCCCTTTGGGCACAAATGGTACTGTTTCTTCAAGATTCTTCATGGAAACATGTGGACCATCACAAATGATGTCCCACAGTTCTGAATCTTAAGCCATTATGAAGTCATGCATCCGAGTCTTCCACCATCCGTAGTATTAACCATTGAATCTGGGAGGTCTATAGGTTGATTGTCCTTCTTCAAAGCTTGGTGGAGTAGCCATTTCGGATCCTTCCTAGGTGTTAGCCTGATGGGAGGAACCCGCTCTGATACCAATTGATAGCTTATATGAGTCCACCAAACTATGGAGTACCTGGTCACATATGAGACTGATACGCAGAATACAGTAAAGACTGAATATAAAGGAGGCAAAAGATTTTCTACGTGGAAAAATCCCACACAAGGGGATCAAAAAACCACGATCTACTCTTGTTGGCTTTTAACTCAACTAACTTTTAATCTACATATTACAAGCCACTTTACAATACTTCCAATTGCAAAGACTTCAAAACAAACTTATGATACAACCACCACAAGCCACTCTCTAACTCTCCAAGTTACAGAGGATTTAACTTATGACTATTCCGAGTCACAACATAAACTCTAAAGTTTATGAATTTGGTTTGTTCCTAAAGCATCTCTTCTAAGAAAGCAAACTAGGAATTACAATGTAGAACAATTAACAAGATTACAACTCAACTATGGATGTACATACGACTCATATAGAAACTGATCCTTAGTGGATTATCTTCTTGTTCTTGACACACCAGTGACTTCAATGCCGGATATGAAGATCATGTTGATGACTCTTGCTTAACCTTATGCCTCTTATGTTTTGATGATCTAACAAACCTATCATAAAGAACCAGATAGAGAACCTGCTCCACATGATACACATCTCATATGAATTGGTCAAAGCTTGAACATCAACAAATGGATCAACGACCACATGGAGGAACACAACAGGGACCTGATGACCTGGTCCCTTAGGGTTCTCCGACAAAAGCACAAGTTAGTGACTGTACACATCTAAGATAAAGAGAAACACAACAAGGACCTGCTCCCCTGGGGTTCTCTGACAAAAGTATAGGTCAAAGTGCACAGCTGAAATGTAGCAGAAGAAAGTCCATCAAACAACTGTTACAGAAGAGGAACACAACTAGGACCTGGTCCATTGGCATGCCCTAGGACCTGGTTCATTGGTATGTCCTAACAGAAGCACAAAGTCCAACTGGAACGCACCTGCCCAGAAGTGGTTGTGCAAACAGTGCAGCAGTCACTTCTCACTAACAAGAAGTACACCAAGAGTTGACACCACTATCTATTGTGATATCCTTTGTGATAAAACAACCTGGTGCAAGACACACCATGGGGTCTACATTCAGTGATATTTTCTCAAGAAGGAGAAGCATTTTTATCCGGCATTGAAGTCACTGGTGTGTCAAGAACAAGAAGACAACTTTACTAAGGATCAGTTTCTAAACAAGTCTTATGTACATCCATAGTTTAGTTATAATCTTGTTAATTGCTTTACATTGTAATTCCTAGTTTGCTTTCTTAGAAGCACTGCTTTAGGAACAAATCAAATTCTTAAACTTTAGAGTTTATGTTGTGACTAGGAATAGTCATACGTCAAATCCTCTACAACTAGGAGAGTTAGAGAGTGGCTTGTTGTGGTTGCATCACAAGTTAGTATGAAGTCTTTGCAATCGGTAGTATTGCACAGTGGCTTGTAATAGGTAGATTACAAGTTAGTTGAGTTAAAAGCCTACAAGAGTAGGTCGTGGTTTTTTTATCCCCTTGTGTGGGATTTTTCCACGTAGAAAAATATCTGACCTCCTATACTTTCAGCCTTTACTACTTTCTACATATCAGTTTTAATAGAGTACCAGTTTGGTAGACCCATATAAGCTATCAATTGGTATAAGAGAGGGTTCCTCCTATCAGGCTAACACCCAGGAAGGATCCTAAATGGCTTCCCACAAAGCTTTGAAGAAGGACAATCAACCTATAGACCTACCAGATTCAATGGTTAATATTACGGCTGGTGGAAGACTCGGATGCATGATTTTATAATGGCTTAAGATTAAGAGCTGTGGGACATCATTTGTGATAGTCCACATGTTCCCATGAAGAAACTTGAAGAAACAGGACCACTTGTGCCCAAATGGAGAAGAGAGTAGAACGACATTGACAGAAAATCTGTAAAAAAGAACTATCGTGCCAAGAAAATCTTGATGTGTGGAATAGGACCCCATGAGTACAACAGAGTATCCGCTTGTGATACTACCAAAGAAATATGGGAAGCCTTACAAACTGTGCATGAAGGAACCATTCAAGTCAAACAATCCAAGATCGACATGCTCACCACTGAATACGAGCTCTTCAGGATGAAGGATGATGAGTCCATACAAGACATGTACACCAGATTCACCTCCATCATAAATGAGCTTCACTCACTTGGAGATGTCACTCCCAGAAACAAGCTCGTAAGGAAAATTCTCAATGTTCTACCTCGGTCTTGGGAAAGTAAGGTAAATGCCATCACGGAAGCCAAAGATCTACAAACTCTGACCATGGATGAGTTGATTGGTAATCTGAAAACATACGAGACGAAAAGAAAGAAAGACAATGAAAGAAGAGAACCTAAGAAGGAAAGGAACCTGGTTCTTAAGGCTGAAAGGAGTGACTGAAGTGATGAAGATAATGACATGGCCTATCTTACTAAGAGATTTCAAAAAATGGTTCGAATAAATAGTGGCATATCAAAGTGGGGAGGTTCAAGTAAAACAAGGAACAACGATCTCTATCACGGATGTGGAAAGCCAGGGCATTTCATCAAAGACTACTCTCTCGCGAAACAAGAGTAGTACAATCAAAATCCTGACAAAGCGGGAAAAAGGAACCTGGTTCCAGAGAAAAGATTCAATCGAAAAAGTACTACAGACAATATCGTTAAGCAGGCTCTTGCTGCTTGGGGAGACTCCTCTAGTGAATCCGAAAGGGAATCAGATGCAGAAAATAGTTCCAGGATGGCAGTTGAAACTAAAGCAACAAAGTACGATTCACTTTTTGCACTGATGGCCCAGTCAGACGAGGATGATGAAGAAGATGAAGACGATGAGGTAAACTTCAGGAATGTTCAGAGAAATCTGAAATCCTACTCTTCTAAGAAGCTAAGATCTTTATCTAACGTCCTAATTGATGCCTATTATAGCCTTATAAATGATAAGGAGATCCTGACCATAGAACTAAGAGAGGCAGAGCAATCTAGAGATGATCTAGTGGTCTGTGTAGTGGACTTAAATGAAACCATAGCTAATTTTAAATTAGAGAAGGAGGCCTTGAATGAAAAAATAACCAGTGTGGAGAATGAGAGAGACGACCTGATGGTAGTAGTTGTTGATCTAAAAGAAACAATAGAAGGTCTTAGCAATAAGAAACACTCCTTAGAAAAAAATATTGCCTCCACTGACGAGGAAAGGGATGACCTTCTAGTGATATGCGCTGATCTAGAGGAAATAATTGAGGGACTCAATAGAGAACATATGAATATAAGTTTTGGGAAAGGGAAGAAGGTGACAGTGAGTCTCACATCTTGCTTGAAAAGGAGTTAACTACTGTAAAAACCAGTCTTTGAAATGAACTCGAGAGAAATCAGCAACTCCAAGCTGAGTTGGAGAAAGTAAGAAATGATCTTGAAAAATCCTTGAAATGGACCTGGTCCTCAAATGCAGTCACTGCCATGTATCTCAATAATAGTGGGAACAAGCAGGGCATCGGGTTCTAAAGGGAGAAAACTCCCTACAACACATCAAGTATGTCACTGTACTTGATAACTGGTTATGCACCCAATGAGGAAACAATGGGAAATTTAAAGAAAATTGCCAGGCCAGGGTTCAGTCTGCTCAGAAGAATAAAGCATTTACTAATAGAGTGACTACTGACCAGGTACCACTCGCAAAAAGCGGATGCTACCAACGTGGGCCAAGAAATCCCTCATTCATCCTTTTTATAGTAACAAAGGATCCAAACTAGTTTGGGTTCCTAAATCTAACCCTTGATTTGCATGAGCAGGGAACAGTGAGAGGAAGCGGGCTGCTATGGATACAATAGATACGTAAAGCATGCAGCTAAAAACAACATGAATCTCTTCTCGTTGATAGCCCTACAGGAAGGGAATATACCCTTAAGAAGGAAGTAAAGGGTACATTCTCAAGTGAATGAAAAGGTGGATAAGTTCTTGTGGCACTTAAGTGGGAATGTGCGCTATGTGAATGTCCTAAAGAGTGCAGTCACCAATCTGATAACTCGCCAAGTGGTCTCAGCTGACAAAGGAAACAAGAACATCCACTCCAAACAAGTGTGAATTCTCACAAGCTGGTGGTATGAGATGAGTGAATTCGCAACCTTGGCACGAAGGATTGGTAGATGCAAACCTCTCACCTCCGAATAAATTAACTCAGTAGGACCTGGCCCATGGTTTGTCAGCTCAAGTGTCCCCAGACATGAGTTCACAAAAGGAAGAAGGTTGGGGGAGAAGGGTTCAAGCACAAATTCCCAACAATCAAGAACTTCACAATAAAGTGATATTGCTGAAAGAAAGAAGTGAACAGACAAGAATAAAGTTTTCTCAACAACAAGAAGGATTATCCAGGGAAGCTCAATGAAAAGGGATGAGCAAAGGAATTCCTCTGGAATACAATCCACGAAACAAGGCCAGAATGTCTCCAATAAAGGTCACACTAAATGATGGGGGTGCTCATGGGGTATACAACAAGACACTTCCTCTTGCCAAGAAAGAAACGATGATAAAATGAGTAAGATGAAGGGGATTGGTGAAATGCAATGCAACATCATTTTTCATGCCTCACAAAGAACCTGGTATGTCACCCCTTACCACTGAAGCTGAGAGAGGAGCAAGGATACAACTCATGGCACGACACAAGTAGCAGAACACAAAGTGTGAGAAATCAAATTAATCTCCACATCTCCTTCTTTAATCAAAAGTCAATCACTCTTTTATTATAAGAGTCAGATAAACATGTTTTCTTTCGCTCTTCGCTCCTGAATAGAATCCAAAGTGCAAGTCTATAGGAATCCTACTTGTTGGGTATCCACAAAGGAGTTGAAATACCTTATAGAAACTCAGGACCTGGTCTTGTGTTACCCCTCAGGTGACATTCTTATTAATCCTGTTGGGGTATGAAAATGTTAACAGTGCAGATTTTTCTATGGAAAAGGAAAACACTTTTGGAATGGTTCTCTTGTCATGACGTATGCCTCAACCCTTGGGAAACATTGAAGTAGAACTCAAATGGCTTCATCAACAACTGAAGAAGGTTTTCAAATAAAAAGGGGGGGGGGGAGAAAGATTAAGCATATTGAGAAATAGAATACAAAATTCTAGACATCTGTATCAAAGCCTCAAGTAGAGAACTCTGGATCAATCCAAAATGAAGATGGAGTTACAAGGGCCAAATGAAGAACCTGATCCTCCATTAGTTGGCTATGTAAAATAGCACCAGGTAAAGACAGCTAAAGTGTTTTCTGACCAAGCCTAGCTCACATCAATACCATTGCAGGTAAACACACATGTCGATCATAGAAGCTAAAGGCACAGGTGTGAAATATGAAGAGAGAGGAGCTGCTAAAAACTTATTCAAAATTTGTTTTGGCATCAGGTTCCTGTACCTCAGGTTAGTAGTAATTTGCTTAAATTCTGCATGTCCTCACCAAACAAAATTTTTACAAAGCTAATTCATCTGCCACATCATGTGATTGTTCAAATGTCTGAGTGTCATGTCTTGTCCGTCATATCCTTTCATCCCCTCTGCACAGTAACACTTCCCCACAAACCTGCCGCCGATTTCAGAATTATTCAAAACCTATTTCGCTCTCCACTCATCATTATCCCTTCCTCCAATAAAACTTTCTTTCTCTCTCACGGAAAGTCATGAACCTTCATCCTCTTTGTAGAACTAGGATCCTCTTCTCATCCTTCTCTTTCTCTCCTTTCTTGTCTACCAAACGTTCATCTAATGGTGATTGAACAATCATCTCATTCTTCCACCATTAACACCGCTCCCACTTCACTATCACCTCTGAAACCATTACCTGAACACCACTACTTCACGTCTTCTACCACATTATCTACTCTTGATTCCTCCTCTACTCCTACAATTTTCCCATTTTTTATAAATCATGTCTACCATTACTTTAGGAATCCTATGACTAGTCAATCCTACGATCTTATCAAAGACTACACACGGAGTTTTACTCCTCAATTGTCAAAAGCCCCTGAGGATGATCCTGATCAGTATTTGAACTCTTCTATGTTAGACTCAGCGAATCTCAAAGAGTCACCAGAAAAGGAAGCAGCTCATAGCATCATGGCTATAACTGCTGAGAGATTGATAAAAAAAGAGAATATCTCTTGTCTGAATACCAGGGGGAAGAAATTTCCTTCCTATAAGATGTAAGAAACACAACACTCTTCGAGTCCTTAGCTCATGAGATATCCTTAGAAAAGCCTTCTGATGAACCTGATTCTCTTCCATGCAAACTCACTTCTGAACCTCCAGTTCACTCTAAGCTGTTAGAGTCTTCTTCCAAATATCCCATCACCAGGTCACTACAGGAAGAAAGTCGTGAATCTTCACTACAGAAAAGTAAGATAAGTGTCAAGATAAGGAAAAAAAGGAAAATGAATCCAAAGGATTTCATCAAGAGTGTGTCAGTAAACCAAATAGACATGGATGCTTCCAGGGAATCTGGTTCCTTAGTACAAAAATCCATGACAGTTGAGGGAACTGTTGAGGAACTGAAAGGGTCATTCATGAAGAACAACAACAAGTCTAAACGGAGTCAAACTAAACTAGCAGTGTCTGAAAACAATACTGTGGTAATGGCAAGCTGGAAAGGAAAGTTTTATGAAGGGTCTAGCAAACAAAAAGGGGAAACTAATGTAACGAAACCTGGTTCAACAAGGTCCATGACCTGTGATGGTGCTTTGTGGCAGCAGAAATTAAGAACTCAAAAGGTGGGGACGTACTTTTGATCCAGCAATCTCGGATATGGCATGCATGAGACAAATTCTAGAGATTGTGGAATTTCAACAATGGGAACACTTGTTTGAAAAGAGCATGCCTCTGCTGTATGAGGATGCAGTGCAAACCTTCTATGTATCTCTTTTCACAGTTGAGGGGGATCGCATCTGTGCGCATATAAATGGAGTGGACATTGTACTCGATGCTTCAACATTGGGAAAGATTCTCAGAGTTCCATGTGAAAGCGGTCCTCAGTTAAGGATGTCTGTGGAATAAACTTTCGGAGAGCCATCATGAAAGAGCAAGCTATTCAACAGGGGGAACAGGTCCATAAGAAGGTGTTGCTTCCTGAGGACCAACATCTCTTTGAACTGGTTAATAAAGTTCTCTTACCCCGCTCTGAGAGACGTTCCATTGCCACAAAGTCAGATTTGGTCCTGATGGAAGCGCTTGATGAGTTTTTACAAATCAACCTGCCAACAATCATAATAGATCACATGGAGAAGGTTGCAAATTTTAAGGGTGGTAATCATGGGTTACCTTATGGTTTTCTTCTCACTCGAGTTTTCAGATTCTATGATGTTCCCTTGGGAAATCCTAGAGTGGGGACACGCAAGAAAACCTTTTCTAAGACCACTCTAGAAGAATATAAATGTATAGAAAAGGTTGGTTGAAGCATTTCGACCATTTCTTAGCTGATAAACGCCAAAAATATAGCCTTTGAGGAAATACGAAGGTTGTGGGCTCGAAATGCCATTCTAGAAACTCAGATTAGCCAAGCAGCTAAGGGACTTGATTTTGTACATGAGGAGATTGCACAATTGAGAAAGGAAAATGAGAGACTCCGGGCTTAACTACTTGAAGAACAACTGGCTGCAAATGCTAGACTGGACTTGGTTATCAAAACCATTGTTGTCTCTTCCTCCAAGCCTCCTTTCCTTAGTGTTCCCTTGGATCCTCCTTAATATCTAGCTATGTTTGCTCCAACTTCCTATGACTGCTGTTTTACTTGTGTTTACTTGTTTTTGTTTTGTGATGGCATGTTGATCTAAACCATTACTGCTCCTGACTTGGTCAGTCCAATGTAAACATAAATGAAACAGCTCCCCTTTTCTTGCATGTACAACATTGTGTTCCTTTGGCTTCTGTTTTCTGTCATGTTGTGTGCACATATGTGGCATGAGCTAGCTATGTTAGACTTTTTTACGCTTATTACCTGCTTGTGTTCTCCTTCCTAGCAGTTCTTTTTAATGATGCTAAAAGGGGGAAAAAGTAAACATGGGTTGTGTAGGGAGATCTGAGATTAAGGGGGAACTCGTGTAGCTCCTACATCTCATCTGGTTATTTCTGCTCTAAACAAATGCTGTCCATACTTAAGTTTGCCATCATCAAAAATGGAGAAATTGATGGGTCATACTTAACCTTATGCCTCTTATGTTTTGATGATATAACAAACTTATCGTAAAGAACCAGATAGAGAATCTGCTCCACAGGATACACATCTCATATGAACTGGTCAAAACTTGAACATCAGCAAATGGATCAACGACCACATGGAGGAACACAACAGGGACTTGATGACCTGGTCCCTTAGAGTTCTCCGACAAAATCACAAGTCAGTGACTGTACACATCCAAGATAAAGAGAAACACAATAGGGACCTGCTCGCTTGGGGTTCTCTGACAGAAGTACAGGCCAAAGTGCATAGTTGGAACGTAGCAGAAGAAAGTCCATCAAGCAACTGTTACAAAAGAGGAACACAACTAGGACCTGATCCATTGGCATATCCTAGGGCCTGGTTCATTGGTATGTCCTGACAGAAGCACAAAGTCCAGCTGGAATGCACCTGCCCAGAAGTGGCTATGCAGACAGTACAACAGTCACTTCTCACTGATAAGAAGTACACCAAAAGTTGACACCACTATCTATTGTGATATCCTTTCTGATAAAACAACCTGGTGCAAGACACACCATGGGGTGTGCATTCAGTGATATTCTCTCAAGAAGAAGAAACATTTTTATCCAATATTAAAGTCACTGGTGTGTCAAGATCAAGAAGACAACTCCACTAAGGATCAGTTTCTAAACAAGTCTTATGTACATCCATAGCTGAGTTGTAATCTTGTTAATTGCTTTACATTGTAATTCCTAGTTTGCTTTATTAGAAGCACTGCTTTAGGAACAAATCAAATTCGTAAACTTTAGAGTTTATGTTGTGACTAGGAACAGTCATAAGTTAAATCCTCTGTAACTTGGAGAGTTAGAGAGTGGCTTGTGGTGGTTGCATCACAAATTAGTTTGAAGTCTTTGCAATCAGTAGTATTGCAAAGTGGATTGTAATAGGTAGATTACAAGTTAGTTGAGTTAAAAGCCTACAAGAGTAGGTCGTGGTTTTTTGATCCCCTTGTGTGGGATTTTTCCACGTAAAAAAATCTCTGGCCTCCTTTACTTTCAGCCTTTACTACTTTCTACATATCAGTCTTATAGAGGACCAGGTACTCTATTGTTTGGTGGACCCATATAAGCTATCAATCATGCTGAGTGACAAAATAGCAAGTGAACATGTAATAATTAACATGAGCATTCTATCCTTCACAATAGAGGTTAAAGACAAACAAATAGCATGAATTAGGGAAACATCCAGACACCCCTGTACTCAGATTACCTAAGTAAGGCTTAGGTAAACGCATAACTAGTATTATTAGGAGGAAAGTCAGATGCTAACAAGCTTAGAACAAGGTGAGATTAACAAAATCGTGCACAAAAGTAATCTAGAAAACATATTTAAGTCAGGAATTTCAAACATGTAAATCAAGACACATAGGGATGAAATTACGAAGTCCGTTAACTCACCAGTTAAGTGAAGAACAAGAATAAAAGTCCACAATATTCTGAATATCAACAAGAACAAGAACCCAAAATTTCAGTGGCCTTGGTTTTCAGCAGGACAAGATCCAGAGTATAGAACAAGGGAATCAGAGAGCAAAGAGGAATAACTTCAGTTTTTGGTAAACACTTTAACGATTCAGGTCTGTCTAAAAGGGAATGACGGAAAGATTTATATAGTAGTAAAAATCGAGCAACAAACAAGGAAACCCAGTAATTTAAGCAACTAACAAAGTAAATAATCATGCAAATTGATCTGAAAATCAGTTTTAAGAGAGAGATCTGAAAACCCTAACTTTTAAAGAAAGTGAAAAATTGATAAAATCTAAAAACAAATCAAACTCACATAGAATAGGATGAATATATACAAAATAACACTCAAAATCAGAGATTTGAACCAATTTTGGTTCGATTTGAAGAGGTTTGTAAACCCTAGTTTTAGGGTAAGTAAGAATTAACAAAATACACAAATATTCGTACTCATAAGAGAATAAAGGATGAACATGGACAGAATAGCAGAAAGATCAGTGATTTGAAGAGGTTGAGAGATACAGAGGCTAAGGTTTGAAGAAGAAAGGGGAGGGGATTCAAAGGCGGCGTGTGAGATGGAATGGTTGGGTTCAGGGTGGGTTGGGTCAATTAAAGAGAGGGAATAAATATGGACCCTTGATCTCAAAGATCAACAGCCACGATTAAAAATGGGGTTGGGTCAAGTCTATTTAGACGGGATTGGGCTCGGGTTATTGGGCTGGTGTATGGTGGGCTAATTTAGTCAGAAAAATCACTTAGAAATTGGGCCAGCCTTTTAAACACATGTAATTTAGCAAAAAAATAATTTATAAAAATAATTAGTAAATGAGTGAAATATTTTTTATGCACTAAAATGATTAAGAATAATGATTTAAAATTATAAAAATATAAAAGTATTGTTTTTGACACAAATAGTATAAATAAAGAGCATTTGTATATGAATATAGGCCATTAGCCTACAAATGAAAATGTAATTATGAAAAAATGCAATAAATATTTAAAACATACATGTTGGTGTAAATAATGGGTTTGGATGATTAAATCATCATAAAAAATAATTTGAAGGATAATTACTGGATATTTATATAATAAAACGCAGAAAGAAATTAATTTTAAAGCATTTAAAATTATGAAGAATTATGAAAAATACTTGTATAGGTTTATAAATTAAATGATGATGCAAGTATACTATTTTGAATATATATATATATATATTTGAGGGAAAAATTGGGTATCAACCGTTTGGAGAACTAAATTCAATCGAGCATTTGCTGACATTTTCTCGTTGAGCAGTCTCTCTTTCATGTCCTCCACTTGTTTCCCGAACTCAGCGTTCTCCTTTGTTAGGCGAGCAACTTCTTCACTTTGAGAGCTACTCGAACCGGATGCCTCTTGCAACTAACTTACTAAGTCTCAAGGATAGCATTACTTTCCTTTAATTGACTTATCTCAGTAGTAGCACTGTTTTGAGCATTTATTAACTGAGATATGGTAGAAGTGCTTTCAACCCCTCCAAATTTCTCTATACACTAGCATTCTTCAAGAGTGCCTTTTTAAAGAGTGTGCATCTTGGTGCCCACTTTAACTTGTCCGAGAGGAACCTTTAAAGTGCTCAAAAACCTTAGTAAGAAGGAACCCATACGACAACCCATGATTACCATCTTTAAAGTCCGCCACTTTATTCATGTGCTCCATCATGATCCCAGGTAGATTGATGGTAGTGAAGTTGTCCAGTGCTTCTATGAGGAACAGGTCTGCACGAGAGGTGATGGATCTTCGCTCAGCTCGAGGTAGTAAGACTTTGTTTACCATCTCAAATAGCAGTTGGTAAACAGGAAGGAAAGCCTTCTTCTGAACCTGCTCCCCCTGCTGAACTGCTTTGTCCTTCAAGATTGCATTTCTGAAGTTCTGAGTACGAGCTACCTGAACACTAGATTGCCCTTAAGTAGGCATACCAAGAATAGATCCCAGCAAGGCAGAGTCCATTACCATATCAACTCCGTTCACCAAACCAAAAATGTGACCATCTTCACCCTTGAACAAGTCGGCATAAAAACTTTGAACTTCCTCCTCATATACCCTAGCAGCATCACTTGTGAACAAGTGTGTCCATTGTTGGAAATCACAAATTTGAACCAACTATCTCATACCAACCTTCTCCAAGACAACAGAGGTAAATGTGCATCCCCAAAGTACCTTTTGACTTCTTAATCTCTCTTTCCCAGCACTCCCCGGATCACCAACTCTGTCCTTCTTTGAGGAACCAAGTTCCTCATCAGTATCAACCTTTCTCTTAGCAGTCTTGTAAGCACTCTTTTCCTTTTTATCAGACTTTATAGATTTTCAGCCATGGTGAGAATAAGAGAGAAGATTTGGTGAATTGAAGAGAGAAAGAATAGGAAACAAGTTTTGACGTGTTGATGTGTGGAGTGTGATGACAGAGATAGATGTATTTATGATAAAAGAGGGATCGTTTAGAAAGGGAGGCAGGTTTTAGGGAGTTAGGTAGATTAATAACCGGTGGGACGTTTGGGTTCAAAAGACACAACTAAAAACTGACATGCTGATGATATGGCACTTGTTTTAATTGTTCAAAATTGTGCATGAGAGAACAAAGAAACTACTAACTTGTGTCAGGAGAACCGAGTTCCCTGACTGATCTCTTATCTGCAAGTTTTGCCCTTTTTACCAGTGTATAGAGCCTCGACTGCTCATTTTCTCTGTAAGCATCAAACGTGTCTACCTGTAATCGTATAAAAATGAGTTAGACTTTGCCAGAAAATATCTTTTAGCTGAGTTTACCTGAACATTTATTTCATAGTCAATCATTGAGGGACTAGGTTCTCAATTGGGTTTTATCAACCTCAATGCTAGATGATTTTGCTTGAAGTGTTCTCGGCTAAAGGCTTTGGTAAATATATCTGCAATTTGATCTTTAATGCTGCAGAATTTCAAGCATATAAGCCTTTTTTCAACATTATCTCTGAGGAAGTGATGACGTACATCAATGTGCTTGGTCCTCTTATGTTGAACTGGATTTTTTTCGATGCATAGTGCGCTTGTATTGTCACATAAGAGAGGCACACAGTCTGAGAATACTCCAAAGTCTTCCAACTGTTGCTTGATCCATAGAAGTTGAGCACAACAAGAGGCAGCTGCTACATATTCAGCTTCTGCAGTGGAGAGTGCCACAGAGTTATACTTCCTTGTCCCCCATAAGATTAAACAGGAGCCCAGGAAATTTGCCATTCCAGAAGTATTTTTTCTGTCTACCAGATATTCTGCATAATC
Source organism: Nicotiana tabacum (assembly GCF_000715075.1). Lineage (NCBI taxonomy): Eukaryota > Viridiplantae > Streptophyta > Magnoliopsida > Solanales > Solanaceae > Nicotiana > Nicotiana tabacum. The sequence goes on from NC_134086.1 coordinate 3,524,925, forward strand.
AGCGTCAACATATCCAATAAGTTTAAAACTGTCACTTGAGGGATAATAAAGGACCAGGTACTGCGTTCCTTTGAGATATCTCAGTATTCTCTTGGCAGCCTTCAAATGAGATTCCTTTGTATTGGATTAAAACCTTGCACAGAGACCCACGTTGAAAATAATGTCAGGTCTACTTGTAGTGAGATACATGAGTGACCCTATGATCCCTCTATACATGGTCTGATTTACAGGGAACCCAGGTTTATCCATGTCTAGACATGTGGATGTGACAATGGGAATGTCGATGACTTTTGATACTTCCATATCAAACTTTTTCAGCAGCTCCTTGATGTACTTCTATTGACTTATCAATGTTCTCTTATGATATTGCTTCACTTGAAGTCATAGGAAGAAATTCAGTTCACCCATCACACTTATCTCGAATTCACTCCCCGGGAGTTTTGTGAATTCTTCACAAAGAGAGTCGGTTGTGGCTCCAAAGATGATATCATCAACATATGCCTACACAATGAGCAGGTTCCTCCCTCATTTCTTTAAAAAAGAGTGTTGTCAATTTTTCCTCTTGTAAACCCATTTTCTAGAAGGTATTTTGACAACCTTTCATACCAAGCCCTCGGAGCCTACTTTAACCCACACAATGTCATGTCTAGTTTGAACACATGCTCAGGATGCTCATGAAACTCAAAGCTAGGAGGCTTCTTGATATAGACATCTTCTTTCAGATAGCCATTTAAAATGCACTTTTGACATCCATTTGGAACAGTGTGAACTCCATATGAGATGTAAAAGCAATTAGAATTCTAATGGCTTCCATTCGAGCTACTGGAGCAAATGTTTCATCATAATCAATCCATTTTTCCTGATTGTAGACTTGAATTACAAGCCTTGCCTTATTTATTGTTGTATTTCCAAACTCACAAGTTTGTTCCTGAATACCCATCGGGTTCCTACGATGGTTCGATCTGCAGGTCGAGGAACCAAATGCCATGCCTTGTTCCTTTCAAATTGATGCAGCTCCTCTTGCATTGCTATGATCCAATATGCATCTTACAATGATTTGTTTATATTTTTGGGCTTTATTTGGGAGATAAAGGCTGAGAAAGCAAGTGAGTTTTTGCTTTTGATCCGGTTTGAACTCCTAATTCAAGAGGAGTGATTATGTTGTCAAGAGGATATGAACTTTTGAATCTCTAATTTGGTGCCTGAGTCTCATTGGTAAAGGAACTAGGTATGTCTGACCGGGGTTCTTGGGCACTTCTTATTTCATAAAGTAGAGTTTCTTGGACTGTATCAACAACTCTATTTTCAGCTTTAGTTGTTGTAATCGGGGGACCAGGTTCCTCTCTAATGGACGGAGATGTATTTGCATTATCTTCGTTGGATTCCTTGACATGGATCATCATGTCTGCCTTTCCATTTGCCATGTCAATTACTTCACTTGGAATAGATAAGGGTTCTCCATCTTGATCAACAAGTTTGTCCTTCTCATAGGAGAGGTGAGCTTCATCAAAGATCACATGTATGCTTTCTTCGACACATTGTGTCCTTTTGTTGTATACCTTGTAAGCTTTGCTTTAAGATGAGTATCCCAGAAAAATTCCTTCAACACTTTTGGCATCGAACTTTTCAAGAGCTTCTCTTCCATTGTTGTGAACAAAGCATTTACACCCAAAAGTTCTTAGATGTGATAGCTTGGGGTTCCTTCCATTGAGTAGTTCATATTGAGTTTTGTTCAGAAGTGACATGATCATGCACCTGTTCACCAAGTAGCACGCAATATTGATAGCTTCTACCTAGAAATACTTTGCGATCCCACTGTCAACTAGCATTGTTCTTGCCATGTCTTCAAGAGTTCTATTCTTTCTTTCCACAACACCATTTTGTTGAGGTGCTCTTGGAGCTGAAAAATTATGAGTGATGCCATTTTCAATGCAGAACTCATCGAATTTGACATTGTCAAACTACGTCCCATGATCAGAGCTGATCCAAGCTACTTTATTACCCATTTTCACTTTGATCTTTTTGACAAAATCAACAAACGCTTCAAAGGTTTCATATTTGGTCTTAAGGAAAAAAGTCTAGGTGAATCTGGACTAGTCATCAACTATCACAATGATGTACTTCTTTCCTCCTCTGCTTGGCACCCTAAAAGGTCCACATAGATCCATGTGAAGGAGATCTAGTGGCCTTGTGGTGCTGACTTCCTTTTTGGGCTTGAATGAGGATATGACTTGCTTCCCTTTTACACATGCATCACATACTTTGTGATCCTTGAAGCTTGACTTGGGCAGACCACGAACCAGGTCCTTCTTGACTAATTTGTTCAACAACGTAAAACTTGCATGACCCAGCCTTCTATGCCATAATTCATCATCATCATCAATAATACTTAGACATCTGAGATCACCATTCTCTAGAGACTCAAAATCAGCTATATAGATATTTTTGTATCATTTTGCCACTAGCACCACCTCACCAGTTACCAGGTTTGTGACTATACAGATTTTTGACACAAATTCCACCTTGTTTCCCTTGTCACAGATTTGGGAAACACTCAGCAGGCTGTACTTCAATCTGTTTACGTAGTACACATTTTCAATTGAGTGAGAGAGACTTCTCAATCCTTCTAACTCCTAGAACGTATCCCTTATTTCCATTTCCAAAGGATACACTCCCTCCTTGCAAGTCCTTAAGTGAAAGGAAATTATTTGTACTTCCAGTCATATGCTTTGAGCAGCCATTGTCCATATACCATTGTAGGAGTTAGCTTTAGGAACCCAAACTAATTTGGGTCCTTTGTAATGAAGAAAAGGGTGAATAAGGGATCTTTTGGTCCATGCAGGCATTATGCGTTTCTTATATGAAGAACCAAGTTCTCTACTAGTAGTTACTTTTACACCAAAAGATTTATTTTTCTGCTGTGACTGAAATATGGCCTTACAGTTTTCTTTAAGGTGCCCATTGTTACCAGTGAGTGCAAAGCCAATTGTCAGGTATAGTAACATACTTGTTATTAGGGTTGTATGGAATATTTTCCCTTTAAAACCCAATCCCCTACCTTTTTCCCCCATTGTTGGTATATATGGCAGTGATAGCATCAGTGGACCAGGTCCATTTGAGTGATTTTTCAAGATCACTCTTTACTCTATCTAGTTCTTCCTGAAGTTGTTTATTTCTCTCAAATTCAGCACACTAACTAGATTTCATTGAATTTAACTCACTTTCAAGCTTAATGTGTGACTCGGTTGCAACTTCCTTTCCTTTTTGAGAACTTTCAGACCTACTCTCTGTTTCAAGTTCCCATATTGTTTTCTTCAAATCCATTACCACCACTAGGAGGTCATCTCTCTCATGCTCAATACTAATAACTTTCTCAACATCGTTTTATTTCTTCGAGTTCTCAATTGTCTCCCTTAAACCAACTGCAACTACTGCTAGGTCATTTTTAGACTGTTCTGCTTCTCCTAGTTCAACTATTAAGATATATTTATCATTTATAAGGCTATGATAAGCGTCGATTAACACAAATGTAAAGACATGAGTTTCTTAGGAGAATAAGATTTCATATTTATCTAAACATCCAGAAAATTTACCTCATCATCATCTTCATCTTCATCATTTGACTGGGCCATCAAAGCAAAAATTGAATCATACTTGGTTGCTTCACATTCTATTGCCATCATATCATTTTCTCCAGATTTTCTTGATGAATCTTCCCATGAAACAAGAGCTTGTCTCACGACATTGTCAGTGGCATTTTTTCTATTGAAGCCTCTATCAGGAACTGGGTTCCTTTAGGCTGCTTTGTCAGAGTTGTTCTTGTACTTATCCTGCTTTAGGAGAGGGCAATCTTTGATGACATGTCTTGGCTTCCCATATTTATGACAGAGGTCATAATTCTTTGGCTTGCTAGAACTTCCTTTTTTGGAATGACTCTATTCCTGCGAACCATCTTTTGGAATCTTCTTGTTAGGTATGCCATATCACCATCCTCACCACTTGAATCATTGCTTTCTGTCTTGAGGACCAGGTTCTTCTCCCTCTTGGGATATCTTCTTTCACTGTCCTTCTTCTTCTTCTTCATTTCATATGTTTTTAAATTTCCAACAAGCTCATCAATAGTTAGCTCCTACAAGTCCTTCGCCTATGTAATAGCGTTAATTTTGCTTTCCCAAGAACTGGGCAACACACTAAGGATTTTTCTAACCAGCTTGTTTCTTTGAATAGTTTCATCGAGAGAGTGAAGCTCATTAATGATGGAGGTGAACCGGGTATGTATATATTGTATAGATGTATCATCTTTCATCCTGAACATCTCGTATTCAGTTTTGAGCATGTCAATTTTGAATTTCTTAACTTGTGTTGTTCCTTCATGAGCTTTTTGAAGGGCTTCCCATATTTCTTTAGCTGACTAACATGACGATATCCTATTGCATTCATCAGGATCAATGCCACAAACCAGAATTTTCTTTGTACGAAAGTTCTTCTCTATGGCCTTTCTGTCATCATCATTGAATTATTTCCTTGTCTTGGGAACGGCTACAGCTAGGTCACCAAGGTTTTTGGTAGGAACAAAGGGTCCATCGCATATGACATCCCATAGCTCAGAATGTTCAGCCATGATGAAGTCATGCATCCTAGTTTTCTACCATCCATAATACTGTCGATTGAACCTAGGTGGTCTCTAAGTAGACTGGCATTCTTTGAAGTTTGGAGGAGCAACCATGAGGATCCTTTCTAGGTGTTAACATGATAGAAAGAACCTGCTATAATACCAATTGATAGAATATAAGGGTCCCCCAAACTCTATAGAGAACTAGGTTTTCTATCTGGTTCAAAAGTACACACACACACATCAGTAAATAAATGACAAGAGGAATTTTACGTGAAAAACTTCCAGCTCAACGGGATTAAAACCCATGACCTACCCTTGTAGAATTTCAACTTCACTACTGAGAAACTTTTAGATTACAACCTATGCAACCTAGGAATTAACCTCTTAATTCTTCACTAACTTATAACACATCTATTACAAGCTACTTTGTAATAATTGTATTACAAATAATGTACAACATGACTAACTCTAGCCAAGACTCAAACATACAGGTTTAACGTTTACAAAGGGGTTCCTACAAAATGCTTCTAAACAAGCTAAGTAGGAAATACAAGTGAAGAACTTTTACAAAGTTACAACTCAACTAAGGACATATAATGACTTGATATGGAAATTGATCCGTAGCTGCTTTGTTCTTTGTTATTGAAGCACTTAAAACACTCTTGCTGGATATTCACGTGAGTGAGCTTGAGTGAAATCTCTAAGTGTTCAAGTGAATGTGTTTTACCTCCCTTGATGTTAATAATACATGTATGACCTCATGATAACTAGGGATTTTGACGTGTTTCATGCTTCTTTTTGCTTACGCTTTGATTATAAATTATTATAAAATAGTCCCAAAAGGCTCATAAGTCATGCTTGATTGCAGGTTTGATCGACAAAGTGATGAGATGTCAAAGATCGGCTCAAAAGGAGTGAAACCTGCACAAGCACCAAAGACAAGACAACTCAGGGCAAATAGGCCTAGTGCGGTCGCACTACACTTTGTACGGTCTGCACTAGGGAGATTCAGAGAGCTGGAAATTGAAGGCATCAATGCAGTGCGGCTGTAGTACATATTGTGCAGTCCGCACTAGAGACACTGTGACTGCAGTAACACTTTGTGTGGTCCACGGAAGCCAACTTCAGAGAGATGTCAAGTCGCTTGCTTCAAGCCCATGCGGTCTGCGGTCGACTTTGTGCAGACCGCGCTAGATGCCTCCGCATCCGCGGTTCACTTTGTGCGGTACGCGGAGCCCTGGTTCATAGAGTTGATTTTACAGAGTTCAGAGCCTAGTGCGGCCGCACACCATTTTGTGCGGTCCGCACTGACCCCGCAGGGGCATTTTTGTTCAGTTTTTCCAGCTTAGTATAAATAGAACCTTTTTCCATTTTTAGGGAATCAGATATTTTTCTGAACACGGTTGTGCTCGTGAGAAGCGATTTTGTAACCATTTTGGGCATTTTAGCTTAGCTTGAAAGATAGATTCTCTGTATTTTCTTTAGCAATTAATTCATATGTCTTTATCTTCATCTATTTCTCTATTTTATCTTCAAGCATGAATAGCTAAACCCATTAGCTAGGGTTGTGGCTCAACCCTAGTATGGATAATTGATGGGTGTTGTGATTTAGGGATAGATTGACTATGGGTATTTGTTATTTGGGTCAATTTTATGGTTTAATTTATGAATTAGTGGTTGCAAACACTGGTTTGTGCTAAGTTGACTTGGCTCTTCTTGAGAAAGAGATCCTAAGTCTTCAAAATTGACCAAACAAGGAATTGGGATGGACTCAAGAGAATGATAGCCCCAATTAAAGGGTTAAACCTCGAGAGAGTAATTACCCAACTTGAACCCTAGTTGCTTGAGCTAATTTGCCTACCCATTTAGTCTTGAGAGAGTCAATTGGGTAAAATCACTCTATCTACCGAGAGGTGTGAGAGTGGGTAAAATAGTGCAATGGTTATAGCATATTTCCCCAATCATGTCAATCATGTCTTAGAAGCAATTACCCGTCAATTAGACACCTAGGTGAAAGTCACTACCCTAGTGCCTTTTTATCCATTAGATACAACTCTTAGCAATTTTCACTTAACATAATTAGATATAATTAGTAGTTCATAATAGTAATTTGTTAAAGAAAAACCAAAATATGATTGGAAGTGACATTTGGAGCAATTACTCAATTCTACACTAGACAGATACTCGACTCCCTTCCTAGCTCCCTGTGAAATTCGATCCCGACCAACAAATCGGGTAAAAGCTATTGCGACCCTCTCTTCCTACTCTATAGTAGTGCAGAGTTGGTAGTGATCACTTTTTGGCATCGTTGCCGGTGAGCTAACGGTCTTGGCTATATTTGTGTTTTATTCTTCTTTCCTTCTTCATTACTTACTTGTTTGTGATATTACTCAAGTACCAACATCGCTTTAAACAATGCTAATGACCCTCTTGGAAACGTGATAGCGGGGGAGGAGGTAGATGATCTTGAGCAAGATGAGGTGCCTATTGCACCTCACAGACAATGGAGAGGCCGGAATGCCAATGCAAATGCTATTCCAAATGATAATATTCCAGACCCTCCTCCACCACCTCCAAGAGTGGCTCCCAGAGTATTACCAAACCAGGGCTACGCAAGTGATATTGTCCCACCCCAAATCTGGGCGGGCAATTTTCAGATAACCAATGTGATGTTGACCTTACTTGAGCAGCGTAGGTACTTCACAAGTGCTGCGGTTCAAAATGCCTACAAACATCTAAAGGGGTTCGTAGATACATGCTGGGGGAGAAAACAGATGAATGTATCCGAGGATGCACTGAGATTGAGACTTTTCCCGTTCTCACTTCGGGGAAAGGCACTGGATTGGCTCGAGAGACTCCCCAACCATTCAATAACAACGTGGGATGAGTTGGCAGATAAATTTATTGCCAAGTTCTTCTCACTGAGTCATATGGCGGCGCTTCGGGATGAAATTTTATCCTTCAAGAAAGAGCCAACGGAACCACTGCATGAAATTTGGGAATGGTATAGGACTATGGTGAAAGAGTGCCCGAATAATGATAAGACCAAGGCAATGATTCAACAAACCTTTTATCGGGGCATCAACACCACAAATCAATGCATTGTGAACCAATTGGACGGGGGCAATTTCATGAAACTTTCTTATGACGAGGCATGTGATGTACTTGATGAGATGGCCGACACTTCTTCAGCATGGCAAAGTAGAGCAAATGTGCCCCAAGGCGACCCTACGGTCATCTATTTACACAAGGAATTGCATGACCATGGTCAAGATATTGCCGAGCTTACTACTACTATGAACCAATTGGAGAAGGCGCAATTGCAACAAGTCCAAAATCCGTGCCAAGTCAACGCCATGGAAGGTGTCACTATGCTTAAAAGAAGGCAAAGAGGACAACAATCTCAAGGGAATTGTGAATAATATGACAATGATGGTGGTGGTTTTTCAAATGAGTGTTATGATGACCAAAGTGAAGAGGTTCAATATATTAACAACTATCAAGGCAATAGAGGCAACTCTTCAAACCAACAATGGCAACCCCACGAAAACTGGGGCAATCAACAACAAGGCAGAGATAATTGAAATAACAACAATCAACAACAAGGTGGTGGCAATTGGAACAACAACAACCCAAAACAACAATTGGGTTAATCAAAATAACAACCAAGGCAATTGGAATGGAAATAACAATAATTGGAGAAACAACAACAATCAAGGCGGGTGAAACAACAACGGGAACCAAGGCAACCGGGGGCAAGGCTTTCAAAGGCCCCTAATGTACCAATAACCGAGTAATCTACCCCATTTCCCTTCTCAAGGTCCTAGTTCTTCTGGAAGTGATATGGGACGAATTGAAATTATGTTTGAGCAAATGATGAAAAAGAACCAAAATTCCAATGCTCAATTGACTTCTCATAATACATCTATCCGGAACTTGGAGGTGCAATTGGGCCAAATTTCTCAAGTTTTGAACACTCGCCCCAAGGGTGCTCTACCAAGTGACACGATAGTGAACCCTAAGGGTGGAAACAACAATCATGTGATGGCGATTACAACAAGAAGTGGGAGAGGCGGTGATGTGAATGCCTCAAGAGAAAAGCAAATTGTAGATGATGATGTTGAGTTGCGGGATGATGATGTACCTTTGATTGTTGAAGATGTGGTTGAAGAGAACATGAACAATGATGTGAGGATTGATATTGATGAGGCCGAGGTAGAAACTCAAGATGCCGTGAACCCGTCTAAGGAACACGTGATTGATATGCCCGAGCCGACTATGCCAAAAGACAAGGTGCCCTTGCCTAGGCCACCTCCACCTTATCCTCAAAGGCTCGCAAAGCAAAGAAATGATAACCAATTCAAGAAATTTATTGATATGATGAAGAGCTTGTCCATAAATGTGCCTTTGGTGAAAGCTCTTGAACAAATGCCGGGATATGCCAAGTTCATGAAGGATATAGTGACAAAGAAGCCATCTATGGTTTGTGAAACAATAAAGATGACTCATCAAGTGAGTGCTATAGTGCATTCAATGGCACCGAAGCTTGAAGACCTCAGAGCTTTTACTATCCCTTGTACTATTGGAAGTGCAGACTTTGCCAAAGCTTTATGTGACTTAGGAGCTAGTATCAATTTGATGTTGTACTCAGTTTTCAAGACTTTGGGTATTGGGCAACCTAGACCAACTTCAATGAGGCTTCAAATGGCGGATCGATCGATGAAGCGACCCTTGGGAATTATTGATGATGTGCTTGTCCGGGTGGACAAATTCATATTGCTAGCCGACTTTGTCATTTTGGATTGTGAAGTGGACTACGAGGTTCCTATTATATTGGGTAGACCTTTCCTTGCAACATGAAAGGCATTGGTTGATGTTGAAGTGGGTGAGCTCACTTTCCAAGTGGGTTATGAAAAGGTCGTCTTCCATGTTTGCAAATACATGAAGCAACCCAATAGCACCAAGGTGTGCTCATTTGTAGATCTTGTCACAACTGTGATTGTGGACGATACCAGTGCTATGATCAATGTGGAGGATCCTCTTAAGGCTGTGCTACTTAATATGGATGTCCATGATGATGCTAGTAGAATGGAGTGTGTGAATGCCTTACATGGAATGGGCTCTTATTCTTCTGAGCCGAGGAAATTATCTTTGGATCTTGAAAATTGGAAAACTCCACCAATAAAGCCATCAATTGAGGAGACATCGGTGTTGGAGTTAAAACCACTTCCTCCTCACCTCAGGTATGAATTCTTGGGATCAAATTCTACTTTACCAGTTATTCTTTCTTCTTGACTTACTAACATGCAGGTTGAGGCCACTTTGACAGTTCTTCAAAAGCGGAAAAGGGCAATTGGATGGATTCTAGCTGACATTCGGGGAATAAGCCCCGCATTTTGCATGCATAAAATTATCTTGGAGGATGATGCAAAGCCTTCCTTGGAGAATCGAAGAAAATTGAACAAGGCTATGCAAGAGGTGGTGAAGAAAGAAGTGATCAAATGGTTGGATGTCGGGGTTGTGTACCCTATTTCTGATAGCTCGTGGACTTCTCCGGTGCAATGTGTATTGAAGAAGGGTGGTATGACTGTGGTGACCAATGACAACAATGAACTTATTCCTACTCGGACGGTCACCGATTGGAGAGTATATATGGATTACTGGAAGCTAAACAAGGTGACTCGAAAGGACCATTTCCCATTACCATTCCTTGACCAAATGCTAGATCATCTTGTGGGGCGTGTTTTTTATTTATTTTTGGATGGTTACTCGGGGTACAATCAAATTTTAATTTCCCCGAAGGATCAAGAGAAGACAACTTTTACCTATCCGTATGGCACATTCGCTTTCTCTCGAATGTCGTTCGGATTGTGTAATGCTCCAGCAACCTTCCAACGATGCATGATGGCTATTTTCACCGACATGGTGGAAGATATCTTAGAGGTTTTTATGGATGATTTCAATATGGTTGGGGATTCCTATGATGAGTGTTTGGGAAATTTTGATAGAGTGTTGGCCCGGTGTGAAGACACGAACCTTGTACTCAATTAGGAAAAAATGTCATTTCATGGTTGAAAAGGGTATAGTATTGGGTCATAAAATTTCAAAGCGAGGAATTGAAGTGGATAAAGCAAAGATAGAGGTGATTTCATGACTTCCTCTCCCTACTTCTGTCAAAGAGGTGATGAGTTTCCTTGGGCACGCGAGTTTTTACCGGAGGTTTATAAAAGATTTTTCTAAAGTGGTACACCCTTTATGCAAGTTTCTATAAAAAGATGCAAAGTTTGTGTTCGATGAGGGTTGTATGCAAGCATTAGAGCTTCCCAAGATCAAGTTGACCACTGCATTACCACACCAAATTGGTGCTTGCCTTTCGAGCTCATGTGTGATGCAAGTGACATTGTAGTTGGGGCTGTTTTGGGCCAAAGGATCAACAAGATGTTTCATCTGGTGTACTACGCAAGCAAGACCATGAATGAGGCTCAAAAGAACTATACAGTCATCGAGAAAGAGTTGTTGGCTATAGTGTTTGCAATGGAAAAATTTCGACAATATCTTATAGGGGCCAAAGTTATAGTGCACACCGATCATGACGCCCTTAGGTATTTGATGACAAAGAAAGACTCCAAGGCAAGATTGATGATATGGGTGTTACTACTTCAAGAGTTTGATCTAGAAATTGTGGACCGAAAAGGTAGTGAGAATCAAGTGGTGGACCACCTATCCCGTTTGGAGGAGGAGGGGAGGCCTTGTGATGGCCTTGAGATCAATGATTCATTTCCTGATGAGGAACTCCTTGCGGTGTCAATGAATGGTATGCCATGGTTTTCCGATGTTGCCAATTACCTTGTGACCTGAATAATCCTGTATGAGCTCTCTTCTAACCAAAGGAAGAAGCTCAAGTGGGATAGCTTGGATTTTTATTGGGATGAGCCATATTTGTTCAAGATTTGCACGGATGGTGTGATTAATAGATGTGTCCTGGAGGAAGAATAATTGGGGTATCTTAGAGGCTTATCATTCCTCTCCCTATGGTGGCTATCGTGGCGGGGCGAGGACGACTTCTAAAGTGCTTAGTTGCGGATTCTATTGGCCAACCTTTTTCAAAGATGTGGATGATTTCTGAAGAGATGTGATGAATGCCAAAAAGCGGGTGGAATTTCAAAAAGGTATGAGATGCCTCAATACAATTCTCGAAGTGGATATCTTTGATGTTTGGGGCATCGATTTCATGGGTCCATTTGTTAGCTTTTGTGGGAACACTTACATTCTAGTGGCGGTTGATTATGTCTCAAAGTGGGTTGAAGCCGTGGTTTTGCATAACAATGAAGCCTGGAGGGTTATTGCATTTCTTAAAAAGAGCATTTTCACAAGGTTTGGCACTCATCGTGCAATTATTAGTGATGAGGGGTCTCACTTTTGCAACAAAGCTTTCGACACATTGCTTTCCAAGTACGGTGTCAATCATAAGGTTTCTACCCCCTATAATCCTCAAGCTAGTGGTCAAGTGGAAGTCTGCAACAGGGAAATTAAGAGTATCTTGTCAAAGACAGTCAATGCTAATAGGACCGATTGGTCGAAGAAGTTGGATGACGCTCTATGGGCTTATCGGACGGCTTACAAGACTCTGATTGGTATGTCTCCGTATTGGTTAGTGTTTGGGAAAGCTTGCCATCTACTGGTTGAGTTAGAGCACAAAGCCATGTGGGCTTTGAGGAAGTTGAATTTGGAATGGGATGTTGCAGTCAATCTTTGTGTTGAACAACTCAATGAACTTGATGAGTTTAGATTCCATGCCTACTCTAGTTCATCCTTGTATAAGGACAAGATGAAGTACTTTCATGACAAATATGCTCATGGAAAGGAGTTCAAAGTTGGTGATTTGGTTCTCTTGTTCAATTCTCGGTTACGTCTATTTCTGGGAAAGCTTAAATCAAAGTGGAGTGGGCCATTTGAAGTTGTGTTCATGACCTCCTTTGGTGCTCTTGATATAAAGAACAAAAATGGTGAAGTTTTCAGAGTTAATGGGCACCGGGTCAAGCATTATCTTGAAAAGTTTTATGACAGCTACGTGGTGGCGCTTCTTCATCTCAAGTGATATGGTAACATGCGTCGTACCGCGACATTAAATTAGGTGCTTCTTGGGAGGCAACCCATATTTTTTTCGTCTTGTTTTATTTGATTTTCTTTGTAGTGTAGAATTGATTTTTGTGCTAATTGGTTATGAGATGTTGCAGGGTTATATTGATGCAGTGTAAGGCATGATGGAAAAATATACAGGTCTCTGAAGTTTCCAGTGCGGCTGTAGTACATTCTGTGTAGACCGCACTGGTGTGGTTAAGATTAGGCTTCTCTGAAGTTTGCCACCGCGTCCGCACTACATTGTGTGCGGTCTGCGGTGGACCTCTGCGGCGGTGGTCAGTTTTGTGCGGACCGCAGAGGTTGCCTTCTCAAGCTTGTTCTAAACAAAGGTAGTGCGGACCGCGGTCCGTTTTGTGCGGTCCGCACTGGTAGGTGAGGCTAGGCTCCAGGGGCTTCTCTATAAATAGACCTCAAGGGTCTCCTGTTACCTTATCACTGCCAACTCGACGCTACACTAAGGTAGAAAGAGCGGGTCGCAATAGCTTTTACCCGATATGAGGGTCGGAATCGATTTCCTCATGGAGCTAGTAGTGGAGTTGGATTGTCTGTCTAACCTAGAGATGTGTTTGTACTCCTAATGTCACTTCACACATTTTAGGGTTTTTGAATTATCACTATTTTTATGAAATTATTGATTAACACTAATTTATGCTACGAGAATTTTGCTAAGTTGTATCTAATAAGAAGAAGGGCACTAGAGTCGTGACACTATCTAGGTGGCTAATTGACGGGTAGATGTTACTAAGGTTCGATTGACATAATTGGGGCTTATGCTATAACTGTTGTACAATTTTACCCACTCTCACACCTCTCGGTAGAGAGAGTGATTTTGCTCAATTGACTCTGTAAAGACCAAATGAGTAGGCAAATTAGATCAAGCAACTAGGGTTCAAGTAGGGTAATTACTCTCTCGAGGTTTAACCCGTTAATTGGGACTATCATATCTCATGAGTCCATCCCCATTCCTTGTTGGGTCAATTTTGGGGTCATAGACTCTCTTTATCAAGAAGAGTTAAACCCACAAAGCATGAATCCTAGATGCCAATTCTAGATTAAAACATAAAATCAACCCAAATAGCAAACACCCATAGTCAATCTAACACTAGATGGCAACACCCATCAATTACCCACACTAGGGTGGAGCCACAACTCTAGCTAATGGTTTTAGCTACTCATGCTAGATAAAGAAATTGAATAAATAGATGAAGAACTAAACATATTAGTTAATTGCTGAAATTAAACTACAAGAATCTATTGTTAATTTGAAGCTAAGATGCCAAAAATGGCTACAAAAAATGTTCCCACGAGCGCAACTCAAATTCTGATATATCTGATAACCTAAAAAATGGTAAAATGTTCTATTTATCCTAGGCTAGAAAAACTAGACAAAAATACCCTTGTGGGGTCAGTGCAGGCCGCACTAAATGGACCGCGGCCGCACTGGGCTCTGAGACTGTGACTTTTTGCTTCTCTGATATTGGACTCTACGGACCGCGTAATATGGACCGCGGCCGCAGAGGGAGCTAGCGCGGTCCGTGCAATCACGACCGCGGACCGCATGACATTGGCTTTGCAAACTTCATCTCTCTTAATCTCATGACCGCGGACCGCACAAAAGAGTAGTACGGCCGTGGAGCCTTCACCGCGGACCGCAAGATATGTACCGCGGCCGCGCTGCCTCTAGCCTGATTTACCAACTCTATGAACCACCTAGTGCGGCTGCATTCGACTTTGCGTGGTCCCACTGGGCCTTCTTTCCTTAGACTTCTTGGTTTTTGATACTTGAGCAGATTTCACTCTTTTTTGAGCTGATCTTTGACATTTCGTCACTTTGTCGATCAAACCTTCAATCAAGTACAACTTGTGAGCCTTTTAGGACTATTTTGTAATAATATATGATCAAAGCATATGCAAGTAGGGGCATAAAACATGTTAAAATCCTAGCTTATCAACTCCCCCAAACTTAAATCTTTGGTTGTCCTCAAGCAAACAAAATAAGACCTACCCCTTAAAGGAAAATTCAAGTAATTCCAGCTGTCCTAAAGTAACCTCAACAAGCATCAATCGAGACTAACAATTGCCCTCAATAAGAATGGATCATTATCAAAAACGGACTCAAACTCTTAAGAAAGGTGTCACGCCATCCATCATCGGGAAGAGCCACCCGGTTCGCACAATACTCTACCCTTGGAAAGAACCGTGGTATTAAGAAAACCAAGGGCTTGTTAAAAGCGCCAAAAACGAAATAACAAGGTTGCGAGCCTATCCACTAAGCTAAAAAATGAAAAATTTGTACGAAAATAGAAAATAGAGTGAATATTTACAATAGGGGGTTAGAATATACAATGGGGGATGAATATATACAAAAATGTAACATTATATACAGACCAAAGAGAAGATAAAAAGTACAATAAAAGTAACTAAATGTAAAGTTATATATAGACCAAATAGAAAATCAACAGAAACAAAAACTAAGTCAATTAATATATACAATCATCCAGATAAAAAGTAGGGCGCACCCCCACAAATGAAAGCTGGCATTGTCCCCAATGCCAAATAAACAAATAAGCATCAAAAATCAAGATGAAAGGATATAGGAGCTCCCTAAGCCTCGTCTGTATGCATGGGAACATGAGTGGTCCCTGGGTCCTCTGTATGTACGGGAACCTCAGATTGGTTCCCGGTCTCCTGCTGCTCAGCTGCTGGGACTAGGGCCTGGACCTGTACGGGCTGAATATCTGGAGCAACCTATGGCTGACTGGAGGAAACCTTCTATGGGTCTGCCAACCGGATGATCGCCTCGTCTGCACTAGGCAGCTTCCTCTTCTTCTTAGTAAGCCTCTAAGTCTGCTCCTGCTGTGGCTTTGCTACTGGTGCTGCTGCTGGGGCTGGATCCCCAAATAGAAAGTCTAAAGACAGCTGGTCTGCCTTCAGTTTGTCAACATCCTCCCTCAGCTCTTTCACTGACTCCTTGGAAGCCCTTATCTTTCTCATCTTCTTGTGCTCCCCGGCAAGCTCCTTCAAAGCCTTGTCATGTGAGTCCACTACCTTAGACAAGGTAGACTGAGTGCTCATAATCTTTTCCTGGTTGTCCATGATCTTCTTCAGTGTGTCCTCAATGGACCGTGGAAACTGAGCTGTCTGAGGTGTTAACTGAGCCGCAATGGTAGAAGTCAAGGTGGACAACTTGAACGACGCACCTGACATCTAGTTGTTCAAACTATGAAGTGTCTGGCTCAGCTGGTGGGCATTGATAGGATGGGCCCGGAAAGATGGAATCCCCCAGCTAGCTGAAGTAGAGGGACCAGCAGTAGTGGAAGGTCCGGAAGGTATGTTAGCAACTGTGGAGGTAGGCTCAGTGGAGGCCTCTACTGCAACCGGCTCTTCAGACTAGCCGGTTGGGGAAGAAGCAGGCGGCTTGTATTTTTGTCCTTGGGGTTGTCTGACCCCTTCAAAATGTACCAGGAAAATGGAGCCACATGGTTGACCTTGATATCAAAAGGTCTCATTCCACCTTTAGGTCCCGAAAGTACATGGTAAGGGTGTTGGGAAATGGGTAGTTCCAGTCGTGCTCAAACCCCACCGTAGAAAGCACACAGGACATCACATTGCCCATATTGTTAGGGTATCTCGCCATAATAGATGCAACAAGAGCAGCCCGGGAAAATGGAATAGTCTGATCATGGGTAGTGGGGTCAAGCCGACTGCACACAAAAGTCAACCACCCTCTAGCCTCAAAGTTGAAGGTCTTCTGTAATATTTTGGCCCCTGCTTGCAACCACTCTGGAACCGTACCCGGGATTGCCAGGTATGAAGCTAACCACGGACGAACCTCCTCGCCCATTGCCAACTTTTCATTGTAAAGGGACTCGTCTTCGTCATTGAACCCCAGGTATTCATTTAGTGCCTTCCCGGTAAATACCACATTTTTGTTTCGCACTTTGGTCATCTTAGTGCCCTTCAATATGTGGGCCACATTGCTATAAAACTCTTTGACCATGTGCTCATTTGCCTTCACACAATTATATTTGAAGTGCTCCCAACCCATTCGAGCTTGAAACTATCTATGTACATTGGGGTGTAGGGGTAGAAGGTCTCTGTCAATGAAGCTCCTCTCAAGAATAAACTTTCGTGATGACCACCATTCCCTAAACTTGTGGAATGCCACCTGGCTGACAAATCTATCTTCCCAAACAGCGGGATTCCTAGTCCATTCAACACCCCCAACCTGAGGCACACCACCCCCAGGTAACTCCCCATCTCTCTTATCACCCTTAGCACCCTCTCCAGATAGTGACGCTGTAGGAGAGGTAAAGTATTCACCCCCACTACCTGCCGTTGAGCCCTCATATGACCCAGAAGAAATGTTGATTGAAGCTCGAGCATTGGGTGAAGATGGAGGAATGTCTCTATGTATGGCGCTCTCTGGAAACGGGATGTGTAAAGGGACTGAATCTGAAGAGATCCCCCGGGAGGGCTCGTACTCACTCCCTGAGTTTTCAATAGCTCTATCAGCTGCTTTGATTGATTTCCTCATTTCTTTTATGTTTTTCCTAGCCTGGGGAGTGAGTTTTACCATCCTTTGCTTCCCTCCCTAGGAGGAATTACCTCGGTTAGGTTGTTTCGAGCCTTTGCATCGTTGTTTGACCATTATCTGCAAGCATACACATCTAACATGGTTAGTATCAGCACAGGCAATGAAACAAGTGTTAAAATTGAATTGCAGACGGCAGATTAAATGTTGCAGAAATAGTTGCAGAACAGAGCACCGCGGCCCGCACAAACAAGAGTGCGGCCTCACTAGGGGCACCGCGGACCGCGCAAAGGCGACCACAGTTTGCATAGGGACAAGGCCCTGAAAAGCATCTCTCTAAATCTCCCCACCGTGGCCCGTATAAAAATTAATGCGGTCGCATTGGGGGTACTGCAGACCGCATAAACGCAACTGTGGTTCGCGCTGAGGTGAGACGTGTAACACTACCTCTATGAATCTACCGTGGCTCGCACAAAAAAGCACCGCGGTCGCGGTGGGCCAGCGCGGACCGCATAAAATGCAATGCAGACGCACTGGGTACTAGTCAAGTTTCAAACACAAAAGCACCGCAGTCTGCATAAAAGCTACCGCGGTCCGCGGTGGTTGTTCCATTTAGGCACTGAGTTAGGGTTTATTTTTTTTGCACAATTGTTCAAGTTAGTTCACCTACTTTGTCCCTACTAACTTGCCCAACCATTATGCATATCCAGCAAACAAACCCAACATTTAAAACTATCCTAAGCTAACAACTAAATAAAGAAGAAGAAACTAACGAGAAGAAAAAGAAATTATATGCTAAAGGTGATAAAATAAAATAAAATTAATCAAGTAAATGCACAAGGACTGAGTGAAAAATTATCAGATGAGAAGATGAAATGTAATTAGTCAATCTTAAGCAAGAAGCATGGTCACAAGATGTTATGAACAATATTTTTATGTCTCTGAGTGTAAAGAGTTCGAAAAGGGTACATGGAGACCCTTGGGGTCTATTTATAAAAAGCAATGGGACCCAGCCTTACCTACCAGCGCGTCCACACAAAACGGACCGCGGACCACACTGGGTTTTTCCAAGAGAAGCTTGAGTAGGCAACCTCCGCGGACCGCACAAAACAGACCGCGTCCGCGGAGGTGCACCGGGGACCGCACTAAATGGAATGCGGCCGCAGTGGCAAACTTCAGAGAGCACCACTTTTTGACCATCACTAGTGCAGACCGCACAAAGTGCGATGCGGCCGCACTGGCAAACTTCAGAGACTGTTCAACTTTTTTCAAACTATTTTGCACTGCATCAACTCAATCCCTGCAATATCTCACAATCAGTTAGCTCAAAAAAAATCAAACCTACACTACCAAGAAAAACATAGAAAACAAAAAGAAAAAGACATGGGTTGCCTCCCAAGCAGCGCCTGATTTAACGTCGTGAAGGTAAATTTTTTTAGGCACTGAGTTAGGGTTTATTTTTTTGCACAATTGTTCAAGTTAGTTCACCTACTTAATTTCTCTGTTGGAGACTTCCACTTAGACACTAGCTTTAGGATGATAGGGGGTTGAAACCTTATGATTAACACCTTACTTAGAAACCAACGTGTCAAAAGCCTTGTTGCAAAAGTGAGACCCCCATCACTAATGATAGAACGAGGAGTGCCAAACCTTGTGAAGATACTCTTTTTCAAAAATGCCACAACACTCCAGGCTTCATTATTGGGCAAAGCCATGGCTTCAACCCATTTTGAGACATAGTCCACCGTTACGAGAATGTAAGTGTTCCCACAAGAGCTCACAAAAGGACCCATGAAATCGATGCCCCAAACATCAAAAATATCCACTTCGAGAATTATATTGAGAGGCATCTCATCCCTTTTAGAAATTCCGTCGGCTCTTTGGCATTCATCACATCTCTTAACCAAATCGCCCGCATATCTGAACAAGGAGGGCCAAAAGAATCCACAACTAAGAACTTTCGAGGCGGTCCTCACCCCACCATGATGGCCACCATAGGGTGAAGAATGGCAAGCCTCTAAGATACTCAATTGTTCTTCCTCCGGGATACATCTACGAATCACACCATCCGTGCAAATTTTGAACAAATATGGCTCCTCCCAATAGAAATCCAAACTATCCCGCTTGAGCTTCTTCCTTTGGTTAGAAGAGAGCTCACACAGGATTATTCCAGTCACAAGGTAATTAGCAACATCGGCAAACCATGATATATCCTTCATTGACACCGCAAGGAGTTGTTCATCGGAAAATAAATCATTGATCTCAAGGCCATCGGAAGGCCTCCCCTCCTCTCCAAACGGGACAAGTGGTCCGCCACTTGATTCTCACTCCCTTTTCGGTCAATAATTTCTAAATCAAACTCTTGAAGAAGAAGAACCCATCTCATCAATCTTGCTTTTGAATCTTTCTTGGTCATCAAATACCTAAGGGCGGCATGATCGATGTGCACAATAACTTTGGCCCCCATAAGGTAAGGACGGAACTTTTCCATAGCAAAAACAATAGCCAATAACTCCTTCTCGGTGAATGTGTAGTTCCTTTGAGCCTCATTCATGGTGTTGCTTGTGTAGTACACCGGATGAAACATTTTGTTGATCCTTTGGCCCAAAACAGCCCCAACCGCAACGTCACTAGCATCGCACATGATCTCAAAAGGCAAGCTCCAATTTGGTGCGGTAATGATGGGGGTAGAAGTCAGCTTGAGCTTAAGAAGCTCGAATGCTTGCATACAGCTCTCATCAAACAAGAACTTTGCATCTTTCTCTAGCAACTTGCACAATGGATGTACCACTTTAGAAAAATTCTTTATGAACCTCCGATAGAAACCCGCGTGCCCAAGGAAACTCCTCACCCCTTTGACAGAAGTAGGGGAGGGAGCCTCGAAATTGCCTCTATCTTGCCTTTGTCAACCTCAATTCCTCGCTTCGAGATTTTGTGACCCAATACTATACCTTCTTCTACCATAAAATGGCACTTTTCCCAATTGAGAACAAGGTTGGTGTCTTCACATCAGGCCAACACTCTATCCAAATTTACCAAGAACTCCTCAAAAGAATCCCCAACCACGCTGAAATCATCCATGAAGACCTCCAAGATATCCTCCACCATGTTGGTGAAAATAGCCATCATGCAACATTGGAAGGTCGCCGGAGCATTACACAATCCAAATGGCATTCTAGAGAAAGTGAATGTGCCATAAGGACATGTAAAGGTGGTCTTCTCTTTGTCCTCCGAGGCAACTAGAATTTGATTGTACCCCGAGTAACCATCCAGAAAGCAATAGAAAGCCCGCCCCGCAAAACGATCTAGCATTTGGTCAAGGAATGGCAATGAGAAATGATCTTTTCGGGTCACCTTATTTAGCTTCCGGTAATCCATACATACTCTCCACCCGGTGACTGTGCGAGTAGGAATGAGTTCATTGTTGTCATTGGTCACCACAGTCATACCACCCTTCTTCGACACACATTACAAGGAGAAGTCCAAGAACTGTCAGAGATAGGATAAACCACACCAGTGTCTAACCACTTGATAACCTCTTTCTTCACCACTTCTTGCATCGCCTCATTTAATCTTCTTTTATGCTCCAAAAAAGGCTTTGTATCCTCCTCCAAGATGATTTTATGCATGCAAAATGCGAGGCTTATTTCCCGAATATCAGCTAGAGTCCATCCAATTGCCCTTTTTCACTTTTGAAGAACCGCCAAAGTGGCCTCAACCTGCATGTTAGTCAGGCAAGAAGAAATAATAACTGGTAAATTAGAATTTGAACCCAAGAATTCATACCTGAGGTGTGAAGGAAGTGGCTTCAACTCCAACACCGGAGGCTCCTCAATTGATGGCTTTGTTGGTGGAGTTTTGCGGTTTTCAAGATCCAAAGATAGCTTCCTAGGCTCATATGAATATGAACCCATACCATGCAATGGATTCACGCACTCCACTCTACTAGCATTATCATTGACATCCATATTAAGAAGCACGGCCTCAAGGGGATCTTCAACATGGATCATGGAACATGTGTCATCCACTATCACAGCTATGACAATGTCCACAAATGAACACACATCCGTGCTATTTGTCACACCTCCTTTTTCGTCCGCGCCGCCGTGAAGGGACGCGGAAGGGAGTTTTTTCCAATTAAAGGACAATCGAAACGGAATTTATTTATTTATTTCAGAGTCACCACTTGGGAGATTTATGGTGTCCAAAGTCACCGGTTTTAATCCCGAATCGAGGAAAAGAATGACTCTGTATTACAGTCCGCAAACCAGAAATTCGGATAAGGAATTTTGTTAACCCGGGAGAAGGTATTAGGCATTCCCGAATTCCGTGGTTCTAGCACGGTCGCTCAACTGTCGTATTTAGCTTAATTATCTGATTTTATACAATTATGAACTTATGTGCAAACTTTAAACTCTCTACCGCTTTTATTATTATTATTATAACAGAGAATTACAACATTGTGAAAAACGTATCTCGAACCACGTCACATCAATGTACCCGTGGTTATCGATACATTTCGACTCTGTTGAGATTTGGATTTGGGTCACATAAATGTGCACCTTAGTTTAAGAAAGTAAATTGTTAAAGGCACGCCTAAAGAGACTAGCGTATCATTATTTTGGGTAAGGCCGTGAAATTTGCTAAACGGCCGATCCTGAAGTCTATACAATTATTAACCAATTATTGAGGGCCCCGTAACTTGTGCGTTTTATTGGACGAGGCTCATCTCGTTTATTTTAAAAGGATAATCCTAAAGTGACTACATTTTTCTATTTAAGTTCGTCTCTAAAAAAAGAGATAAATTCTAATTAATTACGTGCTTGAAAAGGCCGCTACTTATTTATCGGATTAAGACAAATGCAAACTGAAAATTACAATCGAGACAAAGGGAGATTGTTTCATGCTTTAATCTATACTTGAATATTACTAAAATTGAAATTATAAATAGAATACGGAATTTACAAATAATATTACCAAAATAAACTAATTATCCTCTAACTAATTTAGACCCACGTTGTTAGATGAATTGAACCGTTGGAATTAATTGTTTACAACTATTTGAAACTGGAATTAACCTTAATCACTAATGCTTATTCGAAAGTTTGTTAAACTTAATCGTTAACTCGTCTTGTTTGAACTCAACTCATGCCTATTGGATTAATGATCTTAGCAATTACTACTACGATCCTAACTTAAAATATAATGGGCCTACTGATTCTACGAAATTACTGGCCATTTTTTATTCTGCCTAATATTTACAGATCTCCATTACTAACATGATTAAAAATTCACAAGCTTTGACTCATTTCTATTCCGGTTTGCATGAATTCAGAGTTATACTTCACTAATTAAACTAAATCAAAATAATCTCCAGTAATGACTATCTATCAATTCATGTACCCATAGGCATATAGAAAACAATTCAAACTACTTAGTATAGTTCTAAGTATAGTCCAATTTTCAGTATAGTTGTACAATGTAAATACATGTCTAAGATGAGCATAAACATATACAATATTTCCTAATGTACATTCTAGTACATTAATTGAACACACTTTGATAGGCAATCTGTTAAGCCTTTTAATTCAGCATTTTTGCAGTTTGAAGTGACCTCAGAACTAATCTCATAAATGTGTACCTGGAAAGGGACCACAAGGAAAAGGAAGAAAAGGATCAGCAGGAGCAGTAGCAACAACACAACAACAACAACAACAGTAATGGAAACAGAACAGCCCAGTGTTTAATAAAACCAGCAGAATTCCAGCAACACCCTTTTTTAGATTGAAAGACCAGTTAATGTTTTACCTTTAAATTCTGACCCCCTTAACTTGTGTCAACCTCTTCTTATTTATAGCCAAACTTGAAGCACTTAAATTAATCCCACCATCTTCTCCCCATCCCCCTTTTGAATCCCACTACTTAATGTTTTGTCCCCCACTATATTAACAAATATATTAATTTCCACTACCACATGTCTTTTCTTTATTTAATTCCCTTATTCCCCATTACCGCATGTTTTGTCCCCCACTATATTAAACAAATACATTAACTCCCACTACCACATGTCTTGTCCCCCACTATGTATTAAACAATGTATTAATTTAATATTATTAGTACTTAGTGGGCTGAGCACTCAAATTAATCATTTTTTAAAACTTAAAATCCCAAAAATGCCCCTGAAACTACTGAAATTTACCATTCTACCCCCATCCCTTTCAATATGTACCAAAACCATATCAGCTATAACCAATTCACCTAATCAACGATCCAATTAACAAACAAACTCTGAATAAACAAACTCGCCAAACAAACTCCAAATCGACAACATTCATGAATTAACAACAGAGTCAGATTCATATCAACAAATTTAACAGGACAAACAAGTAGATTTAAATCACTAAACTCAACATTAGTTGAACTCAAACTAAATCAAACAACATCATAACAAATATGAATGATTCAAACTAAATCAAAAACTAAAGACCAGCACATAAACACTCGACATTAAATCACTTGATGAAAAACTAACGAACTTCAAACAAAAATGAACACGAATTATCTCTAACACAAACAAAGACCTGGGTTCGAATTCAAACCAACCCATCGGAACACAAACACAATCATATAAATAAGAAAAGGAGCGGAAGATGAATTCGCTGAACGAAAACTAAATGAAAAGAGAACGGAAACCTACTAGTTTGAAGTCCAGGTTCGAACAGAAACTCGACGAACAACGCCGAACGGGAACCTCAAGAGTGGTTTCATGGCTACATTGTTGTGAATGGGAAGCGGAAGAAGAAGCGACGATGATGGCAAAGCTCAGAGACGACGGGGAAATAGCAGTTGGCTGTTGGTGGCTGGTCGTGGAAGTTGCTACTGGTTTGGGGCGATGGAGGCGACGATGGTCGTTTGGACGTGACGAACTGGTTGCTGCTGGTTGGGCGATGCTGGAGGTCGACGAGGCAGCGGCCATGACGAAGAAGAAGAAGCAACGTTTGGTTGGAGCTCGACGAAGGCAACCATGAGAGCTTGAGGTGGAGGGGTCGTTTAGGAGATGGTCGTTTGGGACAATGGGGACGGGGTATTGTTCGTCGTGGGCTGGTGCTGTGTGTGGCAGGTGGTCGTTTGGAGTAAATGGTGGTGAGGGGGCAGCCATGGGACGTGCGGGGGAGCAGAAGCATTGAGGGCAGCCATAGGAGCTGTAGAGCTAACGAAGAAGAAGAAAAAGCAATGGACGATGGGGAGGGCAGCATGGATGGAGACGTCGTTTGGAGCTGGAGTTGGAGAGGTAGAAGAAGATGAAGGAGGAAGGGGCAGCCATGGGAGGTCGTTGGTTGGAGGGTTTGTTTGGGGAAGGAGAAGAAGAGGGGGGCAGGTGTTTTTTTTAGGGTTTTGAGGTTGGGAAAATGATAAAATGAAAATGGGGGGGTTGGGATTCGTTTGGGTTATGGGGCGGACTGGGTCGGGTCGACCCGGTGGGGGTTATTTGGTTTGGGCCTGGTTTATTTAAATTAAAAGGTGGCCCAATCCGATTTTCTTCTTATTCCCAATGCTTCTTTTTTTCTTCTTTTATTTTTTCTTAAACTAAAACTAAATTCTAAAAATCCTAAATTATCCTATAGAACTAAATTAATTTATAAAAATGCAAATTAACTCTTAATAACAATTAACACACAATTAAATAGCAATTACGATAAAATCACACAATTTGGACATTAAATGCTAAAAATGCAACGTACATTATTTTTATGATTTTTTGTTCTTGTAAAACAAACTTAATTGCTCCTAATTGTAGAATTAAATCCTAAATGCAAATGCGACATATTTTTGTATTTTTTATTAATTTAACAAATAAACATGCACGGACAAAAACAAATAATTATCCAAAAATACCACAAAAATTCTCAAAATTGCACACAAAGAAAAATTGTTTTATTTTGAATTTTTGGGAGTATTTCTCACATAGGGCAAAAATCACGTGCTTACAGCTGCCCCTATTTGTCCGAAAATACGAAGAGTTTTCGTGCAAAGATAAAGTGAGCAGATACGAGCGATTTTTGCCCATCTGAGTACTTCGTGTGAAGCAATTTTTTGAAAGATTTAACCGAGCCTTTGCTTCGAAGGTTTCCTACATATCCCTGGCTAAAAGGGAATCAGGTTAATGTAGTTCGGGAAGTTTTGGTAGCTGGGACTACCATGGGACTGCAATTTTGTTGTTACTGTTGCTGTATGTTGTTACTACTACTTGCCGACCTCCTTATTACACCATGCTGAAAGAAAACAAGAAGTTAGACTAAACTATAGTTTATGAATTACAAAATCTTATCTAGATCTTCAGCCGTGCTCTTGTGTTTCTTGTTGCTTTGATGTCTCGGCGACTCCTCGGGTATTTCTTTACTTCTGATTTGTCTTGTATTCTCCCTTGACTGTCGATCTCGAACTGCTTACTTCCTTCTCGTGAGCTTTGCATTATTTTCCCATCGAATCTTGAACTTCCTTCCTCTGCTGGGAATTTTTGTTGTTTCCCGCTGGGGATTTCGGTTGTATTCCTCCGCTTTACTGACTTCAAACTTCCATGTATTCCTCTGTTATATGGGCAGGCTCCCAACTTCAAAACTTGAGATATAACGACTGAAATATATTCCTCTGTTATATGGGCGGGCTCCCAACTTCTTCAACTTAAAATGTAAAGACTGAAATGTATTCCTCTGTTATATGGGCGGGCTCCCAACTTCTTCAACTCAAAATGTAAAGACTCAATTGCATTCCTCTGTGATATGGGCGGGCTCCCAACCTCACCAACAACTTCGAAAAATAAATCGACATTACGTTCTTCAGGGGGGCTCCTGACCTCAACAACAACTTCGAAAATAAATCGTCATTCCGTTCTTCAGGCGGGGCTCCTGACCTCAACAACAACTTTGAAAATAAAGTGTCATTCCATTCTTCAGGGGGGCTCCTGACTGCTACAAAATAGACAAAACAAAGGAAATTTTCTGCCCCAGTTTGCACTAGGAAGATTTGTGAATTGTTAGCAATATTGTAAACCACTTATACTATTGATGCAATGGTGAGAGTAAACTAATGACTAGGCCAGGATGTGCGTCTCCTATGAGTAAAACCCAAAATTTTGACGAGCAAATGCGTTTGCTAAAAACCTGAATGAACCAAACTAGGAAGTGCGTCTCCTACGAGTAAAACTTGTATGAACCAGACTAGGAAGTGCGTCTCCTAGGAGAAAATCTCAATTTAGAAAGTACGTCTCCTAAAGCAAAATTATAACCCGAAAGACCCAGACTAGGAAGTGTGTCTCCTAGGGGTGAAACTTCAATGATTCAAACTAGGAAGTGTGTCTCCTACGAATGAACTTAAATGAACCAGACTAGGAAGTGCGTCTCCTAGGAGAAAATCTCAATATAGGAAGTGCGTCTCCTAAAGCAAAAATAAAACCTGAAAGACCCGGACTAGGGAGTGCGTCTCCTAGGGGTGAAACTTCAATGATTAAAACTAAGAAGTGCGTCTCCTATGAATGAACTTAAATGAACCAGACTAGGAAGTGTGTCTGCTAGGAGAAAATCACAATTTAGGAAGTGCATCTCCTAAAGCAAAAATATAACCCGAAAGACCTCTTAGGAAGTGCGTCTCCTAGGGGTGAAACTTCAATGATTCGAACTAGGAAGTGCGTCTCCTATGAATGAACTTAAATGAACCAAATAGGAAGTGCATATCCTAGTGGTAAAATATCAATTTAGGAAGTACATCTCCTAAAGCAAAAATATAACCAGAAAGACCCAGACTAGGAAGTGCATCTCGTAAGGGTGAAACTTCAATGATTCGAACTAGGAAGTGTGTCTCCTATAAATGAACTTAAATGAACCAAATAGGAAGTGCATATCCTAGTGGTAAAATCTCAATTTAGGAAGTGCATCTCCTAAAGCAAAAATATAACCCGAAAGACCCAGACTAGGAAGTGCGTCTCCTAGGGGTGAAACTTCAATGATTCAAACTAGGAAGTGCGTCTCCTACGAATGAACTTAAATGAACCAAATAGGAAGTGCGTATCCTAGTGGTAAAATCTCAATTTAGGAAGTGCATCTCCTAAAGAAAAAATATAACCCGAAAGACCCAGACTAGGAAGTGCGTCTCCTAGGGGTGAAAGTTCAATGATTCGAACTAGGATGTGCGTCTCCTACGAATGAACTTAAATGAACCAAATAGGAAGTGCGTATCCTAGTGGTAAAATCTCAATTTAGGAAGTGCATCTCCTAAAGCAAAAATATAACCCGAAAGACCCAGACTAGGAAGTGCGTCTCCTAGGGGTGAAACTTCAATGATTCGAACTAGGAAGTGCGTCTCCTATGAATGAACTTAAATGAACCAAATAGGAAGTGCGTATCCTAGTGGTAAAATCTCAATTTAGGAAGTGCATCTCCTAAAGCAAAAATATAACCCGAAAGACCTAGACTAGGAAGTGCGTCTCCTAGGGGTGAAACTTCAATGATTCGAACTAGGAAGTGCGTCTCCTACGAATGCGCTTAAATGAACCAGACCAGGAAGTGCATCTCCTAGGAATGAATTTAAATGACCGAAACTAGGAAGTGCGTGTCCTAGAAGTGAGAACTTCAGTGACTAAAACTCATATGATCCAAACTAGGAAGTGCGTCTCCTAAGGGTAAAATCTCAATTTAGGAAGTGCATCTCCTACAACAAAATATAACTTGAAAACCCAGACTAGGAAATGCTTTTCCTGGTGGTGATGTGTGATCTTCTCAATAGCCTTTGCATAAGCCGAATTGGGGCATTACACCTGAAAATTTCAACCTTCCAAGCTTTGATATGAACATAGCTTCCATCCCTGTTTCAAACAAAGAAAATTCGGTCAGTTTAAAACGTGGTGGTTGGTTGTGATACTTCTGCTGGGGATGCCATCAACCATTTTCCATCTATGCGTTGTCTGACCATCTTGAACTGGGCTGATACCTTCCGACCTTCTTGACGAATCCTTATTCACAAACCTCTTAACCATTTTACCAGTCTCCTTATCTGATCTCACGTATTTTCATGACAGCCGATTTCATTTGAAGATCTTGCATGTTCATTGATTAACCACTCCCTCCATCGTCTGTGTTACTGAAATACCTTTTCTCGGTGCGGACCCAATATCTTTTTTTGTGGTACTGTCCGTGAACTGGCATTTCCCCAACCATTGAGTCTCCTATGAATTTCCAAATTCTGTCCACCGCTTTCCACATTGTTATTTCTTGATTTTCCGCTGGCCTTGGCCTTATAACCCTCGATTTCTGCTGGGGATATCCTTCTTGACGCTGGTCCATCCTTTTATCAATCTCATCATCGAATATACCCTCGGTTCAATCCCCATGGCCCTCTTTTTGTTGCACTGTCCCTGAATTGATATGGACCAATCTTGGGTATTTTGCGCGAACCTCAAAGCACGTTGACTATTACCAGCTCATTGCGCTTGTTCTTTCCTGACTTATACCCCTTTGATGTACTAGTCAGATCTCGTCTTGCATAATTGGAAAGCTGATGGCAAATTTTGAAATCATTTCTCACTTGTTCTGACCAAAGAGACTCAAGAAAAGGAAATGACAAAGCTAAAAGGAACAGAGTAAAAGACAAAGGAAAAGATGACTCCTAACGAGAAAAACTACAAAGTAAAACCTATCAGATGTGTATGCCAACTCCATTGGCCATGACATGCATATGTGGCCTATCCTTCGTTGTTAATCGCCTTTCACAATCTTCGTCTGGTGCTTTCCTGTATGATTCTTAATCTTTATTCGACTTGTAGTGCCCGAAGGGTTTTTACTATCAAGCCTCTCTCATTTTGGTTTTTCTCTCAACTTATAGCCGCCTCAAGGTGCCCGTGAAGGTTTTCACCGATACGACTCTCTCATTTTATTACTTTTATGTCGGGGAGCAGAGTGTTATTCTCGACTTCCATTTGCACGACTTGGCATCTTTCGAAGACTGGTCAAAATGTCTTTCTTTGGACCGTAACGTGGGGTTTTGGATAGGGCTAGAAAGAAAGGGTATTAGCAGCTCAAAACGAATCAATTTGGGTTCAAAATTTACAACATTCAGAACCAGATTTCTTTACATCAAACACAACTTCTGCCCTAGTTTCTTTCTTAGGGATTTTTGATTTTTTGTTACACTATGACCGAGCCGTGAAGCGCCTACGTATCCTCTTTGAGGAATCAGGTCAAACGTAGTTCCCAATTCCCTTTTTTCCACTTGTTTATTATTTTCTTTTCTTTTCTTTTTCTTTCTCGTTTCTCCATTCTCTTTTGTCGTTTCGTTGTTTCTGTTGTTTTCTTTTCCTCTTTCTTTTTCTTTTTCTTTATCTTTCATGCTTGTGTTTTCTAATCTTTTCTACTGATTCCGAATGAGGGGTATGAAAGAAAACCAATAAGGCTCAAAGTATTAACGAAGGATAAAGTGTTTAGATAGAAGAATAAAATGCCTTCGTCATTCCAATCTTCAAAACATGTCAAGCACAAACAACACCATTAAAATATTCGCCACTTCTTCTGATTGTGTCGGACTTGATAACCATATCCACACATTCGCCTTTTTATTTGTTATTTTAAAAGTACCGTTGGGCAATACTCTCACTTTCGTTACCATGAACGGCCCCCTTGTCAATATGGCTAACTTGCTCTTATGGTTTTTTCTTTATGTTTTACTTGCCCCAGTTTCACATGGCTCGGGCTTCAAATGATCTCAAGCTATTCTTATTTCCCTTAAGTGTCCCGATCATCTCCCAATGGCTTTATAATTAATTCTTAAGATTAGGCCCAAACTATGCGCGCATGTCATGTCACTAGAATTGACGTTGAAGAAGGACAAAACAAAAGGATAAAAAGAACTAAACAAAGAAAATGACTGGAGGTAACAAAAGACCGGAATTTGCATTAGACAAGCGGTAAAACGGTTCGTATAACGAAACAAGCAAAACAACGGCGGTACAACTTTGGAACAAACCTAAAACAATCCTAGACAACACTAAACAAACCACCATGAAAAAATGGAAGGATAAGAGGGTTTGACACAAGACAATGCCTGGATTGCAACCCTGCAAATAATCCGAACAAGAGAAGTGATAACAAAATGAACCACCAAGACTTCTCTCCAGCTAGCGAAGAGATGAAGCGTCTTTCCAAATACCAAGCACGACATCTTAACCACTGGGTTCCACATCAATATTGCCAAAACCATTAACAACTTCAATATCATTAACTTCAGTCCGCAAATTCCCAAGAGGATTCGCATGCTCCTTGTCATTGTCATTGATCACAATTACCCCTTCTTGAATCATTCTTTCTATTTACCTTTTCAAAGAACGACAATCTTCAATGCTATGTCCTTGGACATTAGAGTGGTACATGCATCGTACAGTAGGATCAAAGCCTTTTGCATATGGGTCTGGAGTATAGCCGAGGAGCGGCTCAATCAGGCCAGAATGCTTTAACTTTTCAAACAAGCTTGTGTAGGACTCCCCAATTGGCGTGAAACTATTTCTTTGCCTTTATTCCCCTCCCTGCCCCTGTTTTCTAGGGTCGTTGGGTGCTCGAAAACGTTGTGAAGGCAAGAATGCATTATGTGGTACTGGCGCTCGCCATAGGGAGTGACCGGGTGGTTAGACATATGACCGGACATTGTTCGGAGGATAATACTGAGGTGGATTATGTGGAGCTCGGGGACAGGTTTGGGCGTGATGGGCGGAAAAGAGTGGCTCTGATGGTGGGTAGTAGGGCTATGGAAGGCCATATGGCATGTGTGGGTAATTTGAGTGATGGGGTCTGGGCTGGTAGTGAGGGGGGGGAACCTCCGAATCTGGACCAAGTACCTGCCTCGACCATTGCGACATCTTCCCTTTTTTTCTTTCCGAGCGCACCTCCCGTGCCACTTTGGATAGCCTGAGTTATGGACTCGATTGCCGAATAGCTCATTATCTTGTTGGACCTGAGTCCCTCTTCAATCATACTTCCCATTTTTATTACTTTGTTGAAAGATTTACTAACTGACGTCACCAGGTGACCAAAGTAAGTTGGCTCCAAAGTTTGTAAGAAGTAGTCCACCATTTCACCTTCCCTTATTGGTGGATCGACTCTTGCTGCTTGTTCTCTCCAACGGAATCTGAATTCCCTGAAGCTCTCTCCGGGATTTTTCTCAAGTTTCAACAGTGTGAGATGGTCAGGGACGATCTCAAGGTTATACTGGAAGTGACCTGCAAATGCTTGTGCTAGATCGTCCCAGGTATACCACCTGCTAGGATCCTGCCTCGTGCACCATTCTAGTGCGGATCGGCTTAAAATTTGACCAAAATAAGCTATCAGCAGCTCATCCTTTCCACCTGCCCCTCTCATCTTACTACAGAAGCCTCGTAAATG
Source organism: Nicotiana tabacum (assembly GCF_000715075.1). Classification (NCBI taxonomy): domain Eukaryota; kingdom Viridiplantae; phylum Streptophyta; class Magnoliopsida; order Solanales; family Solanaceae; genus Nicotiana; species Nicotiana tabacum. Next base: position 3,556,636 of record NC_134086.1, read on the forward strand.
TGCCATGGGATCACCATGTCCCTTATATAGATCAAACTTTGGCATCTTAAAACATGCCGGCAATTGAACATCGGGGAAAGGACACAGATCTTTGTAGGCTACACTAACTTGGTTGCCCAATCCATGCATATTCCTGAAGGATTGCTCCAGGCTTTTCACTTTACGGAGCACTTCGTCCTGCTCCGAATTCTTAGCTGGCCTCTCAGTTTCTATCGGGAGCTGAAGGGGAAGGGTGTAAGTGTATTGCTCGGGTGCTTTGAAGGTGAGTTCGGGAGGATAGTATTGATTGTCGTGAACCTGAAACACTGGTTCATCGGATGATTTTTGCTATGTGGCGGGTGGAGGCGCCACAAAAATAGGAACGGTTGGTGGAGGAAGGTTTTGTTTGGGTGGTGGAGCTTGGGGATTATAGGAAGTTTCTCCCTGATAGTATTGGGCGATGGGGAAGCTCGTTGATGGACTAGTGGAAGGGTGTTCCGGAGTCCGAGTTGGTGAGAGGGTAGGAGTAGGGGAAGGGTTGGTGATGTTGTCCCCTAGCCCAAGCTAAGTGCATCCCAGCTATCTCTTGTCTCAACCTGTCTACTTCCTCCTTCATCATTTGCATCTTCGTCTTTTCCTCCTCAACACTTTTGTCCGAACCAGACATACTTTCCGGAATTGGCCCTTTAGATCTTGTGTGGTAATGGTAATCTGTCAGAACGTTCTAACGAGCTAACTGTTTCGAAATATCTCTTTGGTATAAACAACAAACTTGTTAGCGTTAGAGTTTAACACATATTGCAATTTCACATTGGGGAATGCAATGTTCCTAGGCAGTTTAACCATTTCTAACATGTCTTTGCTTCGACTGCATGCGTCATTCCGGCTTATGTCCTTTTTTTTATAGATTTGGCCTTTTCTTTTTTTTAGTGGTGGTCGAATCTTATGTGGATTGCCTACATATCATGTCCCCGCATGAATCAGACCGGGCGTAGTTCTGCCACATAAATGCGAAAGCAAATTTTGGGAATTTTCCATTTTTTTTATTGAAACATTATAATACAAACTAGACATTTTTGTTGGAAAGGAGAACAAACCCGAAGTAAAACCAATTATGGATTAAAAAACTACTCACACATTTTGATGCAAAAGAGAATATACAGACAGACAACAGACTCTAAAAACAAAACATTGACTCGAACTATGAATACATTAAAGCTCCAAAGGTTGGTGACCGCGAGGCATCGTTCGGCCTTGCCGCGGGCTTCGGTGCAAGGCCCCTTTGCAGATCCTTCAAATCTTCCATGATCTAGTGGACATAAATCTTTATTGAAAACAAAAAGGTTCCTTTTGCATTGTGCTCATCCTGCACATTTATTAAGGTGACTAACCAAAAATAAAATTTATTTGAATCAACCAATTGGCTATTTTTTTAAAAAAAAAAAATTTCACAGATTAAAAGAAAGATCCGGTTCTGAACACGACCTTTCAGCACTTCGAGAATGAAGATTTTAAGGCTGTGAGGGTCAACCGACCAAAACTCTAAAGGATGATCAAAAGTGGTTGTTTATGCAAAGTCAGCCTTCCGGCGTCCCTTTCGGGAACATTCGGCTATTCTTGCAAAAAACGGCATCACCCGACTTATTTATGTTGACAATTAAAATTTGACATTTTTTGGCTATTTTTGCAAAAGGGGAAGTTGGACCCGATGAGGGCTGCCTACGTATCTCACATCTTGTGAGAATCAAACCGGCGTAGTTCAGGCCATGACAATAAACTAATTCTGACAACAATACTTGTTTAAATAAATTACACTAAAAAAAAACATTTTTTCATTTTCTCAAAATTTTGGCAGAGTTTGCTATTTTTTAATTTTTTTTAAAAAAAGGTAATTATCTCTCTACACTGCTATTTTCTTTTTTTTTTTCTTTTTTTTTTTACTATTCCAGTATTTTTAGAAGCCGGTCAGCATGCAAGTCTAGGGCAAATAAATGCGTAAAACAAACAGGATGTAGCAGGATGGTCTTTTCATTTCAGGTTGCTTGTCTTAGACGGACCCAACCCCTGTGTTGAGTCCCCTAAGTCAAGTGTACATGATGCAAATAAGCGTTCCTACTAGGGATCCGGCATGAGGTTTTGTTATACTGGGTTTATCCTGGGTGTTTGTTCTAGACCTGGCTTACCCGAGCGGACAACTCGAGCCGAGGATAGGAACTGCGTACCGGTAACCAAAAGATCATCCGGTTTTGCAACTCCTCCGAATCCTCATTCTATTTTGGGATATGACACTAACAGAAAGAAGTCACGACCAGCGTGCACTCCTTAAGAGAGAGAAGAGAGGGATTTCATAGTAGTTTATATATACAGTTCAGATAATATCAAAGCGGTAAAAAGCCACTTTCTAGCACTTTAGGACAAAACATGTAATAAAATCAGATAGTAAATAAAGCCAAATAATAACAATTATTCTAAGCTCGAATTTCTAACCCTGAACCAGTGGTTCTGGGTAAAATCCCCAGCAGAGTCGCCTGAGCTGTCACACCTCCTTTTTCGCCCACGCCGCCGTGAAGGGACGCGGAAGGGAGTTTTTTCCAATTAAAGGACAATCGAAACGGGATTTATTTATTTATTTCAGAGTCACCACTTGGGAGATTTATGGTGTCCCAAGTCACCGATTTTAATCCCGAATCGAGGAAAAGAATGACTCTGTATTACAGTCCGCAAACCAGAAATTCGGATAAGGAATTTTGTTAACCCGGGAGAAGGTGTTAGGCATTCCCGAATTCCATGGTTCTAGAACGGTCGCTCAACTGTCGTATTTAGCTTAATTATCTGATTTTATACAATTATGAACTTATGTGCAAACTTTAAACTCTCTATCGCTTTTATTATTATTATTATTTTAACAGAGAATTACAACATTATGAAAAACGTATCTCGAACCACGTCACATCAATGTACCCGTGGTTATCGACACATTTCGACTCTGTTGAGATTTGGAATTGGGTCACATAAATGTGCACCCTAGTTTAAGAAAGTAAATTGTTAAAGGCGCGCCTAAAGCGACTAATGTATCATTATTTTGGGTAAGGCCGTGAAATTTGCTGAACGGCCGATCCCGAAGTCTATACAATTCTTAACCAATTATTGAGGGGCCCGCAACTTGTGCGTTTTATTGGGCGAGGCTCATCTCGTTTATTTTAAAAGGATAATCCTAAAGTGACTACATTTTTCTATTTAAGTTCGTCTCTAAAAAAAGAGAAAAATTCTAATTAATTACATTCCGCTACTTATTTATCAGATTAAGACAAGTGCAAACTGAAAATTGCAATCAAGACAAAGGGAGATTGTTTCATGCCTTATAATATAATTGAATATTACTAAAATTGAAATTATAAATAGAATACGGAATTTACAAATAATATTACCAAAATAAACTAATTGTCCTCTAACTAATTTAGACCCATGAATTGAACCGTTGGAATTAATTGTTTACAACTATTTGAAACTGGAATTAACCTTAATCACTAATGCTTATTCGAAAGTTTGTTAAACTTAATCGTTAACTCGTATTGTTTGAACTCAACTCATGCTTATTGGACTAATGATCTTAGCAATTACTACTACGATCCTAACTTAAAATATAGTGGGCCTACTGATTCTACGAAATTACTGGCCATTTTTTATTCTGCCTAATATTTATAGATCTCCATTACTAACGTGATTAAAAATTCACAAGCTTTGACTCATTTCTATTCCGGTTTGCATGAATTCAGAGTTATACTTCACTAATTAAACTAAATCAAAATAATCTCTAGTAATGACTATCTATCAATTCAACTACCCATAGGCATATAGAAAACAGTTCAAACTACTTAGAATAGTTCTAAGTACAGTCCAATTTTCAGTATAGTTGTACAATGTAAATACATGTCTAAGATGAGCATAAACATATATAATATTTCCTAATGTACATTCTAGTACATTAATTGAACACACTTTGATAGGCAATCGGTTAAGCCTTTTAATTCAGCATTTTTGTAGTTTGAAGTCACCTCAGAACTAATCTCAGAAATGTGTACCTGGAAAGGGACCACAACGAAAAGGATCAGCAGGAGCAGTAGCAACAACACAGCAACAACAACAGTAACGGAAACAGAACAACCCAGTAATAGTGTTTAATAAAACCAGCAGAATTCCAGCAACACCCTTTTTTAGATTGAAAGATCAGTTAATGTTTTACCCTTAAATTCTGACCCCCTTAACTTGTGTCAACCTCTTCTTATTTATAGCCAAACTTGAAGCACTTAAATTAATCACATCATCTTCTCACCATCCCCCTTTTGAATCTCACTACTTAATGTTTTGTCCCCCACTATATTAAACAAATACATTAATTCTCACTACCACATGTCTTTTCTTTATTTAATTCCCTTATTCCCCACTACCGCATGCTTTGTCCCCCACTATATTAAACAAATACATTAATTCCCACTACCACATGTCTTGTCCCCCACTACGTATTAAACAATGTATTAATTTAATATTATTAGTACTTAGTGGGCAGAGCACTCAAATTAATCATTTTTTTAAAACTTAAAATCCCAAAAATTCCCCTGAAACTACTGAAATTTACCATTCTATCCCCATCCCTTTCAAACTGTACCAAAACCATATCAGCTATAACCAATTCACCTAATCAACGATCCAATTAACAAACAAACTCTGAATAAATGTCACGACCCAAAATCCCAACCCGGTCGTGATGGCGCCTCTCGTGGGGACAAGGCCAGCCAACGACAAAACAATACATCTATTTATAATTACTTAGTAGGAATAAGTCTAATTCGCAGATAATATAATCACAAGTGTGAAGTAAACATGATAGAATAATGGAAACCATCCCGACTCAGCCCGAAATCGGGGTGTCACAAGCCACGAGCATCTAAAGATCTAAATACTAATACAAGACCAGCAATATACAGAATGGAATTTAGAATCAATGAAGAAATACGGTGCCGTGAACGCTGACGGTCACCTTGCTCAGCTACAATAGTATACCTTCAGTCCGCTAATAACCCGCTACCGGGTGAACAGTACCTGCAACTGCACGCGAGGTGCAGGGAGTAAAGTGAGTACTTCCAACTCAGTGGTAATAAGAGTAAATAATAACTGAGCGATAAGAAATCACGTAAGAACACTTCATCATGCTATCTAAGACGGTACAACCCTTTTTGAAAACAGTAATTCCATGAAAATCCTTTATAAAATATCTGACTCAATTTTAAACCTCTTTTGAAAATAATCTTTTTAATAGTTGCAAAATAATTCCAGCCATCGGTGTCACTATGCACAGAAACCCGCCCCTCGGGCAATATCTTCGTTCCTGGTCAGCCACTCGGGCCCCAACACTCAAGGATCAGATAGCACCAGCAAAAGCAGATAAATATCTCCAGAAATATCACAACGACAAATAATGAACAAATGAATGAATGCAATGCAATGCATATGATGGTACATTCCAGTACCCACTGCGACGTGCAGCCCGAGCCATTCATATTTATTTATCGTCGACGGCGCTCACTGGGGGTGTGTACAGACTCCGGAGGGGCTCCTATAGCCCAAGCGCAATATCTTGGTCAGTCATTGTTACCTGATCGGTCAGCCATTGTTACCTGACCAATTTATATCATACAGTGCCATTGTTACCACTGTTCAAGTATATCATCCAGTGTCATTGTTACCACTATTTCAAGTATATCACACAGTGTCATTGTTACCACTGTTTCAAGTATATCACACAGTGTCATTGTTACCACTGTTTCAAGTATATCACACAGTGTCATTGTTACCACTGTTTCAAGTCACTTTATAATCAGTCCAGAAAATAATATAATAAGCCCCTTGGGCATTTACAAAACAGAAGTTCCCAGCCCGGAATACATTTAAAAATATCATTTAAGTTTTCAACACTTAGAATTGTGGCTGAGTTTGCAAAACAACATTTAAAACCTTGGACTGAAATTAAATGATATGCAAATTATGCTAAGCAGTAATATCAATCCTCTAAGGATTTTACAAATCGGCACAAGACCCTAAACATGGCATCAAGCCCGGTAATATCAATGAAGTATGTGTATCAATCACCAGTATAGTATAAACATCACGCGGGATGGACCAAGTCACAATCCCCAATAGTATCCGACCCCGCACTCGCCATGGAGTGCGTGTCACACCTCAATATAGCGTTACGATGTGAAAGTCCGGGGTTTCAAACCCTCAGAACAGCATTTACATTTATTACTCACCTCTAACCGGTCGTAGACTAGTCCGCAATGCCCTTTCCTCTTGAATCGACCTCTTCGCGCGTCGAATCTAGTCAAAACCACAACAAATACGTTACAATAGGCTAAGGGAATATAACCCAATCGAAAAGACTCGAAAAATGTCGAAAATCCCGAAATTAGCAAAACCCGAGCCCCGGGCCCACGTCTCAAAATTCAGAAATTTTACATCAATACGACCCTTATCTCGCCACGAGTCTATACATACCAAATTCACAAAAATCGGAGTTCATTTGACCCCTCAAATCACCATTTAATTCTCTTAAGTTTCAAGCCCTAAACCACCATTTTTGTCCATAATTTACTTGAGTTTTCAGCTCTAATTCATGTATTTAACTTGGAAATAAGTAGAAACAACTCACCTTTGATGCTTGATGAAATCTCCCTTGAAATTCTCTCCAAAATAATCCAAGCCAAATGAAAGAAATGAAAGAAATAAGCCAAATCCGTGTTTAAAAGAATCTGTCCATGCTTCGTCGAGTTGTACCTTGCACTTGTGCTATACAAGTTGTACATCCTATTAAAAATTTTCCTTGTCGGACACCTTTTGTTTAAACACCCATAACGTCTTGTATAAGTATCCAAATGACAAACGGATTGAAGATTTAGAAACTATACTCGAAGATCTTTAATTCTATAGGTTGTACACCATATAACTCTTTATATATCCCGAGATATGAGCTTCTAAAGTAGGCTCCCCGAATCAGAAAATTGCAGCAGAAATTTCTGCAGCTTTTTCTTTTCTTTTTGGTCCGAATTTCATTTCATTAACCTTCCGAAATCCACCTGAGGCCCTCGGGACCTTAACCAATTATATCAACATGTCCCACAATATCATTCAAACTTGTCCCAACCTTCGAAACACCCAAAATAACATTAAAACATCAAATCATCATCGAATTCAAGCCTAAGTTTCCAAAAACTTCCGAAAATACACTTTCGATCAAAAACCCGACCAAACGATGTCCAAATGACCTGAAATTTTGCATACACATCACAAATGACATAACAAAGCTACATCAATTCTCGTAATTCCATTCCGACTCTCGGATCAAAATCTCACCTATCAACCGGAATTCGCCAAAATACTAACTTCGCCAATTCAAGCTTAATTCTACACCGGTCATCACAAAAATATTCCGGACACACTCCTAAGTCCCAAATCACCTAACGAAGCTATCCGAACCATAAAATTCACATTTCGAGCCCTCTAACACATAAGTCAATATCCGGTTGACTTTTCCAACTTAAGCTTCCTTAAAAGAGACTAAGTGTCTCAAACCTTACCAAAACTAGTCCGAATGACTTCAAATTTTGCACACAAGTCATATTCGACATTACGGACTTGCACCAACTTTCGGAATCGCATTCCGACCCCGATATCAAAATTTCCACTTCCGGTCGAATTTTCTCAAAAACCTTCAAATTTCTATATTTAGCCAAATGACTTCAAAATGACCTCCGGACATCCGAATTCACTTCCGATCGCGCTCGCAACTCCAGAATCACCATACGGAGCTATTCCCAGACTTGGAATCCCAAACACACATATATAACTCTGAAATGCCTTCCAACCCAAATTTATGAAATTCTTCTAAAATACAAACTTCCACAATATACGCCGAAATGCTCACGGGTTATCCAAAACCAAATCCGGACACACGCCCAAGTCCGAAATCATCATACGAACATGCTGGAACTTTCAGATCTCAATTCCGAGGTCGTTTACTCAAAATTCTAATCCTAGTTCATTTCTTCAATTTTAAGCTTTCAAAATGAGAGTTTCCATTTAGATTTGACTCCAAACTTCCTGAATTTTAATTTTGACCGTACACACAAGTCAATATACCTGAGATGAAGCCTCTCATGGCCTCAAACTGCTGAATGATGTGTCGGAGCTCAAAACGACCGGTTGGGTCGTTACAATAAACGAACTCGCCAAACAAACTCCTAATCGACAACATTCATGAATTAACAACAGAGTCAGATTCATATCAATAAACTTAACAGGACAAACAAGTAGATTTAAATAAGTAAACTAAACATCAGTTGAACTCAAACTAAATCAAACAACATCATAACAAAGATGAATGATTCAAACTAAATCAAAAACTAAAGACCAGCACATAAACACTCGACATTAAATCACTTGATGAAAAACTAACGAACTTCAAACAAAAATGAATACGAATTATCTCTAACACAAACAAAGACCTGGGTTTGAATTCAAACCAACCCATCGGAACACAAACACAATCATATAAAGAAGAAAAGGAGCGGAAGATGAATTCGCTGAACGAAAACTAAAAGAAAAGAGAACGGAAACCTACTAGTTTGAAGTCCGGGTTCGAACAGAAACTCGACGAACAACGCTGAACGGGAACCTCAAGAGTGGTTTCATTGCTACATTGTTGTGAATGGGAAGCGGAAGAAGAAGCGACGATGATGGCAAAGCTCAGAGACGACGGGGAAATAGCAGTTGGCTGTTGGTGGCTGGTCGTGGAAGTTGCTACTGGTTTGGGGCGATGGAGGCGACGATGGTCGTTTGGACGTGACAAACTGGTTGCTGCTGGTTGGGCGATGCTGGAGGTCGACGAGGCAGCGGCCATGGCGAAGAAGAAGAAGCAACAATGTTTGGTTGGAGCTCGACGAAGGCAGCCATGGGAGCTTGAGGTGGAGGGGTCGTTTAGGATATGGTCGTTTGGGACAATGGGGACGGGGTGTTGTTCGTCGTGGGTTGGTGCTGTATGTGGCAGGTGGTCGTTTGGAGTAAATGGTGGTAAGGGGCAGCCATGGGACGTGCGGGGGAGCAGAAGCAGCGAGGGCAGCCATGGGAGCTGTAGAGCTAACGAAGAAGAAGAAAAAGCAATGGACGATGGGGAGGGCAGCATGGATGGAGACGTCGTTTGGAGCTGGAGTTGGAGAGGTAGAAGAAGATGAAGGAGGAAGGGGCAGCCATGGGAGGTCGTTGGTTGGAGGGTTTGTTTGGGGAAGGAGAAGAAGAGGGGGGCAGGTGTTTTTTTTAGGGTTTTGAGGTTGGGAAAATGATAAAATGAAAATGGGGGGGTTGGGATTCGTTTGGGTTATGGGGCGGACTGGGTCGAGTCGACCCGGTGGAGGTTATTTGGTTTAGGCCTGGTTGATTTGAATTAAAAGGTGGCCCAATCCGATTTTCTTCTTATTTCCAATGCTTCTTTTTTCTTCTTTTATTTTTTCTTAAACTAAAACTAAATTCTAAAAATCCTAAATTATCCTATAGAACTAAATTAATTTATAAAAATGCAAATTAACTCTTAATAACAATTAACACACAATTAAATAGCAATTACGATAAAATCACACAATTTGGACATTAAATGCTAAAAATGCAACGTACATTATTTTTATGATTTTTTGTTCTTGTAAAACAAACTTAATTGCTCCTAATTGTAGAATTAAATCCTAAATGCAAATGCGACATATTTTTGTATTTTTTATTAATTTAACAAATAAACATGCACGGACAAATACAAATAATTATCCAAAAATGCCACGAAAATTCTTAAAATTGCACACAAAGAAAAATTGTTTTATTTTGAATTTTTGGGAGTATTTCTCACATAGGGCAAAAATCACGTGCTTACACTATTGGGTTGTCTCATTGATTTGCAAACATGGAATACCACCTTCTCATCCCCCACTCGGAAGTTTAACTCACCCACTTCAACATCAACCAATGCCTTCCCCGTATCTAGGAAAGGTCTACCAAGAATAATCGGTACTTCAAAGTCCACCTCACAATCCAATATGACAAAGTCGTCCGACAATATGAATTTGTCCACCCGGACAAGCACATCATCAATAATACCCAAAGGTCGCTTCATTGATTGATCCGCCATTTGAAGTCTCATTAAATTTGGCCTAGGTTGCCCGATACCCAATGTTTTGAAAGACCGAGTACGACATCAAATTGATACTAGCTCCCAAGTGACAAAGAGCCTTGGCAAAATCCGCACTTCCGATAGTACAAGGGATAGTAAAAGCTCCGGGGTCCTCAAGCTTGGGTGCCATTGAATGCACTATGGCACTCACTTGATGAGTCATTTTAATTGTTTCACACTCCATCGACCTCTTCTTTTTTACCAAATCTTTCATGAACGTAGCATACTCCAGCATTTGCTTAAGTGCATCCACTAAAGGCACATTGATTGTTAGGCTCTTCATTATGTCAATGAACTTTTTGAATTGATTGTCACTCGTTTGCTTTGCTAACCTCTGAGGATAAGGTGGAGGAGGTCTAGGCAGAGGTGCCTTGGCCTTTGGTACAACCGGCTTGGGCATGACAATCACGTGTTCCCTAGACAGGTTCACGTCATCTTGAGTCTCTACCTTGGCTTCATCATCAATATCAACATGCACATCATTGTTCACATTTTGATTAACCACATCATCAACAACCAAAGGTACATCATCATCCCTCAACTCAACATATTTATCCACAACTTGCTTTTGCTTTTAGGCATTCACATCACTGCCTCTCACATTTCTTGTTGTAACCGCCATCACATGATTATTATTCCAACCCTTCGGGTTCACTACTGTATCACTTGGTAGAGCACCCTTTGGACAAGTGTTCAACGCTTGAGAGATTTGGCCTAATTGCACCTCCAAGTTCCGGATAGATGTATTATGAGAAGCCAATTAGGTATCGGAATCTTGGTTCTTTTTCATCATTTGCTTGAACATGCTTTCAATTCTTCCCATATCACACCCGGAAGAACTAGGACCTTGAGAAGGGAAAGGGGGTGGATTGCTCGGTTATTGGTACATGGGGGGACCTTTGAAAGCCTTGCCCCTGGTTGCCTTAGTTCCCGCTATTGTTCCACCCTCCTTGATTATTGTTGTTGCTCCAATTATTGTTGTTCTCGTTCCAATTGCCTTGATTGTTACCTTGATTACCCCAATTGTTGTTTGGATTATTGTTGTTCCAATTGCCGCCTACTTGTTGTTGATTGCCCCAATTTCCTTGGGGACGCTATTATTGATTCGGAGAGTTGCCTCTATTCCCTTGGTAGTTATTGACATATTGGACCTCTTCTCTTTGATCATCATAATACTCATTTGAATAACCACCACCATCATTGTTGTTGTCATATTGTTCACAATTACCTTGAGGTTGTTGTCCTCTTTGCCTCCTTTTCAACATAGAAACACCTTCCATTGCATTGACTTGGCATAGGTTTTGGACTTGTTGCAATTGCGCCTTTGCCAATTGATTCATAGTTGTTGTAAGGTCGGCAATACTTTGGCCATGATCGTGCAATTCCTTGTGTAAATGGATAACCGTAGGGTCACCTTGGGGCATATTCGCTCTACTTTGCCATGCCGAAGAAATCTCAGCCATTTCATCAAGTATGTCACATGCCTCGTCATAAGAAAGTTTCATAAAATTTCCCCCGGCCAATTGGTTCAAATTGATTTGTGGTGTTGATGCCCCGATAAAAGGTTTGTTGAATCATCGCCTCGGTCATATCGTTATTCGGGCACTCTTTCAACATAGTCCTATACCATTCCCAAATTTCATGTAATGGTTCCGTTGGTCCTTGTTTGAAGGCTAATATTTCATCCCGAAGAGCTGCCATATGACTATGTGAGAAATATTTCCCAATAAATTTATCCGCCAACTCATCCCAAATTGTGATGGAATGGTTGGGGAGCCTTTCTAACCAATCCAATGCTTTACTCCGAAGAGAGAATGGGAAAAGCCTCAATCTCAATGCATCCTTAGACACGTTTGTCTGCTTACTACCCCAGCATGTATCCACGAACCCCTTCAAGTGCTTGTAGGCATTTTGATCGGAGGCGCCCGTGAAATACCCTCTTTGCTCGATCATGGTCAGCATAACATTTGTGATTTGAAAGTTCCCTGCCCGAATTCGGGGAGGGACAATAGCACTGGCGTATCCTTGATTTGGTAAAACCCTGGGAACCACTCTCGGCGGTGGCGGACAAGGGTCTGGAATATTGTTGTTCTCATTTGCATTTACATTGGCATTTCGGCCTCTCCGTAGTCCTTGAGGTGCAAGAGGCACCTCATCTTGCTCAAGATCTTCTACCTCCTCCCCCGCTATCACGTTTCCGAGAGGGTCATTTGCATTAAGAGCCATTGGTACCTAATTGATCAACATAAAAAAATTAGTAAACAAGAAGGAAAGAGAAGCAAAACACAAAACTAACTAAACAAATAGTTAACACCGTAAGCTGCCCGACAACGTCGCCAAAAAGTGATCGCTTCCAACTCGACGCTACACTAAGGTAGGAAGAGCGGGTCGCAATAGCTTTTACCCAATATGAGGGTCGAGATCGATTTTCTCATGGAGCTAGTAGTGGATTTGGATAGTCTGTCTAGCCTAGAGATGTGCTTGTACTCCTAATGTCACTTCAAACATTTTTGGGTTTTTGAATTATCACTATTTTTATGAAACTATTGATTAACACTACTTTATGCTACGAGAATTTTGCTAAGTTGTATCTAATGGGAAGAAGGGCACTAGGGTCGTGACACTATCTACGTGGCTAATTGACGGGTAGATGTTACTAAGGTTCGATTGACATAATTGGGGCTTATGCTATAACCGTTGCACAATTTTACCCACTCTCACACCTCTCGGTAAAGAGAGTGATTTTGCCCAATTGACTCTCTTGAGACCAAATTGGTAGGCAAATTAGATCAAGCAACTAGGGTTCAAGTAGGGTAATTACTCTCTCGAGGTTTAACCCGTTAATTGGGACTATCATTTCTCATGAGTCCATCCCCATTCCTTGTTAGGCCAATTTTGGGGTCATAGACTCTCTTTCTCAAGAAGAGTTAAACCCACAAAGCTTGAATCAGTGTTTGCAACCACCAATTCTAGATTAAAACATAAATTCAACCCAAATAGCAAACACCCATATTCAATCTAATACTAGATGGCAACACCCATCAATTACCCACACTAGGGTTGAGCCACAACCCTAGCTAATGGTTTTAGCTACTCATGCTAGATAAAGAAATTGAAGAAATAGATGAAGAACTAAACATATTAGTTAATTGCTGAAATTAAACTACAATAATCTATTGTTAATTTGAAGCTAAGATGCCAAAAATGGATACAAAAAATGTTCCCACGAGCGCAACTCAACTTCTAATATATATGATAACCTAAAAAATGGTAAAATGTGCTATTTATACTAGGTTGGAAAAACTGGACAAAAATACCCCTGAGCGGTGCGGGCCACACTAAATGGACCGCGGCCGCACTGGGCTCTGAGACTGTGACTTTTGGCTTCTCTGATCTTGGACTCTGCGGACCGCGTAATATGGACTTTGGTCGTGGAGTTAGCTAGTGCGATCCACGCAATCACGACCGCGGACCGCATGGCATTGGCTTTGCAAACTTCATCTCTCTGAATCTCATGACCGCGGACCGCACAAAAGAGTAGTGCGGCCGCGGAGCCTTCACCGCGGACCGCGAGATGTATACCACGGTCGCGCTACCTCTGGACTGATTTACCAACTCTTTGAACCACCCAGTGCGGCCGCATTCGACTTTGCGCGGTCCGCACTGGGCCTTCTTTCCTTAGACTTCTTGGTTTTTGATACTTGAGAAGATTTCACTCCTTTTTGAGCCGATCTTTGACATTTCGTCACTTTGTCAATCAAACCTGCAATCAAGTACAACTTGTGAGCCTTTTAGGACTATGTTGTAACAATATATGATCAAAGCATAGGCAAGTATGGGCATAAAACATGCTAAAATCCTAACTTATCATTACCTTTTTCGAAAATTTAACTTTTAGAGACCCGAGACTAATGTTCATCTTCTCTCTTGACGTATTTCTTGCTTAGCATTGATCAATTACACTTTATCACATATTCTGGTAACATTTTACCCAACTCCTAAGTGTTTAATTTTGTAATTTCATTCTATTTTCATTTCTAATAGACTGTAACTTCTTCTTCTTCCCGTATTTCTCTGATTGATAGATTAGGTTAGTTTAAATGTTAATTTTTGTGTGCTTGGTGAATAGAATGAACTGGGTAATTGAGTAGGGACCTTAATTAGGTGAAAATTGGACTTAATTGCAAAATCTAAGAACCATAACTTAGTGTCAAGACTAGGCACCCTGTGTGGACCGCGATCCATTCTGTGCGGTTCGTGGTATTCTAATGCGGTCCGTAGTACCATTTTGTGCATACCACGGTGATAAAATTCTGCAAGATGTCTTTTCCTAGTGCGGACTTGGTACCATTTTGTGTGGTCCGCACTGGTCAGATTCAGAGGGTGGGTATTCTGAGCCACACACTTGTGTGGACCGCAGTTGTTTTTGTGCGGTCCGCAGTGGTCCCTGTGCGGCCGCACTCCATTTTGTGTAGTCCTCACTTGACTATTTTTGCAACTGACTGCTTCTATTCTACAACTCTTCCTGCACCAATGCTTCCACTGCTTCTGTTGATACTAACAATGTAAGATGATTGTGTTTGCAGACAATGGTTAAACAACGAGGGAAAGGCTCAAAACAACCCGGCGAGGGAAGCAGAGATTGGTTAAACCCACTCCCCATGCTCGACAAAACATAAAGAACATGAGAAAGAAAATCAAGGCAGCTGATAGAGCCTGTGATCAGTCGGGGACTGAGTATGTGCCCTCCCAAGAGATCCACTCCGACTTAGTTCCAACTCATTTTGTCTCCAGCTTCCGATTGACTAATGACACTCCACCACCATCACCCACTGCCCAAGCAGCAGATCATGTCCCCACTGAGTTTTCTGAGGGATCAGCAGCTGGCAGTGGTGATTACTCTACCTCCCCCATAGCTTCATTATCCGGGGAGAGTGCAGACGGAGGTGAGGAGGAGGTACAAGGAGATGAGGAGATATTTGATGGGGTTGAGCCTCAGGTTGGGGGGATTTCTCAAACTAGGAAACCCGAAGTATGGGAGGATAGATTCGTGAGCCAGGTGGCATACCACAAATTCAGGGAGTGGTGGCTGATAAGAAAACTAATTTTGGAGAGGATTTTCATAGACAGAGTTCTTCTACCCCTAAACCCCAATGTGCACAGACAGTTTAGAATGAGAGTGGGGTGGGAACACTTTTTAGATGACTGTGTCACATCTCCTTTTTACCTACACCCCCGTGAAGGGACGTAAAGGGAGTATTTTCAATTAAAGGACAATCGAAACGGGATTTTATTTAAAGATTTAGAGTCGCCACTTGGGAGATTTATAGTGTCCCAAGTCACCGGTTGAATCCCGAATCGAGGAAAAGATTGACTATGTATTACAGTCTGTGAACCAGAAATCCGAGCAAGGAATTCTGTTAACCCGGGAGAAGGTGTTAGGCATTCCCGAGTTCCGTGGTTCTAGCACGGTCGCTCAACTGTCATATTCGGCTTATATATCTGATTTTAATACATGTTGAACCTATGTGCAAATTTTAACTGTTTACCGCTTTTATTATTATCATTATTATTTTAACAGAGAATTGTAACGTTGTGAAAACGTGTCTCGAACCACGTCACATAAATGTACCCATGGTTATCGACACATTTTGACTCCATTGAGATTTGGATTTGGGTCACATAAATGTGCATCTGAGTTTAAGAAAGTAAATTATTAGAGGTGCGCCTAAAGCGACTAGCGTATCATCATTTTGTGGGAAGTCCGTGAACTTTTGCTAAACGGCCCATCCCGAAGTCTTAGGATTTTTTACAAACACTTATAGAGGGCCCCACAGCTTATGTATTTCGTTTGTCGAGGCTCGTCTTATTTCATTATTTAAGAAAAGAATTGCAACGTTATGGAAATGCATCTTGAACCACGTTACAATCAATGTACCCGTGATTATCGACATATTTCGACTTCGTTGAGATGTGGATTTGGGTAACATAAATGTGCACCCGAGTTTAAAAAAGTAAATTATTAAAAATATGCGCCTAAAGAGACTAACGCGTTGTTATTTTGGATGACGCCGGGAAATTCGCTAAACAGCCCGTCCCGGAATCTAAGTATTTAATATATACAATTGTCGAGGGCCCCGTAATCTAGGTGCTTTATTTGGAAAGGCTCATCTCGTTCGTTAATTAAAGGGCAAGCCTAAAGTAATCTATAGTGTTCTACTTAGTTCGTCTCTAAAATGCAAGCAGTCCTAGTTAATTAATGTGCGTTGAAGATCCGAAATTGCATAACTCACAATTGTTTGCTCATCCCTATTAGAGTAGAAATAGTATTACCTATAACTCACTCTAACAAATCACTTATCCAATAATGATTTTAATCACATACAACATCATGGATAATTTCCCATTCGAAAACCAAGCATATGTGACCTGTACTAACGTGAATATGCGCTTATTTACTGTGATTTGCCTTTGATTTTTAGTGGGGGCGAGCAATTAACTCGAACAGTTACTATTTATCACCTTGGCATTGATTCCATCAGAAATGAGTTACATATTTAGAGTTAACAGTCCATCGCCATTCAAAACAACTCAAATCGATCAAACAACAATCCTGATTATGCAGGTACCCATTGTCCACAGGTTACAAAGCTGTATATAACATGTAATGACCCAACTAATCCCTACAGGCGGGTTAAGGCACAAACTTACCATACAAATCTTAAAGCTGACTGTATCATAGTAAACTAAAAAAAAAAGTAAACTTTAATGAATGTCAAACAGTAACTGCCTTTTCATTCCACTGGAGAAATTACACCAAGAACAAGTTCAAATGTGTACCTGGAGAAATGCAACACAGGAAGAGGAGAAAGAACAATCAGCAATAACGCAACAACAGTTACAGCAGTAATCAATGCCCAGTAATATGGAACAACGAACAGACCCAAGTGATGAACCAGAAATCCAGAAGTGTGTAAAACCAAACAGAGTTACCAGAACTGACTCAAAACCAAGCCTAAATCAACCCAAAATCACTAGAAGACCAACCAGGGAACCTCTGAGACTCTCACAATCAGAAATCAAGCTAGAAAACATGCAACTCATCAACTAGAATTCTAATTTGACTTCAGGAAACTAATGCCACAATAGGTTTTCTCAATCTTTTTCAAAGTCAAACAGTGTGTGCCAATCTTTGGACTTTTCTATTTGTTTTTGACTCTCCACCTTTTCTGCCTATTCCCAAAAAAGGTTGTCCCCCTCAATGTCTAAACCTTGCTCTATTTATCTGCCAAAAAACATATCCTTCCCCCTCTCAAAAGCAATTAAACTAATACCACCACCATTTTTTTGCCCAAGATATTCTCTTACAGACCATTATCATGTGTCTTGAACCAAAGGCATGAGCAACTTATAATATTCCATTAATCCCCATGCTATTATATTTCCCAAGCCACTACTACTAGACAAAATATTAGTTTAATGGTCAATTAAGTGCCCTCATGGTCAGATCACTAACACTAACCCTTTTAAAACCCCAAAATACCCCTGAAAACCCCTGTGACTTAATGTCCTACCTTAAACCTTTTAATCTATACTACATCTTTCAGCTATAACCAATTCAATTCGAACTCAAATGACCGTTCAAACTAGCATTTAAATCAGATCAAATGGCATCAACAGAAGAACCCTGATTCAGTCAGAATTGAAGCAGTACGAATCACATTATTATCAGGTTATTTAATCAGAATTGAAGCATGTAAAACTAATCGACGACACTTATTCAATCGACTACACGAATTACAACACATACGGCAAATAAGAATCGAACATGCACACATGTGATTCGAATCGTATTGATGGAAACAGGGATTCATAATAAAACTTAACTGATCGGCGACACTCATTCAAATCGATTATATAGTTTTATCACATTCATTAACGATGACCAAAAAAAGTTTGACCAAATAAAGGGTCATTGAAGATGGGCAGAATCAATCGACAAAAGAAATTGAAAAACCAATAAAACTAAACTAAACAAATAAACAGAATAAACAAACACAAACTGGAACAAACAGGAAAGGGAAAATACCTCAAGAACTCAGGACCTAGACGACCCTGATTCGAACTCAAACTCGAACTGTTTGAGGTCAAACGGACCTTAATCGAGTGTTCTCAACTGAGAACACTTTGACTAAAGTCGATTAGACCCCAAACCATCCTTTAGTTGGGACAGATTTCAACCTCTGGCTTTCTAGGGTTCTTGGGGGTTTGATTTGGGGTTCGAGTGGTTCTGGTCTTATTCGAACCAAACCAATGGTGGTTTGGTGACGAGGGGGGTCAGGGACATGTCCTGTATGAGTTTGGGACTGGTTGGGGTAGATCTAGGTCCTGCTCGAATCTTCGATTGAAGATTCGAGAAGCTGGAGGTTGATTCGAGGCAAACGGTTAACAGATCCGTAACGAGGGTGGTCAGGGGGTGCGTTGGTGTTAGATTTGTGGTCACCGACATTGTTGCCGCCGGCTTTCAGGCGATGAGGTATGAGGGCAGCTAAGGTTTGGTGGAGGGTCGTTTGATCTCTGGTTCTTGGAGATGAAGAGGTGGAAATGAGGCGGGTGAGAGGGGGTTTGGGTGTTTTGATATATTAGAATCAGGTGATTAATCTGGGCCATTGGATGATGGAAACCAACGGTCTGAATTAAGCCACTTTAAGCCAAACGGGGTCGTTTAGGCTTAGTTGGGGCGGGTGTGGTTCGGGGTAAGCGGGTCGGGCCGGAGACGGGTTATGGGAGGGGAATCTTGGACCGTTGGATTGGATGATTGAACGGTCGAGATTGATTGGCGATGAAACGGCGTCATTTGGTATGGCCTCTTGGACCGGCCGGTTGGGCCTGAATGTTTCCTTTTCAAAACTGGCCCAGTCCGAAATTTCTCTTGTTTTCTTCTTTCTCTTCTATTTTTTTTTAATTCCTAAAACCAAAAATTCCTAAATTGACTTGTAAAACCAAAATTATTTTTAAAAGATATTAATTAACCCTTAACAGCAATTAACACACGATATCAAAAAATAAAATCGCACAATTAAACAATAAAAATGGCAAAACTACTGGAATTCATATTTTTTGTGATTTTCATTCTTTAAAGTAGGACATGGTTTAATTAATTCCAAAAATGCATAATTAACTCCTAAATGCACATGCAACACATATTTTTTGTATTTTTCTTAATTAAAGTAGAAATAAACATGTACAGACAACAATATAAATAAATCACAAACAACACCAAACCATTTTATTTTGAATTTTTGGGAGTAGTTCTCATAGGGCAAAAATCACGTGCTCACAGCTACCCCTCTTTGTCCGAAAATACAAAAGGTTTTCGTGCAAAGATAAAGTGAGCGGATACGAGCAATTTTTGCCCGTTGGGGATACTCCGTGTGAAGCATTTTTGAAAAGATGTAACCGAACCTTTGCTTCAAAGGTTTCCTACATATCCCCGGCTAGAAAGGAATCAAGTTAATGTAGTTCGGGAAGTTTTGGTAGCTGGGACTACCATGGGACTTCCTTTTGCTGTAACTGCTGTTGCATGCTATTACTACTGCTTTTTGATCTCCTTATTACACCATGTTACAAGGAAACAAGAAGCTAGACTAAACTATAGTCTATGAATTACAAAATCTTATCTAGATCTTCAGCCATGCTCTTGTGTCTCTCGTTGTTTTGACGTCTTGGTGATTGGTGTTTCCTTTGACGTTTCTTTCTTTCTTTCTTGACTCGTAGTCTTCTTTTTATTGCCGAATTTGAACTGCTTATTTCCTTTTGTGAGCTTCGAATTATTTTTCCTTCGAAGCTTGAACCGCCTTCTCCTGACTAGTGTTTCCTTCCTTCCGACTTCTGAACTTTAACCTATGCTGGGGATCTTTGTCATAACCCTTCGCTCTCCGGGCAGGCTCCTGACTTCAACTACAACTTGAAAAAATAACAACCTCCATTCTCCAGGCGGGCTCTTGACTTCAACTAATTTCTTAAAGATATAACACCTCCATTCTCCAGGCGGGCTCCTGACTTCAACTACTTCTTAAAAATATAACACCTCCATTCTCCAGGTCCTGACTTCAACTAATTTCTTAAAAATATAACACCTCCATTCTCCAGGCGGACTCCTGACTTCCACTAATTTCTTAAAAATATAACGCCTCCATTCTCCAGGCAGGCTCCTGACTTTAACTACTTCTTAAAAATATAACACCCCCATTCTCTAGGCGGGCTCCTGACTTCCACTAATTTCTTAAAAATATAACACCTCCATTCTCCAGGCGGGCTCCTGACTTCAACTACTTCTTAAAACATAACACCTCCATTCTCCAGGCGGGCTCCTGACTTCAACTAATTTCTTATAAATATAACACCTCCATTCTCCAGGCGGGCTCCTGACTTCAACTACTTCTTAAAATTATAACACCTCCATTCTCCAGGCGGGCTCCTGACTTCCACTAATTTCTTAAAACATAACACCTCCATTCTCCAGGCGGGCTCCTGACTTCAACTAATTTCTTAAAAATATAACACCTCCATTCTCTAGGAGGGCTCCTGACTTCCACTAATTTCTTAAAAATATAACACTTACATTCTCCAGGCGGGCTCCTGACTTCAACTACTTCTTAAAACATAACACCTCCATTCTCTAGGCGGGCTCCTGACTTCAACTAATTTCTTAAAAATATAACACCTCCATTCTCCAGGAGGGCTCCTGACTTCAACTAATTTCTTAAAAATATAACACCTCCATTCTCCAGGCAGGCTCCTGACTTCAACTAATTTCTTAAAAATATAACACCTCCATTCTCCAGACGGGCTCCTGACTTCAACTACTTCTTAAAACATAACACCTCCATTCTCTAAGCGGGCTCCTGACCTCAACTACAACTTGAAATGTAATACCTCCATTCTCCAGGCGGGCTCCTGACTTCAACAACTTCTTAAAAATATAACACCACTATTCTCCAAGCGGGCTCCTGACTTCAATAACTTGATTTATCTTCTTTCAACTACTTCCCTCAAAACTGGTGTCTTATTCCTCCAAAAACTACTGGGGGCAATACCGGTGTTTTATTCACAACTATGTTATTTTCCTTCTTCATAGACTACTTCCTTTAAATCTGGTGCCTTCCTTCCACTAGAACTACTTTCCTCAAGCTGGTGTTTTCACTTCTCTGAAACCTACCAGGGATAACACTGCTGGGGAATCATCTTCCTTCTTTAAGACTAGTTACTTTCCTCCCTTTAACAATGGTGGGGATGACACCGATTCAAGGACCACTACCCTTAAAACTTGGATTATCTTGCTTCTTCCAAGATTGCTTTCTTTAAAACTTGTATTGCCTTTTCCCGTAAACTGTTGGGGATTCCACTTCCTTCAAAACTTGTGTTATCTTCCATCTTCCCCAAGTGGCTATCTGATTTCAAGAAAATTTTCGCAATGAAAGAAAATTTTCTGCCCCAGTTTGATAATCTTCTTTGTGGCCATGTCTTCCCGCTGTCAATAACACTTCCTTTCCCTACTTCAAATCAAAGAAAAATTTGTTAGTTTAAAATGTGGTGAGTGGTCGTGCCACTCCTATTGGGGATGGTTTTTCCCTTCTTCCTTTCCCTGCTTTGCGCTTTATTACAAAACTTGTTAGGGATGATATTATTTGCTGGGGATGATATTCCAGCCGGGGATAGTTTTTCTTTTCTTTTACTTCCCCAATCTGTGTTGTCCGACCATCGCAGAACTTGGTCGATAATCTGTCGGAGTTGTTCCTGCATCTCGCAAATCTGCTGGGGATCCTCTTGGAGTTTGATCCATAACTTTTTCACTGTTGTTTTTTCTATTTTTCTCCAACTTCCCTTGTAATCCTAGACCCATCCATCTTTTGGTCTTGCAACGAACGTCTTTCTCGTTCCGTTGAATTATCTTTGGCCCGTCCTATCCACATTGTGTTTTTGCACCATCTTGGCAACTGGTAATAAGCTCTGAAAATCCTTTTCAAAAACAAACTACTGGGGAGATAAAGTCTTTAGACCAAAAATGAAAAAAATGATGATTTCAAAAGATAGAAAAAGAAGAAGTCTTTCAGAACAAATGCTGGGAAAAAAGAAAGAAAAGAACTTATATAAATGATATAACCGATCCCAACGATCATGTCGTGCATTCCAGATTAATCAACTCAGTCTATTTATATCAATCAATCTTTCGGACGGCCTCATCTTGCTGGGGATAAACAGGCACTCAACTCTTTGCCAAATGCGGATCCTTTCCGCCAATCTTGTCTTGTCGCCTCACAGCGCCCTTCGAGGGATTTTCACTGATAATACTCTCTCATTTCTCTCAACTCTCATCGCCTTATGGTGCTTGTGAAGGTTTTCACCGATAAGACTCTCTCATTTTATTTTATTTTTTCCAGCTGGGGATCGGAGTGTTACCGATATGACTTTCTCTGTTGGGGATTCTTTCGGCTACCAATTCATTTCCATCTTATGATCCTCTTCTCTGCTGGGGATTAGAGTGTTATTCCCGACTTCCATTTGCATGATTTGGCACTTCTCGGATACTGATCGAGAGGTCTTTTTTGGACATCAATATGGGTTTTTGTGTATGGCTAAAAGAAAAAGGGTAAAAGGTTCAAAATAATTTTGATGGATAAAACATTACAACTCTTGGAATCAACTTTCTTTCCCAAAATTATAAACACAACTTCTGCCCCAGTTTTTCTTGCTTGGGGAATTTTTATTTATTTTTTGTTTTTTGTTACACTATGACCGAGCCATGAGGCGCCTACGTATCCTTTCTTGAGGAATCAGGTCAAACATAGTTCCCAATTCCTTTGTTTTTCTTGTGACTTTTTTTTGTCTTTATTATCATTATTTTTCTCTTCTCTTTTTCCTTTATTTCATTTATTGATTCCAAAAGAGGGGTATGAAAGAATAAATAAGGCTCAAAAGGGGAAGCAAAGGTTAAAGTGTTTGGATAGAAGAAAGAATTGCCTCCGTCATTTCATTCTCCGATAAATGTCAAGTACAAACAAACAACGATTACAATTAAAAGAAATCACACATAATATCTCTTAACTGCGTCAGAATTGATAGCCATGTTGACGCATTTCCCTTCGATATCTGCTAAACACAAAGCGCCATCGGACAATACTCTGGTTACAATGAATGGCCCTTGCCAATTTGGGGCGAACTTGCCCTTTGCCTCAGCCTGATGTTGGAGGATGCGTTTCAGCAATTGTTGGCCCACTTCAAACTTCCGGGGATGCACCTTTTTGTTGTATGCTCTGGCCATTCTCTTTTGATATAACTGGCCATGACACACAACTGCCAATCTCTTTTCATCAATCAAGTTCAACTGCTCCAGATGGGTTTTGACCCACTCGTCATCATCAACCTCGGCTTCAGAGACAATCCGAAGGGATGGAATTTCTACTTCTGCCGGTATCACTGCTTCAGTTCCGTATACCAACAAATAAGGAGTCGCACCTACTGAAGTGCGGACAGTAGTGCGATATCCCAACAATGCAAATGGCAACGTTTCGTGCCATCGCATGGACCCTTCTACCATCTTCCTCAATATCTTCTTTATGCTCTTGTTGGCTGCCTCAACGGCTCCATTCGCCTTGGGACGATATGGGGTGGAATTGCGGTGTGTAATCTTAAACTGCTGACATACTTCTTTCATCAAAGCGCTATTAAGATTAGCACCATTGTCCGTAATGATCACTTTTGGGATCCCAAATCTACAGATGATATGGGAATGAACAAAATCTACCACTGCCTTCTTGGTTACCGACTTGAAAGTTTTAACTTCAACCCACTTAGTGAAATAATTGATGGTCACCAGAATGAACCTATGACCGTTGGTAGCTGTCGGCTCAATAGGTCCAATGACATCCATGCCCCATGCAATAAATGGCTATGGTGCTGACATTGTATGCAATTCTGTCGGCGGAGAATGAATCAAATCTCCGTGTATCTGACACTGATGGCATTTCTGCACGAAATTGATACAATCACGCTCCATAGTGAGCCAATAGTACCCTGCTCGAAGAATCTTCTTCGCCAACACATATCCGCTCATATGTGGCCCACAAACTCCAGCATGTACCTCTGTCATAACTGTCGTGGCTTGACTAGCATCTATACATCTTAGCAATCCCAAATCCGGGGTTCTTTTGTACAACACTCCTCCACTGAGGAAGAATCCATTTGCCAATCACCGAATGGCTCTCTTTTGATCTCCGGTGGCCTGTTCCAGGTATATCCCCATCCTGAGGTATTCCTTGACATCATAAAACCATGGTTCGCCATCCATTTCTTCCTTTATCATGTTGCAATAAGCATGCTGATCACGAACTTGAATATGCAATGGCTCAACATGAATTTTGTCTGGGTGATGCAACATCGATGCCAAAGTGGCCAAAGCATCGACAACCTCATTATGAACTCTTGGGATGTGTCTGAACTCCAATCGAAATCGCTTGCTCAGATCGTGCAAATATTGTCGATATGGTATGAGCTTCAAATCCCTTGTTTCCCATTCACCCTGAATCTGATGCACCAGGAGGTCCGAGTCTCCCAAGACCAAGACGTCCTGGACATCCATGTCTACAGCTAACCGTAACCCCAGAATGCATGCCTTATACTCAGCCATGTTGTTGGTACAATAGAAACGTAGTTGAGTCGTAACAGGATAATGATGTCCTGTTTCAGAAATAAGTATCGCTCCTATTCCAACTCCATTCGCATTTGCGGCTCCATCAAAGAAGGCTTCCAACCTGGTACTTTGGTCATTTCCAACTCATCTATATGCATCACTTCTTCATCAGTAAAATACATCCTCAAGGGTTCGTATTCTTCATCAATAGGATTCTCAGTCAAGTGATCCGCCAATGCTTGGGCCTTCATGGCCGTCCTCGTCACATAGACGATGTCAAATTCTGTGAGTAATATCTGCCATTTCGCCAATCTCCCTGTGGGCATAGGCTTCTGGAAAATATACTTCAGTGGATCCAAGCGTGAAATGAGATAAGTAGTATATGATGACAGATAATGCTTCAATTTCTGGGCCACCCAAGTTAGGGCGCAACACGTCTTCTCGAGTTGAGTGTACTTAACCTCATAGCCTGTAAACTTCTTGTTGAGATAATAGATGGCTTGCTCCTTCCTTCCTGTAATGTCGTGTTGCCCCAGTACGCAGCCAAATGAGTTCTCCAGGACCGTTAGATAAAGAATTAACGGTCTCTCCGGCTCAGGTGGAACCAACACAGGTGGATTTGATAAATATCCTTTGATTTGGTCAAATGCTTCCTGACATTCTGTCGTCCATTCTACCACAGCATCCTTCTTCAGTAGCCGAAAAATGGGTTCACAAGTTGAGCAATAAACCTACTGATATATTTCAACCTTCCCAACAGACTCATTACTTCTGTCTTGTTCTTTGGCGGTGGCAAATCTTGGATGGATTTGATCTTTGATGGGTCCAACTCAATGCCTCGCCGGATGACGATGAATCCCAACAGCTTTCCAGATGGAACACCAAATGCATATTTGGCCGGGGTTAAGCTTGAGGTTGTACCTGCGAAGCCTCTGGAAGAATTTCCTCAAATCCTCGACGTGGTCGGCCTGATGCTTTGATTTTATGATCACATCATCTACGTATACCTCAATCTCCTTGTGTATCATATCATGAAATACAGTAGTCATTGCCCTCATATAAGTTGCCCCAGCATTCTTCAAACCAAATGGCATTACCCGGTAGCAATAAGTTCCCCAGGGTGTGATGAATGCCGTCTTTTCTACATCCTCTTCATCCATTAGAATCTGATGATACCCAGCATAGCAACCCACAAAAGATCCGATCTCATGCTTGGCATAATTATTGATCAAAATGTGGATGTTGGGTAGTGGGAAGTTATCCTTCGGACTTGCTTTGTTGATATTGCAGTAATCGACGCATACTCTGATCTTGCCATCCTTCTTCGGCACAGGCACGACATTAGCCAACCAAACAGGATATCGGGTGACCCGGATAACCTTTGCATCCAACTGTTTGGTAGCTTCTTCTTTAATCTTCACACTCATATCGGTTTTGAATTTTCTGAACTTTTGCTTGATGGGAGGGAACGCTGCATCAGTGGGCAACTTGTGGACCACTAAATCAGTGCTTAACCCTGGCATGTTGTCATATGACCACGCAAAAACATCTTTGTACTCAATGAGTGCTTTGATTAACTCCTCCAGGATTTTTGGCTCGAGGTGGACACTTATTTTAGTTTCTCGGACGTTGTTTGTGTCCCCTAAATTGACGGCTTCCGTGTCATTCAAATTGGGTTTGGGTTTGGGTTTTTCTTCGAAGTGAATTAACTCCTTACTAATTTCTTCGAAGTCTTCATTCTCATTATCATATTCTGATTCGTAATCACAATCTACTTATTGAACTATCATTTTAGAATCAGATTGATTTTTAAGACTGGGCTGAGAATTCCTTATGCGCGCCATATAATTAAGACCAGTATAAAGAGAACTGTACAAAAAGAAAAGAATAAATCAAAATTAAAATAACTCCCTCGGGTAGACTGACCCCCTTGATTCTTGTGTAGAACTCTTCTATGGAAGTTATCTTCAAGGAACCATAACTCAAGAGCTGGGAACGGTGGCAGAGATGCTCAGTCATCCATATCTGTAGCAACAAGTTACACCCCTCAAAAAAGTTCCCTCTGGCCTTGCAGGTTGTGAGAGCTCGGAAGATATCAGATACTATCATAGGTGCAAGAGTGCTTTCGTCTTGAATGAGAAAAGTACTGACAACCCCGACTATTTTCAGATCAATGTTTCCATCTTTCCTTGGAAATAACAAAAGGCCCAAAAAGGTTATCATAAAAGCCACTCGTCTATGCTCGTCCCACTTCTGACGGTTACTCTTGCTGCATAACTTGTTATCCGGGTTGTTGAATCCTCCGACATGACCGTATCTATCGTATATGAAGCGCGGATTACAAAAACATGCGGTCAAATCTGGGTTGTGGACCGTCCTAGGTATCTTTAACGAATCTAAGAACCGATGCACAGTGACAGCTCTTGGAGAAACCAGGTATTTTTGCCTCAACAGAACTTCATCATTTTCGATGTACCCTGCTATTTCCTCCAAAGTCGGGGTGAGTTCAAAATCGGAGAAATGGAAGACATTATGTGTCGGGTCCCAGCAGGTGACCAAAGCTCTTATGATATCCCTTCGAGGTTGGATTTCCAATAAACCCGTAAGACCTTTTAGATATTTCTTGACCTCATCTTGCCCTTCACCACCTAAATCATCCCACCATAACCGCAACTTGAAAGGGATTTTAGTCATTATTGAAAAAGGTTCATTTTACATCGTGCTCATCCTGCACATTTATTAAGGTGATTAAGAAATAAAATTTATTTGACTCAGCAAATTGACTATTTTTAATTTTTCACAGATTAAAAGGAAAATCCGGTTCCGCACACAGCTTTTCAGCACTTCGGGAACGAATATTTTAAAGCTGGGTGAGTTATCCGGTCAAAAATCCAAAAACGACTATGAGTGGCTGTTTATGCAAAGTCAGCCTTCCGGCGTCCCCTTTGGGAACATTCAGGTATTTTGGCAAAAAACGGCGTCACCCGACTTATTTATGACGAAAATTAAAATTTTGACATTTTTTGGCTATTTTTGTAAAAGGGGAGGTTGGACCCGATAAGGATTGCCTACGTATCCTGCACCCTGTGAGAATTAAACCGGCGTAGTTCGGATAGATAAAACAAACTTCTTTTGAAAACAAGACTCTTTTCAATGGCAAATAAAACCCTTTTTTCATAAACACAACCCTTTTCTTTTTTTCGTTTTCTCAAAAATTCGACAGAGTTTCGACGTTATTCGGACATTGATGATTTTTTTCCAAAACAGGTGATTAACTCTCTTTAACCCTCACACTGCTATTTCTCTTTCCTCAAAAGCCGGTCAACATGCAAGTCCGAAACAAATAAATGCACAAGTAGAAGCAAGTAAGATGCATCAGGATGGTCGCTTTCATTTTTGGTTCACCTGTCCTAGACAAACCCAACCCCTGTGTTGAGCCTCCAAAGTCAAATGCACGTGATGCAAACAAACGTTCCTACTACGGATCCAGCATGAAGCTGAGTTATTCTAGGTTCATAACCTGGGTATTTGTTCTAGACTGTGTACCCGAGCGGACAACTTGAGTCGAGGAGGGGGCTACGTACCAGGGACCTGCGGGATCGTCCGGCTTTGTAACTTGTTCGGCCTCTTTCTTATTTCAGGTATTGACACTAACAGAGTAGAGAGTCTCGACCAGCAAGCTCATCCCCGGAGGTAAGAAGAGAAGGGTTTCGGCACAGTTTATATACAGTTCAGATAATATCAAACCGGTAAAAGCAGCATTTAGCCCATTAGGCCCAAGCATGTAAAAAATCAGATAATAAACAAAGCCAAATATAACAATTTATCTAAGCTCGAATTCTGAACCCTGAACCAGAAATATCGGTTAAATCCCCAGCAGAGTCGCTAGAGCTATCACACCTCCTTTTTACCTGCACCCCCGTGAAGGGACGTAAAGGGAGTTTTTCTAATTAAAGGACAATCGAAACGGGATTTTATTTTAAGATTCAGAGTCGCCACTTGGGAGATTTATGGTGTCCCAAGTCACCGGTTGAATCCCAAATCGAGGAAAAGATTGACTTTGTATTACAGTCCGCGAACCAGAAATCTGAGCAAGGAATTCTGTTAACCCAGGAGAAGGTGTTAGGCATTCCCGAGTTCCGTGGTTCTAGCACGATCGCTCAACTGTCATATTCGGCTTATTTATCTGATTTTAATACATGTTGAACCTATGTGCAAATTTTAACTGTTTACCGCTTTTATTATTATCATTATTATTTTAATAGAGAATTGTAACATTGTGAAAACGTGTCTCGAACCACGTCACATCAATTTACCCGTGGTTATCGAAACATTTTGACTCCGTTGAGATTTGGATTTGGGTCACACAAATGTGCACCCTAGTTTAAGAAAGTAAATTATTAGAGGTACGCCTAAAGCGACTAGCGTATCATCATTTGGGGAAGGCCGTGAACTTTTGCTAAATGGCCCATCCCGAAGTCTAAGGATTTTTTACAAACACTTATAGAGGGCCTCGCAGCTTATGTATTTTGTTTGTCGAGACTCGTCTTATTTCATTATTTAAGAAAAGAATTGCAACGTCATGGAAATGCATCTCGAACCACGTTACAATCAATGTACCCATGATTATCGACATATTTCGACTTCGTTGAGATGTGGATTTGGGTCACATAAATGTGCACTCGAGTTTAAGAAAGTAAATTATTAAAAATATGTGCCTAAAGAGACTAACGCATTGTTATTTTGGATAAGGCCGGGAAATTCGCTAAACGGCCCATCCCGGAATTTAAGTATTTAATATATAAAATTGTCGAGGGACCCGCAATCTAGGTGCTTTATTTGGCGAGGCTCATCTCGTTCGTTAATTAAAGGGCAAGCGTAAAGTAATCTATAGTGTTCTACTTAGTTCGTCTCTAAAATGCAAGTAGTCCTAGTTAATTAATGTGCGTTGAAGATCCGAAATTGCATAACTCACAATTTTTTGCTCATCCCTATTAGAGTAGAAATAGTATTACCTACAACTCACTCTAACAAATCACTTATCCAATAATGATTTAAATCACATACAGCGTCATGGATAATTTCCCATTCGAAAACCAAGCATATGTGACCTGGACTAACGTGAATATGTGCTTATTTGTTGTGATTTGCCTTTGATTTTTAGTGGGGCGAGCAATTAACTCGAACAGTTACTATTTGTCACCTTGGACTTGATTCTATCAGAAATGAGTTACATATTTAGAGTTAACAGTCCATCACCATTCAAAACAACTCAAATCGATCAAACAACAATCCTGATTATGCAGGTACCCATTGTCCACAGGTTACAAAGCTGTATATAACATGTAATGACCCAACTAATCCCTACAGGCGTGTTAAGGCACAAACTTACCATACAAATCATAAAGCTGATTGTATCATAGTAAACTAAAAAAATAGTAAACCTTAATGAATGTCAAACAGTAACTGCCTTTTCATTCCACTGGAGAAATTACACCAAGAACAAGTTCAAATGTGTACCTGGAGAAATGCAACACATTAAGAGTAGAAATAACAGTCAGCAATAATGCAACAGCAATTACATCAGTAATCAATGCCCGGTAATATGGAACAACGAATAGACCCAAGTGATGAACCAGAAATCCAGAAGTGTGTAAAACCAAACAGAGTTACCAGAACTGACTCAAAACCAAGCCTGAATCAACCCAAAATCACTAGAAGACCAACCAGGGAACCTCTGAGACTCTCACAATCAGAAATCAAGCTAGAAAACATGCAACTCATCAACTGGAATTCTAATTTGACTTCAGGAAACTAATGCCACAGTAGGTTTTCTCAATCTTTTTCAAAGTCAGACAGTGTGTGCCAATCTTTGGACTTTTCTATTTGTTTTTGACTCTCCACCTTTTATACCTATTCCCAAAAAAGGTCGCCCCCTCAATGTCTAAACCTTGCTCTATTTATCTGCCAAAACACAGACCCTTCCCCCTCTCAAAAGCAATTAAACTAATACCGCCACCATCTTTTTTTCCCATGATATTCTCTTACATCCCATTATCATGTGTCTTGAACCAAAGGCATGGGCAGCTTATAATATTCCATTAATCCCCATGCTATTATGTTTCCCAAGCCACTACTACTAGACAAAATATTAGTTTAATGGTCAATTAAGTGGCCTCATGGTCAGACCACTAACACTAACCCTTTCAACCCTTTTAAAACCCCAAAATACCCTTGAAAACCCCTGTGACTTAATGTCCTACCTTAAACCCTTTAATCTATACTACATCTTTCAGCTTTAACCAATTCAATTCGAACTCAAATGACCGTTCAAACTAGCATTTAAATCAGATCAAATGGCATCAACAGAAGAACCCTGATTCAGTCAGAATTGAAGTAGTACGAATCACATTATTATCAGGTTATTTAATCAGAATTGAAGCATGTAAAACTAATTGAAGACAATTATTCAATCGACTACACGAATTACAACACATACGGCAAATAAGAATCGAACATGCACACAGGTGATTCGAATCGTATTGATGGAAACAGGGATTCATAATAAAACTTAACTGATCAATGACACTCATTCAAATCGATTATATAGCTTTATCACATTCATTAACCATGACCAGAAAAAGTTTGACCAAATAAAGGGTCATTGAAGATGGGCAGAATCAGTCGACAAAAGAAATTGAAAAACCAATAAAACTAAACTAAACAAATAAACAGAATAAACAAACACAAATTGGAACAAACAGGAAAGGGAAAATACCTTAAGAACTCGGGACCTGGACGACCCTGATTCGAACTCAAACTCGAACTGTTTGAGGTCAAACGGACCTTAATCGAGTGTTCTCAACTGAGAACACTTCGACTAAAGTCGATTAGACCCCAAACCATCCTTCAGTTGGGACAGATTTCAACCTCTGGCTTTCTAAGGTTCTTGGGGGTTTGATTTGGGGTTCGAGTGGTTCTGGTCTGATTCAAACCAAACCAACGGTGGTTTGGTGATGAGGGGGGTCAGGGACATGTCCGGTATAAGTTTAAGACTGGTTGGGGTAGATCTAGGTCCTGCTCAAATCTTCGATTGAAGATTCGAGAAGCTGGAGGTTGATTCGAGGCAAGCGGTTAACAGATCCGTAACGAGGGTGGTCAGGGGGTGCCTTGGTTTTAGTTTCGTGGTCACCGACGTTGTTGCCGCCGGCTTTCAGGCGATGGGGTACAAGGGCGGCTAGGGTTTGGTGGAGGGTCGTTTGGTCTCTGGTTCTTGGAGACGAAGGGGTGGAAATGAGGCGGGTGAGGGGGGTTTTGCTGTTATGATATATTGGAATCAGGTGATTAATATGGGCCGTTGGATGATGGGAACCAACGGTCCGGATTAAGCCACTTTAATCCAAACGGGGTCTTTTAGGCTTAGTTGGGGAGGGTGTGGTTCGGGGTAAGCGGGTCGGGCCGGAGACGGGTTATGGGAGGGGAATCTTGGACCGTTGGATTGGATGATTGAACGGTCGAGATTGATTGGTGATGAAACGAAGTCATTTGGTATGGTCTCTTGGACCGGCCGGTTGGGCCTGGACATGGGGTGTGACATTGGGCCTGAATGTTTCCTTTTCAAAACTGGCCAAGTCCAAAATTTCTCTTGTTTTCTTCTTTCTCTTCTATTTTCTTTTTTAATTCCTAAAACCAAAAATTCCTAAATTGACTTGTAAAACCAAAATTATTTTAAAAGATATTAATTAACCCTTAACAACAATTAACACACGAGATCGAAAAATAAAATCGCACAATTAAACAATAAAAATGGCAAAACTACCGGAATTCATATTTTTTGTGATTTTCATTCTTTAAAGTAGGACATGGTTTAATTAATTCCAAAAATGCATAATTAACTCCTAAATGCACATGCAACACATATTTTTTATATTTTTCTTAATTTAAGTAGAAATAAACATGTACAGACAACAATACAAATAAATCACAAACAACACCAAACCATTTTATTTTGAATTTTTGGGAGTAGTTCTCATAGGGAAAAAATCACGTGCTCACAGACTGTTTGGAGGCAAATGAACATTGGTCAAAGAGTTCTGCTGTAATGTAGCCCACATCGTCAAGGGCTCCAAAGTGACCAAGGTTCGTAACAAAAAGGTGTTGTTCGATGGGAAGTCGCTGAATGAATATTTGTGTTTCAATGATGAAGATGAGACTCTCTATATGGCAAAGCTGGATATGGGCGAGGAGGTCCACTCATGGTTAGCTCAATTCCTGGTAATCCCGGGGACAATTCCTGAATGGTTGACCGCTGGGGTCAAGATATTTCGGAGAAATCTTAACTTTGAGGTGAGGGGTTGGGAGACGTTTGTATGCAGTTGACTAGACCCCACTTCACATGATCAAACTCTCCCTCTCCACCGAGCTATCTTGGTTGCCTCCATCATGGATATCCCATCAATGTGGGGAATGTGATGTCTCGCATCATTTCCATTGTGGGTACCGAGACTGACTGGAACTACCCTTTCCCCAACACCCTGACTATGTACTTCCGGGATTTGAATGTGGATAAGAGGCCGTTTGACATCAAGGTCAAGGCAACAACTCCTTTCTCGTGGTATAGTTTGAGGGGGCCAGACAACCCCAAGGACAAGAACTACAAGGCACCTGCTTCTGCCCCAACTGGCCAGTCTAAAGAGCAAGTTGTGGTAGAGTCCCCTACTGAGCCAGCCTCCACTTCTGCTAAGATACCTCCCGGACCCTCCACTTCAGACATTTCTTCAGGCCCTTCCACATCAGTATGCCCGGAGATTCCATCTACCCAGGCCCATCCCATCACTGCCCACCGACTGAGCCAAATGCTTCAGAGTCTAAACAACTGGATGCATACTACTTCATCCAAGTTGACTACTTTGACCACCACTATTACAGCTCAGTCAGCACCTCAGTCAGCACAGGTCCCACAATTTATTGAGGATGCATTGAAAGAGATTCTTGATAACCAGAAGAAAATCCTCACTACCCAGGATGCTTTGGCGAAGGCAGTGGATTCATATGGCAAGGCTCTGAAGGAGCTTGCCAAGGAGCACAAGAAGATGCGCAAGACACGGGCCTCCAAGGAGTCCGTAAAGGAGCTGAAGGTGGAGGTTGACAAGTTGAAGGCAGACCAGTTGCCTTTAGATCTATTATTTGAGGACCCAGTTCCAGCAGCTGAGCCACAGCCGGAGTAGTCGCAGCGACCTCCAAAGAGGAAGAGGACGATCCCAAGAGCAGATGATGCCATCATCCAGTTGGCGGACCCACCGGAGGCTTCCTCCAGTCAGCTACAGGATGTACCAGATCCACAGCCTGTCCAAGCCCAGGTCCCAACAGCTGAGCAGCAGGATACCGGGAACTAGTGTGAGGTTCCCGAGAACACAGAGGACCCAGGGACTGCACATGATCCTATGCATACGGACATGGCTTAGGGAGTCTTCATATCCTTTCTCTATTTATTTTTTGGTGCTTATTTGGTATAGTTGGCATTGGGGACAACGCCATCTTTTATTTGAGGGGGTGCACCCTATATCCTTGGACGACTGTATATATACTGATTTAGTTTATGCTTTCTTGATTTTCATTTGGTCTATATATAATTTTACATTTAGCTACTTTTATTGGACTTTTTATCTTTCATTTGGTCTGTATATAAAGTTACATCATTGTATATATTCATTCCCCATTGTATATTCAAATCCCCTATTATATATATTCATTCTATTTTCGCAAAAATTTTCATTTTTAGCTTCTTATTTATGTTCGTAGCTTTTTGTTTCAGTTTTGACGTTTTCAATAAGCCTTTATTTTTCTTAATGTCACTGTTCTTTCTAAAGGTGGAGTGTTGTGTGAACCAGGTGGCTCTGATGGATGGCATGACAACCTTCTTAAGGGTTTGAGTCCCGTTTTTTTTGTTTTTTTTTGGTATTTTATAGTTAAGGGTACCTCAAGCAAAGCTTCACTTGGGCCTAGCACATTTGCCTTTGATCCCATGGTCAAAGACAATATGTTGTGTTTAGGATGGTGAAAGTCATGACCTTGAGACTCTTGTGTTGACCAACAATCATCAAGTGGTTTTTCGGGACCATTGCGTGCTCAAATTATATCTAAGGTTGTTGTGGTCCCCCAACTCTATGTCTTTAGCAATCCTTTAGCTTGTGTGGTGAGAAATCGAATTGTGCGTCCAAGTCCCGAGCCATTGGTCTAAAACTTGCCCTGAATGTTTGTTGAGGCGAAATCTTGAGTGAAATTTGACTTGAGAAGTGATTATAGGTTCTCTTTGATCCAAATGATAGTTGAACAATTCCATAGCCTACCCATGATATGATCACTAGTTAACCCTTTTGAGCCTTAGACCTTTTTCTTTCAAGAACCATGATACAAGCCTATAACCGTTCTCAAAAAGATCCTATCATGGCACCCGATCTTTCCTTGAGCACATGGCAAAAGTATAAGTTTGGGGGGAGAGACGAGGATGTCAACAAAGTGGTAAAAGGCACAAAAATGAAGAAAAGGAAAGGAAATAAAAAAGAAATAAAAGCAAAAGACAAAAAGCAAGATCAATGTGAAAAAGAATAAAAAGGGATTCAAGAAAAGCAAAAGAGAAAAAAAGTGTGGAAAGTTGAAAAAGGAGAAACATTTCGAATTGCATAAGAAAGAGTGACAATGTGTCTCTCCAACCCCTTAGAAAGAAGTGAGATAACTCAAAAAGTCAAGATAATTATGCCACATGAATCAAAAGAAGTACTTAAGGGAAGATGGAACCCACTTAGACCAAAACATTTCCTATCCTGAGCCAAAAGCATTCACAATGACTCCACAAAAGCCCTATATGATCTTGAGTTGAATGAAGCTTACATTAGTGGATACTTACATAAGAGGCAAGTATATGGTACTTAGCGCCGGACTTGTGACCTTTTCTTAAGAGAGATGAATGAAATCCCATTAACCTCGGTTTGTGTGCCAATATTCTAAAAGGTGAGGTTTGCTTAGGGAGAGTTGAGGATATTTGAGTTTGGGTTCCATAATGACCAAAGTAATTGAGAGAGTTCTTTGATGTAATGAGTCAACTCTTTATGCTCTTGTATCACACTTGATCCATGGTTTTCAAAAGATAAATGTTGTTAATGATTTATTCGTATTGAGGGCAATTGTTAGTCCCAATTGATGCTAGTTGAGGGTACTTTAGGATAGCTAAAAATTCTTGGATTTTCCTTTAAGGGGTGGGTCTTATTTTGTTTGCTTGAGGACAAGCAAAAGCTTAAGTTTGGGGGAGTTGATAACTAGGGATTTTGACGTGTTTCATGCTCCTTCTTGCTTACGCTTTGATTATAAATTGTTACAAAATAGTCCTAAAAGGCTCATAAGTCATGCTTGACTGCAGGTTTGATCGACAAAGTGATGATATATCAAAGATCGGCTCAAAAGGAGTGAAACCTGCACAATTACCAAAGACAAGACAACTCAGGGAAAACAGGCCTAGTGCGGCCGCACTACACTTTGTGCGGTCCGCACTAGGGAGATTCAGAGAGCTGGAAATTGAAGGCATCAATGTAGTGCGGCCGCAATACATATTGTATGGTCCACACCTGAGACACTGCAGCCGCAGTAACACTTTGTGCGGTCCGCGGAAGCCAACTTCAAAGAGATGTCAAGTCCCTAGCTTCAAGCCTATGCGGTCTGCGGTCGACTTTGTGACCGCGCTAGATGCCTCCGCGGCGGTGGTTCACTTTGTGCGGTCCGCGGAGCCCTAGTTCAGAGAGTTGATTTTATAGAGTTCAGAGCCTAGTGCGGCGGCACACCATTTTGTGCGGTTCGCACTGACCTCGCAGGGGTATTTTTGTCCAATTTTTCCAGCTTAGTATAAATAGAAACTTTTTTCCATTTTTAGGGAATCAGACATTTTTTTGAACATAGATGCGCTCGTGAGAAGAGATTTTGTAGCCATTTTGGGCATTTTAGCTTAGCTTGAAAGATAAATTCTCTGTATTTTCTTTAGCAATTAATTCATATGTCTTTATCTTCATCTATTTCTCTATTTTTATTTTCAAGCATGAGTAGCTAAACCCATTAGCTAGGGTTGTGGCTTAACCCTAGTGTGGGTAATTGATGGGTGTTGTGATTTAGGGCTAGATTGACTATGTGTATTTGTTATTTTGGTCAATTTTATGGTTTAATTTATGAATCGGTGGTTGCAAACACTGGTTTGTGCTTAGTTGACTTGGCTCTTCTTGAGAAAGAGAGCCTAAGTCTCCAAAATTGAACCAACAAGGAATTGGGATGGACTCAAGAGAATTGATAGTCCCAATTAAAGGGTTAAACCTCGAGAGAGTAATTACCTAACTTGAACCCTAGTTGCTTGAGCTAATTTGCCTACCCATTTGGTCTTGAGAGAGTCAATTAGGAAAAATCACTCTATCTACCGAGAGGTGTGAGAGTGGGTAAAATCGTACAACGGTTATAGTATATTTCCCCAATCATGTCAATCATGCCTTAGAAGAAATTACCTGTCAATTAGACACCTAGGTGAAAGTCACTACCCTAGTGCCTTTTTATCTATTAAATACAACTCTTAGCAATTTTCACTTAACATAATTAGATATAATTAGTAGTTCATAATAGTAGTTTGTTAAAGAAAAACCAAAATATGATTGGAAGTGACATTTGGAGCAATTACCCAATTCTACACTAGACAGATACTCGACTCCCTTCCTAGCTCCCTGTGAAATTCGATCCCGACCAACAAATCGGGTAAAAGCTATTGCGACCCTCTCTTCCTACTCTATAGTAGTGCGGAGTTGGCAGTGATCACCTCACATACAATGATGTAAGCAAGGTAGGTAAAAAGCTTTCCGCAAAAAGTTGATTGTTGCACTATTCATGTACAATAGCATGTGCAGGCAGCAACTTTCCAACTAGAGAGTTGACTTCGTATAGTCTCCTCGGGAACTAGTAGTGACCTGTTCCCTCAGCTGTTCCTTCTACACTGAAGAGTTGAATCATATCACATGCCGGATCCCTAGCCGAGAACCTTGTGATCTTAAGGTCATGTAAATGTGTAACAGGTTCCTTATCTGCTTCTAGATAGTAAGTTTGTTGCATCATCAAAACATAAAGTAAAGTACTTATGACCAAAGTACTTGTAACCTATCAAATGTGGCTTAATCTTATATGCCATAAAGAGCCACTTATTCTATGCATTACCAATGCAAAAGTGATAACACCAACTGGCAACTTGAGATTTGATTTGTCCTTGAGATTCAACACATAGAATCCTTCCCCCAGCTGACCAATCTCCTTCACCTCCCCATTGCAAATGTGCTGGAAGACACACTGTCACACCTCCTTTTTCCGCCCCCGCGAGGGGCGTAGGAGTTTTTCCAATTAAAGGACAATCGAAATGGGATTTGTTTGTTTATTTCAGAGTTGCCACTTGGGAGATTTAGGGTGTCCCAAGTCACTAATTTAATCCTGAATCGAGGAAAAGAATGACTCTATTTAACAGTCTGCGTACCAGAAATCCGGATAAGGAATTCTGTTAACCCGGGAGAAGGTGTTAGGCATTCCCGAGTTCCGTGGTTCTAGCACGGTCGCTCAACTATCATATTCGGCTTGATTATCTGATTTTATAGAAATGTGAACTTATGTGCAAATTTTAACTTTTTACCACTTTTTTATTATTATTTTAAAAGAATATGAACATTGTTTAAAACACGTC
Organism: Nicotiana tabacum; assembly: GCF_000715075.1. NCBI lineage: Eukaryota > Viridiplantae > Streptophyta > Magnoliopsida > Solanales > Solanaceae > Nicotiana > Nicotiana tabacum. The sequence continues at coordinate 3,595,321 of NC_134086.1, forward strand.
TTTGGATTATGTCACATGAAATGCACCCGCAATCCGGAACACATTTTTATTCAATATTTTGGGATTTGGATTTGGGTCGCATGAAATGCACACCCAAGTTTAAGAGAGTAAATTATTAAACACGCGCCTAAAGAGACTATCGTGTTATTATTCTGGGAAGGCCGTGAAATTTGCTAAACGGCCCGTCCCGAAAACTAAGTACTTTAATATATACATTTAACGAGGGCCCCGCAATTTATGAGTTTTGTTTAGCAAGGCTCATCTCATTCGTTAGTCTTTTAAAGAATTTGCAACATCGTGGAAATGCATCTCGAACCACGTCACAATCAATGCACCCGTGATTAAAGACGTATTTCAATGTCGTTGAGATTTGGATTGGAGTCACATAAATGCGCACTCGAGTTTAGGGAGGTACATTATTAAATACGCACCTAAAGCAACTAGCATATTGTTACTTTTGGGGAAGGACGTAAAATTCGCTAGACGGCCTGTCCCGAATTCTAATTCAAACATACATTTTTGTGAGGGCCCCGCAATCTATGTGTTTTATTTGGCAAGGCTATCTCATTTTTATTTTAGAAAGATATCCTAAAGCAGCTATATATATTTTTTATTCGTCCGTCTCTAAATGGAAGAAGAAAAGGTCCTACTTTATTTACATACTTGAAAAGACCATCATTTATTTCACGGATTCAAGCAAACGGAGCCAGAAAATTGCAATCAAACTTTGCGCGAAAGGAAGTTGTTTCATGCCTCATTCTATAAGCGGATACTACTGAAGCTGAAATTATAACAAATACGGAATTGACAGACAATATGCATTCAAAAGGGACAAAGTATCTTATAACTAATTTGAACCCACATTGTTAGACGAAATGAACCGTTGGGACTAATTGTTTTCAACTACTTGAAGCTAAGCCAACCTTAATTACTAATGGTTACAAAAGTTACTTAACTTGCTTGTTAACTTGAATAACCTATTGGGTTAAGGTTCTTATCCTTTCTACAGTTCTTGAATCGCGCCACAAGTATGTCAAGCCTACGGATTCTATAAATTTAAGGGCGTGAATTCATACTATGTTCCTATCTGATTATATGACAATCGAAGCAAACCGTTAATGACTTTGTCAACTAACTATTACAATACTAAAGCTATGGAGACATACTTTCAACTTGGAACTGAAATCAACATGAGATCTACATTTATTTCGGATTTTTTGCCTTTTAGACCAAATGCTGAGTCATACAAACTCTAATTATATTGAAAGCTATGGCCAGACAATTACCCATTGAAACAAAATCCAAACAAACCCAGACATGATTCTAATGGAATACATGAACTATTATACACAGCTTAACATTCAATATACAACTAAAGCAAATTCGAAAGAGGAACTTCAACTCTTCATTTCTATACTCAGGTTTCAATTTCCAGCCTACATTGACAGTGTATCAGTTGTGTACCTGAGATTGGAAACAAGAACAAGAAGAGGAAGAAGATCAGCAACAGCAGTAAGGCAGTAATAACAACAACAACAACAGTTCCATAATAACAGCAGCTCAACGAACAACCAATAACAACTTTAATAGCAATAAAAACCAGAAGCAGTCCAGCAGCATACAGAAACCCAGAATACAGTAGTAACCCAGCAGAGAAACTAGAATACCCCACTGAAATAGTAACAACCCAACTAGATGACAGACTTGACAGAAAATAGCTAGACAATCGAACAATCGGACTTAGCAAAACAGCTTGAAAAACCTAACTATATCAAACCAAACAACTGACCAACCCCCCCCCCCTTTTTGCCTTTTAAGACTATCAGCTTTTCTCTCTCAATTGCCAACCCCTCATCAGTAAAAAAATGAGCTCATTTATAGGCCCAAAAGACCTTCACAGGACTGCCTCGTATCCAGACTCTCCTGCCCATACCCTTCAACTTCCCATGCCTAAGTATCTTCTTGATGCAAGTCATTTGGTTCCCCACTATAGCATGATTGTCATATTGATTCATTCAAGAGTCATGGGCTTTATTAGATTATTTATTTTAAACCCATGTTCTTGTGTTGTGCACCCCACTAATACTAGATTAATAGTATTTTTCATTAACCAACTGACAGTCCACTAATCCTAAGCATTTGTCAGTCTTTGACACCCCAAATTAACCCTAAAGCCGCTGATTATTACTGCCTTACCCCACCCCCTTCACATCGTTGAGTCTGTCAGCTATAACCATTTTAATCCTAATTCGAACCTCACCAACTGACAAACTACAACCTATAATTAGTTTACCACTGGATTTAGACAACTATCTAATCAGAATCAGACAGTATGAATCAAGTTGTTGCCTTTCAAGACTGTAAAAAACAAACGACAATATGTATCGAATCGACTTTGCGAGTTACAACGTATACTAATCAGTCGACAACAAAAGCAGGCTAAAACAGAACACACAGGTGATTCATGTGTTTTCGGATAAAACATGGAACTTATGAAACTTAATTATTCGACGACGTTACTCAAATCGACTATACGAACTATTACATGTAACAACCAATCGACAAACAACATAGACTAAACATGCCACCAAATTATTTCAATTTTCGGGACACTTAGCAAGGAGCTTACGAAACTTAACTACTCGACGACATTAGTCGAAGCGAATACATATCTCATAACATACACTTAACACTGAATAGAAGGAAAGAAAAGAAAATTACCTCGGAAGCTTAAGCATCAAAAGACCCAAGCCTGAACCGAACTCATTAGGGTATGAGGGAGATTCGAACGAAACCAACGTTGATTAGGGTATGAGGGATGTCAGGGGAGTGGATGGTGTGAATTTGGGACTCATTAGGTGATTTAGGGTTTTGACTCGAATCTTTGATCGAAGATTCGAGAACCCTGGAGATTATTCGAAGTTAAGTGACCAGGGATTCGTGTTCAGGGTGGTTTGTAGGTTCAGTGGTGTAGCTATGGTGATCGGTGGCGCTGTTGCCGCCGGGTTTACGTTGAAGGGGAGCTAAGGAGGCTGCTAGGGTTTTGGGGGTGTTTGGGATCGTCTCTGAGAGAGACGATGAAACAGGGGGGTGTTTGGCTAGGGGGCGGGGTAACAGGGTTAGGCTTATATACGACTTAGGGGGGTTAGATCCTGGCCGTTGGATCAGGTGAGATCGATGGCCAGGATCTATTCACTGAAGGGGGACGACGTCGTTTGTGTGTAGTGGTGGGTGAGACCGGGCATGGGAATGGATCGGGTCAGGTCAACGGGTATGAAGGATGTGATCTTGGCCGTTGATCCATTTGAGATCAACGGCCCTGCTCAACTGGGATAGAAACAGTGTCGTTCGGGCACCTCTGAGGAGACGGACCAGTTTAATACATTGGGCCAACACGTTTGGGCCTATTTTTATTTTAATTTTTGGCCCAAACCGAGTATTCTTTACTATTTTCAACTCTTTTTCTTTTTCTACTTTAATTAACAATCAACAAAATTCTAAAATAATTTGTAAAACCAAAATTAGCCTACAACAATGTTAAACCTTAACAACAATTAACACACAAGGTCAAACATTTAATTAAAAATAAAATTACACAACGGCACACATAAATGACAAAACACAACAAAAATGCATATTTTTGTGATTTTCTTTCTTTTAAAATAAAACATGGTTTAATTGACTCTAAAATGCACAATTAAATCTTGAATGCGCATGCAACATGTATTTATACATATATATTTATATCAATCACAACAACGGCAAGCATTTACATCAATCACAACAACGGCAAGCATTTACGGACCAAATAATTACCAAAATGTCACGTAAATTCTAAAAATCGTACACAGATGGATTTTGTTTTATTTATTTTTTGATTTCTTTTGGAGTAATTTTCGTGAAGCAAAAATCACATGCTCACAGCTGCCCCTCTTTGTCCGAAAGCACAAAGAGCTTTCGCGCAAAGATTAAGTGAGCGGATACGAGTGATTTTTGCCCTGTTGGAGTACTCCGTGTGAAGCATTTTTTTTTGAAAAAAGATTTAACCGAACCTTTGCTTCAAAGGTCTCCTACATATCCCTGGCTAAAAGGGAATCAGGTTAATGTAGTTCGGAAAGTTTTGGTAGCTGGGACTACCATGTGACTGTAATGCTTGCTGTTACTGCTGTTGTATGTTGTTACTACTGCTCTACTGGTCTCCTTGTTACACCGTGCTAAAAAGAAAACAAGATGCTAGACTAGACTACGGATCACAAGATCTTATCTATCTTCAAACTTGTTCTTGCTGTCTTGCTTTCTTGTCGGCTGGTGTTTCTTCCGGTGCTTCTCTTTTCTGACGATTGCTGGTGATGACATTGGCCTTTTGCTTTTCCGAATACCAGTATTCATCATTTTGTTCTGCCCGCTGAGGATGCGGCTTTCTTCATTCTGCTGGGGATTTTTGTTGTAACCTTCTGCCTTCCGGTGGGTTACTGCTTGATCTTGAAAGATATTCCTCTGTTCTACAGGCGGGCTCCTGACTTCTTCATTCTTCAACACATAACAACCTCCATTCTACAGGTGGGCTCCTGACTTCATTAACCTTCAACATATAACAACCTCCGTTCTACAGGTGGGCTCCTGACTTCTTCATTTTTCAACATATAACAACCTCCGTTCTACAGGCGGGCTCCTGACTTCTTCATCTTCGGCATTCAACAACCTCCGTTCTACAGGCGGGCTCCTGACCTCATCATTTTCAACATATAGCAACCTTCGTTCTATAGGTGGGCTCCTGACTTCATCATCTTGAATTTAATGACCTCCGTTCTACAGGCAGGCTCCTGACTTCATCAACTTTCTCAAAATAATTCAGCCTCCGTTCTCCAGCGGGCTCCTGACTTCAAAAACCTTTCTCAAAATAATTTAGCCTCCGTTCTCCAGGCGGGCTCCTGACTTCGACAACTTCTTAAAATAAATCAGCCTCCATTCTCCAGGCGAACTTCTGACTTCAACAACTTTTTTTTTAAAAAAAAATTTATCACCTCCATTCTCCAGGCGGGCTCCTGACTTCGACAACTTCTTAAAATAAATTAGCCTCCATTCTCCAGGCGGGCTCCTGACTTCAACAACTTCTTAAAAATAATTCAGCCTCCATTCTCCAGGCGGGCTCCTGACTTCAACAACTTTTCTCAAAATAATTTAGCCTCCATTCTCCAGGCGGGCTCCTGACTTCGACAACTTCTTAAAAATAATTTAGCCTCCGTTCTCCAGGCGGGCTCCTGACTTCGGCAACTTCTTAAAATAAATTAGCCTCCATTCTCCAGGCGGGCTCCTGACTTCAACAATCTTTTCTCAAAATAATTTAGCCTCCGTTCTCCAGGCGGGCTCCTGACTTCTTAAACTTAAAATATAACAACCTCCGTTCTACAGGCGGGCTCCTGACTTCTCCAACTTAAAATTTAACAACCTTCGTTCTCCAAGCGGGCTCCTGACTTCAACAACTGCTCAAAATAATTCAGCCTCCATTCTCCAGGCGGGCTCCTGACTTCTTCAACTTAAAATATAACAACCTCCGTTCTACAGGCGGGCTCCTGACTTCTCCAACTTAAAATTTAACAACCTCCGTTCTCCAGGCGGGCTCCTGACTTCAACAACTGCTCAAAATAATTCAGCCTCCATTCTCCAGGCGGGCTCCTGACTTCTTCAACTTCCTCAAAATTTTATCACCTCCATTCTCCAGGCGGGCTCCTGACTTCTTCAACTTAAAATATAACAACCTTCGTTCTACAGGCGGGCTCCTGACTTCTCCAACTTAAAATTTAACAACCTCCGTTCTCCAGGCGGGCTCCTGACTTCAACAACTTCTTAAATTCTATCACCTCTATTCTCCAGGCGGGCTCCTGACTTCAACAACAACTTAAAATAATTCAGCCTCCATTCTCCAGGCGGGCTCCTGACTTCTTCAACTTAAAATATAACAACCTCCGTTCTACAGGCGGGCTCCTGACTTCTCCAACTTAAAATTTAACAACCTCCGTTCTCCAGGCGGGCTCCTGACTTCAACAACTGCTCAAAATAATTCAGCCTCCATTCTCCAGGTGGGCTCCTCACTTCAACAATCTTTTATTGAGAGAAAATTTTCTGCCCCAGTTTGATAATCTGCTTTGTGACTTTGTCTTCCTGCGGTCAATAATATTTCTTTTCCCTGTTTCAAATCAAAGAAAAATTTGTTAGTTTAACATGGGGCGAGTGGTCGTGCCACTTCTGCTGAGGATGGTTTTTCCCATTTCTTTTCCTTGCATTGCTATAAAACTTGCTGGGGAGAATATTGATTGCTGGGGCTGATATTCCCGCTGGGGATGGTTGTCGTTTCTCTTCCTTCCCCACTCCGTGTCGTCCGACCATTGTGGAGCTTAATCGAGAATCTGTCGGAGTTGTCCCTGTATCTTGCAAATCTGCTGCAGATCATCTTGGAATTTGATCCATAACTTCCCTTGGAAATTTGGGCCTCTTAGGATCTAGACCCATTCATCATTTGGTCTTGCGACAAACTTCTTTTCGTTTTGTCGCCTTATCTTTGGCTTGTCCTTTTCGTATTTCGCCTTGCACCATTTTGGCAATTGGTAGTAAACTCTGAAAAGCCTTTTTAAAAATGAAGTTGGGGGGAAATAAAATCTTTTAAACCAAGAAATGAAAGAGTGATAATTTTACAGATAGAAAAAGAAGTCTTTCTGAACAAACGCTGGGAAAAAAGAAAAGAAAAGAACTTATCTGAATGATATAACCAATCCCAACGATCATGTCATTTATTCCGGATCGATCAACCCAGTCTATTTGTATCGATCAATCTTTCGGATGGCCTCATCTCGCTGGGGATAAATGAATATTCGACTTTTGCCAAAGGCGGACCCTTTCCTTCAATCCTTCTTGTCGCCTCATAGTGCCCTTCGAGGGGTTTTCACTAATAAGACTCTCTCATTTCTCTCAACTCCCGTCGCCTCATGGTGCCTGTGAAGGTTTTCACCAATAAGACTCTCTCATTTTATTTTATTTTCAGCTGGGGATTGGAGCGTGTCGATACGATGCTCTTTGTTGGGGATTCTCTCGGCTATCAATTCATTTCCAGTTTATGATCCTCTTCTCTGCAGGGGATCAGAGTGTTGTTCCTGACTTCCACGTGCATGAACTTGGCACTTCTCGAATACTGATCGGGAGGTCTTTTTTGGACAACAATATGGTTTTTTTTGTGTATGGCTAAAAAAAAGGGAAAAGGGGTATCAAAAGGCTCAAAATAATTTTGACGGGTAAAACATTACAACTCTTGGAATCAAACTTTCTTTCCCAAAATTATAAACACAACTTCTGCCCCAGTTTCCTTGCTTGGGGATTCTTATTTTTGTTACACTATGACCGAGTCGTGAGGCGCCTACGTATCCTTCTTTGAGGAATCAGGTCAAACGTAGTTCCCACGTTCTTTGTTTTTTTTTCTTGTGATTTTTCTTTTGTCTTTATCATTGTTTTTCTCTCTTTTTATCTTTTATTTTAATTACTGATTCTAAAAGAGGGATATGAAAGAATAAATGAGGCTCAAAAGGGTAAGCAAAGGTTAAAGTATTTTGATAGAAGAAAGAATTGCCTCCGTCATGTCATTCTCCGATAAATGCCAATCCACAAACAAATGTCAATTACAATCAAAAGGGATCACACATAATATCTCTTAACTGCGTCGGAATTGATAGCCATGTCGACGCATTTTCCTTCTATATCTGTTAAACATAGAGCGCCATTGGACAATACTCTAGTTACAATGAATGGTCCTTGCCAATTCGGGGCGAACTTGCCCTTTGCTTCCGTTTGGTGTGGCAGGATTCGTTTCAACACTTGTTGCCCCACTTCAAATTTTTTGGGGCGTACCCTCTTGTTGTAGGCTCTTGCCATTCTCCTTTGATATAACTGGCCATGACATACAACTGCCAATCTCTTTTCATCAATCAAGCTCAACTGTTCCAAACGGGTTTTGACCCACTCATCATCATCAATCGCAGCCTCGGCGACAATCCGAAGGGATGGAATTTCCACTTCCGCCGGCATTACTGCTTCAGTTCCATATACCAACAAATAAGGGGTTGCACCTACTGAAGTCCGGACGGTAGTGCGATAACCCAACAATGCGAATGGTAAATTTTCATGCCATTGCCTGGATCCTTCTACCATCTTCCTCAGTATCTTCTTGATGTTCTTGTTGGCCACTTCAACAGCTCCATTTGCCTTGGGACGATATGGTGTGGAATTACGGTGTGTAATCTTAAACTGTTCGCATACTTCTCTAATCAAACTGCTGTTAAGATTAGCACCATTGTCCGTGATTATCACTTTCGGGATCCCAAATCTACAGATGATATGGGAATGGACAAAATCCACCACTGCCTTCTTGGTTACTGACTTGAAAGTTTTTGCTTCAACCCATTTAGTAAAATAATCGATGGCCACCAGAATGAACTTGTGACCGTTCAAAGCTGCCGGCTCAATAGGCCCAATGACGTCCATCCCCCATGCCACAAATGGCCACGGTGCTGACATTGTGTGCAATTCCGTTGGTGGAAAATGAATCAGATCGCCGTGTATCTGACACTGATGGCATTTCTGTACGAATTTGATACAATCATGCTCCATGGTGAGCCAATAATACCCTGCTCGAAGAATCTTCTTCGCCAATACATATCCGCTCATATGGGGCCCACAAACTCCAGCATGTACCTCTATCATAACCGTCGTGGCTTGACTGGCGTCTATACATCTCAGCAATCCCAAATCTGGGGTTCTCTTGTATAACACTCCTCCACTGAGGAAGAAACCACTAGACAATCGCCGAATGGCTCTTTTTTGGTCTCCGGTGGCCTGCTCCGGGTATATCCTCATCCTGAGATACTCTTTCACGTCATAAAACCATGGCTCGCCATCCACTTCTTCCTCTATCATGTTGTAATAGGCATGATGATCGTGAACCTGGATGTGCAATGGGTCAACATGAATTTTTTCTGGGTGGTGCAACATTGATGCTAAAATGGTCAATGCATCGGCAACCTCATTGTGAACTCTCGGGATGTGTCTGAACTCTACTGAGAGAAATCGCTTGCTCAGATCATGCAAACATTGTCGATATGGTATGAGCTTCAAATCCCGTGTTTCCCATTCACCCTGAATTTGATGCACCGGGAGGTCCGAGTCTCCCAAGACCAAGACGTCCTGGACATCCATGTCTGCCGCTAATCGCAAATCCAAAATGCATGACTCATACTCAGCCATGATGTTGGTACAATAGAAACGCAGTTGAGCTGTAACAGGGTAATGATGTCCTGTTTCAGAAATAAGAATAGCTCTTATTCCAACTCCCTTCGCATTTGCGGCTCCATCAAAGAAGAGCTTCCAACCGAGTTCCTCAGGTAACTCCAACTCATCTATCTGCATTACTTCCTTGTCGGGAAAATACATCCTCAACGGCTCGTATTCCTCGTCAACAGGATTCTCAGCCAAGTGATCTGCCAACGCTTAGGCCTTCATGGCTGTCCTCGTCACATAGACGATATCGAACTCCGTGAGTAATATTTGCCATTTTGCTAACCTTCCTGTGGGCATAGGTTTTTGGAAAATATACTTTAACGGATCCAAACGGGAAATGAGATAAGTAGTATATGAGGATAAATAATGTTTCAACTTCTGGGCCACCCAGGTTAGGGCGCAACATGTCTTCTCGAGTTGAGTGTACTTAACCTCATATACTGTAAACTTCTTGCTGAGATAATAGATGGCTTGCTCTTTTCTTCCCGTAATGTCGTGTTGCCCCAACACGCAACCAAAAGAATTCTCCAAGACCGTCAGATAAAGAATTAACGGTCTTCCCGGCTCAGGGGGAAGCAATACAGGTGGATTTGATAAATATTCTTTGATCTGGTCGAATGCCACCTGGCATTCCGCCGTCCATCCTATTGCAGCATCCTTCTTCAACAGCTGAAAAATGGGTTCATAGGTTGCTGTGAGTTGAGCAATAAATCTGTTGATATAATTCAACCTTTCCAACAGACTCATTACTTCTGTCTTGTTCTTCGGCGGTGGCAACTCTTGGATAGATTTAATTTTTGATGGATCCAGTTCAATACCTCGCCGACTGACAATGAATCCCAAAAGCTTCCCAGATGGAACACCAAATGCGCATTTGGCCAGGTTGAGCTTAATATCATACCTTCGAAGTCTTTGAAAGAACTTCCTTAGGTCTACTACGTGGTCTTCCCGATGCTTGGACTTTATGATTACATCGTCTACGTACACTTCAATTTCTTTGTGTATCATGTCATGAAACACAGTGGTCATTGCCCTCATGTACGTTGCCCCAGCATTCTTCAAACCAAATGGCATTACCCGGTAGCAATAAGTTCCCCACAGCGTAATGAAGGCTGTCTTTTCCGCATCTTCCTCATCCATCAGAATCTGATGATACCCAGCATACCAATCCACAAAAGATCCGATCTCACGTCCGGCACAATTGTCGATTAAGATATGGATGTTGGGTAAAGGAAAGTTGTCTTTAGGGCTTGCCCTGTTCAGATTGCGGTAGTCGACGCACACCCTGATCTTTCCATCTTTCTTTGGTACCGGCACCACATTAGCCAACCAATCAGGATATCGAGTGACACGAATAACCTTTGCTTGTAGCTGCTTGGTTACTTCTTCTTTAATCTTCATACTCATATCCATTTTGAACTTCCTCAATTTTTGCTTGACGGGAGGGCATGCCGGGTTAGTGGGCAATTTATGAACCACTAAATCTGTGCTTAACCCCGGCATGTCATCATACGACCATGCAAAAACATCTTTGAACTCAATAAGTGTTTTGATCAATTCCTCCCTGATATTTGGTGCAATGTGGATGCTTATTTTAGTTTCTCTGATATCGCCGGCATCCCCTAAATTGATGGCTTCTATGTCATTTAAGTTGGGTTTGTATTTTTCTTCAAACTAGCTCAACTCCCTGTTTATCTCCTCGAATGCTTCATCCTCATTGTATTCCGATTCATTATCATAATCGACATCTTGCATGTTTAGCTCGGAATCAGATTGATCTTTTAGACTAGGTTGAAGATCCGTTGTGCATGACATGTCATTAGAACCAGTATGAAAAGAACTGTTCAGAGAAAGAAACGAAAGAAACAAAATTAAAATAATAAAAAGAAGATAAGAAATAAAGAAGAAACTCTTCGTTTTATTGAATTACGGGATAACAAGGTTTTACACTGTATTCGACATAATAAAAAGAAATCTGGATTACAACCCTGGAATAATCCAGAAAACAGAAAAGGAAAATCAGAGTCAACTACCAAGACTCCCTCCAAGTAGGAAGAGGAGTAGCCATCCAATTGTTGACCTTGACCTTAGGACCCACAAATTGTATGTCTGCCTTACTGGAGCCCTCTCCAGCTTCTATCATGTTGACGTCGGTAAATACTCTTCCAAAGCTCTCATTCAAATCTCCGTTTTGCCCCATCAGAGGTCCAAGAACTTCCGGGACCAACATCTTTCTGCACCCTTCTTTGACAAATGATCTGGATAGGCGTGGAACTGGTTTAGGAAGGACCCAAACTCTTTTCTTCAATTTGCGGGCTCTCTTCACATCCGCTGCGGTGGGCTTGAATCCCAACCCAAAAGTTTCCAGGTTCTTGGGCAAAGAAACTGGCTGGATCATTCCCTGCAAATCAACCCCCAGACCTTTCCCTGGTACAAACCCGTTATTCAATATTTCTGATGCTATCATGACGGTTGCAGCTGTGATTCTGGGAAGTGGAAGGCCCTTGCCCTCAGGAATTTTGTCTACCGAGACTGCATCCAAAACCTGATAAACCCATGGGCCCTTATCATCGTCGGTTTCTATGAAGGGCACAATAGTATCACTGACGATGTGTGTGCCGTCATCCCCGTGTACCACAATCTCTTGTCTATCCTATTCAAATTTGACCACTTGATGTAGCATAGAAGGCACTGCCTTAGCTGCATGGATCCATGGTCGCCCCAACAAAAGATTGTACGACACTGCCACATCTATTACTTGAAATTCCATGGTAAACTCGACTGGGCCAATGGTTAGTTCCAGTACGATATCACCTACTGTGTTAATGCCACCCCCATCAAAACCTCGGACGCAGACACTATTTTGGTGGATCCTGTCATCAGCAACCTTTAGCTTGTTGAGAGTGGCCAAAGGACAGATATTGGCACTTGACCCGTTATCAATTAATGCTCGAGTGACCACCGATTCTTCGCACTTTACCGTCAGATAGAGTGCTCTGTTGTGTTCAGTACCCTCTACTGGTAACTCAACGTCAGAGAATGTCACTCGGTTTGCTTCAAAGATCTTGGCGCTACTTTCTCCAAATGGTTCACTGAGAGCTTGTCCGGGACATAGGCCTCATTTAGAATCTTCATTAAGACCTCACAGTGATCGTTTGAATGGATTAACAAGGATAGCAATGAAATCTGGGCTGGGGTCTTTCTCAATTGCTCTATAATTGAGTAATCCTGTGCCTTCATCTTCTTCAGAAATTCCTCTGCTTCTTCCTCTGTTACAGGTTTCTTTATTGTTTCAGGATTGACCCTTCTCAACTTTGCGGGAGCAAAACACCTTTCCGATCGAGTTAACCCTTGTGCTTCGCATACGTATTCCACAACCTCCTTCCCTTTATGCGTCACCGTCACTTGACTGTAGTTCCACGGCACAGCCTTCTCACTTGTTATCGGCAACTGTATGACTGGCTTGATAACAACTGGTCCCACATGGACCCCTTTTACTACCAACCTTGGTTTGTTTGCTACTCCCTGCACCACTGCTCTGACTGACTCTGGCCTCTTCGCAGTAATAGATGACCCTTTCCCTGCTATCACAAAGGGCTTGTCATATATCTCTCCTGACTGTACCCCTGCCTTTCCACTGGTCGACTCTTCATTAGTATTGGCGCGAATCATCATTACCGTTTGTGAGGGTGTTTTTGGTTTCCCTCCCTCGTGCACTAATTCGATCATGTGAGCTTCATGGTGCACCGGTAACGGATTTTCATTGATGTTGGGTGCCCCTGGTGCCTGAACCTCGATCCTATTTGTGTCAATAAGATCTTGTATGGAAGTCTTCAACTTCCAACATTTCTCAGTATCATGCCCGGGAGCACCCGAACAATATTCGCAGTTTACTGAATGGTCCAAATTTTTGGGAAGAGGATTTAGCAATTTGGTTTCAACAGGACTTAGTAGGCCTATCTGCTTCAACTTGTGGAAGAGAGTAGTATATGCTTCTCCCAACGGAGTGAATGTTCTTGGCTTCTGCATCCTTTCATTCCTGAAAGCCTGATTTCCACGGAAGCTTGGTCCTGAAGGATTCCTGTAGGCCCTCGGGGGAGGATATGTGTTTTGTGAAGGTGAATATGTGTTTTGTGGAGGTGGATATATTTGTTGGGGAGCCGGTACACGCCATTGCGGACGAGTCGGAGGCTGGGTGTAAGTTTGGGCGTGATGTACAGAAAAATGTTGTTCTTGTGGTGGGTAGTAGGGTTGTGGAGGGTTGTATGGATTGTGTGGGTAGTTTAGATGATGGGGTCTGGGTTGGTAATGAGGGGAAGGACCTTTAGATCTGGACCAATTGCCTGCCTCTATCGTCGTGACCTCCTCTCTCCTTTTCTTTCCGAACGCACCTCCCGTGCCGCTCTAAATGGCCTGAGTCGTCGCCTTAATCGCCGAGTAACTCAGGATTTTATTGGACTTAAGTCCCTCTTCTATCATACCTCCCATTTTCACCACTTCATTGAAGGATTTGCCAACTGATGTCACCAAGTGACCGAAGTAAGTCGGCTCTAGAGTTTGTAGAAAGTAATCTACCATTTCTCCCTCTCTCATTGGAGGATCAACTCGGGCTGCCTGTTCTCTCCATCGGAACCCAAATTCCCTGAAGCTCTCTCCGGGTTTCTTCTCAAGCTTTAGCAATGTGAGACGGTCTGGGACTATCTCAAGGTTGTATTGGAAGTGTCCTGCGAAAGCCTGTGCCAAGTCATCCCAGGTGTACCACCTGCTTGGATCTTGTCTTGTATACCACTCCAATGCCGACCCGCTCAAACTCTGGCCAAAGTAAGCTATCAGTAGCTCATCTTTTCCCCCTGCTCCCCTCATTTTGCTACAAAAGCCCCGCAAATGTGCCATGGGATCACCGTGCCCTTCATATAAATCAAACTTAGGCATCTTGAACCCAGCCGAGTTGGACGTCCGGGAAAGGGCATAGATCCTTGTAGGCCACGCTGACCTGGTTGCCCAATCCGTGCAGGTTCCTGAAGGATTGCTCCAGGCTTTTGAACTTCCTCATTACCTCATCTTGTTCCGGGACCTTAACCGGCTTTTCAATCTCTGCCGGTACCTCAAAATGGGGATTATAGGTATGTGGCTTGGGTGCTTTGAATGTGAGTTCAGAGGGGTAATATTGTGTGTCGTGAGCTTGAAACAGCGGCTTACTGGATGATCTGTGCAATGGTGCTGGGGGAGGCACCCCAAAGACGGGAACATTTGGTGGAGGAGGGTTTTGACTGGGTGGTGGAGCTTGGGAATCATAGGCCTCTCTTCCTTGATAGTAGTGATGGCTCGGGAAACTCGTTGAAGGAACGGGAAAGGGATATTCTGACGTGTGTCCTGGTTGGAAAGTAGGAGTAACAGGTAGTTCTTGCCCCTTTTGGGCTCTAGCTAAGGCTATCTGCATTTCATTCATTTCTAGCCTCATCTTTTCCATTTTTTCCATGGCTTCCTTTAGCATCTGATTTGCCGTCTTTTCCGACTCAACACTGTTGTCTGAACCAGTCATGCTTTCTGGTATGGGCCCTTTTGATCTTGTTTGATAATGGTACGGTGCCAGTACGCTTTAACAAACTAACTGTCTGATATTTGTGGAGAACAACAAACTTGTTAGCGTTAGAGTTTAACAGATTTGATAATAGCACATTGGGGATGCAATGCTCCTAGGCAGTAAACCATTTCTAACATGCTTTGCTTCAAACACATGCGTCATCCCGGCTTGCTTATTTGCCCCTTTAAAGTACTTTGGGAGCCTCTGTATTTTTATTTTTATATATATATTTTTTTTTCCTTTTTTCTTCTTTTCCTTTCTTTTTAATGGCGGTCGAATCTTATGTGGATTGCCTACGTATCATGTCCCCGCGTGAATCAGACTGGGCGTAGTTCTGCCACAAAGTAAAGACACGCAAAAATTCTTTTGGAATCATTTAATTCATCATCAAAATTTGCTATTACAAATTACTTGTCTCAAACCAAGAACAGCAATAGTACAGATTCCAAAGTTCTTAACCTGACTCGATGAAAAGAAAAAGAAAACAACATATGGGAAGATAACAAAGCCAATTAAACAAGACTCGAATCAAGGGATTAAAATTCCAACTTAGGGGCCCGCGAGGCATCGTTCGGCCTTTCCGCAGACTTTGGTACCAGGCCTCTTTGCAAGCTTTTTAGTTCCTCCATGATCCGGTGGACATAACCCCATGACTGAGGCAAAAAGGATATCACGGGGCATCTCTTCACATGTTAGGCACTTCGTGGTGATGTAGCGCCCTATATCATTGATCTTACCCCTGATTCTATCCCTCTCTATGTACAACTATTCTATCCGTTGATTCTTTAGTCCCAATATTCGAGTATTGTCAATGAGCTGATCTTGGAACCTCTCTATTTGTTCTTCCATTCGGGCTATTGACTCATAGCAGCGTTCTCTATCTGTTCTAGCATCCCCGGCTTGTCTAAGGACCCGATTATTGAGAATGGAGTTTATTTCTCTCAATGTTGTAACACTCATTTCGTAGTCCCTTTTTACTTGCCATAGGTGCTCTCTCTGCGCTGCTGTAACCTTTGCCCACCTGACCCGCGTTCTTGCTACACAAGCCTCGGATCTTTCCAAATCCTCTCGGCTTTTGCTGACCTGACTCCTCAACCCTGCTATCAACCTTTCATTGGTCTGACTTTTCTGTTGGTCATCGGCATTCTTTCTGTCTTGGCGGATTCGGGCTCTCAGGGCCTTGTCCTCTTGAATCAACTTGCTTTTCTCTCCTGTATCAGCATCAATTTGCAAGCTGCTTTGGTATTTTAGCCCCTCAATTTGCTGTTTTAACTTGCCAATCTCGACCCGATATTCCTTCTCTTTTGCTAGCCAACCCCATTGTGCTTGCGATGATTCTACAAAGTCTTGGACGTGAGCTCTCTTAGCTGGTCTCTAGTGCTCAAGCTCTCTTCTGTACCATGTGAGGTATTTTGGCGACACTTCGCCTTTGGCCCGGTCTTGTACAAGAGTATCTACGGTTTGACATTCATTCCAGATTCTCCGAACGACTGCTTCAGGGAACTGCCCACCAGGCCCGATTTCGACTACCTGGCCGCTGAGATCCTCTTCCTTTGGGACTATTTGGTATTGCCCCAACTGTCTCAACACTCTGTATGGTGCGTAGGACTGGATACTTTGGAGACTCATCAACAACAAATGAGATTCGGTGGCTGACATATGTATGATTTCATCTATGGGTAGCCACCCAAATGCCCATTCTATCTGGTTTGCTGAAATAGAGCGCAACAGCGTGACCCATTCGGCGACCCCTTCTGGCAAGCTGAACCCGTCGACCCTAGTGGGAAACTCTTCTATACAAGTCTTTTGTGATGACCCATATTTCAGAAACTGAGGGCGAAGACATAGATGCTCTGTCATCCACATTTGCAGTAGTATATTACATCCCTCAAAGAAACCTCCTCCGGTTTTGCAAACAGTGAGTGCGCGGAAAATGTCTGCTATTATCATTGGTGCCAGAGTGCTGTTTTCTTGCTTGAGCAAAGTGCTGACGACCCCAGCGATTTGTATGTTAATTTTCCCATCCTTTTTAGGGAACACCAGAAAACCCAGAAAGGCTATCATAAAAGCAATACACCTATGCCTCTCCCATTTCAGTCAGCTTTCCCCACTGCAGATCTTACTCTCGGGATTGTTGAACCCTCCAAGATGACCGTACCTGTCGTACAGAAATGCCAAACTACAAAACCCTTTTGACAACTCTGGGTTGTGTACCGTTCTGCGGATCTTTACGGTGTCTAGGAACCTGTGTATGGTCACGGTCCTTGGTGCAATGAGATACTCTTCTCTCAGAGGGATTTTAGGACATCCAATGTACCCTGCCAGCTCCTCCAGCGTCGGGGTGAGCTCAAAGTCTGAGAAATGAAATACATTTTGTGTCGAGTCCCAAAATGAAATTAAAGCCCTTATAATGTCCCCTCGCGGATCGATGTCCAGCAATCCAACCAAATTTCCTAAGTATATTTTGACTGTATCTCGCCCTAATTCTTCCAAGTCGTTCCACCACATGCGTAAGCCCAAAGGAACTCTGTTTATAATGGCCTCAGATGAACTCTTACTCGTGCTCATTCTGCACATTTATTAAGGTGATTTTAGACGAAAGCAAAAAATCTTTATTTTGACTCCAAAAATATTTTTCAGTTTTTCCTTAATTTTGAGAAAAGCAAAACTGACTTTCCCGATACGGCCTTTCAGCTCTTCAGGGGTGAAGACTTTAAGGCCGTGGGACTTTAACCGGCCAAAAGGTAAGAAAAATGGCCAAAGGCAGCCGTTTGTGCAAAGACAGCCTTCCGGCGTCCCTTTCGGGAACATTCGGCTATTCCCGCAAAATGGCCTCACCCGATATATGTATATATATACATGTGTATATATATATACATATATATATTTTTTTTATATATCATTATTGAAAAAACGGGAAGTTGGACCCGATAAGGGTTGCCTACGTATCCCACATCCGGTGAGAATCAAACCGACGTAGTTCGGGTAAGAAAATTATCTAAATCACGGATCCCATTCTCTTTCTCAAAAATCAAAATTATTTGGACATTGGTTTTTCTTAAATGAGAAACTCTTAATAATAATTTTTTTTTTCATAATTCCCTTTATCACCCACCGGTCAACATGCAAATTCGAAGCAAATTAAATGCGCTAACAGACAAGATGCCACAAGATGGTCTTTTTGTTCCAGGTTGATATTCCTAGATGGGCCCAACCCCTGTGTTGAGCCCCCTAAGTCAGATGCAACGTGATGCAAATAAGCGTTTTCCTACTAGGGATCCGTCATGAAGTTATGTTTTACTAAGTTTCAAACTGGGCTTTGTTCTAGACCTGGCTTACCCGAGCGAACAACTCGAGTCGAGGAGGGGGCTACGTACCGGGGACCCGCGGGGTCGTCCGGCTTTGTAACTTATCCAAGCCTCTTTCTACTTGGGCGTGACACTAACAGAATAGGGAGTCTCGACCAGCGAGCTTCTCCCCGGAGGTAAGAAGAAAAGGGTTTCGGCACAATTTATATACAGTTCAGATAATATCAAAGCGGTAAAAGCATCATTTATCACATTAGGCATAAATCATGTAACAGAATCAGATAAAACCAAATATAACAATTTATCTAAGCTCGAATTTCTAACCCTAAACCAGTAGTTCTGGGTCATTTATCTCCAGTAGAGTCGCCAGAGCTGTCACACCTCCTTTTTCCGCCCCCGCGAGGGGCGTAGGAGTTTTTCCAATTAAAGGACAATCGAAATGGGATTTATTTTTTTATTTCAGAGTCGCCACTTGGGAGATTTAGGGTGTCCCAAGTCACCAATTTAATCCTGAATCGAGGAAAAGAATGACTCTATTTAACAGTCTGCGTACCAGAAATCCGGATAAGGAATTCTGTTAACCCGGGAGAAGGTGTTAGGCATTCCCGAGTTCCGTGGTTCTAGCACGGTCGCTCAACTGTCATATTCGGCTTGATTATCTGATTTTATACAAATGTGAACTTATGTGCAAATTTTAACTTTTTACCACTTTTTTATTATTATTTTAAAAGAATATGAACATTGTTTAAAACACGTCTTTGGATTACGTCACATGAAATGCACCCGCAATCCGGAACACATTTTTATTCAATGTTTTGGGATTTAGATTTGGGTCGCATGAAATGCACACCCAAGTTTAAGAGAGTAAATTATTAAACACGCGCCTAAAGAGACTATCGTGTTATTATTCTAGGAAGGCCGTGAAAGTTGCTAAACGGCCCGTCCCGAAAACTAAGTACTTTAATATATACATTTAACGAGGGCCCCGCAATTTATGAGTTTTGTTTAGCGAGGCTTATCTCATTCGTTATTCTTTTAAAGAATTTGCAACGTCGTGGAAATGCATCTCGAACCACGTCACAATCAATGCACCCGTGATTAAAGACGTATTTCAACGTCGTTGAGATTTGGATTTGAGTCACATAAATGCGCACTCGAGTTTAGGGAGGTACATTATTAAATACGCACCTAAAGCGACTAGCGTATTGTTACTTTTGGGGAAGGCCATAAAATTCGCTAGACGGCCTGTCCCGAATTCTAATTCAAACATACATTTTTGTGAGGGCCCCACAATCTGTGCGTTTTATTTGGCGAGGCTATCTCATTTTTATTTTAGAAGGATATCCTAAAGCAGCTATATATATATATATATATTTTTTTTTCGTCCGTCTCTAAATGGAAGAAGAAAAGGTCCTACTTTATTTACATGCTTGAAAAGACCATCATTTATTTCACGGATTCAAGCAAACGGAGCCAGAAAATTGCAATCAAACTTTGCGCGAAAGGAAGTTGTTTCATGCCTCATTCTATAAGAGGATACTACTAAAGCTGAAATTATAACCAAATACGGAATTGACAGGAAATACGCATTCAAAAGGGACAAAGTATCTTATAACTAATTTGAACCACATTGTTAGACGAAATGAACCGTTGGGACTAATTGTTTTCAACTACTTGAAGCTAAGCCAACCTTAATTACTAATGGTTACGAAAGTTACTTAACTTGCTTGTTAACTTGAATAACCTATTGGGTTAAGGTTCTTATCCTTTCTACATTTCTTGAATCGCGCCACAAGTATGTCAAGCCTACGGATTCTATTAATTTAAGGGCGTGAATTCATACTATGTTCCTATCTGATTATATGACACTCGAAGCAAACCGTTAATGACTTTGTCAACTAACTATTGCAATACTAAAGCTATGGAGACATACTTTCAACTTGAAACTGAAATCAACATGAGATCTACATTTGTTTCGGATTTTTTGCCTTTTAGACCAAATGCTGAGTCTAACAAACTCTAATTATATTGAAAGCTATGGCCAGACAATTACCCATTGAAACAAAATCCAAACAAACCCAGACATGATTCTAATGGAATACATGAACTATTATACACAGCTTAACATTCAATATACAACTAAAGCAAATTCGAAAGAGGCACTTCAACTCTTCATTTCTATACTCAGGTTTCAATTTTCAGCCTACATTGACAGTGTATCAGTTGTGTACCTGAGATTGGAAACAAGAACAAGAAGAGGAAGAAGATCAGCAACAGCAGTTGGGCAGCAGTAAGGCAGTAATAACAACAGCAACAACAGTTCCACAATAACAGCAGCTCAACGAACAACCAATAACAACTTTAATAGCAATAAAAACCAGAAGCAGTCCAGCAGCATACAGAAACCCAAAATACAGTAGTAACCCAGCAGAGAAACCAGAATACCCCACTGAAATAGTAACAACCCAACTAGATGACAGACTTGACAGAAAATAGCTTGACAATCGAACAATCGGACTTAGCAAAACAGCTTGAAAACCCCAACTATATCAAACCAAACAACTGACCAGCGCCCCCCCCCCCCCCATTTTGCCTTTTAAGACTATCAGCTTTTCTCTCTCAATTGCCAACCCCTCATCAGTAAAAAAAATGAGCTCATTTATAGGCCCAAAATACCTTCACAGGACTGCCTCGTATCCAGACTCTCCTGCCCATACCCTTCAACTTCTCATGCCTAAGTATCTTCTTGATGCAAGTCATTTGGTTCCCCACTATAGCATGATTGTCATATTGATTCATTCAAGAGTCATGGGCTTTATTAGATTATTTATTTTAAACCCATGTTCTTGTGTTGTGCACCCCACTAATACTAGATTAATAGTATTTTTCATTAACCAACTGACAGTCCACTAATCCTAAGCATTTGTCAGTCTTTGACACCCCAAATTAACCCTAAAGCCGCTGATTATTACTGCCTTACCCCACCCCCTTCACATCGTTGAGTCTGTCAGCTATAACCATTTTAATCCTAATTCGAACCTCACCAACTGACAAACTACAACCTATAATTAGTTTACCACTGGATTTAGACAACTATCTAATCAGAATCAGACAGTATGAATCAAGTTGTTGCCTTTCAAGACTGTAAAAAACAAACGACAATATGTAACAAATTGACTTTGCGAGTTACAACGTATACTAATCAGTCAACAACAAAAGCAGGCTAAAACAGAACACACAGGTGATTCATGTGTTTTCGGACAAAACATGGAACTTATGAAACTTAATTATTCGACGACATTACTCAAATCGACTATACAAACTATTACATGCAACAACCAATCGACAAACAACATAGACTAAATAGGCCACCAAATTATTTCAATTTTCGGGACACTTAGCAGGGAGCTTACGAAACTTAACTACTCGACGACATTAGTCGAAGCGAATAGATATCTCATAACATACACTTAACACTGAATAGAAGGAAAGAAAAGAAAATTACCTCGGAAGCTTAAGCATCAAAAACGACCCAGGCCTGAACCGAACTCATTAGGGTATGAGGGAGATTCGAACGATACCAACGTTGATTAGGGTATGATGGATGTCAGGGGAGTGGCTGGTGTGAATTTGGGACTCATTAGGTGATTTAGGGTTTTGGCTCGAATCTTTGATCGAAGATTCGAGAACCCTGGAGATGATTCGAAGTTAAGTGACCAGGGATTCGTGTTCAGGGTGGTTTGTAGTTTCAGTGGTGTAGCTATGGTGACCGGTGGCGTTGTTGCCGCCGGGTTTACGTTGAAGGGGAGCTAAGGCAGCTGCTAGGGTTTTGGGGGGGTGTTTGGGATCGTCTCTGAGAGAGACGATGAAACAGGGGGGTGTTTGGCTAGGGGGCGGGGTAACAGGGTTAGGCTTATATACGACTTAGGGGTTAGATCCTGGCCGTTGGATCAGGTGAGATCGATGGCTAGGATCTATTCACTGAAGGGGGACGACGTCGTTTATGCGTAGTGGTGGGTGAGACCGGGTATGGGAATGGATCGGGTCAGGTCAACGGGTATGAAGGATGTGATCTTGGCCGTTGATCCATTTGAGATCAACGGCCCTGCTCAACTGGGACAGAAACGGTGTCGTTCGGGCACCTCTGAGGAGACGGACCAGTTTAATACATTGGGCCAGCTCGTTTGGGCCTATTTTTATTTTAATTTTTGGCCCAAACCGAGTATTCTTTACTATTTTCAACTCTTTTTCTTTTTCTACTTTAATTAACAATCAACAAAATTCTAAAATAATTTGTAAAACCAAAATTAGCCTACAACAATGTTAAACCTTAACAACAATTAACACACAAGGTCAAACATTTAATTAAAAATAAAATTACACAACGGCGCACATAAATGACAAAACACAACAAAAATGCATATTTTTGTGATTTTCTTTCTTTTAAAATAAAACATGATTTAATTGACTCCAAAATGCACAATTAAATCTTGAATGCGCATGCAACATGTATTTATACATACATATATATATATATATATATATATATATATGTTTATTTATATCAATCACAACAACGGCAAGCATTTACGGACCAAATAATTACCAAAATGTCACGTAAATTCTAAAAATCATACACAGATGGATTTTGTTTTATTTTTTTTTATTTCTTTTGGAATAATTTCCGTGAAGCAAAAATCACGTGCTCACACACACCAATCAGGAAAGAAGGCAATGAAGCATCCAATGTCCCTTGTAAGTTGAGAAACTGATAGTAAATTATACCTAAACTGTGGTACATATATGATATTTTTAATTGATAAATCATTCAGAATACTAGAGGATCCTAGGTGTGTAATCCTACTAGTTTCATAGATAGAAACTGCACTTTCCTATCTTCTCCTTTAGGAATCTCCATAAAACTAGTGAGAAAATCTAAAATAGACACCATATGGTTAGTGGCACCTGAGTCTATGATCCACCTATCTTGCTTAAATGTGCTCAAGAGTGACAATGGTGTACTTGTGACCTTGGCATGAGTTGTTGTTTCAATAGGTGATGTGTTCTAGTTGAGCAGTTGTTTATATTGCTCCCCTGTGAAGAAGTTCCCTGTAGTTGCCACTCCAAGACTTTATTGGTCTTTGGTGCTTTGGAATGGTCAACCTGTGCATTGTGTGTTTTTGCCATGTTTCTTCTAAAAAAATTCTTCTTTGGCTTGTAGTCAGGTGGGTAACCTACCAACTTGTAACAAACATCTTTAGTGTGTCCTTTTAATTTGCAATATTCACAGAATAACCGAGCTTTCTGCTTGTAGCCACCAGGAAATCCTTGTCCTAAGTTGTATTCCACAGCTGCAGCCCCCATCTCCTAGCCACTAACATTCACTGTCTTTGCTCGTTGACTCTCATCCTGAACTACCATCCAATATGCCTCATTGATAGTAGGTGTAGGAATCATAAGCATGATTTCACCCTTTTCTTGGGCGAACGACTCATTTAATCCATTCAGAAATTGCACCAAACGTTGTTGCTGAATATGCTCTAGAAACATCTTTGATTTTGGACATCGACATGATGGAGTAGGGGTCATAGCATCGTACTCATCCCACAGATCCTTGAGCTTAGAATAATAAGTGGATACAAGTTATAATCCTTGCTTCAAAGCAGCAATGTCCTCAAATAAATTGTAAATCCGCTATATGTTCCTTGTATCGAATCTCTCCTTTAAATCTTTCCACATATTGTGTGTAGAAGATGCATAAACCACACTGCTATACAACTCTTTTCTTACTGCATTCATAATTCACAACAAAATAAAGGCATTGCACCTTCCCAATGATCATGAAGATCCTTCTTAAAATTCTCCTTGTGACAAGTACCGCCAATGAATCCAATTTTGTTCTTCGTAAAAAGTACAATTCTTATGGATCGATACCACAAATTGTAATTTTTAGTGCCTAATAGTTTGAATTCAATCGGATGCTCACCCGGGGAATCGGAAGGTCGCAAATACAGAGGATGGTTGTGACTTAGTACTATGTCAGCACTGGTTCCTTCATCAATCGCCATTTTACTCTCAGTTGAAAAACCCTAGCTCTGAAATTAAGATCGTCAATGGAGAAGAACACATAATCGGGGAGCAAAACTGATCACCGGAGCTTAATCGGAAGGCTATGATACCATATTGCAACCGAGGAAAAAGAAAAATGCACATGCAAGCAATTGGAAGGTTCTGGAAGAACAAGAGAGAGATATATATATATATAGAGAGAGAGAGAGCTCAAAGTGGAGCCACTTGTGTAAATGTATAGAATTGAGTCTCTCAGAAGAAGCTAATATCTAAAGCTTATATATGCACAGTCATAACCAACTAACCGACTATAGACAATTAAGTTACAAGTTTTCACTTATACACTTTGACCCCTAAACTAACGTGTTATGCTATGTTGGTTTAATAACATCAACCAAAGAAGAGCTTGAATAAAGCATGGAGGTACCTGATTGAAGTATAGAAACAGATATCGAAAGACTGTTCTCGATTGGTTAACCACAAGCATCATCCATCGAATTCCCCCTACTCATCCCAATTACTTTCTCGGTCATTCTCATCTACGAGGACACTAATTGCAGAGTAGAAATTAATAGCAGAAGAGGCACCAACATCAGAAATATCACTAGTGGAGACAAACTCAAAGGACGACAAAAATCGGGTAGATGGAAAGAAAAGAGCGTTGCGCATAAGGTGAAGGAAGGAGACCTAAAAGAAATTGCGAGTCTAATTTCTTTCACTTTAAAAAACAAAAATGTCTCATATGTGGCAAAATTTTCTACTATTAATTGTAAAAAGACGGTAAAAAGTTATGAATATTACGTTAATTAAAGCAAATGTTATAATGTTCGGTCTTTTTTTTTTTTTATCAAATATCATAATTTTTATAACAATTTCAAGTAAATGTCTCTAAACTAATTAATTCTTGTCTTTTTTCATAAATGTCACTAATTAAATGTTGTTGTAGCTTATATTTGCTGTAGTGATGGTTGAGTAATTATCACCCTATCATAACCTTTGGTGGTAGTTAATTAAACATACTACTATGTGATATAATTCAATTAACACAGCTATTTATCATTTCCAAATTATTTTTCAGCTTGCACACGTTTCAATTACTTATCGTAATACATATTTTCTTCATCAACACATATACAAAGGAATTTTGTTGATAAACAGTTAGATAGGTGGGAAAAAGTCATTTAGTTTTTTCTTGTCTCTGCTGGATTATTTGAAAATCGTTTCCCGTGATCAATTTTAACTTCATTAATTGCATAGCATTTTATATGATGGTATTTGAGAAACACAGAATTTAAGAGAAAAATAAAGACAACTAATTCATTAAATATAGATATATGTGTGGATGCATGTAGAACACAGAGGCGGACCTACATGGGCAGTAGAGGGGTCACGGGAACCCGTTAGTAATAATAATAATATATATATATATATATATATATATATATATATATATATATATATATATATATATATATATATATATATACATACATACATACACCTTAAATAATTTTGATGTGCCCCAAATACAAAAGTTGAACTGGCTCCGTTGGTTTAGCATGACGCATTTCTCTCCCCATTCACTGCATGACCAGGCAGGGTTCGAGACCGCGATTCCAGCGCTTTCTTTCAATTCAAGATAGATTAGTATCTCTTGTATTTAGTGCTCAACTTATTTTTTTTTCTTTATCTTTTCTAAGTTTATGAACAATTATTTGGCACTAGTACATAATAGTCAAGTTCTACACAAAATAGTCTCAAACTCTTTGTGAGAAATATCCTTCTAGACATCGATAAGATAATAGAGAAAGACATAAAAAAATATTAAAGGAAATGGGAAGGGGATAAGATATTCCATTAGCAATAAGCCAATTATCTTCTTTATCCTAATAATTAAGTTTATTAAGCATTACCATTTTCTTGACATGTATAAAAATAATTAATTTAATTTTTCCCAAAAATAGTAATAAAAAATTCCAAAAAAGCTTCTGCCTTCAAGGATCATTTCGGCAAAGTAGCAGACGTCCATCGATTCAAAGAAAGCGATTGAGACTCTGCTTGGACTGCTTTACATACCTTCAATCTTGATCTTATTAGACTAAGTTTTTGATATTTTTGAATATTCTTTTGTTCACTGACTCAAAGTCACTAAGTTTTTAAGGAGTTAACACGGCAGATTTCGTCATTACTAGCTGACATATCTATATCAATAATGGTGTTCCCGCTACACTCAAATCTTGGGTCCGCCTCTGTGTAGCACGTAAAAATATTTTCTTGTTAATGCATAACGATGAGACGACAACATAGGACTCTGTCTGTCCTAATACTATGTTGAATTACATGAATCACTTTATCCAAAATATGAAACTATTAAAGAGAAACCAATTTATTTACTTCTTTTAGGTTTTCAACAAAGAAAACTTTGAATAATGATGAATTAAGAAACAAAAATATATATATATATATATATATATATATATATATATATATATATATATATATATATATATATATATATCAAAGAATAAATTGCATATAAAACTGAAAATGAATGACTACGTCCACGAATTATGAGTACAGGAGTCCATAACCTTTTTTTTATTTATTTATTCCAAGGAAAGGGAAGAGCAAAAATAGGGAAGACTTGCACTCTTGAATTATGGTAAATCCAAAAGACGCCAAAAATGTTATATGAATGAATGATTTCATTTTGGTAAAGTTTTCTCCAAGAGCGAGATTCTATATATTCGCATAATGTAAAAATAAAAATAAAAAAAATAGCCTAATTTGTCTAATTGATAGTTTTCTAACTAGCCATCCAAAAAGCATAAATTTTATTTTATGAAAATTTCCCAAAAGTTGTTTGAACTATGCTTCTTTTTTAAAATATAAGAGGTCGTTTGGTAGGATGCATTAGAGAAAATAATGCATGCATTAGCTTTTGGTATTATTAGTCCTTGTTTGGTACACTTTTTTAACTTATGTATTGCTAATGCAAGTATTGGTTTATACAACCTATTTGGTATTATCTTATGTATAACCAATATATATTATCCTATTCGGAACAAACGAAGTTGTTATAGAGAAGTTTGACTGTACTAGCAATACCAAATCTATTAATGCATGCATTAGCATGGTCAAAGATAAAACTGTCCTTAAAGTTCCTTAAAGTTAAAGAATATGGAGGGCATTTTTGTAAACAACTAATTTTCTTAAAAATTAAGCAATATTTTTAATACACCACACTAAACAGTGGGTAAGAAATAATCCCGGCATAACTAATATTTCATTACTAACTCATGCATTAATAATTCTTGCATTACTAATACACCTTATCCAACACTATTCTTATACACCCTACCAAACGAGAAAAGCGGAGGAAAGAGCATGTTTCTTCTTGCACGTGTATCATAATTATGAAATCACATAACTTTATTTAAGGATAGACCCTTGTGGTCCGACCCTTTCGCGCATAGCGGGAGTTTAGTGCACCGCATGAACTTCGAGATTGTCACATCATGTGAACTCTTCAACTTGTTTTTTAATGTTGAGAGCTGAATCCTGAAGTGACTTGCTGCAATAACCCAGTTTAATCAACTTCAGTGTTGGGATATCGACAAAGCTAGAAGGGATATCTTGAAGTCAAAAGTTATCAAGTAAAGAAAAAAAAGTTATATGATCAAATTTGAAGGGAAGATAACACAGCCACTCAATTCAATGGATATGTAGGTCAAGAAATGCAGTTCGAGAGATTGAAGTGGGAGTTGTTCAAGATTCAAATAAGTCTCTAATGTTATCAAGTAAAGAGAAAAGACTTATATGATCCCATGGACAGAATGTTGGATGAGCAATGAAGTCGTTGGAATCTTATCCAATGAATATTCATACTGCACCTATTGTTTCACAAGATCGTCATGGATACACATGCATAACTGAGGTTCCTTTGAATCTCGGTTGAGTCAATTGTTCTGAATTATAACCTATTTGATTTTGAGAAGTGTAATCAAAGGTTAATGCAAAAACTTTATGTACCGGACTGTACTTTTTTGTATGGAGAAACTAGTTATCCTTTTTCTAATAATTCCACACTCAAAATCATTTTGTGAATATATTAAACAAACAGAAACGGCCATTCTCCTCACATACCCTTAAAAAGAAATTGTTAGAACCGAAAAAATCAGGTGTCATGCGAAAGCTAGCAAAGCAAATCTTGAACGACGATAAATCAGATAACAAAAGAGAAATCTACCAAAAGAGACACAAACATTTAACGTGGTTCGGTCAACTGGCCTACGTCCACAACGGAGATGAGCAATTCACTATATAAAAGGAGAGTACAAAATATCGAGAGAACAACCTCACGAAGAGAAAACTACAAGTGGATCACTAACACTTGTCCCGTAAAGTTCTCCCCCTAAACACGACTCTCAAACCCCCTATGGCTACATTGTGGATGCTGCTGAATGAGAAGGACGGATTTTCAATATATAGAACTCCAAACTTTTTCCTACAAGAAAAAGGACTAGCCAAATATAGGAGAATTATAATTTCCTTCTATACAAAGGAAAACTCAATTAAGGTAATTATATTGCCCCTTTTCCTTCAACAAATAGGAAACCCAAAAATGGTAAGAAAATTATGGCAAACACCTAACAGAAATTACTTCAGAATAAGCAGAACTTAAAATTTTAATAAACAACAATTTTAAATATTCGTAAATCGTTATCTTTTCTTCCATGAGGCATATTTTTAAAATCAACTTGAACTTGGAGAGAGTCACATCCTGTGATATCTTCTACTTCTTTTTTAATGTTCAGAGCTGAATCCTCAACTGACTTCATGCAGCCCGTCAATCTGATCAACTTCAGTGTTTGGATATCTGCGAAGCTAGACGGGATCTCTTGAAGCTTCTCACAACGACGTATAACCAGTTTCTCTAGCACGGGGAAGGATGCCTCTGAGGAGCGCCATTCGGTCATATAAACAACTTTTAAGTTCAAATATTTGAGTGCTGGGAACTTGTAATCACCTACATCCCAACATTTGATATCTTCATCCTTGAAGTGTATTCTACGTAGTTTGAGTCTCTCAAGATTTTGCAGTCTTGCAATATTTGAAACAACTTTTTCTGTTAGGACAATTCTATGAATGGACAAATCCTTTAGATTTGAGGGGAAAACAATACAGCTGCCCCTTCCGATTCTTACTTGAGGCACGTCTTCTGAGAAGCCCACTTCGAGAGATTGAAGTGGGAGTTCTCCAAGATTCAGTTGTAAAATAGGTAAAATCGGTTCAACAATGTGGAGCTTGAGTTGTTCAATATTTGGAAATCTCCACCAGAACTCCGGAGTCATATCAGCCAAATATATACAGCATTTCCCGAAAGACTTCAAGTTCGGTAACACAGTTTGTGAAGATTCTTCGAAAATTGCTCGATCATTCTCTTCCCATTTGAATTCAATTTCCTTGATATCCACATGCCTTAGCTTCTGCATTTTCCAAAGACCAGCAGGGGATATCTTACGTCCTAATGACTTAGGCCGCCACCCCACCCGCAAAGTTTGTAGATCGAGTAAGTGTGATACCCACCGGAAATCAAATTTTTCGGTCCATATTGCAAGATACCTCAAGTGAGTTACTGCTTGCATTGCCCTAGCCCAATAACCTACATCCAAGTAGACCTTCGACAAATCCAACACCCGAATAAGTCTAATGCAATCAAGTAAAAGGACATGATTTGTCAAACTCAGGTCCCATTTACAGAGTTTTGGATGAGCAATGAACTCAAGAGATCCTACTTCACTCAACTCCGCCAACGTTGGAATTTTATTCAATGAATATTCATGCTCCATCAACTGCTTGGCCAGATCGTCATGAACATACATACATAATCGAGGTTCCTTTGAATCTCGGTTGAGTCAATTGTTCTGAATTATAACCTATTTGATTTTGAGAAGTGTAATCAAAGGTTAATGCAAAAACTTTATGTACCGGACTGTACTTTTTTGTATGGAGAAACTAGTTATCCTTTTTCTAATAATTCCACACTCAAAATCATTTTGTGAATATATTAAACAAACAGAAACGGCCATTCTCCTCACATACCCTTAAAAAGAAATTGTTAGAACCGAAAAAATCAGGTGTCATGCGAAAGCTAGCAAAGCAAATCTTGAACGACGATAAATCAGATAACAAAAGAGAAATCTACCAAAAGAGACACAAACATTTAACGTGGTTCGGTCAACTGGCCTACGTCCACAACGGAGATGAGCAATTCACTATATAAAAGGAGAGTACAAAATATCGAGAGAACAACCTCACGAAGAGAAAACTACAAGTGGATCACTAACACTTGTCCCGTAAAGTTCTCCCCCTAAACACGACTCTCAAACCCCCTATGGCTACATTGTGGATGCTGCTGAATGAGAAGGACGGATTTTCAATATATAGAACTCCAAACTTTTTCCTACAAGAAAAAGGACTAGCCAAATATAGGAGAATTATAATTTCCTTCTATACAAAGGAAAACTCAATTAAGGTAATTATATTGCCCCTTTTCCTTCAACAAATAGGAAACCCAAAAATGGTAAGAAAATTATGGCAAACACCTAACAGAAATTACTTCAGAATAAGCAGAACTTAAAATTTTAATAAACAACAATTTTAAATATTCGTAAATCGTTATCTTTTCTTCCATGAGGCATATTTTTAAAATCAACTTGAACTTGGAGAGAGTCACATCCTGTGATATCTTCTACTTCTTTTTTAATGTTCAGAGCTGAATCCTCAACTGACTTCATGCAGCCCGTCAATCTGATCAACTTCAGTGTTTGGATATCTGCGAAGCTAGACGGGATCTCTTGAAGCTTCTCACAACGACGTATAACCAGTTTCTCTAGCACGGGGAAGGATGCCTCTGAGGAGCGCCATTCGGTCATATAAACAACTTTTAAGTTCAAATATTTGAGTGCTGGGAACTTGTAATCACCTACATCCCAACATTTGATATCTTCATCCTTGAAGTGTATTCTACGTAGTTTGAGTCTCTCAAGATTTTGCAGTCTTGCAATATTTGAAACAACTTTTTCTGTTAGGACAATTCTATGAATGGACAAATCCTTTAGATTTGAGGGGAAAACAATACAGCTGCCCCTTCCGATTCTTACTTGAGGCACGTCTTCTGAGAAGCCCACTTCGAGAGATTGAAGTGGGAGTTCTCCAAGATTCAGTTGTAAAATAGGTAAAATCGGTTCAACAATGTGGAGCTTGAGTTGTTCAATATTTGGAAATCTCCACCAGAACTCCGGAGTCATATCAGCCAAATATATACAGCATTTCCCGAAAGACTTCAAGTTCGGTAACACAGTTTGTGAAGATTCTTCGAAAATTGCTCGATCATTCTCTTCCCATTTGAATTCAATTTCCTTGATATCCACATGCCTTAGCTTCTGCATTTTCCAAAGACCAGCAGGGGATATCTTACGTCCTAATGACTTAGGCCGCCACCCCACCCGCAAAGTTTGTAGATCGAGTAAGTGTGATACCCACCGGAAATCAAATTTTTCGGTCCATATTGCAAGATACCTCAAGTGAGTTACTGCTTGCATTGCCCTAGCCCAATAACCTACATCCAAGTAGACCTTCGACAAATCCAACACCCGAATAAGTCTAATGCAATCAAGTAAAAGGACATGATTTGTCAAACTCAGGTCCCATTTACAGAGTTTTGGATGAGCAATGAACTCAAGAGATCCTACTTCACTCAACTCCGCCAACGTTGGAATTTTATTCAATGAATATTCATGCTCCATCAACTGCTTGGCCAGATCGTCATGAACATACATACATAATCGAGGTTCCTTTGCACCTAAAGATTGGTGTGGATTATATGGGATTATGACCTGCATATACTTTTCTTTTGCAAGTTTTCTCAAGCAAAACTCACGCACTACATCATGAAGAGTGCAGTACTTTATCTCACCATTGTCTCTCCTTTTAGAAACCATTACAAGGCTTTTGCTCGCTAGATCATTCAAGAAATTTGTATATGCTTCCTCCAAGTTATCTGTGTCCGAATTCTGTACAAAATTTTCAGCCATCCACAACTTTAGTAAAATATAAACTGGAAAATTGTAATCTTCTGGAAACAATCCCATGTAAAGAAGGCAAGCCTTTAATTGATCTTCCAGATGGTCGTAACTTGATTCTATTATCTTCATGCTTTGATCTTCTAAAGCATGGGAACTTAATTCATTTGCGACCTTAAACCACAATGAGGCTTGCCTTTTCTTTGAAATAATCCCAGCAATCAAGACAATCACAAGTGGTAATCCTTTACAGTTTTTGGCAACTCGCAATCCTGCTTCGAGTAATTCTTGTGGACAGATTTCTCCTTGAAAAACTTTCTTCTGGAGTAATTCCCAGCTCTCATCCACTGTGAGAAATCGAAGAAAATATGGATCGCTGTGGAGCTTAAGCTGCCTAACCACTTGTTCATCTCGAGTTGTTACCACTACTCTGCTTCCATCTTCACCATGTGGGAAAGATAATCGCAACTCTTCCCATGCCTTAACTTCCCATATATCGTCTAACACGATGAGGTATCTCTTGCGCATTAGACTCTTTCGCAACTCGTGAGGTATGTCTTCATCTATTATACCATTCATGCTGCCTACAACTTGTTTAAGAATCTCAGAGAACACCTTCGTCGAGCTATATTCTTTTGAAATAGAGCACCATGCTCTAACGTCAAAGTGTCTATTATCAATAAAATAATTAAACACCTTTCTAGCCAAAGTGGTTTTGCCGAGTCCTGGCATTCCAACAATCGAGATAATATCTAGTTCCTTTGTTCCTCCGGTCAATTGTTGAATTATGCTTTTTGCATCATCCTCAAAACCAACGACTTCCTCTTCCATTGATGGAAGACTATGTTTGGTAGAAGCAGTTGCATGAGCAAGAGATCTTTCACCACCCTGAATGCTCTCCATGTCAATTAGCTTTGTCTCTCTTCGGCTGCTAGAAATAAATATTACTATGTTAGATCGATTGGCAAAGAGTTGTCGCGTAATGTTCAAATTAAATCTTATGAAGTACCTTTTCTTCTTGATTCCCATGTTGTCCCTGTACAGAAACTTTTTTATCTGCCATATTTATTTTATTCCAAGGAGGGATAAAAGAATCATTTCTTTCTTCACAAAGACGAAATACTAACCTACCTATCACAGAATTATAATCTTTCATTGAACTATACGAAGGAGACTTTTTAAAGTAAAAATTACTTTTTAAGTTGACAAAACTCGTAGACTACATATTTTGTTTTCATAAGAAAGAACTCTGACAATGAAAGAAGTTAGAAAATAGAATAAAAATTAGTTATAATATAATACTAAGAGTCAAATTCGTTGAAAGACAACTTGAACCAGATTTACATTGTCACTATCGATTTATATTCTATATATTAAGTTATTTATTATAAAATATTAACTCAATTTTGTCACTTAAAGACATTAGTTGTCAATTATAAATTTATTTTCAAGAACTATAGGGCCAATTCTTCATTTCTAAATTTCTAATAGATCAAAATAATCAGTTTTTTAAATTTGTAATTATTTGGAAAAAAAAAGTCGCATAATACTCTAATTCCTAATAAAAGACATCCAAAGTTACTAGAAATTATAAAAAGTATTTATGCTCGTCGTATTCTTTATATGGACATATGGTCCTTACTCTTGACTCATACGGATGAGTATTTTACCTCCTCGAAATTGAATAAAAGGCTACTAAATTAGTTTTTTTTTTATGGATGATTACCTGTAATTACATTGTAGATAGCAGGATAGATTAAAATTTTCTTTTATTCTACTAGTATATAGAAGTTACATGAATATCTTTATAATTTAGCTACCTGTACTATCTGGTTTTATTTCTTGTGAAAAAAACCCAAAAGTAATCTTGGTAGATCTCGTTGATACCAACATATACCAATCATTGTTCATTATTTTGGGGTTTTAACGAATTTTTTCTGGGTATTATCAGTTTTAGCTCATGCCAGAAACTATTTATATTTGGTAGTAAAAAAAGAGTATAAAATTTGTATAATGTTTGTATATAACATACATAATGTATATTTATACAAATAAATTTTATATATTTTTTGACTATTATTTTTATAGCGGCTATATATACAATGTCATTTTTCCAATTTCTTTTCATTTTTATGCCTATAGTACTACTGTTTAAGGCCTCATTAGAAACTATAAGGATAAAATTCAAGTTACCTCTCTAGATCTGGTGGGGGTTTCTTGGAAAGAAAATCATTAGCAAAGCATAAACATCAGACTAAAGAGATTTTAAAAAGAATAAAAATCATTACAATAAATTTTTTTTAAAAATGTTCAAGAAATAGGATCCATACATAGACATAAGCAGAGAAAATCTCACCTTGTACTAAGAAAAGCCGCTGCAGAAAAGATTAATTGCTCTGAATTTATGGTTTTGGAGTAGAGGAGTTAGGAATAGGAAAGAAGATGGTGTAAATGAGAAACTGAAGTAAACAAGTGATGATACATAGTTGTGGTTGGGATTATTAAATTTAATTAATAAACAATTATGTTTATATTAATCAATCCTAGCCTAACCCCCCAATCAGGAAGGTGGCTAAAAAAAATAAAAAATAAAATCCTGCACGTTGAACAAGAATTTAAAACTTATGTTCAGACCTAACTTATGTTTGGGGCAGGATTAAAATAGTTTCTTAAATATACTTTTGAATATTTTGGTTATTTGAGTTTACTAAAAGTGTGTACTTTTAGTTCATCGTAGCAAATTCTGCTATTAGATTCAATGCAATCGCGGAAAAAATGATTTGACGAGAAACACTAGAAAAGTCTGCTTAAAATCCTAACAATTGCAACACTAAAAACTGCACCAAATACAATAAATAAACTAAAAATAGTAGAATTGCACCTTAAAAGAAACAAAAAAATTAGACAAAAAATAGCAGAAATCGTAAAAGGTGCACCTCCGATGTAGTTCCTACTAATTTTTTTTCTTCATAATTTCTATTAGAATTTGCTTTAATATTTGAGTTAGACGAAAAATTCTCAATTTTAATAAATTTAAAGGATCAAGACTGCTCAAAAGTATGCTAAGGATTTTACACATATCCCAATAAGGGAAAATTTTTGTTATTTTCTCTAATATTTGTTTGTTTTTAAGAAATTTGTATTCTCGATCCAACAAAAGTGTGTGCACTTTTTAACTTTAATAAATTTTTGACGCTTGTCATTTAATAAACTTATTATGAGCTGGACTCAATTAGGTAACATTCTTTTTCTTTTAATATATTACACAAGCTATGTTTCTTTTTCACGTTAATAATGGAAACCAGTATAAAATTTTGAATTTTTTCCTTTTTAATTAGACAACACACAAGTCCGTTCAAATTTCAAAATATTCATAACTTCGGCACCTAGAAGTTGCAACTCAATACTATGTGACTTTTTTTTTTTTTGCTTTTTTTTGAAATGGAAATTATAAGCATCGTTAGTACTAGAAAATTACTTCTATATTCGTTATCTTGTGAAACAGGATCGATTGTATTTGGGAAAGACTTTTTACAGTTTTACTAAATAATTACGGGTTTAATTAATACTTTGAATTTAAAACTCATATCGTTTAAATCAAAATTTGGTGGCGACAAAGTCACACAAGCTGACACTATCTTAGGTATTCAAAGTCAAAATAAAGTGGGGTTTTTACTTCTCGTCAATATCTCTATATTGAAAAGGATCTTTCCAAGATATTGCGTTTGGACATAAGAATTGTAAAAATTTCAAAAAAAGTAAAAAAAAAAAAATCAAGAGAAAATGATATTTGAAAATTAGAGTTGTGTTTGGACATGAATATAATTTTGTGTTGTTTTTGATGTTTTGTAAGTGATCTGAGCAAAAATTTTGAAAAACAGTTTTTGAAGTTTTTCAAATTTTCGAAAAATTTCAAACTTAATCTTCAAGTGAAAATTAAAAAATTTATGGCTAAACACCGATTTCGAAAAAAAGTGAATTTTTGGGGAAAAAGTGAAAAATTTCTTATGTCCAACAGGTTCTAAGTCATTTGGATATACAAAAGCTATTTCCACGTCTCGAACCTGTGACCTCGTAGTCACATGGCAACAACTTTACCAGTTACACAAGGCTCTCGTTCAGTTAGACTAGTTATTAAGGTAGTTAAATCTGAGCCTTTGGATTTACACATTAATGGACATTTGTGGCCCTATATAAAAATGTAATGGAGGAACTAGAGGAGAATCCAGGAATTCGAAATGCAACAAAACCCAACGAAATTCAGAGATTAGTTTTCTACATCAAACAACAACAACATACCCAGTAATGCATGCGTTACAACCTCATGTACATTGAAATAAAAGACAAACAGGTTTTAATTTTCTTTATTGCATCATATGATTGGACTGCAGTAAACATGAAATGCATGCGTTGACACCATTTCAAGTATTCCAGCTAATTGTTCTTGACCCCAGGCTCACAGCAAGGTCAATACTGTCCTGATTTCTCCTGTAGAAAAGAGGAAAATTAGCACGTATGGTAAATGACGAACAACGAAAGAAAAGAGAGGAGACATGTTGCAATTATATTGGATTTTAATGAGAAAAATTATTAAGGAATTTCATGAATTACTATATTTGTCTAAGGAATTACATAATTATGAAAGACACATACATATTGGACATTATACGAAATTGAACACGTATCATATAGATGTAGTTTTATGTAGTCTCTTTCTAATATCTACACATAATAATGGATTCCAGTTTTCGAGGAATCCTTCATCATGGTTGTGAATGACTGATTTTTGCGCAGATCAATTCTACTTTTCACTTTGCCATCTAGAGATAGTTTGCCCTGAGATTTGCAGAAGAAGGAACTTGCATAATGCCGGAAGTGTAATTAAGTAGGCGGCTGTTTGATTCTTGTCTTTCAAAAAATTTCTACGATATATCCGAACAATCATTTATAGGATTTAATGATTCCTGTGTGCTTCCTGCTCGCGAGGAAAGAAAGAAGAGCAATAGGGTTCAGTTCAGATTTGACTGTTTGCAGCATGGGAGCAGATTCTAGTTGGCCTTTTAAGGCTTATTTTACTTCTTTTTTTCTTTTTCTCTTATTGCTAATTGGAACTCCGGCTCCGGTAACCGGCTTCCGTAGAAAATTCAGACTTTCTTTTTGGTGCTGCGATCACATAAAAACTCTATCTATGGAGTGGAGTGACTATCCTAATCTCCTCTTCCCTATCTCCCCTGAGGATCCCCCCCTAATCTTAGATAGGTCGTCTGAGGGTTCGCCGTGGTTCATTGCTGTGCGCTCCTTTTCTCAAAGGAGAATCGAAAAAATCATATTTTCATACAATATCTTAATTGAATTATATGTAATGATCAATAAATTAAGTTGAATTCTATATCTACACATACCAAAAACATCGCAAAATCCTAGTACCAATCTAATCTATTTTATATCTCGTTGAAATCTCGCTACTGGATTGAGGAAGAGGCAAGAAAGCTATGTGAACGGAGAGTGGGCAGAAGAGAAGGAGGTCCTCATACGGAGTCGTACACTTACTTTAGCAGTGCGGTCCGGCGAAAAAATAGAAGTCGTCCGTATCAAGTGATACGTGAATTGCTCAGTAGTGCTTCGCCACTACCCTAGCTGGCGGAAATAGCTTAATGGTCTTCAACAAAAGACAGAAACAAATCCACTGGCCAGTGGCCCAAAGAAACGAAAGAATTGGTTACGTTTTTCATATGATCTCCTCTTATAGATAGACTAAAAAATCGAACAGAGTTCTTTTTGTAGCATTTCCCCCCTCTTTTTTTCGTTGGGGTAGATACACAAATCACCTTAAATCTAAGAAGTCGAGTCGGTGGGTTGGTCCGGGTGGAGAGAAAAAAAAAACGAATTGAACTTAAAATCTTTTCCGGAGATATCCATTTTCCTGGAGAGGGCCTAGTGGTGCTTGCGGCTTTTCCTATTTCGGCTTGGATTGAAAATACTGGACAGGAAAGAGAGTTCTTACTTTTGAGTTCCCACTCTGACTATTTAGAAGGGTTCCAGAGCAACTAGAAAGAGATTCTTTAACCAGAAAGAATTCGGTTCAGATGTAGGATACCTATCCAGAAGTTTTCGCAACTCAATCATAGATGATGCTTTTTGGGTATTTTGGAGAAACAAATGTTGCTGGAAAAGTTGGGTTGGGCGAGTTCGACCAGAAATGCTATGCTTACACACAAGACTACCCCTCTTCCCGAAAGCTTCGTGGGGACTACTTTAGGACGACGGACGACCGCCCGTAGGGGGTTTACTGCACACATAGGGCTTCGGCGCTACTACAGCGCTTTGCTAACTCGAAGCGCCTCGCTATGAGAATCTAGCTTCGCTAACACTCGGCTAAGTCTTGAACCTTCGCGCTGACGTTTAAACCTATCGATTTTGGATATCATTTATCTACTTTGAAACCATTACTATTATTATAACTATAGTATAGAAATCCGTTTTGTTTTCAATCTAAATCATTTGATGAAAGCACTCCAGTCGCCTCCGATGATTGGTTTGTCAACCACGCTTTCTCTCCCTCAAAACAATGCTCTGTTTCTTAAAAGGATTTAATCCTTTTCCTCTCAATGACATATTCGAGAACAAATACACATTCTCGTGATTTGTATCCAAGGATCACTTAGACATGCATATGTATATACAACAACAACAAATCAGTAAAATCCCACCAGTGGAGTCTGGGGAGGGTAGAGTGTACGCAGACCTTACCCCTATCCCGGAGTGGTAGAGAGGCTATTTCCAGGATTACCGACAAATTTCCAGCATATGAAAATAGCATAAATATTATACTAGTACTAGTCATACACTGGTTAAAACAATAACGAAAACGAAACAAAATAAATTCTGCTAACCTTTTCAACTTTGCTATGTGGCGTTGCAATCTGAAGTTTCAGGGGGAAATATCATGAGCTTGAATTTGGAACTATCTGGAGCTTGACAGATCTCCATTCCAAATTTGCGTTTTTTAGATTCTTGTATCAGCTCTCTCTTGCTGCATTCGATTGCTTTTGCAGATTTGATTGCCTTGTTTGTGTTTTCCAGCGTCATCTGTTGAAGGCTACTTACACCAGCCAGCTCAAATGGCACAACC
Source organism: Nicotiana tabacum (assembly GCF_000715075.1). NCBI lineage: Eukaryota > Viridiplantae > Streptophyta > Magnoliopsida > Solanales > Solanaceae > Nicotiana > Nicotiana tabacum. The sequence goes on from NC_134086.1 coordinate 3,634,822, forward strand.
TCAAGCTTATCACAGGATATAAGAACAAGACACTTAAGTCTTTGGAATGAAAGATCTGAAGCCTTCCAAATCTCCAAGTCTGCTCTTTGAATGAACAATACCTTGAGTTGGCTAAAACAGCCTCCAATATCTAAATCCCAGGTCGTCCCACTAAATGCATTTTCTTTCAGCTTTAGGACCTCAAGACATTCCAACCGCGCTAGTATATTTGCATCACTCCAAGGAAACTTTGTATTTGACAAAGTTAGCTTATTCAGTTTTTGCAGATGCTCGGCGAATGCTGGAGGAAGTTGAACAACTTTTCTCATGGACCTGCCAAAGTCATTCAACAACTTCAAATGTTCCAAAAACTTTAGCTTTGCAAAGTTTCTGAACCCACCCTTGTTAGTTTCCAAAAATTCAGCCATTTCCCCTTGAATACTCACTTTTTTGAGATTACAAGCCCTTACGAGCACATCTTCTCTGCAACTACCTGGTGCGACTTTAGAAAGAGTTTGTAGGCAAGACGATCCGTACGTTGTTTGGGTAGCAGGGGATGTCAATTTTGCAGGGACGTTGGTGTGCAGATGCCTCAACTGTAGCATGTTCCATATGTCTGCTTTTATCTCAATGGTGGACGCCTTTGTATTAAGTATAAGAGTTTGTAAATTCCAAAACTTACCAACGTATGCAGGAAGGTTTGCATAGTTACCTGAGATAGCAATGTACCTCAAATGATATAGCTCTTTAAAAAGATTTGAGAAACTAAAATCGAGGGATTCAATGTCCAAGACCCTAACCAGTGGAAATGCTTTGTGGAGGAGTCGAATGTCACTAAGCTGCTCACTTCCTTTATGTTTTTTGGAAAAACATAAGAAAGACCTAACATGCTCAGCAAATGGTTCTTTGGAGATAAAAGCCTCCAAAAGAGGGAGTTGAATAAGCAATCGACGAGAAGTATCTAGATCTGGTATAGAAAGACCAGGCTGATCGGTTTTTTCACATACTTCTTGGAAAAAACCTTCATTTTTAGCCTCCATTTTGCAGAACTGGTGCAACATGTCGTGAATACGACATGTTTTTACTAGTCCATCAACCCTTTTCTGCATTACCATCACTAAATTCCTGTTAATAAGTTCGTTCAAGTATTGCTCTGCCATTTCCTCGAGGGTGGCATTTAGTTCGGAGTTAATCAATCCCTCTGAAATCCACAAGCGAATCAACTTCCAAGCAGGAATTTCAAAGCCTTGTGGAAAGGCACCACAATACAGAAAGCACGCCTTCATCTTCTCGGGTAGATGAATGTAACTCATTTCCACATATTTCAAACAGCTTTCAGGGTCATCTTTATTTATAAGGTGATTTCCTACATTGTCCTTAACCATTTGCCACCATCTTTCGCTTGTACGTCCTCTTAGAGCTCCTGCAATTACCACTACAGCAAGTGGCACTCCACTACATTGTTTTGCAATACTTTTTCCACGTGCTATCAACTCTTCAGGACACCTAACATTACTTCCAAAAACTCTATTTTCCAACAATTGGAAACTTTCCTCGTCTTTAAGAAATTTCAACGAATGAGGATGAGCATTGGCATATCTAGCAACACTTGCGTCACGAGTGGTGATCATGATTCGATGACCTTTTTTATTTTTCGGGAAAGCTTCTTTGATAGCATGCACGACGTTTGGCTCCCACACATCGTCCAAGACAATGAGACATTTACCTCCTTTGGAAATGAACTCACGTATTATCTTGGCCAAATCATTCACATTCATATCTTGATGTTCTTTAGTTAGTTTTGTGAACACTTTCAGAATGCTAAGAAACACCTCTGTTAGTTTGTATTGCAGGCCTACCTTTATCCAAATAGTCGTGTAAAAATGATAGGAAATCTGAGAATCTTTATAGATTTTTAATGCCAGTGTGGTTTTGCCAAGTCCGGGCAAGCCCACCACAGGAATAGCATCTAAATCATCCGTTCCTTCAACGAGTCGTTTGATCACTGTTTCCGCTTCCTCATCGAAGCCAACAACTTCGGTCTCTTCCAGCAAAATCTCCTTCTAAGATCATCAAAAATGGTTTGGATATTAAAAATAGACTTTAAATTTATGATATTACCAGAAATAGACCTTTGGGCTTAAGGAGGGAGGATTGTCCATAACTAACTTATTTTCTCTGCAATATGGATACTTAACAATAACAAATAGACCATCTTAATTTTTTGTGTTGCAAAATGCACAATCCAAAAATACAAAAGGTGAAACAAATATATTCACAGTTCTTTAATTAAACTAGTTTCTATATGCGTGCTTTGTACGAAAGATAATACTTAAATAAACATTTGAACCTGCAAAAATAATTAACTTAATTAAGTTTGTTAAATGTTCCCTTATGTCGCTTTAGTTTGTTCTGACATGTCTAGAAACTATGTTCTCTTCATTTCTTTGATATGCCTCTTGAAAATACAACATAAAATTGTCCGGGTGAGAAAACATGTTTTCGCAAATGCTTTACAACGTAGGCGATTGTTTGAACTCGCCTCCAAATAATTATTACTTTTTCACCAAACTATTCAGTCTTGAATATCTAAAGCTCTTGTCAACTATTTCGAATGTCTGATACTTATTAACTATAGGTTTTTCATCCCAGATTACCAAATTGTGATTTTCTTGTCAATTTAGCATCATCATTTTACTTTGATATATTTGTGATGGTTGTTTTAATTATTTGAAAAGGTATATCAAATCTAAAGTACGTCGTAAGGACCAGGTAAAGTAGTTGTTGCTTTTTTTATTTTTTGGTTTTTCATCCGGTGTCTGGTACCCATATTGAGGCCCGACTAAATCCGAATTCGCGCCGGAAAGTCCCTCATTAGGGGGTAAAGCGCTCCCTAACAAAGGCGACTTAATACCCAGGGAATAGAACACGAGACCATTGGTTAAGGATGAAGGAATACTTAACACTCCACAATAACCCTTGTTGGTTAAATAGATGTTGCTTTATTGTACTCAAATTAAAGCAATAAAGTTTATCACATTACTTTGATAGATCTAGTCCATGGTTATAAAGTTTCTAAGCATTGAATACTCTAAGGTTATTTAAGGAAATGCAAAGGATTCCGGATTTTTTTACATTTTTTTCATTCAAAATGATGACCCGACTCCTCAAATATAACCAAAATAATAGTCACAACCATGGAAGAAAAACAATTACACTCGATGCCTATTAAGATGAATTCTTTTCATAATAATTTTTTATTTTTATTGCTCACTTTATCATTAGTGAGAAATATTATAGTCCTTAAAAATTTTTAACCCTGGAGCTTTCAGGACCACATATTCCAAAAATATTTTCTCTTTTCTTAAACTTTGTGACAAGTAAAATTAATCATCTAAATTAAAACGGAGGGTGTAATATTTATTTCCTAGAATAAGGTAAATACGAAAATGATAGATAATTGCAAAAGAAATTAAATTCACAAATCTAGGTTGTTCCGGGCATACCTGTGACCCATGGGCAACAATTTCCTGCTGAAAATGGAGCATTGGCTTTGCCTGAAAAGCATGTTGATTTTCTTCCCGAATTTTCTTCACCTTGTCTAATACAGCTTTGATGTTTATTACACATTCCTTGACGGTTTTGGCGTAGTTCGTCAAAACTCTGTATTTCTCTTGGTGCTGTTTTGCTTGAATATGGAGCTTATCAATGAGATCCTCAGCTTTATATACAATAACTTGAACTTTGTTGACGAAATGTTTCCATTGTTTGCTGTTGCTTTGACGATAGTGTGCAGCATCCTCTAGGAATGCCTTTAAGCTATCAACTTCTTCCAGCAGTTGTGCACAATCTTCCTTTGCGCCGCCAATCAGTTTCCAAGTTTCTTTTATTATCGCCAGCAGGTTTTCTACTACAAATTTCAACACTACATCCGCCATCTTCCTTTCTTTTTCTCAGCTGAATAAAGGCACAATTCAAGAATTATAATTGCTCTCAAGACATAATCAGACGCATTGTAGGGCATAGAAATGAAGGGGAAGACTCAAAGTCTTTGCTTTAAGTCTTTTTCCTTACTTGTTATGTGCAGTTTCATTCCTATTGGTTGCTTTAGTTGAAAAAGACGAGGTCTATTCAAATTACGCGGACGGTCTTATTTTAAACTTTTATAAAAATAATAAGTTTAATTTTTTTTTTCGGAAAGTAGAAAAATCTTACGTATTAATGTATTTGTTTATCTCGAAAATACGATTAACAATTAAATTTGATTAGTGATTTTAAAGATATGTGATTTAGTTCAATACCAATTAATAATCAAGAAATATGAAATAGAAATGAAAGATAGAAGTGAATCAAACCAATGTTACTTAGCAGCAATGACCTCGAGATTAGTGACCTCGAGGTGGCTTAGGGCAGTAAGAACAATTAAGTAGGAAAAGCAAAGTAAGAACAATAAAGCTAAAGGACAATTCTGATGAATAGTAGGCAAAAAGTAGAGAGTACATTCATTGCTCAATGATAAGATTATCTTACAAATGATTGGAGTCCCCTTTATATAATAGAGGAACCCTAAATAAGGAATATTTCTATTTACAGTAAGGAATATTCTTGGTACAGCTGTCTAATCGCCTAGTACGGAATCGTACAATCATATTCCGGGATTTGCGCCATGACTTTAGGGACATGACAGGAATCTAACTCATTCTGGTACAAATCCATAATGATACTATTTCGGGGTCGAGCACACTCGACCTCGGTATGCATCGTGTTCCTCCTTCGAACTCAGATCTAGTCCCTCGAGCTCGAGCTTGATCTTTCCCGGACTTGGACTTAAGAAGAGCCCTTGAGCCTATAAGTCGTAGGCATACGATTTTGACCGTATACAGATAGTCCCCGCATTTCTTAGAGTAAGATGATAAGAAACGATTTGATCCTCATTTTCCCGAAGTCTTTAGTGATGATGTCATTTATGTGATACAAGCGTTCAAAGTTACCGAAACGTCTCGTGGTCCGCTTCCCCAAAATATTGAATGCACGCCAGTATTGGTCGGCCACTAGCGCCCCCGAACCGTCGTTGCCCTTCTATAAATATGAGGCGATTCCTTCGAGTAAAGAACTTTACTCTTTCGTTACATCTTTCTCTTCTTCATCTTCTTTCTCTAATTACCCGTTTCCACCGCCTTATTAAGCGCTGGAAAACGCCAAGCTCTTGTAAGAAACACCACATTCCTGTACAACCCGTATTATTTAGCTTAAAATCATGGCTAAAACTTCCAGAACGGTCCCCAAAAAGGATAAAGCATCATCTTCTTCTACCTCCCAGCCTGCCAAACCGGTAGCGCCGCCAACTCTTGAGGAAATCATCCCCGGTCCTTGTATAATTAAGAAGGACTTTAGTAATGAAAATCCCCCTGACGTCCTAGGCCGATGCGAGCATGCATCTCGATATCTTAGCTTGATATCGAAGAAGCACCTTAAGGACATGAAGAAGGACTGTGGCTGGGGAGACGAGGTCGTGATTCAGATCCTGAGCCCCGAGGAAAGCATTACTACCCACGTGGAAGGGGTTTTAAGTGTTTACACTTACCCCTTCACAATAGGTCCTTTTGATCCGATGGTGATTGACTTCTGCAAAATGTACGAAATCACCCTCGGCCAGATTCACCCTTCTTTTTGGCGCATCATGATCATGTTGCTCTATTTTAACAAAAGGTCAAGGGGTTGGAATTCATCCTCAGCCACCTGATTCGATTGTACCAGCCCCAGCTGTTTCGAGGGCTTGTCAAGCTGCAACGTTGCACGAAGAAAACCTTCTTCGCTAGCAGCGACAAAGCCAAGAATCGGGGTTGGGTAAGCCGATTCGTCAGAGTAAGGACTTCAGATGTCATTCCCTGAGAGTAGGTCTTCAGATTTCCAACCAGCTCGTCTATGGTCAGCTCCTGCAAGTCTTTTGCTTCAGTAATAGCATTTACCTTGCTTTCCCAAGAGCTAGGTAGAATATTGAGGATTTTCCTCACTAGCTTGTTCCTAGGAATGATTTCACCAAGTGAGTGTAACTCATTTATGATGGAAGTGAATCTTGTGTGCATATCTTGAATAGATTCATCGTCCTTCATCCTGAAGAGTTCATACTCGGTAGTGACCATATCGATCTTAGATTGTTTTACTTGGGTGGTTCCCTCATCAGCTATTTGCAAAGCTTCCTATATCTCTTTAGCAGTGTCACAAGCAAATATTCTATTGTATTCATCAGGTCCTATTCCACATACCAAAATCTTCTTGGCATGAAAATTCTTCTCCACAGCTTTCCTGTATGCATCGGTGTATTCTTTTCTGGTTTTTGGCATTGAGAAAGGAAGTTCTTCAAGTACCTTTGTTGGGACATAAGGGCCGTCACATATGACATCCTATAACTCAGAATCCTCAACCATGATAAAATCATGCATTCTTGTTATCCACCACCCATAGTATTGTCCATTGAACCTGAGTGGTCTGTATGTAGAATGACCTTCTTCAAAATTTGGCGGAGCAGCCATAAGGATCTTTCCTAGGTGTTATCCTGATAGGAGGAACCATCTCTAATACCAATTGTTAGTTTATATGAGTCCACTAAACAGTAGAGTACTTGGTCCTCTATGAAGTTTTACTGAAAATGCTAATGAAATAGTAAGTAAATAAGACATGGGATTTTTACGTGGAAAAATCCCAACTCAAGGGGACAAAAACCACGACCTACACTTGTAGGCTTCAACTTCACTAACTTGTAAACACCTATTACAAGCCACTTTGTAATGACTCCATTACAAAGAATTCAACTCAACTAACTTGAGATACTCTTACCACAAGCCACTTTGTCACTCTCTAGTTACAAAGACTTTAACTTATGACTAACTCTAGTCACAACACAAACTTAAAGAGTTTATGGATTTTACAAGAGGGTTCCTAATCAATGCTTCTAGCTAAGCAATTTAAGAGAAACAATAAGAACAATAACAAAGTTACAACTCAACTAAGGACAACAAAATACTAAATTTTGGAACTGGTCCGTAGTAGCGTTTAACTTTGTTCTTCAAGCTCTTGAGAATTAAGTTCATTGTTTTGCAGAAGGCTTGAATAATTTCTCAAGTGTTCAAATGATGTTTTGATATAAGCTTCTTGTTGATGCACTTTGATGACATCACTTGGATGATGTAAGGTGGCCACTGGACTGGAACCAGTGCAGTGCAGGCAGAGATAGTGCAGCCAGTCACGTCACTTCCAGTTGTGTCCAATTGACCTCGTACTGCTATGAGGGAACTACAAGGGTATCATGTCCTTGTTTAGTTCTCTATATCCTGAAGCTATAGCAATACACTTTTAGTTGGAATCTTGCAATATAGCCCAAGTGTATCAGGTTCCCTATCTGGATTTGACGGTAAGTTTGTTAGATCATCAAAACATAAGGCAGAGACATTGAAAACTCATCAGTCTCTTCCGATGATGAGGATGTAGCGAGTGGCTCCGGGGACGGGGAAGGTGAAGAATATGTTCTCGAGGGAGAGGAGGCTCCCGAAGATAGAGATGCAGAAGATGCAGCTCCTGAAGATGGCTCTCCCGAGGATATGACCCCAAAAATAGATTAAGTTCTCTTTTTCTTTTTTGTGCAAGGGCCCCTTGTGGGCGTTGTAAATATGTATTGTAAAACTTCCCTTATGAATATAAAGTATCTTTTTGTTCTATCCTCGATTTGTGTTGAATTTTATTTTGTTCTCATTTTTGGAAGATTTCGATGATTCAAATAATCAGCCCAAGTATCGGTTCAGACTCAGAACGTAATAAACCCTTAAGTTTTTATTTGATCAATATAATACCCCATAGGGTTTGTTAATCCTCGAGCTAAATTTAAATTGATTTGATGTGACCTCGGGACGTCAGAGTTCTTGAGTCTGATTTTAGTGAGAACGAGATCTTGACCTCTATATGTTTTGGACCTTAGGCTTTTTCAAGTTGGCCCTTAAGCTCTTATATATCGGCCCTTAGGCTCTTTAAGTTGGCCCTTAGGCTCTTATACATTGGCCCTTAGGCTCTTTTGGGTCGTTTCGGCCTTTAAAATGGCTATAATTTTTCCCTCTTTCCGGCTAAAAGACTTAGTATATTTTTTTTATGCCTTAGCATGTATTTTTGTACCCATTTGGGTTTTTTTGAAGGTTTGACGTATCGGAACCTTATCAGTAATTTGTTTGTGTAAACATCATCAAATAACTCTTGAGGTTTTTCCGAAGACTGATGTTATTGAAGCCTTTGGATTATTCGAGGGCCGAATTTATCGAAGCCCTTAGATTTTCCGAGGGCTGAATTTATCGAAGCCCTTTATATTCTGCTTTTGCCGAGGGTAGCCCGATTTAACTGGTTTTTCAATGTTCGAAGGCCTTCAATTTATGGCTGAAGTCGGACCTCTCTGAGCCGCATTATTTTCACCGTAGCCTTTATATGACCGTAGTCTTTCTTAATATGGTTGTAGACTTTGGGTATGTCACTTGTACTTTTTTCCCGATAACTTTTTGAACTTGTCCGAAAAGTTAGTCCCCGAGTATATTGACCTTGGTCTTTGTTTCAAGGGGGTGCCTCTTTGAGGTCTCATGGGTCCGAGTTTTCGATGACTCGGATGTATTAACTATCGATGATAGTCCCCGAGTATTTTGGGGTGCATTTGTGTTTTGGCTCTTGAGCCGCTTCCCGTAGGACTGTAAGTGTAGAGCTCGTATGATAGTAAACTTCTTTGAGACACAAAGTGTTTTTTATATAACCAGAATGCTTCGTCAAATAATTGATACAATCTTACATGTTTTGCCGTTGGGGCTCAACTATTCTATATAGACACGGTTTATTTGACCGTTTGGCCCATTACAAAGTTCTCCTATCGAGGCCCTCTTGGGCATGAAGTATTTTCCTCAAAATATAACCATCTGAGGGTGATGCCCCCCAGTATTCGAGGTTGATTGAAAAGAAGCCTTGGATACTGTTGAGTTTTCCGTAGGTAGAACATAGTTGTTGCCTCATTAAAAACCTTGCCGGTAAAACCCATTTGGGACAAAATCCGATCTAAGGGAAAAAGAGTGAACGCATGCTTTAAAACCTATGGCCTTTATGTAAAAAACAATGTCTTCGAGATCGTATGCCTTCGATAGCTTTGATCAAAATCTGTAATTAGTTAGTTTTAAACTCAAATAGATAAAAGGATAAAGTCATACCTTAACAGCAGTGTCGTTTGACCAATTGTTTGGTCGTTGTTCACCTTCCATTGTGCTAAGTTTGTAAGATCCTTTACCAAAAACTCCGAGGACTTGGTACGGTCCTTCCCAGTTCGGGCCCAGTTTCCCTTCATTTGGGTCTTGAGTATTGTGGGTGAACTTTCGTAGAACTAAGTCCCCGATTCCAAAGTGTCGAAGGTTGGTCCTTCTATTGTAGTATCTTTCGATCATTTGCTTCTGTGTGACCATCCGAACAAGCGTTGTTTCTCGCTTTTTATGTAATAACTCGAGGCTAGCATTCATGGCCTCGTGATTTGACCCTCCAATGCATGTCGATACCTGGCGCTGGATTCTCCAAACTTGATAGGGATGAGGGCCTCGGAGCCATACACTATGGAAAATGGGGTGGCCCATGTACTAGACTTTGATGTCGTCCGATATGCCCAAAGGACCTCGGGTAAAACTTCTCTCCATTTCCCTTTTGCATCGTCCACTCTTTTATTCAAGTTATGAATGATAGTTTTATTTGTTGACTCGGCCTGTCCGTTTCCGGTTGGGTGGTAAGGTGTCGATAAAATCCTCTTTATTTTATATGCTTCTAGGAACTCTGTTACCTTGCTGCCGATGAATTTCTTTCCATTGCCATATACAATATCGGCAGGTATCTCGTATCGACATATGATATGGTCCCAGATAAATTTTAGACTTTCTCGAAGGCCTGTGCTTCCCCCCACTTAGAAAAATAATCAGTCATAAACAAAATAAATTTAGATTTATCTGGGGCCGTTGGTAAGGGTCCCCATTTCATAAAAGGCCACGGGGATAGGACTGAATGGAGTTGTTCTCTGGGCTGATTGATCATCGGTGCGAATCGCTGACACTTATCACATTTTCTGACAAATTCCTTAGTATCTTTTTCCATGCTATCCCAGTAGTAACCTGCTCTGATAATTTTGCGGACAAAAGACTCGGCACAGGAATGGTTTCTACAAGTGCCTTTGTGGATTTCTCGTAAAATATAATCGGTGTCCCCTGGCCCCAAGCACACCGCCAATGGTCCATCGAATGTTCTTCGGTACAATGTTCCATCTTCATCTAATGCAAACCTAGCAGCCTTGGCTCGTAAGGCCCTCGATTTTTTGTGGTCCGATGGGAAATTTCCACTCTTCAAATAGTCAATATACTTTTTCCTTCAGTCCCATGTTAAACTCGTTGAATTTATCTCGGTATGACCCTCTTCAACCATTGACCTCAATAATTGGACATCAGTCCTCGGGACGATGTCATCTTCTTCGACCAAGGATCCCATATTAGCAAGTGTATCGGCCTCACTATTTTGTTCCCAAGGCACATGATCCAGTGCCTACTCCTTGAAGTGGTGCAAAGTTAGTTGTAGCTTGTCCAAGTATCCTTGCATTCTATCCTCTCGAACCTCAAAACTTTTGTTCACTTGATTTATCACCAATAAAGAATCGCACTTGGCCTCGATGACTTCCGCTCCCAAGCTTTTAGCTAGCTCGAGACCTTCAATCATGACCTCATACTCAGCCTCATTAGTAGTTAATCTTGGAATTTTGATAGATTGCCTAATGGTACACCTGTGGGTGGGTTCAAGACAATGCCAAGTCTGGATCCCTTCACATTCGATGCATCATCTGTAAAAAAGGTCCATGCCCCCGATGTTGTACCCAAACTCAACAGGAGTTCTTTCTCCACTTCGGGTATGAGGGTTGGCATAAAATCGCCACAAAGTTAGCTAAGATTTGAGACTTGATGCCCGTTCGGGGTTGATATTCAATATCGTACCCGCTAAGCTCGACGACCCATTTGGCCAATTGGTCCGATAGCTCAGGCTTATGCAAAACATTTTGAAGGGGGTACGTGGTTAATACACAAATAGGATGACATTGAAAATATAGTTTTAGCTTTCTAGATGCGCTTATCAATGCAAGTGCTAATTGTTTTAAGTGAGGGTACCTAGATTCAGCATCTCCCAGAGTTCGGCTTACATTGAAAATATAGTTTTAGCTTTCTAGATGACATTGAAAATATAGTTTTAGCTTTCTAGATGCGCTTATCAATGCAAGTGCTAATTTTTCTAAGTGAGGGTACCTAGTTTTAGCATCTCCTAGAGTTCGGCTTACATAATAAATAGGAAATTGCGTACCTTTCTCTTCTCGAACTAGCACCCTACTTACTGCTATTTCGGACACTTCCAAGTATAGATAAAGTTTTTCATCTATCGTCGGGGTGTGAAACAAGGGCGAGCTCGACAAATATCGCTTTAGTTCTTCTAAGGCTTGCTGACATTCCGGGGTCCATGTGAAATCCTTTTTCTTTTTGAGCAAGGAAAAGAACCGGCTACTTCGATCTGATAACCTCGAAATGAATTGACCCAGAGCAACTATTCGACCTGTTAAACTTTGCACGACCTTCACACTATCCACGACCATGATGTCCTTGACGACCTTGATCTTATCGGGATTAATTTCAGTGCCCCGATTCGACACCATAAAACCGAAGAACTTACCTGAGCTGACTCCGAAGGCACATTTCTCCGGGTTGAGCTTCATGTTGTATTTTCTCAAGATTTTGAATGTTTCCTACAAATGAGTCAAATGGTCCTCTGCGCGCAGGGTCTTAACCAACATATCATCAATGTAAACTTCCATTGTTTTGCCTATTTTTTCTTCAAACATTTTGTTAACTAGGCGTTGGTATGTAGCTCCTGCATTTTTTAGCCCGAAGGGCATTACGTTATAACAATAAGTCCTAAATTTTGTAATAAACGAAGTCTTGTCCTGGTCCCCCGGATTCACCTGAATTTGATTGTACCCAGAGTAGGCGTCGAGAAAAGTTAGGATCTCGTGGCTAGCCATGGCATCGATCATACTATCGATGTTGGGCAGTGGGAAAGAATCTTTTGGACATGCTTTGTTCAAGTCCTTATAATCTATGCACATTCTGAGTTTGTTTCCTTTTTAGGAACTACAACTACGTTAGCTAGCCACTCGGGGTACTTTACCTCCCGAATAGATCCTATTTTAAGGAGTTTGGTTACTCGTCCTTTATGAAAGCGTGTTTTACCTTGGGCTGAGGCCTCTTTTTTTGCTTCACTAGTTTTAACCTGGGATCGGTGCTCAGCCAATGCCTGGTGATCTCCGGTGGAATCCCTGTCATATCTAAGTGGGACCAAGAAAAGCAATCCATATTATCAATAAGAAATTGAACGAGTTTTTTCCTGAGTTAGGGGTCAATCCCGTTCCTAGGTATACCTTTTTCGCAGGCATGTATTCGATCAAAATGACCTGCTCCGGCTCTTCATATTGTTGATTTGGTTGCATCGGATTCTTCGGGAATGGCGAAGATTCGAGGAGTAAGGAAATCCTCATCTTTGTTTTTGATTACCTGTTGCTCCAATTCCATCGAGGCTGGAGGCAGTGATTGCTATTTGGCTGCCTATTTACCCCCGACGCTTGGTTTCTCCTAGGTTGAAGGCTCTGGTATCGGCACTAGTTCCTCGATCGCAAACATCTCCTTTGCAGTATGTTGCTCCCCGTAGATTGTTTTTACTCCTTCCTCTATCAGGAACTTTATCATCTAGTGAAGAGTTGAAGGCACTGCCCTCATGTTGTTATCCATGGTCTCCCAAGGAGTGCGTTATACCTCATGTCACCTTCGATGACATGGAACTTCGTATCATGTATGGTCCCGACTACATTTATTGGCAAGATAATTTCTCCCTTTATTGTTTCGCTTGCCATGTTGAAGCCATTCAGGACCCGGGATGCAGGTACAATCTGGTCTTGTAGGCCGAGTTGTTCCACGACCCTCGATCTGATTATGTTTACTAAGGTACCTAGATCCACTAAAACATGTTTAACTTGAATTTTATTCAAAAGGATAGAGATTACCAGGGCTTCATTGTGAGGCTGAGATATGCCTTCTACTTCCTCGTCATAGAATGATAAGACGTCCTCGGGCACATAGCTCCAAGTCTGTTTTTCTTTGGTGATCGATACTTTGGTGTGTCATTGAGGACATAGATTCCGTCAATGATCATTTGGATTACACGTTGTGGTTCTTCTTGCTCATTTTTCCTTGCATATCTCTCTTTGAGGTGATTCTTAACAAACGAGCCACTTCTTACCTTAGCTGTCTGCAATCTTCTGTTCGATGACCATGTGTGCCATGATACTTGCACATCAAGTTCAGGTTTCTTTGGGAAAGATCAGTCTATATTGGCCTGGTCCACTTGGTGTCCTTAATTCTCCCAATAGTTGAGACAATCCCTGATGCATCTATGCTAAAGTTGTACTCTGATAATCGAGGGGCCTCGGCGGGGTCGGTGTTCTTATCGAACCCACTTTTATTCATAAGTCCCCAAGAACTTTTACCTCGATCGTTTCTCCCATCTCTCTGAGGAGTGTTGCGGCTCGGGCCGCTGTTCCTTCGATCAGTATATGGCTGATACTGTTCTTTGTTGAATCTTGATTCCCGATCTGTGTCCCTCGGGGGCTTGGCTGCGAATTTGTTAGGATGAACTGAACACGAGAGGGCTCCCAACTGGTCATCCTCGACCCTGATCTTTGACTGATAACGATTATGCACATCCGACCATGTCACAACTGGGTATTCAATCAAGTTATGCTTTAACTGTCGAGATGCGATTGAGCTCCTTTCATTCAGACCCTGCATAAAGGCATGTACTGCCCAGTCATCGGAGACCGATGGTAATTCCATTCTTACCATATGAAACTGGGACACGAACTCCCTTAGCATCTCGTCGTTCCTTTACTTTATTTAGAAGACGTCCGATTTTCTTGTGGCCACCTTTATGGCCCCGACGTGTGCTTTCACAAAGGAATCTGGTAACACTACAAATGAATTAATAGAGTTAGAAGCTAAGTTTTGATACCAAATCATGGCTCCCTTTGATAGTGTTTCCCCGAATTATTTTCAACAAAACTGACTTAATTTCATCATCATTCAAGTCATTTCCTTTAATCCCATAAGTGTATGAAGTTATATGCTCGTTAGGGTCAGTTGTCTCGTTATATTTGGGTATGTCGGGCATGCAAAACTTCTTGGGAATGGGCATTAGAGCCGCACTTGGGAGGGAATGGTTTTTGTATGAACTTTTTGACATCTAGACCTTTCAAAAGTGGAGGTGCCCCTGGTATCTGGTCTACCCGGGAGTTATAAGTTTCCACCTTCTTGTCATCATCTTCAATTTTCTTTTCTCCGGATTTGACCCTCTTGGTTAGTTCCTCGAGCATTCTCATAATCGTGGGGTCAGTCCCCAAGCACTTTCATCGGGCCTTTCTAATGCTGGGTCAGTACGCCGAGTGTTTACTGGTTCGGCTGTGTTTGGAGTTTTATTCTGACTTTGAAGTTGAGCGAAGGAAATTTGTCGAGCTTGCAGCATCTCGAATATCACTTAGAGGTTGACTCCCCCTTCTTCCATTCCTTGTGTTCTTTGGCCACCGGGCCGGGCTTTCCCTGCGTATATCTCCTTCGGGGTCCACACTTGGATCTGCATTCAAAGCAATGTGTGAACTAATATCAACAGGTTTCACATTTTGCACTTCCCCTAGGTTTATCGGGGGTACACCGACTCCTGCATTGTTGCTTTCTCCAAGGCCTTCATTGTCATGAATGGGTGCGTTTTGTGAGTTAGACATGTTTCAGCCTGAGAATCAAAAATATTGATAAGAAAAAGTGTAAAAGCAACGTGTGTAACGAGAATCAGTAAAGAAATAATTACTATTATCTTTGGCCCCACGATGGACGCCAAACTGTTTGCCTCGAAAATACGAGTAACAATTAAATTTGATTAGTGGTTTTAAAGATATGTAATTTAGTTCAATACCAATTAATAATCAAGAAATATAAAGTATAAATGAAAGATAGAAGTGAATCAAACCAATATTACTTAGCAGCAGTGACCTCGAGATTAGTGACCTCGAGGTGGCTTAGGGCAGTAAGAACAATTAAGTAGGAAAAGCAAAGTAAGAATAATTAATCTAAAGGACAATTCTGATGAACAGTAGGCAAAAAGTATAGAGTATATTCTTTACTCAATGATAAGATAATCTTACAAATGATTGGGGTCCCCTTTATATAATAGGGGAACCCTAAATAAGGAATATTTCTATTTGCCGCAAGGAATATTCTTGGTATAGCTATCTAACCGCCTAGTACGGAATCGTACAATCATATTCCTGGATTTGCGCCATGACTTTGGGGACGTGGCAGGAATCTAACTTGTTTTGGTACAAATCCGTAACGGGACTATTTTGGGGTCGAGCACACTCGACCTTGGTATGCATCGTGCTCCACCTTCAAACTCGGATCTGGTCCCTCGAGCTCGAGCTTGATCTTGCCCGTACTCGGACTTAGGACGGGCCCTTGAGCCTATAAGTTGGAGGCATACGATTTTGACTATATACAGTATTCATGGTATATACAATACATACAGTTAGGGCTGGCAAGTGGGCCGGGACCGTTCCTAAACGGTCCTAAGTGGGTCGGTCCTAAGTGGTCCCAGGCTTCACGAGCTTTTTGTACGAACCCAGCCCGGGACCAGGACCACGAACTAGTGGTCTCGGGCTAAGTGGGTCGGTCCCGGGCCTAAGTGGGCCCAACGGATAAACTTTCTATTTTTTTTTAAACTTTATATAAGTTAGAAATAAAAATGGTAATAAAAATATCTAAAGTAATGCATTATAATTTTTATTATAGCATTAACAAAACATGGCAATATCTTTCTTAGTATTCCTCCCCCCTATGGAATGAGCACAACAAGGTCCTAATACCACTATTGAGAAGAGAAAGAAACTAATCAATATGTACCAAAATACAAGTTACATATCAATTTACATGGTATCTCTTACAACCTTCATAAATCCATTAAGGTCCGGAGGAATTTTCGTTGGTGGTGGCAGAAAAGAAGCTTGGTCATCATCACTTCCGGGCGAAGCAGAATCCTCTGCAAGTTTAGCTAGCATTTCGTCGTAAGCTTCGTCTACCTCTGGTTGTGATTCAGCAAGTCCAAAATTTCTTCTTTCCAAAAGGATCCAATCTCTAAAAAGTATTGATTTTTCCAAGCTCTCCCGCATAGACGCTCTATAATCATGGAGTTGAAGTCTTACTTGACTGAAAGCGCTCTTCGATGCCACTGTTGAAGCTTGAACAATTAAAATATCTCGGGCCATCCTTGAAAGAATCAAAAAATATTTTTCTTTGTCTTTCCACCATTCCAAAATATCAAGCCGTCAGGAATCACTTCCTCAATTCCCTGTGACTAATAAATTTCAAGCTCATTTAGTTATGAAAAATCACTAGTACTAGAATCTTGAGAATCCCTGAACCCGGTCCAAGCACTAAGTGCTCATACTCCCGCACTTCTTTTAGATGATTGAGAATCAGAAGAAGAAGGAGTTGGAACATTTGGTCTAGCTTGATCTAATGCAACTTGATAAGCATTATAAATAGTTTGAGCATTTATTTTAATTGAGGCTATTGCTTCCGAAAGTTTAGACAACTCCTCTTCTTCAAGTGCTAAACCATTATAAAGTGTTTCATACCAAAATTGAGGACCTCCTAATTTCATAATAGGATTTAACAAGGCAGCAACACCATAAATAGGGGGAATAGGAAAAAAAATATTTTTTAAACTTTTTTCTCATAGAATCAATAGCTTCTTCATAAATTTCCCCACGTTTGAAAAATGAGCAAATAAATTTGCAAGTTCTGCAATATAAACTAAACAATTAGAAATAATAGGATAATATTGCCCAAAAAATTCATTTGTAGTAATATAAAAATTTTCTAAAAAATCTACAAGCATTTTTACATTAGCCCAATCTGCATTTGTAAGGTGCTCATCATCATCACTTACATGAGCATTAAGCATTGAGTTTATGGGGTTTCTATATTCATATGCAATAACTAAACTTTCATACATGTAATTCCATTTAGTTGGACAAGCTTTAGGAACCTTTCTTTCTCTTAGGCCAAATTCATCGCATATTTTAAAATATTCTCTAAGTCTACGGTTTGAATAAAAAAGACAGTTAAGGGCCATTTTAACCTTTTCAATTTCAATATTTAAAATTTTCATACCATCACCCATAATTAAATGGTAAATATGACAAATACATCTAACATGAAAAATATTACTAAATACAGGACTTGGTGTAGTGGTAAGCAAGGCTACAACATTTGTGTTACTAGTAGCGTTATCCATTGAAACTAACATGATTTCATCAATAATGCAAAAATATCTACAAATATCCGTAACTGTGCCAGTAATGAACTGCCATGTGTGACGTGAATTAATTATTCTATAAGAAATAATGCGCTTTTGCATTATCCACTCCTCTTTAATCCAATGACTAGTAACAGTAAGGTAATCACAGTCATTACCATTTCTACCAATATCAGTTGTAATAGCAACACGACAATTTATATGAGTAAATAAATAGCGTGAATATTGTTCATATTCATTTTTATATTTATAAATATCGCTATTTACGGTTGTACGAGGAAAATCTTTATAAGTAGGATTCCATTTTTTTTAATATAATGCACAAAATGAGGGTTAGAAGGAAAACTATAGGGTAAGCACATAACAATAACCATTTTTGCCAATTCTTTTTGATCTTTTATGGGATCATAATATAAAATACCACCGGTACCAGTATTAATTCCCGGTTGAAATTGATTAGACCCGATACTAGGGTCAACCTGACTAGGAGTAGGTACACTTGTCCCCTCGGCCAAGGCTTTCATACGAAAATATTTGGCTTTATCTTGAGGGTGTATCAATATGTGTCTTTTCAAAGCCTCCCCTCCCCCCCTCTCCGACAGCTAACTTCTTGCCACAAGTTTTACACTTTGCCTTATTTTGTGGAATTAGTTGAGTAAAAAAAGGCCAAACAATAGATGTTTCTAACCGTTTGGGACGTTGTCTAGAAAAATAGAGGTAATAACATGATGGTCAGACGGGGCATCATTTGGATTATCATTAGTTGGGTTAACTTCATGAGCAGGACTAGTGGGTGTATCGTCATCCGGTTACGTTTCATCAAAATATATTTCCTCCTCAGCATCATCATCAATAGTTGGATTAGAATAAAAAGCACTCATTAATTCATGGTTTAACTGTTCACCAACCCAACATTATGGCAAAATTGACTCTCAGTAAATTGTAATAAACTATTATCGCTATCAAGAATTGCAGGTATAGGACGGATATGAGGTTTGGGTCGGGGAGCCGGGGGTAGTGGAGGAGGAATAGATTGACCACTAAATTCGCCACTCTTGGATTTTCCCTTATTTTTACTAAAAAGTTTTTTAAGGAATCCATTGTAATTAATCAAATAATAGAAAATAAATAAAATAAGCAAAACTATAATATTAAAAATTATGAGTTGGAACGAGTTTACTGAATTGACGAACAACTTGTTGAAAATTGATTATTGTTGAAGACTTCAATTCCAACTTCACCATTTTTCACAAATTATAACAATAAAGTAAGCAATTATAGAAGAAAATTAGAGAGAGATTAATGATTTTGTGAGAAAAATAAAAGAATGAGAGAGTATTTATAATTGAAAATAGGGGAAAAGTGTAATTATAAAAAGTTTGGGGTAAAAATAAAGTTGGGAGGGGGAGGGGGGGGATCAAATGGCTATTTTGTAAATAGGCAACGACTATTTTGGCAGAGAAACGACTACATTTTAAATGCCTTAACGGGAAATTTTTTTTAAAAAATAAGAGTCATTGGGCCCGTTTAGGACTGCTTGAACCAGTCCACTTCCCAACCGATCCCGCTCTCGCGGGCCTCGCTCACAGGACCGGCCTACTACCCAGCCCACCTCCCCACGGTCCCGATCTTATACGGTTAGGACGGTTTAGGCCCACAACCCATATAGGCCGCAGTACTGGGCCGATCCCGATCCTGGACCAGCCCACTTGCCAGCCCTACATACAATGCAAACGCCGATTTTTCAAATTTGGACATTATTTAAAATAAGCTAAATATTGATAAAAACTAGAAGTCCACCAAACAATATAGAGAACTAGGTTCTCTATTTTGTTCCTAGAATAAATAAGTGGAAAGTAAAACCAAACAGTATAGGGAACCAGGTTCTTTATCTGTTCCCACAATAAATATGCAGTAAATAAAGAGCACGCGATATTTATGTGAAAACTCCTCGCTCAAAGTTATTAAAAACCACAACCTACCCTAGTAGGATTTCGACTATGCTAAACCTAGCAAACTTCATATTACAACCTATTGCAATCTAGGATTTAAACTTTTAATCTCTCACCCCTTACAATAACTATATTGTAAGCCTTTTGTAATAACTCTATTACAAAGCAACAAATATTGACTAACTCAAGTCAAGAAACCAAACCAAACAATGGTTGGAATCTCTCTTACAAAGACAATTCTTGAAAGTAGTGTAGGATTACAAAATGAAGAATAAAATGATAAATATTCAACACACCTAAGGACTTAAGATATCTTCATCTCTAGATCTGGTCCTTGAGGTAGTAGTTCTTCTTATTTGCAAGTGTTAAGTGAAACCTCTTGCATCATGTTGATACTATGTGTGATGTCATGAAAGATGATACAAGATAGTGTCCTTTAGTTTTGCCTTAGCAAGCTACAACTGTGTTGCTGTACTGCTGTTAGACGGTACAATACAATAATTTTTACAGTTGTAGAGTTGACTGCACGACGACCAGGGAAACTAATCCATGTATGTTCCGATCCCTCTATTGTTGCCTTATCTGATTTCATTAAAAATTGAACCAGACATCTGACTAGTTACTCCAAACGCAAGAGAATTAATTGTATGAGGTTTCTCATATGATTCTCTCGTGAAGTTTGTCAAATCATAAAAACAAAAGACGCATTACTTATCCTAGATCGTGATAAATTTGACGTGCTATCTAAGGTATCTAGCCTTTAAAATAGGTTGAAGTTGTCATGTGGTTTTGAAAATCATGAGTTATGCGTTTACTCCTGTTGCGTTGATTTTCCTCCAAACTAGTCATTGATAATTTCCAAGTGAAGTGCCCTTTTGGGAAAAATAGCAACACTCTCAATTTAAAAGTCATGATATTTTCAACCAAAAATCCATATTGTCATGTACATAGTACTTATATTATTTTGAAAAATTTAAGGATTTTCTAAAGAGACATGTGATCGCGACTCTTCCGGCTCTTTGTACAAATAAATTTTCATAGACCAAGTTGTCATCGCCGAAAGTAAGGATTTAATTATTCTTCATCTTATATAATACTTTTAATATAATACCGATGAGAATGTTTATAAAATTAAAAAAAGATAATTAATTAAAACTTATGGTCCTAAAATCTTAACATATAAAAAAATTTCCATTAAGAATAATAATATATTAAAAAGAGAAGAAGAGAAGTTTAGAGTGCACAATCTTCCTTTGCGCCACCAATCAGTTTCCAAGTTTCTTTTACTATCGCCGACAGGTTTTCTACTACAAATTTCAACACTACATCCGCCATCTTCCTTTTTCTTTTAATTTCTTTTTTTGATAATTAAGCAAGAATATAAACGCAGAGCTTCGCTTTAGTTACTACTTACCAGAGATATTTGATAATTGTAGTATGTTTTTACCTTATAACCCCTCAAAATGATATTCCCTCCATCTCATATATATTACTTGTCATGATTCTCCTGTAAATGCCCCTTAAAAAAATTAATTAAATTAGATTTTGACTATTTTTTCCTTATTCTTGTTTTAATATTTAATTTTTTTTATTGGTATTTGAATAAAGTTATCCATAATAGAGATGTTTAACTTGTAGTCTCAAAGGTTAATTATACTAAGGGTAAAAAAGAAAAGAAAAAATTCTTGAACTTCTAAAATGATAAATTTTGAGACAAGTATTTTAATTAACCACGATTCATAATATGAGACTGAGGGAATAGTATTTCGAAGAATCTTGGTAAATAATTTTGGAAATGAGTAATTAACGATGAGAGTAAAACAAAAAAAATTATCTTTTTCTTGATTTACTAAAATAGACAAGTAGAAATAAAAATATATTTTTATTATAGTGAATAAATAAAAGTGAAGCGGAAAGAGTAAATAAATAAATAAATAGAATGGAGTACATAAGTTGGGAAATCCAATTAATTGAATCGTGTTAAGAAACATTAATTATAGGGACTGTGTTATTGTCACGACCCAAAATCTACTAAGGGTCGTGATGGTGCCGGACACAGCTGTCAGGCAAGCCAACCAAATTACATGATTAAGTTCTCATTTTAACAATTTTAAAAACTATGGGTTTTCTTCAATTTTTACTAGTAAAAGATAATTTTTACAATGTAAATAAAAGAATGCTTGAAAGTAAATACAAGGTACCCCATAATCATCCTAGAACCAGGTGTCACAAGTGCACGAGCATTTACTAAGAAGGAAATAAAATGCAACAACCGTCTGGAATACAATATTGGACAGAAAATAAATACAGATAACTGAAAGAGACTCTGCTGGCTGCGGGTGGCCTTGAGAAGTGCAGCTCACCTAAGTCTCTGTATCGACCATGCTGCTACGCCCAGTAGGCCACTAGAGATACATATGCCTGTGCAACAAAAATGCACAGAAGTGTAGTATGAGTACGAAAACAACATGTACTCAATGGGTATCCCGTCTAATCTCGAAGAAGTAGAGACGAGAGGTCGACTTTGACATTTACTAGTAGTCCAATAACAATGTAGTAAAAATGTGAGGGAATTATGGATTTTTATAAAGCAATTATAAACTCGTAAAAACCACATAACAGGTAAACAACATCTTAAATAAGTACGGATTTTCCAAAGTTTACTTTTCATTATGCTTATCAACTATATCGGCTAGGGAAGGCAAATATTATCACATAACATTCTCAGGCAAGCAATACAAGCATGCGCATATCATGCCGAGGTCGTACGGCCCGATGCAACTGAAATGTAAAATGTGCACTGCCGAGGGTCGAACGGCACGAACCATAGATGCATCTATTCCCCGCTCGCTTATCATACATGCGACACGGTCAACATAAATAGACAAATACCCCGCTCGCGAATCATACATGCGACGCGAGCACACATAGATACACACAGTCGAACAACCAATTAAGAGTTTATTCCAATAAAAGCCAATTCTCTTTTAATGATTTAAGAAAATGAAGTTTAATCCTTTTAGAAATTCGTTTACCAATTCGATGAGATTTAAGTAATTCAAGATGTCCATAAGTTTACAAATAATCCAAGTACATCATGCTTTTGGGTCCTAGACTACCCGGACGATAGCATAATAGTAGCGACACATGGACTCTCGTCACCTCGTGCGTACGTAGCCCCTACAAATAGAAGCACATAACCAATTAACTCACCTATGAGGACAATTCCCTCTTACAAGGTTAGAAAGGAGACTCACCTTACTCCGAAGATCCATAACCGGTATTCCACGCCCTTCTGAAGACTCAAATTGATGCACAACACTCCAAAACTAGCCAATAATTATGCAAATCCATAAATATATGCTCAATTACTCACTACAATCCAATTTATAGCAATTCCTAACCTCGATCGAAAAGTTGACAAAATTGCCCTAGGGCCCACGTGCCCGGATTCCTAAATTTTTCGAAGATAAAGTTTACCCATAAACTCACGAACTCAAATATATGATTTTCTCTTAATTCCATACCCAAAATCGTGGTCAAAATCTAAGATTATCAATTTTCTAGGTTTTCCTCAAACCCCCAAATTTTTACCCATTTACATGCTAAAATCCATACAAAATCGATATATTTAACTCAATATAGATGGGGTTAGCTTACCTTATCGTTGATGATGAAGATCCCCTCTTGAAGCTCTCCAAAATCGCCCATACCAAATGAAAAATGGAAGAAAAATGACCATCTTCCGATTTTTAAAAGAACTCACTGCCTCAGCGATTTTCGCATCTTCGGTCAGGGGACCGCATTTGCGAAATGGGGAGAGAAGGCTGAGACCGCTTCTGCTGTCTGGAGGCTGCATCTGCGGTTTGGGAGCCGCTTCTGCTATTCCTGGACTAGCTTGACTGGGCCGCATCTGCGAGGCTACGACCGCTTCTACGGTCTCGCACCTGTGGTCGACCAACCGCAGGTGCGGTTGTGACAGAAGCAAATGCTTCAGCACTTCTCCAAATTCTATTTTCGCTTCGTTAACCACCCGGAATCCACCCAAGGCTCCTGGGACCCCAACCAATTATACCAACCAGTCCCAAAATACATTACGGACTTGCTCGAGGCCTCAAATCATATCAAACAATGCTAAAATCTCGAAGCGACCTCCAATCCAAGCTTTATGAACTTTAGAACTTCCAACTTCTACTTTCGATGTTTAAACCTAGCAAATCACGTCCGATTGACCCTAGATTTTGCACACAAGTCATATTCAATATTACGGACCTACTCCAACTTTTGGAATCAAATTCCGACCCCGATATCAAAAAGTCCACTTCTGGTCAAACTTCTCATAAACTTTCAATTTTCTATCTTTAACCAAATGACTCTAAAATGACCTACGGACCTCCGAATTCACTTCCGATCGTGCTCCCAACTCCAGAATCACCATACGGAGCTATTCAAAGACTGGAATCCCAACGGATATAGATAACACTAAAATGCACTTCAACCCAAACTTATGAAATTTCTTCCAAAGTGCTAGCTTCTACAACAGGCGCCCAAACACTCACGGGTCATCCAAAACCCGATCCGGGCATACGCCCGAGTCCGAAATAATCATACGATCCTACTGGAACCTTCAGATCCCGATTCCAAGGTCGTTTACTCAAAAATCCAATCTTGGTCAATTCTTTCAACTCAAGGCTTCTGAAATGAGAATTCTCTCTCCAAATCAACTCTGAACTTCCCGAAATTCAATTCCAACCACGCGTACAAGTCATAATACCTGAAATGAAGCTGCTCATGGCCTCAGACTACTGAACGACGTGCTAGAGCTCAAAATGACCAGTTGGGTCATTACATTCTCTCCCACTTAAACATATATTTGTCCTCGAACGTGCTAGGAACTGCGTTGGGGTTATCTGAAATCACTGTTTAACACCTCATGCACCTTCCCGTGCTAGCACAACTCAGTTGAGCACATTTTTGCTTGATCACTCTGAAGATATCCTTTTTCACTTAAGCTTATAAGCCTTAGACCCCAATTCCAACATCTGGAATTCTCCGCCAGGACCTTTTCCAACATACGAACACCGTATCAATTACCACACAATGCACCAGAACATGACTGCATCCCTTAGCTGAATTCACACTTGCACCACTTTACCCAAAGGGCCACAATAACATTCTCTGATCAATTTAGTCAAAATTCTATGACTCTGATGCTCTTATTGCACCTCATGACATACATAGGTCTTGCTCTAACTCTCACAATACCGCCGGGATGAAAGAGATGTGTAGAGATTCGTAACCAACTACTGAATCAATAAATCATTGGGTCTATACTCCTGACAAGAACCATCACCTCATTCTGAACCAAATAATGGTCTTAGCTCCTTAATATACTTCATATAGTCAGATTGTACTGATCCTAAATCCAATGATATCGTCTCACCCAGTATGAACTGCTCAGCCAATAAGCCACCCCAGACATGATCAAAAGCCTCATATGATGCCACAAGATGCCGATAGGGTACCAATTCGAACGTGATATAAAGGAAAATGAACTCTGGAAGGTACCACCTAACTCACTCACTAATTCGGACTTTCCTCAAAAAATATAAAGCAAGGCATATACAAAAATAGCATATAGAAAACTATACTCTACAACACACTGTTGCGGCGTGCAACCTAATCCAAATAACATACCCATGGCGGCGTGTTATCCGATCCATACATAGAATTCACATAAGGAGATATGCATCGAGCTAAATTGCTCATTACAACAAAATACCGAATATCGGTCACAAGCATGCTAAGTGTATAATACCATCACTGGGGGAACATATAGTGCCATAGGCTACAAAACTCAAGCACAACTGATGTGCGATATACGATCTGAATCTTGAGGGCCATCCTGCTCATATAACATCATCTCTACGCGGAACCTCAACACATAAGAAAATCATCGAGCTGTTCCCAACTCACACGGCACAATATAACATTACACGAAATAGCTGATGACGAAACAATATCCACATCTGAATACTCCTTCATAAAGAGCACTATGCTGAAATGAACGCATCCAACCTGATATAAGGCCCATATTCATACTTAAATCCATTCACCGACCTCAAGCCGATTCTGATCGTGCCGAACTAAGCTAATAACCTTTCAGAGGTCCATACTATCTTCCCTTTTCTCATAACACACAAAAACAACCATCACAATCGGAGCGATCCCCCACAGTCCACAACACAATAAAATGAGTGCCCTCGAGGCATCAAATTCTCAATTTAACAACATTACTGCAATCTTCATACTCGGTTTAATTTCTTCAATCAATCAAGTGACTGTGAGCACGTGATTTTTGTTTCGCACGACAATCGCTCCAAAAGAAATAAAAAATAATAATAATTGGCCCTGTTGTACAATTTTTGGATTTTTACATGGCACTTTGTTGGTTATTTACGATTTTTGCCCATTTTTATTTTATTAAAAACAAAATACAAAAAATGTGTGTGTCATGCATAATTCGAACCGTAATCCGGTTGTTAAATAGAAAATCATAAATAGGCATCCTCGTCCGTGATTTTTGTTTTGTTTGATTTTACCTATTTTGAAATATTTTAATGTGTGTGCAAATAATTTTATTAAGTGCATATTTAATTTTAATTTGATTTGGCTTAGGTTTGTTTTTAAAATAAAGAAGAAAAGGAAAAAATAATAAAAAAGAAAAGAAAAAAAGAGCCCTCCCTTTTCCGGACTTGGGCCAATTTGTTAACAAATTGGCCCAACAAACTCAGCCCAAAACCCAGGCCTGCCTGGTCCAGACCAGTTGATGCCCAGGGTGTCTAAACGACGCCGTTTTAATCCAGTATGATCTGGGCCGTTGATCTCAGATTGATCAACGGCCAAGATCACCTCCCCATAACCCACTAATGGCCCCGACCCGTTTCCACCCGAATCGACCCAAACCCTTCACCCTTGAAACGACGCCGTTCCCTGTTAGTCGAAGGATCCTGGCCCTTCATCACATCTCATCCAACGGCCAGGATCCACCTACCCACTAACTATATAAGCCCTTTACCATACCCTGCCCCCCCTATCCAACACCCCAGCCTTCGTCTTCACCAAACCCTTCCCCTTCAAACCCTAGCCGCCCCTGTATCCTTCACCATGAAAGCCGGCGGCATGGACGCCGTTGACCCTACCCTTGATACCATAGAACCCCCTTGCCATCCAGAACACGGATCTGCTAACCACGTAGTTTGAATCCCTTCCCACCTTCTCGAATCTTCATTTGAAGATTCGAGTCGGAACCCGATTTACACCAACCGACCTCAACTTCACACCAGACAGTCCCCAGACCCCCTCGTGACCAAACCATGCTTGGTTTGGTCCGAATCTAACCAGGGAAACACGAATCCCAGATCTAATTTTTTGAACTCTAGTCTTCCCCGTGCATGTTCCGTGTTTTGTTCAAACCGAAGGATTAAGGTCTAATGGACCTTAATCGAGGTGTTTCTCATCTGAGAAACACTTCGATTAAAGCCCGTTCAGCCTTAAGAAAGGTGTGTTCGAATCCAAGTCAAGATTTTCTGATTTTTTGGGGTTTTAAGGTGAGTTTGCTTTTCTTTATTTGTTTTAGTCCGTGTGATTTGTTTTAAAAGCTGTTCATGATTGTTGAAATCTGTTGTTTTGAATTTTTTATTAACTGTGTCCTGTCCACCTCGCCCGAGCCTTTGTGTTTGATTATCTTCTTTCTTCTACTTGTTCACTGATAATGACATGTGTAAGTTGTGCAATCAAGTGAGTATTGAATTGGTTCATTCATTTAGCTCCTAGGCCCTTCTGTGTTAACATTGCAATATGAACCCCTTGTGTGATACTGTTAAATGTCTGATTTTTGGCTACGATTGTATGTGTTATAACTAATATAGTCGAGTCGACATGTGTCGTCAATTAGTTTCAGATGTTTGAACAATAAACAAATCGACCTGCTTCTATTAAGCATTGCCTGAATCGATTAGGAACTGAGTTTAGTTACTTATAATTGCTAATTTGGTTTCAGAAATCTAAGGTGTAGGCTGTAATGGTAATCTGAATTGGAGGGCATGTGCACTTGTGCACAACATGTGCAACAAAGGCCATTTTTAATTAAAATAGTTTGACAGCATATGCTGTCAGACTACATTCTGCTGCCCATACTCTACTTTAGCCTCAAAAATAATAAACATTACTTAAAGTGAATCTGCCAGGGAATGTTGATGGGGGTTAATACTTAAATAATTAAGTGGAACTGAAAAGAAGAGGGCACATGGGAGGGGTGTTCTTTTGGGTCTAACAGGCTGTTAAAGGGCTGAAGTTTAGGCTTATAAAAGGAGGGAGCTGAAAGATAGAGAGGGATACACAGGGGAGAGGAGAGGAAAAAGGGCACAGAGATAGACACAAGATAAGGGAGGAGAGGAAAAGAATACCATCTGATAATAGAATCAGAGAGAGCATAGATAGAGGAGAGAGAATTGTAAAGGAAAGGATAAAAAGATATAAGAGAGAAATGGGAAGGGGATTAGGAAGGAGGAGAGCTGAAGTTCTGGGAAAAAGATACACACATACAAAAAGAGAGATACACATGAAACACTGAGATTGAATGTTGAGAGTTCTGAGTTCTGAAAAAAAAAGAAAACTGGAAAAGGTTTCTTTTGATAATTCAAGCATAAGTTCAAAACTGAAGACTGATACTGTATTTTGAAAAGAAAGAAGAGAGGGAGAGGGATAAACAAAAAATCAACATCTATTTCTGCCTTGTTTGTGTGAATCTCAGTTTGTTCAAACTTTTCAATCAACTCTGTTTTCTTTCAAGTATCAGCTGAGTTCATTGTTTGATTCACATTGTTTGTTTCTCCTGGATTCGGTCTGTCTTGGAGTATTGTTCCTACTGCATTGTCTGCTGCCACCTTTCTACCATTTCTTATCGGTTCTAACTGTATCTTGCACTGGGAGCTGTCCTATTGTACATGCTGTTATTGCTGCTATTTGGTGCTACTTCTATTGTCCTACTGACCCCTTGCTTCTTCTGTTGTATCCAACATCCAGGTACATACTAAGACTTTGCATTTGATGTAATAACGAAAGCATGAAATCAAAGATAGACAGGAGTTTAATCATTCGCCTGCTGCAGTTACAGCTTTACAAATGTTATTAAGATCTGTGTAATTTGTTTAGTTTGTAATTCAATAAAGAAACACGTTAGGAAGCCTTGTACTTAATCGCAGTTTAGTCCGTCCTAAATTGTGATTTCGTTTGCTTAATGGGTTGTCTAATAAGGAATACATGAGTGTTTTAACACACAAATAATTAGGTAACTTTTCAACTAATATTCTGCATGTATAGAAAAGATTGCCTCAAGCTTGCCAGATATGATGTTTAGTTTTATTGAATCTTTGTAGATAGTTCACATGATCCTATTCAAACTCTATTAGTAATAGTTTCCGATAAGCTTTTAACAAACGAGTTAAAATAAACGAGTTTCAAACTTAGATCTGAGGAACATTTATTATAAGCTTTTAACAGTTCTATTAACCTTGTATATTAATTTCCCTTGACAATTTAATAACATGCTCCTCCATGAAATAAGGCACAAAATAATTCACGCCTCATAAGATCAAATAATCAAGTAAGGATCCGAAGCGGGTCAAGCATGTAATTAGCACGTAATCTTTTTATTAGAGACAAATGTAATAGAAAATGTAGACGCTTCAGGATATCCTTTTTCTAAAATAATGAGACGAGCCTCGCCAAATAAAAATGCAAATTGCGGGGCCCTCAATAACTAAACATAATAAATTTTAGGATTCGAGATAGGCCATTTTAGCGAATTTCATGGCCTTCCACAAAAATAATAACGCGTTAGACTCTTTTAGGCACGGCTTAATTAAATTACGTTCTTAAACTCGAGTGCACATTGATGTGACCCGAATCCAAATCTCAACGGAGTCGAAATGCGTTAACAACTACGGGTGCATTGATTGTGACGTGGTTCGAGATGCATTTTCACGACGTTGCAATTCTATAAAATAAATGATAATAATAAAAGCGGTTTAAACTTAATAAAATCACATAATTCACAACATGCATTTAAATCAGATATTTAGCCATTATAACAATTTAAGCGACCGTGCTAGAACCACGAGATTCGAGGGTGCCTAACACCTTCCCTCGGGTCAACAGAATTCCTTACTTAGAATTTCTGGTTCGCAGACTTCATTTGGAAAAGTCGAAAATTTCCTCGATTCGGGATTCAAGATAAACCGGTGACTTGGGACACCAAAAGCCAAATCTTTCCCAAGTGGCGACTCTGAATTAAATAAATAATCTCATTTCGAATATTGTCACTTAAATTGGAAAAACTCCCCTCGCGCATTTAACCCTCCGGGGCGGGGCGCGCAAAAAGGAGGTGTGACAGTGACTACATGCCATACTTCTACAACCTTCCCGTGGGACACACTCCTACAACCTTTCGTAACAATAACAGGTCCGCGCATCCAGACCACCGGCCGCACTAATGCTGAAAGCGATCTAGCATCCTTAACCAGGACGCAAGGCCTTTTTCACAAAACTCGATCTCAGGTGATGCTGAAGACAATACCAACTTACTTTAAACATCGAAACTCCTTTCTTGCTCATTCGAGCTCATGACATCCTTGACAACACTGAACTGCAAACTTGATCTTCACTTCAAATTCCATACCACTCACTGCACCCAACATGCCAATATACGATAGAACACGCTTTTCATCATAGCTTCGGAACCACTATTTGATTAACACTTCATCATATAAAAAATTTCACTTAACTCACTTCAAGAGGACCCTAGCAATACACAGGTGAGTTCTCATAACCGTAGGATATGCAAATCTCTGAGTAGTGGTCTAAGCCACCATAGCCCTTCCGGGGTCCACCTCAACATAACAGACCATAATAGTAGAATACTTCTGAATTACATCGATTACGGTGGCCGACAAGCCTCATACGTACCGCCATAAATTGTTTGCATATCTTGACCACGCTGAAGGAACTGATCATTACCACCAATATGCCAACCTAACTATGGCTAACCGATCTATCTTCTTCCAGTTTATCCTTGTTTGCCTTGAAAATAATAATAACACCATTCAACACATAGTACACTCCATCCGCACTCATCCCGAGTGACCCTGAATCACGAGACCATGCTGTCTCAAATCCCATGCACCGCTTCATATTTCCCAAAAGCTGCACATTCGCATCCTCAACTGGTATGCCCATTCTGATAATCTCACTATGAATTTGAAGTCTTTTCTCATTTTCCTCCCAAATGCTGCACTACAAGTCAAAACATCATAGAACATTCTGGGCCTCTTCTCATAAGCTGCTACAAAGCTTGAATCTTAACCGTACCTATAGGCTCGAAATCATTAGGCTCCACACTTTACCCCTTTGAATCCACTAAGACCATTGCTGAGAGCCACTCGCTCTGACTTGGCCCTGAATATAATCAACTACATGAATCTTCTAGCACATGAACACCCACTCGACGAAACACCTAGCAGAATCACTTCCCTTGGAACCCGTATCTATACAAAGCACAAATCTTGAATCCTTCCCCAAAGTCTGAACATGAGCCAACAAGGCCAACCATAGCACACCTTTAACAATTTCCGACTCAAATGACCACTTATGGTTTTTTCCCGTAGCTGAAATAACCCATCAACATGCTAATAACCAGGAACCTCGCAAGTAGTTAACTATGCAACCCAATCATAGGCGGTGGGACTCTCCCACTTAGTTTGAAGCCACAACTACACAACTCTAAAATTCACCAGGATTCTTAATCTCTTATTGGCATAACCTTGCACAATCAACTACCAAAATTCTCGGAATCTTTCTGTAAAACCCCTTTTTATACTCTGAATCATCAACCACATTTGCACGACCGATCTCTTCGCTGAATAACCAATAGAATTCTTCGCAGAAGCCTCGCCAACCACGCGACCGCTAACCTACTCATAGGGAATAACCCACATGTGGAAATCACTTCCCGACATCTTCCAACACTGCTGCACGGGGTACAATCACT
This sequence comes from Nicotiana tabacum, assembly GCF_000715075.1. Lineage (NCBI taxonomy): Eukaryota > Viridiplantae > Streptophyta > Magnoliopsida > Solanales > Solanaceae > Nicotiana > Nicotiana tabacum. Next base: position 3,666,361 of record NC_134086.1, read on the forward strand.
ACGACATCAATAATCCATCCTGAGTCCGAGCTCACCCTCTGGTTGCACAAGTCCATTCACCCCTCGTGAACATCAATTAAATGTGCGGTAACATGCTTCCACTTTAACTTTATGTTGTATCCTTCTTTATTTCAAGCAGCTCCTTCCCGTTATATCAAATTTTCCGTCGCATAATGGCCCATGCTTCAAATTAAATTCGTAGGCCCCAATCACTAATCTCTAAAGTTCCCAAGTCATTCCAAACTCTCCTTAAGGTTCGTAGTCATCCTACCACAATTCCCATATGCACCTCCGCCACTATCCCACTTTGGTGGAACTCATCCCTTTAATCAACTACTCGACCTTTGCTTCTTGTACTTAGCCTTCTAGAAATCTTAGCCACCGCTTGACACTTCCCACATGTCTTTCCTCATCCTTTGTTGTTCCATTGTTGCCTTAAATAAAATCTATCTTTGTAGCACTTGAACCCACAATCGCTACCAACTTTAAACCTTTTTGAAGATCATCTTTCTCGCGCCATCAACATTAGAAACACCGGTTCGATCTGAACCACCACAACCCGCGATATCTAACAGTCGTTTCTCCCATATCATTTCATAATATCTTACCCCAAAGGCGAATTGCAGAAGACCATAACATCGACAAACTTAACACATACAATCGAGGATGACGACACTACATCGCAGGTGAAAATTCCACCACGCTCGAAAATACCAAGTCTCGTTACTCCATTACTCCAAATCTGGACATTCATAGGACAATTGCTTTTCCCCTACCGGGAATAAAATACCAAATCTCTAGATCATGCACTGAGTAAACCTCCCTTCAAGTCATTCACTGCCTTGACAAGTGGACAAACATTCTACCATCATATCAATACTGCCGAACAATTGTTCATAAGCATCATGGCAATTTGTGCCTAGTCTCAGAGCTCTCAGAAGCACCGCTACTGGGCTGAAACAATAGAATATCCTTCCACAAGGCGATGATATTAGATCAAATAACCCTACAAGGAGAAACACCCGGTGCCACATTCGTAGCACTATTACAATCCTTAAATTCTCGATTTGACCAGCAGTTTGCGTCACGTCAGATTGAGTAGGAAGGAAACAAGAGCATAAGCCTCAAAGAATCAAATCGCACGATGAGGAATCAAGAAGGGAAGTACTCCTAACATCCTTGTATCCTCCCAAAGATAAGTACAGACGTCTTCATACCGATCCGCGAGACTCTACTAGACTTGATCATGACTCGTGAGACCTAAGGGAACCTAGGGCTTTGATACCATATTGTCATGACCCAAAATTCACTAAGGGTCGTGATGGCGCCGGACACAGCTGTCAGGCAAGCCAACCAAATTACATGATTAAGTTCTCATTTTAACAATTTTGAAAACTAAGGTTTTCCTTCAATTTTTACTAGTAAAAGACAATCATTACAATGTAAATAAAAGAATATTTGGAAGTAAATACAAGGTACCTCATAATCATCCCAGAACCCGGTGTCACAAGTGCATGAGCATTTACTAAGAAGGAAATAAAATGCAACAACCGTCCGGAATATAATATTGGACAGAAAATAAATATAGATAACTGAAAGAATCTATGCTGGCTGCGGGTCGCCTTGAGAAGTGCAGCTCACCTAAGTCTCCGTATTGACCATGCTGCTACACCCAGTAAACCACTAGAGATACATATGCCTGTGCAACAAAAATGCACAGAAGTGTAGTATGAGTACGAAAACAACGTGTACTCAATGAGTATCCCGTCTAATCTCGAAGAAGTAGAGACGAGAGGTCGACTTTGACATTTACTAGTGGTCCAATAACAATATAGTGAAAATGTGAGGAAATCATGGATTTTTATAAAGCAATTATAAACTCGTAAAAACCAGATAATAGGTAAACAACATCTCAAATAAGTACGGATTTTCCAAAGTTAACTTTTCATTATGCTTATTGTAAGCACGTGATTTTTTCCCTATGAAAGAATTACTCCCAAAAAATTCAAAATAAAACGATTTTCCTTGGTGTGCAATTTTGAGAATTTTTGTGTTATTTTTCTAGTATTGTTTGTATTTGTCTGTGCATGTTTATTTCTACTTTAATTAAGAAAAAAATACAAAAATATGTGTCACATGCGCATTTACGATTTAATTGTGCATTTAGTAATTAATTAAACCTTAATTTGGTTTTAAAAGGAAAATCACAAAAATATGCATTTTTATGCTATATGTTGTCATTGTGTGATTTTATTTTAATGTTTTAAAATTGTGTGTTAATTGTTGTTATGTGTTAGTTAATAGTTTTATTTTTTGTTTCACATTTTTAGGAATTTTGTTAAATGTTAAATAAGGAAAAGAAAATGTTGAAAAGTTAAGGGAAATTCGGATTAGGCTCATGTCAAACCGAAGAAAGTCAGGCCCAAAGCTATACATTAACCCAGTCCATGACCCAGCCTCTCGTAAATACCAACGACATCGTATAGAAGTCTTAGATCCGAGCCGCTCATCTCCCTTGATCCAACGGTCTCAAACACGCCTCATAGCCCGACCCATTCCCGTTTGAGACCGACCCAATCTCACAATTAAACCACACGACATCGTTCCCATTGACGAAAAGATCCTGGCCACTGATCTCACTAGATCCAATGGCCAGGATCAAACCACCCACCCCGTATATAACTCCTCATTTCTCTATCCGGTTCGCCCCATAACCAAACAAGTTACCCCCTTCCCATGTTTCACTTTTCATTTTTTCTAAACCCTAAAATAACCACCCGCCCACTGTGGCATCATCCCAAAACAAACCCTCATATGGATACCTTCATCTCCTTCTTCATCGTCCTCCAGCTAACCACCAAGAGCCTCCTCACGTCCACCGTGTCCATGGATGCCCTATCCGTCGTCCCCTTCACCCCTCATCCCAAACGGCCATGGCTTCCTTCTCCTTCGTCTTCATCGATGACCAACAACCCAACCAGCCCCATCGCTTCTGAGCAACCACCAAACCGGCAACAAAATAAGCCAAACGTCGCTGTTTCTCCTTATTCGTCACGGCCGCTTCTTCCTCGGCCTCCGACAACCATGGTCGCCGCATCGTCTTCAATGGCCATCACCTCCACCAATAGCTCGTCCAAACAACCAGCTTCCTTTCCTTCTTCTTCGACCACCCGACATCCAGCTCCATCACGTAATGACCATAACCATCTCCACATCTACCAGCTGCTCCACCAAGGAACCAAACAGTACGTCGAGGTTCCGTTTCAAACCCGGGTTTCAAATTAGTAGGTTTCCATTTTCTTGTCTCTTAGTTTTCATTCAGTGAAGTCATCTTTCGTTCCTTTTCTCCTTGTGTTTGTGTTCCAGTGGTATGGTTCGAATTCGAACCCGGGTCTTTGTTTGTAGTAGAGATAATTTGTGTCCATTTTGTTTGAAGTTTGTTAGATTTTCATCAAGTGATTTGATGTCGTCAAATTGTAATGTTGTTATATCTAATTTAAAGTTCAATTGATGCTTTGAATTTAGTAATTTGAATCTATTTGCTTGTTATGATCAGTTGTTATTTTGCTAAATATGAAAGTATGAGTGTTGTTAAAAATTGTTCAGTGAAAATAATTCCTGCTTTTTGTTGTTCATGGTATGATTTCAGTTTGCATTTTTCGTTTCCGTTAATTGTGATTCATGTTGTTCAAGTTTATTTTTGTTGATATTGTTATCTCTTTGCTCATTCATTTTTGGTCTAAGTTAACCAGGATTGGTTCCCAATATGGTTAACTTATTCCCATTAATTTGAAGTTGTATGATTCATCTGTGTTCATGAGATTGGTTGTTGAGTTTGTTCAAGAAATTGGTCTTATTGGCTATATTTTGGTTGAGATTGATTAGGTGAATTGGTTATAGCTGATGGGGTAGTTTGGTAAATTGCAGTACGTTCAGGGGTGAAACGGTAATTGCAATAAGGTCGGAGGGGTAGTTTGGTAATTGAACATTTTGAATAGTTCTTTATGTGAAGCATGAGGGACAAAATGTAATGGAGTGGGTTTGATATAATTGTTTAATTTAATGGGGGACAAGACATAATGTAGTGGGGGGGGGGGAATATTGTAATTGTTTATGTTAGGCATGGGGGACAAAATGTAATGGGTTGGGGTTGATATATTTATTTAATTAGCAAGGACAAAGCATGCCATTGGGAGAATATTTTGGGTTAGAGGTTCAAGACAAGAGTCTTGCTATAAATAAGAGTCATTCTTAACATAATTGAGAAGATCATTATTAGGGGGATTGAGAGAAGATCATTATTAGGGGGATTGGGAGAAGATTATTATTAGGAGACTTTTATACTTGAGAGCTTTTAGTTTGAGGAGAGTTTTTAGAAGAGGACTTTGACACTTGAAACATTTTGAGAGTAAAAGAGAAAGACAATTTGAACTTTCACTTGAATAATTTCCGTTTGCCTTTCCTCGAGTGTGATTCAAAATCAGTAAACTACTGCATCTTGTATCCGTCTCTCTTCTGCTTTGACTGTGATTGCACTTTGGTATTGCTGATTTTTCAATCAGTTGCTGGGTTTTTCTACTGGTTGTTACTGGTTTTGCGGTGTTGCTGAATCTGCTGTTGCTGTGTTATTATTGTTGCTGACTCCTCCTTCTTTTCTTCTTGTACTGTCATTTCCAGGTACACATTGTACACTTTTGACTTGAGGCGAAATGAAATATTGACCAGGCTTTGTTCCTATTCAAACATGCGACCGTGTTTGAATAGAATTTTTTTTCTATCTTTGTATAAACATGTAGTTGATTAATTAATGAATAACAGGGTCGCATGTATAATAACTCCTTCATCTAACCATGTTAGTTTAAATTAATCAAAGAATAGTTAATCTATTTTGATATTATTATGTGTCAATCTCATGTTCCAGTGTTATTAAACAATAGAATATAGAACGGAAGCAATCTCTGTTTGTACAAACTCGATTAATTTTCCATTTGCATTAGCCGTAAACTAATAACTAATAAGTTCGACTTTTTCAGCATGTAATTAATTGAGGGATTTTCTTTTATTTTAGAGACAAACTTAATAGAGGAAATGTAGTCACTGTAGGTTTATCCTTAAAAATAAAAATGAGACGAGCCTCGCCAAATAAATCACACATCGCTGGGCCCTCAATAAATACATAACCATTGACTAGACTTTGGATTTGGCCGTTTAATGAACCTTCACGGCCTCTTCCTAAAATAACAATACGTTAGTCTCTTTAGGACACGCCTTAATAAATCTTACCTTCTTAAACTCGGGTGCACATTTATGTGACCCAAATCCAAATCTCAACGGAGTCGAAATGTGTCTCTAATCACGGGTACATTGATTGTGACGTGGTTCGAGATGCGTGTCTATGACGTTGCAAATTCCTTTTAAAAGCAAGAATAAGATGAGCCTCGCCGAATAAAAATACAAAAATTGCAGGGCCCTCAGTAAATATTTGCTTTAAAATTGCTTAGACTTTGGGATGGACCGTTTAGCAAAATTCCACGGCCCTACCCAAAGTAAATGATACGCTAGCCACTTTAGGCGCGTCTTTAATAATTTAATTTTCTTAAACTCGGGTGCACATTTATGTGACCCAAATCCAAATCTCAACGGAGTCAAAGTGTGTCGATGACCACGAGTACATTGATTGTGACGTGGTTTGAGATACATTTTCACAACGTTGCAATTCCTTGTAAAAATAATAATAATAATTATGAAAGCGGTAAAAAGTTAAAATTTGCACATAATTTCATAGTTGTATAAAATCAGATAATCAAGCCGAATATGACAGTTGAGCGACCGTGCTAGAACCACGGAACTCGGGAATGCCTAACACCTTCTCCCGGGTTAACAGAATTCCTTATCCGGATTTCTGGTGCGCAGACTATAATATGGAGTCATTCTTTTCCTCGATTCGGGATTAAAATTGGTGACTTGGGACACCCTAAATCTCCCAAGTGGCGACTCTGAAATAAACAAACAAATCCCGTTTCGATTGTCTTTAATTGGAAAAACTCCTACACCCCTCGCGGGGGCGGAAAAAGGAGGTGTGACAGCTCTGGCGACTCTGCTAGGGATGAAACCCAGAACCACTGGTTCAGGGTTAGAAATTTGAGCTTAGATGAATTGTTATATTCGGCTTTATTTATTATCTGATCTTATTACATGTTTTGGCCTAAATGTGCAAAATGATGCTTTTTACTGCCTTGATATTATTTGAACTGTACATATAAACTGTGCCGAAACCTTCTCTTCTTACCTCCGGGGATGTGCTTACTGGTTAAGACTCCCTATTCTGTTAGTGTCATACCCTGAATAAAAGAGGTTCGGAAAGTTTCTAAGTCGGCTGGCCTTTTGGTTCCCGGAAAGGAGCTCCTTCCTCAGCTCGAGTTGTCCGCTCGGGTACACTGTCTAGAACACCGACCCAGGTTTTGAACATAGAATAACGTGACTTCATGCCGGATCTCTAGTAGGAACGCTTATTTGCATCACGTTGCATTTGACTTAGGGGACTCAACACAGGGGTTGGGTCCGTCTAGGACTAGCAACCTGATATGAAAAGACCATCCTGATGCATCCTATTTGTTTTCCGTGCATTTATTTGTCTCTCGCCCGCATGCTGACCGGTGTTTGAATATTATGAATATTGTGAAATTGAAAAAAGGAAATAGCGGTTAGGGAGTTAATTGTTTATTTTTGTAAAAAAACCAATGAGAAAATGAAAAAAAAATGTCTTACTAGTTTGTTTTATTAAAAGCAAAGGAAAAATAGAAGAAAAAAAGTCGTTGTTCTATCTTGTTTTTCAAAAAAATATAGAAACAAAAATATAGTTTGTCTTGCCACGAAAATGAAAAAAAAAGTCTTGTTTTTAAAATGGTTTTTTTATTTTATTTATTTGTTTATGAAAATGCCAAAAATTAAAAAATAAAAAGAGTCGGGCGTTGAAATTGATTTTATTATTTGTTGCAAATATATATATATATATATATATATATATATATATATATCTTTATTTGTTGCAAAAAATATGTGTCTTGCCAAAAAGTCTAGAAAGGTTTTTTTAGACCCCCAAATTTTCAAAACAAAAAAAAAACCCCAAAAATATATTCCATTATTGACTTCTTTAGAAAGTCTTTTTAATTATTAATATATATATATATATATATATATATATATATATATATATATATATATATATATATATATATAATAAAATAAAAAATCCGAAAATATTTTCCGTCTTCTTTCAAAATTGAAAAGAAAATTCAAAATTCAAAAAAATACTTTTAGAAGCATTTCTTTCATTGAAGGTAAAATTCCAAAAACATTTTCTTAGAAATCCTTCTTTGCAAAAATGTTTCCTTTCTTCTTTATAAGTCTTTCCTTCAAAAAAATAATAAAAAAAAAGGTTAGTTCATTTACTTATTCTTGATCTGCCCGAACTACGCGGGTTTGATTCTCACCGGATGTGAGATACGTAGGCAACCCTCATCGGGTCCAACCCCACCTTTTGCTAAAATATCCAAAAACAAATAAATAAATAAAAAAAACATGTCAAAATTTTAATTCTGTCATAAAGAAGTCGGGTGACGCTGTTTATCTAGACATAACCGAATGTTCCCGAAAGGGACGCCGAAAGGCTGACTTTGCATAAACGGCCACTTTTGGGTCAGGTTAAGATTTGGTCCAGTTGACCCACACAACCTTAAAAATCTTCGTCCCCGAGACGTTGAAAGGCCGTGTTTGCAATATTGAGTTTTCTAATTTGAAAAACGATAAAAAGAGTCATAAATAAGTCAGGTGATGTTGTTTTGGAATAAATAGCCGAATGTTCCCGAAAGGGACGACGGAAGGCTGACTTTGCATAAACAGCCACATTTTGGGTCATGTTTAGGATTTTGGTCCAGTTGACCCACACAGCCTTAAAAAATTTCGTCCTCGAAGCGCTGAAGGGTCGTGTTTGCAACACCAGGTTTTATTGTAATTTGAAAAAAAAACAAAGAGTCAGTGGTCATGTGAATACCGTTTGTGCTTTTGGTCAAAATAAGCCGAGCCAGCTTCGGCAGTGTCTTAAATCGTTCTTGCCAAAATAGCCTTAGAGTATCTTTCAGTTGTCGAAAGGTTATTTTCGTAAAAGAATGAACAAGTTTGTAAAGTGTCATAAAATAATCCTCCCGACCTCAAAATTCATGTGAAATTGGGAAGGGGCCACATTTGAAAAATAACCGTTTGGTTGCCTTTGTCAAACGGGAAAGAAAATGGCCGTTTGTAAATCTTTTGATTAGAATATGTGGGTTGTTTGATTTTCGAGTTTGTAGGTCATCTTCAAACCTTTGAAACCCAGTTTGTTTTAATATGAAAATTGAAAAAATGTTTATTATTGTTTATCTTTTGTTGGTCCGAACTACGCAAGGTCTGATTCATGCAAGGTCATGATACGTAGGCAATCTCCATAAGATTCGACCACAACAACAACAACAAAAAAAGAGAAAAAAATGAAAAAGAAAAAAAATGAAAAAAAATCGAAAAAAAAGAAAAAAAGATGTTGTTAATAATAAGGACCGACTGAGTCCATCCTAACCTGTTTTGTTTTGAATCGCAAAGAAAGTTAAGGTGGTTGGTTTGTGGTAAGCCGGACAATGACACCCAGAATATCGCGCAGAATCCTTTACCTGCACATCATGATACACACTTTGCGGGGATCAGCCTGATAGCAGAAGCACTCAAATCCTATTGGGGACCTGTTGACTAAGGTTGATGATATTGAAGTTGGCAATGGTCTAGGAAATACTAATGCGAAGCTCAGTGGCTAAGATGCTAATTTTGATAAAGTGGGAGGACGCTCCGTTCCTTGGTTAGCAAGAGAGAAGCTTGTGGTGGCTTATTTTGTTGTCATTTCTGTTTGTTCGGATTATTAGGGTTGTAATTCGGATATTGTCTTGTGTCAAACTGTCTTATCTTTCCGTTTTGTCATAGCAGTTTGTTTAAGTTTGTCCAGGCTGTTTTAGGATTTTATTCTGGTTTGTTTTTGTTTGTTTTGTTATTCAAACCTTTTCGCCGATAGTCTAATACAAAAGCCGGTCTTTTATTATTTCCAGTCATCTTTTTGTTTAGTCCTTTTATCATTTTTGTTCAACGCCGATTCTAGTGACATGACATGCGCACACAGTTTGAGCCTAATCTTAAAAGTTAATCATAAAACCCCAGAAAGGTGATCAGAGCATTTAAAGGAAATAAGGACAGTTTGAGATTATTCGGAGCTCGAGTTATATGGAACTGGGGCAAGTAAAACATAAAGAAAACCGTTAAAAGCAAGATTCACCTTTCATGATAATGAGAGTAAGAGTGTCGCCCAACGGTGCTTCAGAAGTGACAAATGAACAAGCAAATGTTGAATATAATTGTCAAGTCCAGCACCATCAGAAGAGGCTACAAATCTTTGTTTAATTGTGTTGTTTGCATTTGGCATGTTTTGAAGACTGGAATGACGAAGATATTTTGTTCTGCTACCTAAACACTTTATCCTTCGTTACCCCTTTTGAGCCTTATTTATTTTTCTTTCATACCCCTCATTCGGAATCATTAGCAACGACTAGAAAACACAAGCATAACAGGTAAAGAAAAGAAGAAAAAAGAAAGAAAAGAAAACAGCAAAACAACAAAACGAAAAAAAAGAAGAAGAGAAAAATGATAACGAAAACAAAAGAAAGTCAGAAGAAAATAGAGGAATTGGGAACTACGTTAGACCTGATTCCTCAAAGAGGATACGTAGGCGCTTCACGGCTCGGTCATAATAGCCATAATGGCCATAGGTCGCATAATGGCCATAATGGTCATAGTGTGCATAGTGTAACATAATATAACAAAAAAATAAAAATCCCCAAGCAAGAAACTGGGGCAAGAGTTGTGCTTGTTGTAAACAAATATGGTTTCGAAAGTTGTGATTTTGAACCCCAAATTGATTTGTTTTTTGAGCCTTTAATACCCTTTCTTTCTAGCCTATCCAAAAAACCACATTATGGTCCAAAGAAAGACCTTCTGATCGGTCTTCAAACGATGCCAAGTCAGACAAATGAGAATCTTACCGGTGAACATAACACTGTGTTCCACAATAGAAAGGACTCTAATCTCCAGCAGAGAGAGTCATACCGGCAACACTCCAAATCCCCAGTGGGAAAGGGATACAAATGAGAGAGTCTTATCGGTGAAAATCTTCACGGACACCATAAGGCGATGAAAGCTGAGAGAAAAACCAAAATGAGAGAGGCTTGATAGTGAAAACCCTTCGGGCACTACAAGTCGAATAAGATTGAGAATCAGATGGGGAATTGCCAATTGAAGGTCTTGAAAGATGATTGACAGCGGAGGATAGGCCACATGTGCATGTCATGACCATTAGAGTCGGTATCTGCGTTTGATAGGTTTTTATTTATAGTTTCTTTTGTTAAAGAGTCATCTTTTTCCTTTGTCTTTTTATTCTGTTCCCTTTTATCTTTTCCTTTCATAGAAAAATTCCCCAGTAGAGTCTGTTTGGTCAGAACAAGTGAGAATTGACTTCAAAATATGCCATCAGCTTTACAATTATGCAAGATGAGATCTGGCTAGTACATCCAAGTGGTATAGTCAGCAAGGAACAAGCGCGAGGCCAGTGTCAAGAAAGATATACCTAGCAAAAAGGAATTGACAAAAGGATTGACGAGTGTCAAGAGGGATATCCCAACCGAAATCAAAGGTTATTAAACCTCAAGGCCGAGGCCCGTGGACAAAGCAAGGAGAGCAGTGAGCATGATTTGGGGAAATTCATACTAGACTAAAAGGTCGGGGAAATGCCAGTTTCCGAGCTATGCCACAAAAGAAGAGGGATATCCCCAGCAGAAATTGATTATCCCCAGCAAATAATATCATCCCCAACAAGTTGTGGAACGCAGAGCAAGGAAGGAGAAAGGGAAAACCATCCCAGTAGGAGTATCACAACCAACCACCGCGTTTTAAACTAACAATTTTTGTTTGATTTGAAACAGGTAAAGGAAATGGCATTGATGACAGAAATGCATGCCACAAGGGATATTATCAAACTGGGGCAGAAAATTTTCCTTTCATTTAGAAAATTTTCTGGAAGTCAGGTACCCATTTGGGGAAGAACGAAGATAACATCAGTCTCAAGGGAAGTGGTCTTTGAACCAGTGTTACCCCCAACATAATAAGTTTCAATGGAGGAAGTTGTTCCCCAGCAGACAGAACAAAGAGATGAAACTTGTGCTCAGAAAAGCAAAAGGCCAGTATCATTCCCAACAGCCTTCCGAAGAGTGAAGCACTAGTTCTGAAGGAATCAGAATCCCCCAGCAGTGTTATCCTCGACAGCGTTATCCCCAGCTGATAACATTTTATCCCCCAACAGGTAAGTAAATAATTCCCCAACAGTGTTATCCCCAGCAGTTTCGAGGAGTCCAACACAAGTTTGGTGAAAATCGGTATCCTCAGCGGTTCCTTTCGGGGAAAGGCAAAACGAGTCTTAAGGGAGTTAGTCTTCGAAGGAAGAAGCTATGCAAAAAAAAAAAGAAAGAAAAAAAAAGAAAAAGAAAAAAGGAGGAAGTAATTTTGAAAGGAGTAAGATAACATATTTACTCAGCAGGATTATCCTCAGCAGTGTTATCCCCAGCGGATCATCGAGATGTAGAAGCATCCTCGACAGAGTTTCGACCAAGTTTCAAGAGGGTCGTACAACCCAGCGTGGGTAAGGAAGAAAAGGAAAATTCATCCCTAGCAAAATCGAGGGAAGACAACACAGGTAAGTAAATAATTCAGGAATAAGGAAATGGTTCACGCATAAGAGACACACTTCCTAAGTTTGTTTTTTACCCATATGAGATGCATTTCCTCCTAAGTTTGTTTTTACCCATAGGAGATGCATTTCCTTCTAAGTTTGTTTTTACCCATAGGAGATGCATTTCCTCCTAAGTTTGTTTTTACCCATAGGAGATGCATTTCCTCCTAAGTTTATTTTTACCCCTAGGAGACGCACTTCCTAAGTTTGTTTTTACCCATAGGAGATGCATTTCCTCCTAAGTTTGTTTTTACCCATAGGAGATGCATTTCCTCCTAAGTTTGTTTTACCCATAGGAGAGGCATTTCCTTCTAAGTTTGTTTTACCCCTAGGAGACGCACTTCCTAAGTTTGTTTTTACCCATAGGAGATGCATTTCCTCCTAAGTTTGTTTTTACTCATAGGAGAGGCATTTCCTCCTAAGTTTGTTTTACCCATAGGAGATGCATTTCCTCATAAGTTTGTTTTTACCCCTAGGATACGCCTTCCTAAGTTTGTTTTTACCCATAGGAGATGCATTTCCTCCTAAGTTTGTTTTTACCCATAGGAAAGGCATTTCCTCCTAAGTTTGTTTTACCCATAGGAATGACATTTTATTTTAAAAGTTGTTTGTTTGAAGTTAGGCGCCCACCTGTATAACAAGAGGAATATTTTCATGTCTTAGTTTAAATAGGCGTCCACCTGTATAACGAGAGGAATATTTTCATGTCTTAGTTTAAATAGGCGTCCACCTGTATAACGAGAGGAATATTTTTATGTCTTAGTTTAAATAGGCGTCCACCTGTATAACGAGAGGAATATTTTTATGTCTTAGTTTAAATAGGCGCCCACCTGTATAACGAGAGGAATATTTTTATGTCTTAGTTTAAATAGGCGCCCACCTGTATAACGAGAGCAATATTTTCATGTCTTAGTTACATAGGCGCCCACCTGTATAACGAGAGGAATATTTTTATGTCTTAGTTTAAATAGGCGCCCACCTGTATAACGAGAGGAATATTTTTATGTCTTAGTTTAAATAGGCGCCCACCTGTATAACGAAAGGAATATTTTTATGTCTTAGTTTAAATAGGCGCCCACCTGTATAATGAGAGGAATATTTTCATGTCTTAGTTTAAATAGGCGCCCACCTGTATAATGAGAGGAATATTTTCATGTCTTAGTTTAAATAGGCGCCCACCTGTATAATGAGAGGAATATTTTCATGTCTTAGTTTAAATAGGCGCCCACCTGTATAATGAGAGGAATATTTTCATGTCTTAGTTTAAATAGGCGCCCACCTGTATAATGAGAGGAATATTTTCATGTCTTAGTTTAAATAGGCGCCCACCTGTATAATGAGAGGAATATTTTCATGTCTTAGTTTAAATAGGCGCCCACCTGTATAATGAGAGGAATATTTTCATGTCTTAGTTTAAATAGGCGCCCACCTGTATAATGAGAGGAATATTTTCATGTCTTAGTTTAAATAGGCGCCCACCTGCATAATGAGAGGAATATTTTCATGTCTTAGTTAAATAGGCGCCCACCTGTATAATGAGAGGAATACTTTTCAGTCTTTACATTTTATGTCTCAGGCGCCCACCTGTATAACGAGTGGAATACTTTTCAGTCTTTACATTTTATGTTTCAGGCGCCCACTTGTATAACGAGAGGAATACTTTTCAGTCTTATACTTCAGATTTTGAAATCAGTAACCCCACCGGAAGGCAGAAGGTTACAACAGGAATCCCCAGCCGAAAACAATAAAATCCCCAGTAGGAAACAATAAAAGCCCCAGCACCGTGAAGCAGAAGATTGCAACAAGAGGTCCCAGCACAAATTCAAGCGTCTGAGTCAAAAGGAAGAAAAGACGCGTCTTGAAAGAAGCGGCTTGTGAATATTAAATTATGCCCAACATAACAAATCTGATGAAGAGAGACGTATCCCCAGAGGAACCGCCGAAAAGCTTAATGAAGGAATCCATATCCCCAGCGGACCGAGCAAAATGATGAAAACTGGTATTCAGAAAAGCAAAGGGCCAGTGTCATCCCCAAATTCACGGAAGAAAAGCACCGGAGGAAACACAAGCCGACAAGAAAGCAAGGCAAAAAGAACAAGTTGCAGTCTAGCCTAGCTTCTTGTTTTCTTTTAAGCACGGTGTAACAAGGAGATCGGTAAGCAGTGGTAATAGCATGCAACAACAGTAACCTTGCAGTCTCACGGTAGTCCCAGCTACCAAAACTTCTCGAACCGCATTAACCTGATTCCCCTTTAGCCAAGGATATGTAGGAAACCTTTGAAGCAAAGGTTCGGTTAAATCTTTTTCAAAAAAAAAATATGCTTCACACGGAGTACTCGGATGGGCAAAAATCGCTCACTTTATCTTTGCACGAAAACCCTTCGTGTCTTCGGGCAAAGAGGGGCAGCTGTAAGCACGTGATTTTTGCCCTATGAAAGAATTACTCCCAAAAAATTCAAAATAAAACGATTTTCCTTGGTGTGCAATTTTGAGGATTTTTGTGTTATTTTTCTTGTATTGTTTGTATTTGTCTGTGCATGTTTATTTCTACTTTAATTAAGAAAAAATACAAAAATATGTGTCACATGTGCATTTACGATTTAATTGGGCATTTAGGAATTAATTAAACCTTAATTTGGTTTTAAAAGGAAAATCACAAAAATATGCATTTTTATGCTATCTGTTGTCATTGTGTGATTTTATTTTAATGTTTTAAAATTGTGTGTTAATTGTTGTGATGTGTTAGTTAATAGTTTAATTTTTTGTTTCACATTTTTAGGAATTTTGTTAAATGTTAAATAAGGAAAATAAAAGGTTGAAAAGTTAAGGGAAATTCGGATTAGGCTCATGTCAAACCGAAGAAAGTCAGGCCCAAAGCTATACATTAACCCAGTCCATGACCCAGCCTCTCGTAAATACCAACGATGCTGTATAGAAGTCTTAGATCCGAGCCGTTCATCTCCCTTGATCCAACAGTCTCAAACACGCCTCATAGCCCGACCCATTCCTGTTTGAGACCGACCCATTCTCACAATTAAACCACACGACATCGTTCCCATTGACGAAAAGATCCTGGCCATTGATCTCACTAGATCCAATGGCCAGGATCAAACCACCCACCTCGTATATAACTCCTCATTTCTCTATCCGGTTCGCCCCATAACCAAATAAGTTACCCCTTCCCATGTTTCACTTTTCATTTTTTCCAAACCCTAAAACAACCACCCGCCCACTGTTGCATCATCCCAAAACAAACCCTCCTATGGATACCTTCATCTCCTTCTTCATCGTCCTCCAGCTGACCACCAAGAGCCTCCTCACGTCCACCGTGTCCATGGATGCCCTATCCGTCGTCCCCTTCACCCCTCATCCCAAACGGCCATGGCTGTCTTCTCCATTGTCTGCATCGACGACCAACAACCCAGCCAGCCCCATCGCTTCTGAGCAACCACCAAACTGGCGACAAAATAAGCCAAACGTCGCTGTTTCTCCTTCTTCGTCACGATCGCTTCTTCCTCGGCCTCCAACAACCATGGCCGCTGCATCGTCTTCAACGGCCATCGCCTCCACCAACAGCTCGTCCAAACAACCAGCTTCATTTCCTTCTTCTTCGACCACCTGACATCCAGATCCATCACGTAACGACCATAACCATCTCCACGTCTACCAACTTCTCCACCAAGGAACCAAACAGTACGTCGAGGTTCCGTTTCAAACCCGGGATTCAAATTAGTAGGTTTCCATTTTCTTGTCTCTTAGTTTTCATTCAGTGAAGTCATCTTCCGTTCCTTTTCTCCTTGTATTTGTGTTCCAGTGGTATGGTTCGAATTCGAACCCGGGTCTTTGTTTGTAGTAGAGATAATTTGTGTCCATTTTGTTTGAAGTTTGTTAGATTTTCAACAAGTGATTTGATGTCATCAAATTGTAATGTTGTTAGATCTAATTTAAAGTTCAATTGATGCTTTGAATCTATTTGCTTGTTATGATCAGTTGTTATTTTGCTAAATCTGAAAGTATGAGTGTTGTTAAAATTGTTCAGTGAAAATAATTTCTGTTTTTTGTTGTTCATGGTATGATTTCAGTTTGCATTTTTCGTTTCCGTTAATTGTGATTCATGTTGTTCAAGTTTATTTTTGTTGATATTGTTATCTCTTTGCTCATTCATTTTTTGTCTAAGTTAACTAGGATTGGTTCCCAATATGGTTAACTTATTCCCATTAATTTGAAGCTGTATGATTCATCTGTGTTCATGAGATTGGTTGTTGAGTTTGTTCAAGAAACTGGTCTTATTGGCTATATTTTGGTTGAGATTGATTAGGTGAATTGGTTATAGCTGATGGGGTAGTTTGGTAAATTGCAGTACGTTCAGGGGTGAAACGGTAATTGCAATAAGGTCGGAGGGGTAGTTTGGTAATTGAACATTTTGAATAGTTCTTTATGTGAAGCATGAGGGACAAAATGTAATGGAGTGGGTTTGATATAATTGTTTAATTTAATGGGGGACAAGACATAATGTAGTGGGGGGGGGGGAATATTGTAATTGTTTATGTTAGGCATGGGGGACAAAATGTAATGGGTTGGGGTTGATATATTTATTTAATTAGCAAGGACAAAGCATGCCATTGGGAGAATATTTTGGGTTAGAGGTTCAAGACAAGAGTCTTGCTATAAATAAGAGTCATTCTTAACATAATTGAGAAGATCATTATTAGGGGGATTGGGAGAAGATCATTATTAGGGGGATTGGGAGAAGATTATTATTAGGAGACTTTTACACTTGAGAGCTTTTAGTTTAAGGAGAGTGTTTAGAAGAGGACTTTGACACTTGAAACATTTTGAGAGTAAAAGAGAAAGGCAATTTGAACTTTCACTTGAATAATTTCCGTTTTGCCTTTTCTCGAGTGTTATTCAAAAATCAGTAAACTACTGCATCTTGTATCCGTCTCTCTTCTGCTTTGACTGCGATTGCACTTTGGTATTGCTGATTTTTCAATCCGTTGCTGGGTTATTCTACTGGTTGTTACTGGTTTTGCGGTGTTGCTGAATCTGCTGTTGTTGTGTTATTATTGTTGCTGACTCCTCCTTCTTTTCTTCTTGTACTGCCATTTCCAGGTACACATTGTACACTTTTGGCTTGAGGCGAAATGAAATATTGAACATGCTCTGTTCCTGTTGAATTCCTCCTGTTTAGATCCGTGTTTGAATAGAATTTTTTTTTCTATCTTTGTATAAACATGTAGTTGATTAATTAATGAATAACGGGGTCGCATGTATAATAACTCCTTCATCTAACAATGTTAGTTTAAATTAATCAAAGAATAGTTAATCTGTTTTGATATTATTGTGTGTCAATCTCATGTTCCAGTGTTATTAAACAATAGAATATAGAACGGAAGCAATCTCTGTTTGTACAAACTCGATTAATTTTCCATTTGCATTAGCCGTAAACTAATAACTAATAAGTTCGACTTTTTCAGCATGTAATTAATTGAGGGATTTTCTTTTATTTTAGAGACAAACTTAATAAAAGAAATGTAGTCACTGTAGGTTTATCTTTAAAAATAAAAATGAGACGAGCCTCGCCAAATAAATCACACATCGCTGGGGCCCTCAATAAATACATAACCATTGACTAGACTTTGGATTTGGCCGTTTAATGAACCTTCACGGCCTCTTCCTAAAATAACAATACGTTAGTCTCTTTAGGACACGCCTTAATAAATCTTACCTTCTTAAACTCGGGTGCACATTTATGTGACCCAAATCCAAATCTCAACGGAGTCGAAATGTGTCTCTAATCATGGGTACATTGATTGTGACGTGGTTCGAGATGCGTGTCTATGACGTTGCAAATTCCTTTTAAAAGCAAGAATAAGATGAGCCTCGCCGAATAAAAATAAAAAAATTGTGGGGCCCTCAGTAAATATTTGCTTTAAAATTGCTTAGACTTTGGGATGGACCGTTTAGCAAAATTCCACGGCCCTACCCAAAGTAAATGATACGCTAGCCACTTTAGGCGCGCCTTTAATAATTTAATTTCCTTAAACTCGGGTGCACATTTATGTGACCCAAATCCAAATCTCAACGGAGTCAAAGTGTGTCGACGACCACGAGTACATTGATTGTGACGCGGTTTGAGATACATTTTCACAACTTTGCAATTCCTTGTAAAAATAATAATAATAATTATGAAAGCGGTAAAAAGTTAAAATTTGCACATAAGTTCATATTTGTATAAAATTAGATAATCAAGCCGAATATGACAGTTGAGCGACCGTGCTAGAACCACGGAACTCAGGAATGCCTAACACCTTCTCCCGGGTTAACAGAATTCCTTATCCGGATTTCTGGTGCGCAGACTGTAATATGGAGTCATTCTTTTCCTCGATTCGGGATTAAAATTGGTGACTTGGGACACCCTAAATCTCCCAAGTGACGACTCTGAAATAAACAAACAAATCCCGTTTCGATTGTCCTTTAATTGGAAAAACTCCTACACCCCTCGCGGGGGCATAAAAAGGAGGTGTGACACTTATCCACTATATCTGGCATGGGAAGGCAAATATTATCACATAACATTCTCAGGCAAGCAATACAAGCATGCGCATATCATGATGAGGAAGTACGACCTGATCCAACAGAAATGTAAGATGTGCACTACCGAGGGTCGAACGACACGAACCATAGATGCATCTATTATCCCGCTCGCGTATCATACATGTGAAACGGTCAACATAAATAAACAAATACCTCACTCGCAAATCATACATGCGACGCGGGCACACATAAATACACACAGTCAAACAGCCAATTAACAGTTTATTCCAATAAAAGCCAATTCTCTTTTAATGATTTAAGAAAATGAAGTTTAATCCTTTTAGAAATTTGTTTACCAATTCGATGAGATTTAAGCAATTCAAGCTGTCAATAAGTTTACAAATAATCCAAGTACACCATGCTTTTGGGTCCTAGACTACCCGGATAATAGCATAATAGTAGTGACGCACAGACTCTCGTCACCTCGTGCGTATGTAGCCCCTACAAATAGAAGCACATAACCAATTAACTCACCTATGAGGACAATCCCCTCTTACAAGGTTAGAAAAGAGACTCACCTTGCTCCGAAGATCTATAACCGGCATTCCACGCCCTTCCGAAGACTCAAATTGATGCACAACACTCCAAAACTAGCCAATAATTATGCAAATCCATAAATATATGCTCAATTACTCACTACAATCCAATTTATAGCAATTCCTAGCCTCGATCGAAAAGTTGACAAAATTGCCCTGGGGCCCACGTGCCCGGATTCCTAAATTTTTCGAAGATAAAGTTTACCCATAAACTCACGAACTCAAATATATGATTTTCTCTTAATTCCATACCCAAAATCGTGGTCAAAATCCAAGATTATCAATTTTCTAGGTTTTCCTCAAACCCCCAAATTTCTACCCATTTACATGCTAAAATCCATACAAAATAGATGGGGTTAGCTTACCTTATCGTTGATGATGAAGATCCCCTCTTGAAGCTCTCCAAAATCGCCCATACCAAATGAAAAATGGAAGAAAAATGACCATCTCCCGATATTTAAAAGAACTCACTGCCTCAATGATTTTTGCATCTGCGAGAAGACGACTACATCTGTGAAATGGGGAAAGAAGGCTGGGACCGCTTCTACGGTCTGGAGTCTGCATTTGCGGAGCCGCATCTGCATCTTGGGAACCGCTTCTGCGGTTCCTTGCCTGGCTTACTTGGGCCGCATCTGCGATGCTACGACAGCTTCTGCGGTTTCGCACCTGCGGTCGACCAACCGCAGGTGCGATTATGACAGTAGCAGATGCTTCAGCACTTCTCCAAATTCTATTTTCGCTCTGTTAACCACTCGGAATCCACCCGTGGCTCCCGGGACCCCAACCAATCATACCAACCAGTCCCAAAACACATTACAGACTTGCTCGAGGCCTCAAATCATATCAAACAATGCTAAAATCTCGAAGCGACCTCCAATCCAAGCTTTATGAACTTTAGAACTTCCAACTTCTACTTTCGATGTTTAAACCTAGCAAATTACGTCTGATTGACCCCAAATGTTGCACACAAGTCATATTCAACATTACGGACCTACTCCAACTTTCAAAATCGGATTCCGACCCCGATATCAAAATGTCTACTTCCGTTCAAACTTCTTAGAAACCTTCAATTTTCTATCTTTAGCCAAATCACTCCAAAATGACCTACGAACCTCCGAATTCACTTTCGATCGCACTCCCAACTCCAGAATCACCATACCGAGCTATTCCCAGACTCAGAATCCCAATAGACATCGATTTTATTGAAATGCACTTCAACCCAAACTTATGAAATTTCTTCCAAAGTGCTAGCTTATACAACAGGCGCCCAAACACTCTCGGGTCATCCAAAACCCGATCCGGGCATACGCCCGAGTCCGAAATAATCATACGATCCTACTGGAACCTTCAGATCCCGATTCCGAGGTCGTTTACTCAAAAATCCAATCTTGGTCAATTCTTTCAACTCAAGGCTTCCGAAATGAGAATTCTCTCTCCAAATCAACTCTGAACTTCCCGAAATTCAATTCCGACCATGCGTACAAGTCATAATACCTGAAATGAAGCAGTTCATGGCCTTAGACTACTGAGCGACGCGCTAGATCTCAAAACGACCGGTCGGGTCGTTATAGTTATAATATAAAGACTGTAAGGTAAAGACAAATATAGAGAGAAACTGATATATTATTTGAATTCAAACTGATGTACATAATGAACTAAAATCTCCTCTATTTATAGAAGAAAGGAATCTGTTGTGTAAGTTGCTACTGCAAGCTACTGTGTAAGCTGCTACAATACCAGATATGGATAATCTTCTATGGATAATCTTCTACCGGGGGGTAATGTTTTTCCATAATCGGGTACCGAAGTGATAAGCTTCTTCAGGAGGTTTATTTCCAATAGAGTACTAAATAGATAAACATATTTACGGTAGAGTCCCATATGGATAAGCTTTTTCAGGAAGCTTATTTACAACGGAGTACTAAATGAACATCCATAATATAATATATTCATAACACTCCCCCTTGGATGTTCATTAAAAGATAATGTGCCTCATTAAAACCTTACTAGAAAAAACCCCGTGGGAAAAAATTCAGTGAAGAAAAAATAGAGTACACATATTTAGTAATACGCATTGCTGGCTGCCTCATTAAAAATTTTATAAGAAAAACCCTATGGGAAAAACCTTAGTAAGGGAAAAAGAGTACAACGCGCATTTCACTCTCCCTGAAGAAAACCTTATTTCAAATATTTGAGTCTCCACATTCCAATCTTGTATTCCATATTCTCAAAAGTTGAAGTTGGTAAAGACAATCTGCTGGATTGTCACTTGAACTAATTTGATGCACATCAATGTCACAATTTTCCTGAAGATCATGTGTGTAAAACTATTCTGGTGAAATGTTCTTCGTTCTATCTCCTTTTATAAATCCTCCCTTTAATTGGGCTATGCATGCAACATTGTCTCCATATAAAATTTTGGATCTTTTATCACATTCCAAACTATATTTTTCTCGAATGAATCACTGATCTCAACCATGTGCATTCCCCGATTTAAGATCGAGCTTTATGAGGATCCGATAAATAACCTGCATCCGCATAACCAATATGATCTGTACTACCTTTGTTAGCATAAAACAAACCCATATCAAAAGTTCCCTTTAAATATCGCAATATATGCTTAATCCCATTCCAATATCTCTGTGCATGAGAATAGCTATATCTTGCTAGTAAATTAACAGAAAATACTATGTCAGGCCTTGTAGCATTAGCAAGATACATAAGTGCACCAATTGCACTGAGATAGGATATTTCAGGACCAAAGAGTTCCTCATCCTCTTCTTGAGGTCGGAACGGGTCCTTGTTCACTTCAAGTGATCGAACAATCATTGGTGTACTCAATGAGTGTACTTTGTCCATGTAAAAGCATTTTAAGACCCTTTCTGTATAGGCAGATTGATGGATAAAGATCCCGTCTGCTAAATATTCAATTTGCAGGCTAAGACAAAGTTTTGTCTTTCCAAAATCTTTCATCTCAAATTCTTTCTTAAGATATTCAATTGCCTTTTGGAGCTCTTCTGGAGTTCCAACAAGATTTATGTCATCAACATAAACAACAAGTATAACAAATTATGATGCTTTATTTATAAAAATACATGGACAAATAACATCATTTATGTAATCTTCTCAGCAAATATTTACTGAGGCGATTATACCACACATGCACAGATTGCTTTAAACCGTACAAAGATATTTATAATTTGATAGAGTACATTTCTCAAGACTTTGAATTATATTCTTCAGGCATTTTAAATCCTTCAAGGATCTTCAGATAGATTTAATCAAATAAGTCATATAGGTTATGACTTGTATCTAAATGATATGACATCTTCAAGTGTTTGGACTGTTGGTTCTGATCCTCACAATCTCTTACAATATTATGCACTATATTGTATCAAATATATCGTCGACAATCATTTTGTGTCAGTTCCTAAGCGACATAACTTGTTGAGATCTCATCACTTTCTTTATTTTCAGGTACCTGAACTTCTTCGGGAGTTTCATGAAATGTTATGTCGTGGGCTCTTCTAGAGCTTATTTCCTCCTCATTATGATCATTTTAATCCTACCATTCTTTCAAGGATTGTTACCTTTGGAACCGATTGGTCTACCACGCTTCATGCGTACAGTAAATTCTATCCTTCAGGGACATTAATTTTAGTAGGAGCATTTGCAGCTGAAATATGATATTAAATTTTGGATCAGCAAATGCTTCTGGCATTTGACTTGAATTATCTTCTAAGTGAGGATCATATTAATGATAAATCGATTCATATAGCATATTTTTCAGCTGTTTATTCCATCCCCCAAATGTTAGAAAAACTAACATATATCCCCAATCTTCTTTGGGAAACATATCTTTGTATATTATGGTGGAGAAATTAATCATATACCATACATCAAAAGATAGTAAAAATATTTTATTTCTAATACTAAACCAATTGTGAGGGGAAGACTTTATCATATATTGTTGGTCTGATGCATACAAGTGCTGCTGTATGCAATTTAGAATATCTTAGACCAACACATGAAGTTTTGTTCTCATAAGCAATAGTTTAGCCATTAATAGGAGGTATTCAATGCTAAACCAGCTTAGATATAAACCAGCATTATCAAGATGAACTGTCTTGATTTCATAATTTGAAAGTTATGCTCTTAATTGAGAAAAGCAATCTCAAATGCCAAACTGCAGGTTGACAATAAACATACATGTAACCATCTTATATATGCATCTATAAGTGGTTCACATGACAGGTGGATTAGCCCATATTCACCTTTTATATATTTCAGAATCAGGGGTCTTAGTCCCAACTTTAGCTGGTATAATCAATTTATTATGAGAACAAGCAACACAGGAAAATTCTTGAAGAATCTTCTAGTTCTTCAGTATATGCTTATCTGAATTCTCAAATAGCTCATTTAAAATGGCAAATGAAAACTGCAAGTTTATCATGGCATGTGCTATCTCTTAGTAAACTTCTGGTTTACTATGACACAAACTTTTGTATTAGTAAACTTCTGATTTACTGTGACTATTTTTGTATAAGTAAATTTCTGATTTACTGTAGTTGCTTTTACATTAGTAAACTTTTGGTTTACTGTAATACATGTTGTAGTACAAATTAAAAAATAAGGCGGGTAACTTCTCACATACATATTACCCCTATGATTGTGGAAACATGAAGATTTTCAATCTTTCAATCATTTGTAATCTCAGTATGATTGTCATTTGTATTAGTAAACTTTAAGTTTACTACAACATATGTTCTGACCATAATCATATAATATGAATGACATATTTGTATATAAGCTCTTCAAGTGCCTTTATTCATTATACACAATCTAATATTTATCGGACACTACTAGTGTCATATGTCTTCTAGACAAATAATTAGCTCTTCAAGAGTTGTTGATATATTTTATACTATCAAATATTGCTCAGAAACTTCTGGTATCATGAGAAAAAATTATAATCAAATGAATATTATAAAGACAATTCTAAATTTATAAATGACGAAAATTAAAAATTTTAATATTTCTACCACTAACTTTGTGACAAATATCTCCTTCAAGGAGAAATACCGTTAACATCTCAATATTTTGTATCAATGCGGCAACCACATAGTCATTGCATCCTTTAAGGAAAGATACACGAGTTGTTATTTCCTTCGGGGAATTCAATAACTAACCATAATATATTAATGTGGTTGTAGTAAAAAACATTCTACAAGAATGCATTTACCTTAGAATGATACTTAATAAAATTATCCAAGATGTTTTACGTACAACAGGTACGTGCGGCAATGATTTTTATGCCACAAAAATAATATTTATAGTCTTTGTTATTCTATCTCTTCAGGAGGTGAGTTGTGGTATTTTTTCATTCACTCCACGAAATAAAAATGTGCTTCAAATATAACTTTGAATAGTTCGTTATTTTGTTTAAGAATAGAAACACAGTTTCATAATATTTTTCTGCTTCAGGAGAAAATTTCAGTTGTTTTACTACTTTAGGAGCAAATTTAAAATACGAAATATTGAGTATATATTCTCTCAATCATATTACCTCTTCTGGAGGTGAATTGTAGTATATTCACATCAAAAGCGCGCTCATATTTACGAGCTTTATTAATATTGTCACATTCATTTCAGGAAATGAATTAATATTTAAAGTTCTCATCCTTCAGGGAATGGAACATAATTATCTGAACGCGCATTAATCACACAAATTGTGTGATGTCTTAGTAGCTTTTTTACGATAATGCTACTTTAGGAGCAAATCGAGGCATGCATGTACTATAGAGAATATTTCTCTAGCTTATCTTCAATTGTAACCATAGAAAGCCTAAATTATCATTTCTGGTGGCCATAGGCATATACCACTTCTGGTGGTTAACAAATATTTAGTTACAATGAGATATACGAAACATAGCCACTTCTGGTGGTTGTATATTTCTTGCAAACTCTGCTAGAATATAAGTGGATCTAACAATGTTATCCACTTTATAGTTTCCTATGCAATATTACTCTTTTGGAGTAAAATTGAAATCTTAATTCGAAAACGAGAAAGTGAAAAACGGAACATGAAGATATACAAATTATAGTGTTTTAAAATTCATAAAATGCTCTAGAATCTCGTCCAATGATTATGGCTCACTTACTAGGTTCCTAAGTACCTTTTTTATTTTATTTTATTTTAATGGCAGTAGCATACATAACAAGCATCAAGCACCCAAGACACGTAGTTTTTGCCCGATATATTTAATACTACAAATTCACGTTTAGAAAGATTTGACATTATTTACAAAAAGAAAGTTTGTACCTTTGATACTTTCAAAGTATTTGCTCGATATGGCAGAGTCTCGTGTTGATAACGTGTTATAAATAAAGACTGTAAAGTAAAGACAAGTATAGAGAGAAACTGATATATTATTCGAATTCAAACTGATGTACATAATGAACTGAAATCTCCTCTATTTATAGAAGAAAGGAAGTTGCTGTGTAAGCTGCTTATAGAAGAAAGGAAGTTGTTGTGTAAGCTGCTACTGCAAGCTGCTACTATACCAGATATGGATAATCTTCTACTGAGAGTAATGTTTATCCATAACGGAGTACTGAAAGTATAAGCTCATTGTACCAGGTATAGATAATCTTCTACTATGGGTAATGTTTATCCATAATGGAGTACTGAAAGGATAAGCTCATTATACCCGATATGGATAATCTTCTAATGGGGGTAATGTTTATCCATAACGGAATATTGAAAGGATAAACTCATTATACCCGATATGGATAATCTTCTATCGGGGGTAATATTTATCCATAGCCGAGTATCGAAAGGATAAGCTTATTATACCCGATATGGATAATCTTCTACCGGGGTAATGTTTATCCATAATCGGGTACTGAAGTGATAAGCGTCTTCAGGAGGCTTATTTCCAATAGAGTACTAAATAGATAAATATATTTATGGCGGAGTCCCATATGAATAATCTTTTTCAGGAAGCTTATTTATAACGGAGTACCAAAAAAATATCCATAATATAATATATTCATAATAGACTGGTCTTTCTATATTCTAATTATTCAGACACCGGTTGGTCACTAGCAATTTAGTAATAATTCTAAAAAAAACGTGTAGCACTGTTGGTTTTCTTTTAATAATAAAAAAAGAGATGACGCAACAGTAGGCTGACATTCAGACAACTAAATATTTTTCGCAAGATTTTAACGGCCACTTAAAAATAGAAAATCTGCAGAATAAGTATACATTCGGACAACTGAAATATTTTATAGCAGTTTAAAGCCACTAAGAAATAGAAAATTTGCAGAATAAATATACATTCGGACAACTAAAATATTTTATAGCAGTGCTTTAATAGCCACTTAAAAACAGAAAATCTGCAGAGTAAATATACATTCAGACAACTAATTAAAATATTTCAATAACCTAAAATATCTAATAAAATTTTGAATTTATACGAATTTGTCGACTCCTTTTACAATTAAAATTAGTCCAATTATAGGGTGATCGGTAGAAATAGGATACTTTAGTGTCATTATTG
Organism: Nicotiana tabacum; assembly: GCF_000715075.1. Taxonomy (NCBI): domain Eukaryota; kingdom Viridiplantae; phylum Streptophyta; class Magnoliopsida; order Solanales; family Solanaceae; genus Nicotiana; species Nicotiana tabacum. Next base: position 3,692,913 of record NC_134086.1, read on the forward strand.
GTTTCTTTAGTGCTACTGTTGTAAAAGGGCCTAAACTACTTCTATCTAAATGGTCACTGATACGCTTCGTCCATTTATCCGTCCATAACAGCATACAGAGCTAAATTATATTAATAAAATTGCCTCCAGCACAGAGCATGCGGGCCAATAATTAGTGATGTGGCGGTTTTCTACTAGGCCACATGGCAATCCCCGGAGAGAAATAAAAAATAGAATATTTAGGAAAGTTGCTTTAAATTGGAAACTCTTCCACTCTAAAGCACCTACTACATTTTGTATTAATGTTTGGTTTTTATTAATTTCTTATTTCACCAAAAAACATAAAATAAGAGAGTCGACCAATGTAAGAGATTCTTGATCACGCCCAACTATGCCTTATAAAAAGGATAAAACGGTCATTGCAAATATAATCCGAATATTTAGCCAGAGTCGAATCCCACAGGGAATTAACCTACCAATTACTTTGTCAGACTCACTGAATTCTTCTTAATCAACTTCCCAGATATTTTGAATAACAATTGGTGATATTTTTACTAATTATAACTGAATAAAATTAAGTAAACTGAGAGCTAACTATGACTGAGTTGTAAACAAAAACGTGAAGGATCTAAGGTTGTGATTTTCCCTATTGATGGAATCCCTTCCTGTTATGTTTCGCATATATTTGCCTAATCGTCTCTATCAATCATGAGCACTCTTACTATCATAAACCTCTCACGAGTAATTACGACAATTTACTAGACGCACTCTCCCAAGTTACGCTAGCTGGCTTTTCTTACAACTCACTTAGATCGCACTCAAGGTTTCGTTATCCCTAATCCCACATTTAAACCCTCGGTTATTGATTCCTCGTATACTTTGGGAGTGGTGTTGTTCAGCAACTACCTAAATATGCACTCTCTCCCGAGTAATATATATTAAATAGGCACAGCTAATTGAGGATCCTATCAATAACTACAACAAGAACGTAATTGAACAAATAGAGATTAAACTGGACAAACTATATTAACACAACAAGAAGTTCATCCCTCAACAGGTTCCATCAAAACTCTAGACTAAATAATTAGCTACTCATAGCAAAGCAAGATAAAAACATAAAATTATTTAAAATTCACAATTAATGATTGCTCTGAAGACATCATTTCTTTTTCTCAGCTGAATTAACCCTATATATGAAGGCACAATTCAAGAATTATAATTAATCCGAAGGCATCAACGCATTTTAGGGCATAAAAATGAAGGGGAAGACTCAAAGTCTTTGCTTTAAGTCTTTTCCTTACTTGTTATGTGCAGTTGCATTCCTATTGGTTGCTTTAGCTGAAAAAGACGAGGTCTATTCAAATTACGCGGACGGTCTTATTTTAAACTTTTATAAAAATAATAAGTTTAATTTATTTCTGAACGTAGAAAGATCTTACGTATTAATGTATTTGTTTATCTCGAAAATACAAGTAACAATTAAATTTGATTAGTGATTTTAAAGATATGTGATTTAGTTCAATATCAATTAATAATAAAAAAATATGAAGTAGAAATGAAAGATAAAATTGAATCAAACTAATGTTACTTAGCAGCAGTGACCTCGAGATTAGTGACTTCGAGGTTGCTTAGGGTAGTAAGAACAATTAAGTAGGAAAAGCAAAGTAAGAACAATAAAGCTAAAGGACAATTCTGCTGAACAGTTGGCAAAAAGTAGAGAGTATATTCTTTGCTCAATGATAAAATTATCTTACAAATGATTGGGGTCCCCTTTGTATAATAGGGGAACCCTAAATAAGGAATATTTCTATTTATAGTAAGGAATATTCTTGGTACAGTTGTCTAACCTCCTAGTACGGAATCGTACAATCATATTCCGGAATTTGCGCCATGACTTTGGGGACGTGATAAGAATCTAACTCATTCTGGTACAAATCTATAACAGTACTATTTCGGGGTCGAGCACACTCGACCTCGGTATACATCATGCTCCACCTTCGAACTCGGATTTGGTCCCTCAAGCTCGAGCTTGATCTTTCCGGACTCGGACTTAGGACGGGTCCTTGAGCCTATAAGTTGGAGGCATATGATTTTGACCGTATACAAATAGTCCCCGCGTTTCTTAGAGTAAGATGATAAGAAACGATTTGATACTCATTTTCCCGAAGTCTTTAGTGATGACGTCATTTCCGTGATGCAGGCATTCGAAGTGACCGAAACGTCTCATCAATCCACTTCCCCAAAACATTGAATGCACGCTAGTATTGGTCGACCACTAGTGCCGCCGAACCGTCGTTTCCCTTCTATAAATATGAGGCGATTCTTTCAAGTAAAGAGCTTTACTTTTTCTTTACATCTTTCTCTTCTTCATTTTCTTTCTCTAATTACCCGTTTGCACCGCCTCTTAAAGCGCCGGAAAATGCCAAGCTCTTGTAAGAAACACCACATTCTTGTACAACCCGTATTCTTTAGCTTAAAATCATGGCTAAAACTTCCAAAACAGTCCCCAAAAAAGGATAAAGCATCATCCTTTTCTACCTCCCGACCGACCAAACCGGTGGCACCGCCAACTCTTGAGGAAATCACCCACGGTCCTTGTATAATTAAGAATGACTTTTAGTATTGAAAATCCCCTCGACGTCCCAGGCCGATGCGAGCATGCATCTCGATATCTTAGCTTGATATTCAAGAAGCACCTTAAGGACGTGAAGAAGGACTGTGGCTAGGGAGATGAGGTTTTGATTCAGATCCCGAGCCCCGAGGAAAGCATTACTACCCACGTGGAGGGGTTTTTAAGTGTTTACACTTACCCCTTCACAATGGGTCCCCTTGATCCGGTGGTGATTGACTTCTGCAAAACATATGAAATCACCCTCGGTCAGATTCACCCTTGTTTTTGATGCATTGTGATCATGCTGCGCTATTTTTCCAAAAGGCGGAGGAGTTGGAATTCACCCTCAACCACCCGATTCGATGTACCGGCCCCAGCTGTTTCGAGGGCTTGTCAAGCTGCAACATCGCACGAAGAAAACCTTCTTCGCCAACAGCGACGAAGCCAAGAATCAGGGTTGGATGAGCCGGTTCGTCAGAGTAAGGACTTTGGATGTCATTCCCTGAGACAAAATGTCGCTCCCGGAGAGATGGAATTACAATCATAAGTGGAGTCCTTCTTCCTAATATCTATATATACTCCACTTCCACATCCCATAATAATACTTTTATCTTTTCTGTAACTGTTGCATGGACACCTCTCGCTGTCTCCGATCTCGAGGACTGGGTCAAAAAGTTGGAAGTGACCTTCTCGTATGATGAGCGCTAATGGATGGAATTATCAAATGGCTAGTGGGAGGCCAAGAATCTTGGTAAGTGCTTTTCCCAAGTTTCAAATACCTTTCATATGTTTGTGGCATCAACTTATTCATGTTTACTTGTGTAGGCCTCAGAGATATATCCGAGATGAGGCCAACCCCGCTCGGGGAGGGGACTAAGTCTTCAATCCCAAAGTCTGAGAAGGAAAACAAAAGAAAAAGGGATTTGAAGCCTGCAGACCCTCAAGACAAGAATACCCCTGCTCGAAGGCTGTAAAAACGATTTGCTCATGCTGGCGCAGATTCGGCCCATGACTCCCCGGATGAAGAAAATGATGGCAAAGAGTCGGCGTTGGTGTCTCGAACCAGGAAACCAATTGAAGCCGCCAAGCCCTCCGAGCTGGAGACCTCATCCCGTGGTGAGGGAACCCCAAAGAAACATTCGGGCAAGGCCCCCGTAGAGGTTGAGATCGTTCCTCCTCCTTCAATAAATGTACCCGAGGGGGCAAATGCAGAGACCCCTGAAGCCAATGAGAACGCCTGAGTGAAGAGCTCGGGGTTGCGACAACGGGTCATTCCCTTTCTTTGCCAACTTATTCCGAGGGAGCAATCAAAGAAGATAACACTGTGTGTATGCCCGATCCGAGCAAGGTCCTCGAGGTTGATCCCTTTCACGGTTTCTTTGTAGGGGTCGAGGATGCCACTGACCTTAATGATGCATCCACCATCTTCGAAGAGGATCAACATCTCCTCTCTCGGGGAAATACTTACTTTTATTATTGTAATTTTCTCTTTCCTCCTTTTCCTTTGACTAATATATATTCATTTTATGTATAGGCCATCGTCAAGTTTAGAGCTGAGCTAAGCCAATGTGAGGCCGAGCTTAGGAAATTTTTGGGCGAAGAGAAGGACATAAGGCTCCTCTGTAGCAAAAAGGAAGAGGAGCTTAAGGATCTCCGGCTGAATATGCCAAAGCTCGAAAAAACGAGTCTGAGCTAGATGAGCAAGTAACGGTGATTTTAATAGAGTACGACCTTCTTGGCCCTACTTCTGAGGCTAACACTTCGATATCTCAGCTGCAGAAAAAGATGGAGATGATTGGGCAGCTCCGAGGCGAGGTTGACCAAGTCAAAGCTGATTGCCATCGATGGAAGGTGAGCATGGATCAGCTTGCTGCCGATAAGGAAGTCATCACAACCCAACTAGCCTCGACTGAAACTCAACTTCGAGGCATTAAAGCGAAGGGTCTGGCCCGGGCCAAGAAAATTGAGGAGTTGGAGGCAGAGCCCGGGTCGAAGTTGTACAGGCTAAGGCTGAAGTTATGAAGACGAAGGTTGCGGTTGATAAATCTATTGTCGTATACTAAATGGACATTGCGCCCATTCAAGATGAGTTGAGGGAGGCCTCTGACTAGGAAAATGGAGCAATGATTTGGCCAAGTTCCAGGCCCGAAGGGATACTCTCCAAGAAATCCATGCCCGAGGGTACGACCTTGCCGAGGAGATAGCCGAGGCAAAGGCGCGAGAAACCGATTCCAGGTTTATTGTATCTTCCAATCATGAGGATGTAGCGAGTGTCTCCGGGGATGGGGAAGGTGAAGAAGATGTTCTCGAGGGAGAGGAGGCTCCCAAAGATAGAGATGCTGAAGATGCATCTCCAGAAGATGGCGCTCACGGGGATATGACCCCGAAAATAGATTAAGTTCGCCTTTTCTTTTTTTGTGCAAGGGCCCCTTGCAGGTTTTGTAAATATGTATTGTAAAACTTCCCTTATGAATATAAAGTATCTTTTTGTTCTATCCTCGATTTGTGTTGAATTTTATTTTGTTCTCATTTGTGGAAGATTTCAATGATTCAAATAATCAGCTTGAGTATCGGTTCAGACTCAGAACGTAATAAACCCTTAAGTTTTTATTTGATAAATATAATACCCCTTAGGGTTTTGTTAATCCTCGAGCTAAATTTAAATCGATTTGATGTGAGCTCGGGACGTCGGAGTTCTCGAGTCTGAGTTGAGTGAGAACGGGATCTCGACCTCTATATGTTTTGGACCTTAGGCTTTTTTAAGTTGGCCCTTAGGCTCTTATATATTGGCCCTTAGGCTCTTTAAGTTGGCCCTTAGACTCTTATTCCTTGGCCCTTAGGCTCTTTTGGGCTATTTAGGCCTTTAAAATGGCTATAATTTTTCCCTCTTTCCAGCTAAAATACTTAGTAAATTTGTTTTATGCCTTAGCATGTATTTTTTGTACCCGTTTGGGTTTTTCGAAGGTTCGACGTATCGGAACCTTATTAGTAATTTATTTGTGTAAACATCATCGAATACCTCTTGAGGTTTTTCAGAAGACTGATGTTATCGAAGCCTTTAGATTATTCATGGGCCGAATTTATTGAAGCCCTTAGATTTTTCAAGGGCTGAATTTATCGAAGCCCTTTATATTCTGCTTTTGCCAAGGGTAGCTCGATTTAACCGGTTTTTCAATGTTTGAAGGCCTTCAATTTATTGCGGAAGTTGGATGTTTCCGAGCCGCATTATTTTGGTCATAGCCTTTATATGACTGTAGTCTTTCTTTAATATGGACGTAGACTTCGGGTATGTCACTTGGACTTTTGTCCTGATAACCTTTTGAAATTGTCCGAAAAGTTAGTCCCCGAGTATATTGGCCTTGGTCTTTGTTTCGATGGGATGCCTTTTTGAGGTCTCATGGGTCCGAGTTTTCGATAAATCAGATGTATTGACTGTCGATGACAGTCCCCGAGTATTTCGGGGTGCATTTGTGTTTTGGCTCTTGAGCCGCTTCCCGTAGGATTGTAAGTGTAGAGCTCGTATGATAGCTCTTCTTTGAGACACAAAGTGTTTTTTTATATAACCAAAATGCTTCTTCAAATAATTGATACAAGCATACATGCTTTGCCGTCGGGGCTCAACTATTCTAAATGGACATAGTTCATTTGACCGTTTGGCCCATTACAAAGTTCTCCTATTGAGGCCCTCTTGGGCGTGAAATATTTTCCTCAAAATATAACCATTCGAGGGTGACGCCCCCAGTATTCGAGGTTGATTGAAAAGAATCCTTGGATACTGTTAAGTTTTCCTTAGCTAGCACATAGTTGTTGCCTCGTTAAAAACCTTGCCGATAAAACCCATTTGGGACAAAATCCGATCTAAGGGAAAAAGAGTGTTAACGCATGCTTTAAAACCTAAGGCCTTCACGTAAAAAATGATGTCTTCGAGATCGTATGCCTTCGATAGCTTTGATAAAAAATAATTAGTTAGTTTTAAACTCAAATAGATAAAAGGATAAAGTCATACCTTAGCAGTACTGCCGTTTGAGCAATGATATGTTCCAATTGTTTGGTAGACTCGGTACGGTCCTTCCCAGTTCGGGTCAAATTTCCCTTTATTTGGGTCTCGAGTATTGAGGGTGACCTTTCGTAGAACTAAGTCCATTATTCCAAAATGTCGAAGGTTGGTCCTTCTATTGTAGTATCTTTTGATCCTTTGCTTTTGTGCGGCCATCCAAACAAGCACTGCTTCTCGCTTTTCATCTAATAACTCGAGGCTAGCATTCATGGCCTCGTGATTCGACCCCTCCAATGCATGCCAAAACTTGGCGCTAGGTTCTCCAACCTTGATAGGGATGAGGCCCTCGGAGCCATACACTAGGGAAAACGGGGTGGCTCCCGTACTGGACTTTGATGTCGTCTGATATGCCCAAAGGACCTCGGGTAAAACTTCTCTTCATTTCCCTTGTGCATGATCAGGTCCCTACCAGTTTTCGAGGAGACTACACAAAGTCAACTTTCCAGCTGAAAAGTTGCTGCCTGATAACTAGGGATTATGATGCAATTTACACTCTTTCTTGCTTAAGGTTTGATTAGAAATGTGTACAAAATAATCCCAAAGGCTCACATGTTGTACTTGATTGCAGGGTTTGGTCAACAAGGCGACAATTTGTCAGAAACCAGCTCAAAGAGGAGTGAAACATGCACAAGTACCAAGAACAAGGCCAAGCTCAGTATAACAGGACTAGTGCGGCAGCATACCATTCTGTGCGGTCCACAAAGAGGAGGTTCAGAGAGTATGCTTTTCAGGTAGCCAAGCAATGTGGCCACAAAGTATTTTGTGCAAACTGCATTGACTTCATTGCAGCCACACTCGACTTTGTGTGGTCCGCAAAGCCCAAGATCAGAGAGTTGCCAAGTTGGAGGAATAAGTACAATGCGGTCCGCGATCCATTTTGTGTGGACCACAATAGAAGCCACCGCGACCGCGATGCATTTTGTGCGGCCTGTGGAGGCCAACTTCAGAGAGCGGATTATTTTAGCTAAGAGCCTTAGTGTGGCCGCACTTGATTTTGTGCGGTCCGCACTAGCCCCGCAGGGGTATTTTTGTCCAGAATTTTCAGCCCAGTATAAATAGTTTCTTTTCCTATTTTTAGGTCATCAGTTGTATTTTGACGATAAGTTGCGCTCGTGAACAGTACCCTTTTACTATTTTGAGTAATTTTAGATTAGTTTCATCATTGAATCTTCAAGTTTTATCTAGTAATTAAATATTATGGGTTTTTCTTCATCTATTTCTTTATTTTCTTCTATAATCATGAGTTACTAGACCCATTTGCTAGGGTTGTGGCTCAACCCTAGTGTGGGTAATTGATGGGTCTTGTGTTTTAAGGTTTGATTGTCTATGGGTGTTTGATATTTGGACTAATTTATGGTTTTAATGTTGAATTAGTGGTTGTAAACACTAGTTTATGCCTAGTTGACTTTGGCTCTTCTTGAGAAAGAGAGCCTAAGTCCATGAAATTGGTCCAACAAGGAATTATGACGTATTGAAGAGATTGATAGCCCCAATTAAAGGGTTAAACCTAGAGATAATAATACCTGACTTGAACCTCAATTGCTTGCACAAATTATCATACCCAATTAGTTTTGAGAAAGTCAATTAGGGCAAAATCGCTCGAACTACCGAGAGGTATAGAGTCAGTAGAATCGTGCAATGGTTATATCGTAATCCCCCAAATATGATAATCTCTCCTTAGACTTGAGAATCCGTCAATTATCCATCTAGCAGAAAGTCACTTCCCTAGTGCCTTTTACATATTTAGACAACCTTCAATAGTTTAATCTTAGCTTCACGTTGGCTAATTTAGCATCTTAGTAGTATAAAATTAGAAGTAATATTAAAACCAACAATGTTTAGAAGTGCAATTAGGAATAATTACACAACTCCAATTTAGATAGAAACTCAACTCCGATATCTAGCTCCCTATGGAAATCGATCCCGACCTTATCCGGTAAAAGCTGCTTCGACCTCTCTTGATACTTTGTACTAGTACAGGGTTAGCCTCAATCACTTTTTAGCGTCGTTGCCTAGGAGCTAACAGTTTTGGCTATATATCTAAATAGTTTTGTGTATTGTTCTTCTTTCCTTCTGCGTTACTAATTTGTATGTGTCACAACTTCAGGTACAAAATGGCAGCAAGCAACAATGACCCTCTTGGGAATGTGATTGCTGGGGATGAGGTAGATAATGTCGGAGATGATGAGGTGCCTCTTGTACCTCAAGGACAACGTAGAGGCCGCCAGGACAATGCCAATGCCAATGACAATATTCTAGACCCTCCTCCGCCACCTCCAAGAGTGTCTCCTCGAGTGCTTCCAAACCAAGGCTATGCAAGTGCAATTGTCCCACCCCAAATTCGGGCAGGAAATTTTCAAATTACCAATGTGATGCTGATATTGCTGGAGCAGCGTTGGTATTTCACGGGAGCTGTCAATCAAAATGCATACAAACATCTCAAGGGGTTCGTGGATACCTGTTGGGGGAGCAAGCAAACTAATGTGTACAAGGATGTACTTCGGTTGAAACTCTTCTCATTTTCACTTAGAGGGAAGGCACTGGATTGGCTTGAGCGACTTCCCAACCATTTCATCACTACTTGGTATGAGTTGGCGGATAAGTTCATTGCAAAGTTCTTCTCTCCGGGGCATATGGCAGCATTGAGAGATGAGATCTTGGATTCAAGTAGGAGCCCACCGAACTGTTACATGAGATTTGGGAGCATTATAGAACAATGCTGAAGGAATGCCCCAACAATGATATGACTACGGCAATGATCCGACAGACTTTCTACCGGGGTATTTAACACAAAAAACTAGTGCATAGTGAACCAAATTGCTGGGGGCAACTTCATGAAGCCGACTTATGATGAGGTTTGTGACATTCTTGACGAGATGGTTGACACTTCTTCTGCTTGGAAAAGTAGAGCCAATGTGCCCCAAGGTGACCCCACGGTCACTCATTTGCACAAAGAGCTACATGACCATGGACAGGCTATAACTGAGCTAACAACTACAATGAACCAACTAGCAAAGGCACAATTGCAACAAGTTCAAAATCCTCACCAAATGAATGTCGTAGAGGGTGTCAACATGCTAGTCAACAAAAGAAGAGAAAGAGGTCAACAGAACCAAGGGAATTCAGAGCAATTTGACAATGATTATGGTGAATTCCAAGATAATGGTTATGATGTGTAGAATGAAGAGGTGCAATACGGGAACAATTATCAGGGCCAAAGGGGCAATTCTTCCAACCAACAACAATGGAGACCCCAAGGCAATTGGGGCAATCAACAACAACAAGGCAATGGTAATTGGAGGAACAAAAAACAAAATTCCAATTGGGGCAATCAAAACAATAATCAGAACAATCAGGGTAATTAGAATGGCAACAACAACAACAACTGGGGTGCTAACAACAATCAGTGTGGTTGGAATAATGGCAATCAAGGAAACCGGGGGCAAGGCTTTCAAAAGCCCTCAATGTACCAACAACCGAACAATCCACCCCCATTTCCATCCCAAGGTCCTAGTTCTTCCAACAAAGACATGGGGAGAATTGAAATGATATTTGAACAGATGATGAAAAAGAGTGCGGATTCCAATGCTCAGTTGTCTTCCCACAATACTTCAATTAGAAATTTGGAGGTGCAATTAGGCCAAATGTCACAGTCATTGAATACTCACCCTAAGGGGGCTCTACCAAGGGATACAGTAGTGAACCCGAAAGGTGGGAACAATCATGTTATGGCAGTAAATACAAGGGGTGGACGAGGTGGTAATGTGAATGCCTCCAAACAAAAGCATATTTTGAGTGATGAAGTTGAGTTACAAGAAGATGAAGTTCCTTTGGTGGTTGAAAATGTGATTGATGAGAATGTGAATAAAGAAGTGAGGATTGATATTCAAGATGCCGAGGTGCAAACTCAGAATGACGTGAACCCTATAGGGAACACATAATAGACATGCAGGAGTCGGTTGTGCCTAAAGCCAAGGCTCCTTTGCCAAGGACACCTCCACCTTATCCTAAAAGGCTCGCGAAGCAGAAAAATGAAAATCAGTATAAAAGTTCATTGACATGATAAAGAGCTTATCCATTAATGTGCCTTTGGTAGAGGCTCTTGAACAAATACTGGGCTATGCTAAATTCATGAAGGACTTGGTGACGAAGAAACGATCCATGGATTGTGAAACTATAAAATGACCCACCAAGTTAGTTCAATAGTGCATTCAATGGCCCCGAAGCTTGAAGATCCCGGAGCTTTCACCATTCCTTGCACCATTGGGAGTGCGGACTTTGCTAAGGCTCTATGTGATTTGGGGGCAAGTATCAAGTTGATGCCCTACTCAGTTTTCAAGACTTTGGGTATTGGGCAACCGAGGTTGACTTCTATGAGATTGCAAATGGCGGATAGAATAATGAGGAGACCATTGGGTATTATTGATGATGTGCTTGTCCGGGTGGACAAATTTTTCTTGCCAGCTAATTTTGTGATCTTGGATTGTGAGGTAGATTATGAAGTTCCAATCATATTGGGGAGATATTTCCTTGCTACTAGGAAGGCCTTAGTTGATGTGGAAGCAAGGGAACTCACCTTCCGGGTGGGTGACGAAAAAGTGGTCTTTCATGTGTGCAAGTCAATGAAGCAGCCCAACAGTTCCAAGGTGTGCTCTTTTGTAGACCTTGTCACGATAGTGATAGTCGATGATACCAGTGCAATGATCAATGTGGAAGACCCTCTATAGGCCGTATTGTTGAATCTTGATGTCAATGAGGATGAAGGCCGAGTGGAGTGTGTGAATGCTTTACATGGGATGGGCTCTTACTCTTATGAGCCTAGGAAACTATCTTTGGACCTTGAGAATAGGAAGACTCCACCAACAAAACTTTCAATTGAGGAACCTTCGGTGTTGGAGTGGAAGCCGTTGCCTCCACACCTCAGGTATGAGTTCTTAGGCCTTCGTTCTACTTTGCCTATTATTCTTTCCTCCTGTCTTACTAACATGCAGGTTGATGCCACATTGGCGGTGCATCAAAAGCAGAAAAAGGTAATTGGATGGACTTTAGCTAATATTCGGGGGATAAGCCCCGCATTCTGTATGTACAAGATTATTTTGGAAGATGATGCAAAGCCCTCCTTGGAACATCAAAGGAGGTTGAATGAGGCAATGCAAGAAGTTGCGAAAAAGGAGGTGATCAAGTGGTTAGATGCCGAGGTTGTGTACCCCATCTCTGATAGCTCTTGGACTTCGCCGGTGCAATGTGTACCAAAGAAGGGTGGCATGACCGTGGTTGCAAATTCACAAAATAAGTTGATTTCTACCAGAATAGTCACCGGTTGGAGGGTATGCATGGACTACCGCAAGTTGAATAAAGTGACCCGAGGATCACTTTCCATTGCCTTTTCTTGATCATATGTTAGACCGACTTGCTGGGCGTGCCTTCTACTGTTTCTTGGATGAGTATTATGGTTACAACCAAATCTTGATTGCTTCAGAAGATCAGGAAAAGACCACATTCACTTGTCCATATGGCACCTTTGCCTTTTACGGATGCCTTTTGGGTTGTGTAATGCACTGGCTACATTTCAACGGTGTATGATGACCATTTTCACCGATATGGTGGAAGATATTTTGGAGGTGTTCATGGATGACTTTAGTATTGTGGGTGATTCATTTGATGAGTGTTTGAAAAATCTTAATAGAGTGTTGACCCATTGTGAAGAAACCAATCTTGTTCTTAATTGGAAAAAATGCCACTTCATGGTAGAAGAGAGCATAGTTCTTGGGCATAAAATTTCAAAGTATGGTATCAAGGTGGACAAAGCAAAAATTGATGTGATTTCAAGGCTCCCTCCCCATACCTCTGTCAAGGGAGTTAGAAGTTTTCTTGAGAATGCGGGGTTCTATCGGAGATTTATCAAAGACTTTTCGAAAGTAGTTAACCCCTTATGTAATTTATTAGAAAAATATGTCAAGTTTCTGTTTGATAAGAGATGTATGAAAGCCTTTGAACTTCTCAAGCACAAGTTTACCACCACTCCTATCATTATCACACCTAATTGGAGCTTGCCCTTTGAGCTTATGTGTGATGCGATCGATGTTGCGGTTGGGGCGGTTTTGGATCAAAGAGTGAACAAAATGTTTCATCCGGTGTACTATGCGAGCAAGACAATGAATGATGCTCAAGTGAACTACACGATGACTGAGAAAGAACTTTTGGCTATTGTGTTCGTAATGGAGAAATTTCGGCCGTATATTATGGGTGCCAAGGTCATAGTCCATACCGATCATGTCGCACTCCGGTACTTGATGACAAAGAAGGATTCCAAAGCTAGACTGATGCGATGGGTCTTGTTACTTCAAGAGTTTGATTTGGAGATTGTGGACCGGAAGGGTAGTGAAAACCAAGTGGCGGACCACTTGTCCCACTTGGAGGAGGAGGGGAGGCCTCGTGATGGCCTAGAGATCAATGATTCATTTCTTGACGAACAACTCCTTTCGGTGTCAGTGAATGGTATGCCATGGTTTGCGGATGTTGCTAATTTTATTGTGACTGGTATAATCCCATGTGAGCTCTCTTCTAACCAAAGGAAGAATCTCAAACGGATGGTGTGATCTGAAGGTATGTCCTGGAGGAAGAACAATTGAGTATCTTGGAGGCTTGTCATTCCTCTCCCTATGGTGGCCATCATGGCGGGGTGAGGACGTCTTCCAAAGTTCTTAGTTGTGGGTTTTATTGGCCAACTTTGTACAAAGATGCAAGTGAACTTGTGAAGAGGTGTGACGAATGTCAAAGAGCGGGTGGAATTTCGAAGAAAGATGAGATGCCTCTCAATACCATTCTTGAGGTTGATATTTTTGATGTATGGGGCATTGATTTTATGGTCCCGTTTGTTAGATCATATGGAAACACATACATTCTTGTGGCGGTTGACTATGTTTCAAAGTGGGTTGAAGTCGTGGCTCTACCCAACAATGAGGCCCGGAGTGTTGTTGCGTTTCTCAAGAAGAGCATTTTTATAAGGTTTGGCACTCTTCATGTAATCATAAGTGATGGGGGGTCTCATTTTTGTAATAGAGCTTTTGATACTTTACTTGCAAAGTATGGTGTCAATCACAAAGTTTCTACTCCTTATAATCCTCAAGCGAGTGGCCAAGTTGAAGTCTCAAACAGGAAAATCAAGAGTATATTGTCAAATATGGTCAATGCAAATAGGACCGATTGGTCAAAGAAGTTGGATAATGTTCTATGGGCTTATAGAACTGCTTATAAGACTCCGATTGGTATGTCTCCGTATCTATTGGTGTTTGGGAAAACATGGCATCTGTCGGTTAAGTTAGAGCATAAGGCTATGTGGGCTTTGAAGAAGCTTAATCTTGAATGGGATGTGGCAGCAAATCTTCGTGTGGAGCAACTTAATGAACTTGATAAATTCTGATTCCATGCCTACTCCAATTCGTCCTTATACAAGAACAAGATGGAGTACCTTCATGATAAATATGCTCGTGGCAAGGAGTTCAAAGTGGGTGATTTGGTTCTCTTGTTCAACTCTCGGTTACGTCTATTTTCGGGAAAGCTTAAGTCAAAATGGAGTGGACCATTTGAAGTAGTGTTTGTGACTCCGTTTGGTGCACTTGACTTGAAGAACAAAAATGGAAAAGTTTTCAGAGTGAATGGGCATAGGGTCAAGCACTACCTGGGCAAGATTGATGATAGCCACATTGTGGAACTTCTTCATCTCAAGTGATTTGATGGTAACCTGCGTCGTGCCACAACGTTAAATCAGGCGCTTCTTGGGAGACAACCCATGTGTCTTTCTTCTTATTTTTATTTGATTTTCATTGTAATGTAGGATTTATTTTTGGACTGCCTGGTTGTGAGATGCTATAGGATTGTGTTGATGCAGTGTAGGAACAAGTTGGAAAATGCTCACTCTCTGAAGTTGGCAATGCGGACCACACTCATTTTGTGCAGCCGCAAAGGCCTTTGTGCGGGTGCAAGAAATCAATGCGGACCGCAAAAGTGATCTTACAAAAGTAGGAAGTCTCTGAAGTTTTCCGCTGCGGCCGCATTACATTTTGTATGGTCTGCAGTGGTCCACTGCGGTCGTATTGCATTTTATGCAGTCTGTAGTGGTCAACTTGCCAGTGCCTTATGATTTTGAGCACCGCGGACAACAGTACCATTTTGTACGGTCTGCGGTGGGTAGGTAAGCTGGGGCCCAGGACCTTTTTCTATAAATAGGACCTGAGGCCCTACATTTAAACTTTTTGATCCTTTTCAACTCAAAAGCACAAAAATACTAATCATCTCTTTAAATTGCACGAAATTAACTGCCAAGACTCATCAATATTCATGAAATCTCACCTTCTAGTAATTTAACTTCTTTTAATTGTTTAATTTTATTATTTTCTTTGAATTTTTGTTTTTCTTAGTTCTTCTTCTTTCCCTGCCCATTTTTCTCTCAATCTTGTAGAATAGGTTAGTTAAATATTGTTTTAATTAGGACTAGGTAGTTAAAACATCGAGGCAACACTTAGGGAGTCATTAATAGGTGAATAACTAGACTAAAATTAAACAAAACATGAACCTTAGGTTGGTACTGCTGCTGGGCACTCAGTGCTGACCGCGGTGGATTCTGTGCGGTTCGTGGTGCCTTTATGTGGTCCGCAATGCTATTTTGTACAGACTGCAATGGACAAAGTTCTGAATACTGATACTTGAGGACCGCAGACGCAATAGATTTTGTGCGGTCCGCGGTGCCTCAATGCGGACCGCAATGCCTTTTTGTGCGGTCTGTGGTGCATAGATTCAGAGAATGGGTAGTCTGAACCCCACCTCTATGCGAACCACAATGGATTTTGTGCGATCTGCATTAGCCTCTTTGCGGCCGCACTTTATTTGTGCGGTCCACATTCTGCAACATTTTAACTGTCTGCAATAAATTTTTCTACAACTATGCATTTCATTATTTTTACTGATACTAATAAAGCATAACTGAATGTTGTTTGCAGACAATGGCGAAATCTTGAGGCAAAGGTGGTAAACAATTAGGAAGAGGAGACTCCTCCCGGGGTAGGGGACAAGAAATAATAAGATTGACCCCGCAAGTCCGGCAAAATATAAAGAACACAAGGAGGATAATAAGAGCTGCAGACAGAGCAATTGACCAGTCGGGGAGTGAGTATGAGCCCTCCTGGGAGGCATCTTCAAAATCCGTGCCAGAGTATGTTCCTGACTGGCCGGAGAGAAACAGGTTGAGAGATACACCTCCAGCTTCCCCCACTGCCCAAGCATCAGTGCGTATATCTTTTGAGTCGTCTGAGGGCTCAGCTGCCGGTAGTGGAAATGAATACTCCACCTCTCCTACAACTTCATTATCCGGAGAGGGTGCAGTAGCAGAAGAGGGGGAAGAAGCAGAAGGGGGTAAGCCCCAAGTAGGTGGGGTAGAGAGGACTAGAAACCCGGAGGCATGGCAATACCGGTTCGTGAGTGAGGTTGCCTACCACAAGTTCAGAGAGTGGTGGCCCGAAAAGAGATTGATACTTGAGCGTAAAATCATTACCCGGGACCTTTTACCTCACAACCCCAATTTGAGGCAATTCAGAGATAGAGCTGGATAGGACTACTTCGTAGGCCATGTGGAGGACACCAATGAGCATTTGGTGAAAGAGTTCTACACAAATATGGCCCACATCCAAAAGGGTACCATAGTTACAAAAGTGCAGAATCTAAAGGTGAAATTTGATGGCAAGACATTAAATGACTACCTAGGATTCACGGAGGAGGATGAGTCCTTATACTTGGATAAGATGAAATTGGGTGAAGAAGCCTGTCCTTGGTTGGTAGAGTACCTGGCAATCCTAGGTACCACCCTCGAGTGGTTGAATGTGGGAGTGAAGATATTGCAGAGAACTTTGAATTTTGAGGCTAAGGGGTGAGAGACATTTGTGTGCAGCAGGCTAGACCCCACCACCCACGACAACTCACTTCCAATTCACCAGGCAATTTTGGTTGCATCTATCATGGCAGGGTACCGATTAATGTCGGGAATGTTATGTCTGGGGTTATTACACGGGTAGTAAAGGAAGGTGACAGATCTTGCCCCTTCCCCAATTTCCTGACGATGTACCTGGAGGACCTAAATGTGGAGAAGCGCAAATTTGATGTGAAAGTGAAGGTAAAAGGCACATTTCTCATGGTACAACATATAGGGTGATGACAACCCTAAGGGCAAGCACTCCAAAGGCAAAACCACTACTTCAACTGGACAGTCTGAAGAGCTAGTAGTGGTAGTGACTCCTCCTCAGCCTCCTTCCACTTCAGCAGATATAGCCTCAAGTCCATCCACTTCTGCAGCTCCAGAGATACCCTCCACCACTGCCTATCCATTGACTACCCACCGTCTGAGCCAGGCTCTCACCAGCATCAACAACTAGATGTAGACAACTACTTCTAAGCTGTCTGTATTATCTACTACTGTGGCAGCTCAGTCAGCACCTCCTCCTCCACAGGTCCCACAGTCCATTGAGGACATTCTCAAGGATCTTCTGGACAACCAGAAGAAGATCCTAGAGAACCAAAAATTGCTCACGGACACTGTTGATTCACATGGAAAAGCACTCAAGGAACTTGCTAGGGAGGCAAAGAAAATAAGGAAAACTCGGGCTTCAAAAGAGTCGGTGAAGGAGCTAAGGGTCGAGGTTGAGAGATTGAAGGTGGATCACCTGCCTTTAGATTTGCTATTACATGACCCAACACCAATAGCCCAGCCCCAGCCAGAGCAGGAGTCCGAGAGACCTCCCAAGAGGAAGAGGGTGATCCCCCGATTTGACGATGCAGTTATTCAGTTGGAAGACCCATAGGGATGTTCCTCCAGCCAGCCCCATGATTCAGCCCAGGAACTAGTCAAGGCCCAGGTCCCAGCAGAGCCACAGACCACATGGAGCCAGTCACAGGTTCTCGAGCATACAGAGGACCCAAGGACCCAGACTCAGGATCCCATGTAGACGGACGACCCATAGGGAGTTTCGTTTTCCTCTTTCCTCTATTTTTGTGCTTATTTTGGTTAGTTGGCATTGAGGACAATGCCAGCTTTCATTTGAGGGGGTAGCCCTATTTAGACATTTGGATGACTGTACATATGATAGATTTTATGTTTTCTTTCCTTTTTTATCTTTGGTATGTATATAATTCTATCATTTTATTGCATTTTTCGTACTTTTTACTTTGGGTCTGTATATAAAAGTTACATTCTTATGTATATATTCATCCCCCTCTTGTATATTCGATTAAATCCCCTCTTGTACATATTCGTTTTACTTTCCGCATTTTTCCTTTCTTAACTTATTATTTTATGTTCGTAGCTTCTTGTTTTGAGTTTTTGCAATAAGCCTTTGGTTTTCTTAATGCCACGGTTCTTTCCAAAGGTGGAATTTGTGTGAACCGGGTGGCTCTTCCCGATGATGGATGGCATGATAACCTTCTTAAGGGCTTGAGACTGTTTTCCTTTTTGCTTTTTAGTAGTTAGTTGGTAAGGGTGCCTCAAGCAAAGCTTCACTTGGGCCTAACACATTTGCCTTTGATCCTACGGTCAAAAACAAATCGTTGTGTATAGGATGGTGAAAGTTGTGACCTTGAGACTCTTGTGTTGGCCGATAATCATCAAGTGGTTTTTCGGGATCATTGTATGCTCAAATCTTATCTAAGGTTTTTTTGGGCCCCTGACTCTGTGTCTTTAGCAATCCCATAGCTTGTGTGGTAAGAATTTGAATTGGAAGTCCAAGTCCTGAGCCATTGGTCTAGAACTTGGCCTGGATGTTTGTCTAGGTGAAATCCTAAGTGTAATTTGACTTGAGACATGATTAAAGGCTCTCCTTGATCCGAATGATATCTTAAACACTTCCATAGCCTACCAATGATAAAATCTCTAGTCAACCCTTTTGAGCCTTAAACCTTTTTTCCTTTATGAACCACGATACAAGCATTTACCCATTCTAAAGATACCCTCTCTTGGCATCCGATCTTTCCTTAGCACATGGAAAAAGTATAAGTTTGGGGGGAGAGACGAGGATTACAACAAAGTGGTAAAAAGGTACAAAATGAAGAAAAGGAAAGGCAATTGAAAAAAAAAAGAAAAACAAAAAGACAAAAAGAATGTTCAATGTAGAAAAGAACGAAGGGATTCAATAAAAGCAAAGAATGAAAGGTGTGGAAAGTTGAGAAAGGAGAAAAGATTTGAAATGAACAAGGAAGAGTGACAGTGTGTCTCTCTAGCCCCTTAGAAATAAGTGAAATGACTTAAAAAGTCAAGTGAATGTGTGCCAAGATGAAGTAAAATAAGTACTACGGGAAGATGGAACCTACTTAGACCAAACATTTCCTACCCTGAACCAAAAACCTTCACTATGTCTCCACAAAAGCCCTATATGATCTTGAGTTGAATGAAGCTTACATTAGTGGTGACTCACATAAGGGTCAAACATATGGTACTTAGAGCCGGACTTGTGTCTTTTCATTGAGAGAGATGAGTGTATTTCCATTAACCTCGTTCTGAGTGCTGCTATCTTAAAGGTGAGGTTTGCTTAGGGAGAGTCGAGGATGTGTGAATTTGGGTTCCACAATGACCAAATTAATAGAATGAGTTTCTTTGATGTGTTGAGTCAACTCTTGATGCTCTTATGTCGCACTAAATCCATGGTGTTTAAAAGAGTGAATTGGGGCAATTGTTAGTCCCGATTGATGCTAGATGAGGTCACTTTAGGTGGGCTGAATTTTCTTGGATTGACTCTTAAGGGATGAGTCTTATTTTGTTTGCTTGAGGACAAGCAAAAGCTTAAGTTTTGGGGAGTTGATAACTAGGGATTATGATGCATTTTACACTCCTTCTTTCTTAAGTTTTGATTATAAATGTGTACAAAATAGTCCCAAAGGCTCACATGTTGTACTTGATTGCAGGGTTTGGTCAACAAGGTGAATTTGTCAAAACTAGCTCAAAGAGTAGTGAAACATGCACAAGTACCAAGAACAAGGCCAAGCTCAGTATAACAGGACTAGTGCGGCCGCACACCATTCTGTGCGGTCCGCAAAGAGGAGGTTCAGAGAGTATGGTTTTCAGGCATCCAAGCAATGCGGCCGCAAAGTATTTGTGCGGACTACATTGATTTCATTACAGCCGCACTCGACTTTATGCGGTCCGCAAAGCCCAAGATCAGAGAGTTTCCAAGTTGGAGGAATATGTTCAATGCGGTTCGTGGTCCATTTTGTGCGGACCACAATAGAAGCCATCGCAGCCGCGGTGCATTTTGTGCGGCCCGCGGTGGCCAACTTCAGAGAGCAGATTATTTCAGCCAAGAGCCTTAGTGCGGCCACACTCGATTTTATACGACCTGCATTAGCCCCGTAGGGGTATTTTTGTCCAGAATTTTCAGCCTAGTATAAATAGTTTCTTTTCCCATTTTTAGGTCATCAATTGTATTTTGACGATAAGTTGCACTTGTGAACAATACACTTTTACTATTTTGAGTAATTTTAGCTTAGTTTCATCATTGAATCTTCATGTTTTATCTAGTAATTAAATATTTTGGGTTTTTCTTCATCTATTTCTTTGTTTTCTTCTATAATCATGAGTAGCTAGACCCATTAGCTAGGGTTGTGGCTCAACCCTAGTGTGGGTAATTGATGGGTCTTGTGTTCTAAGGTTTGATTATCTATGTGTGTTTGATATTTGGACTAATTTATGGTTTTAATGTTGAATTAGTGGTTGTAAACACTAGTTTATGCCTAGTTGACTTTGGCTCTTCTTGAGAAAGAGAGCCTAAGTCCATGAAATTGGTCCAACAAGGAATTATGACGTATTGAAGAGATTGATAGCCTCAATTAAAGGGTTAAACCTAGAGATAGTAATACCCGAATTGATTCTCAATTTCTTGCACAAATTACCATACACAATTGTTCTTGTGAAAGTCAATTAGGGCAAAATCTCTCGAACTACCGAGAGGTATAGAGTGAGTAGAATCGTGCAATGGTTATGTCATAATCCCCCAAATATGACAATCTCTCCTTAGACTCGAGAATCCGTCAATTAGTCACCTAGGAGAAAGTCACCTCCCTAGTGCCTTTTACGTATTTAGACAACCTTCAATAGTTTAATCTTAGCTTCACGTAGCCTAATTTAGCATCTTAGTAGTATAAAATTAGAAGTAATATCAAAACCAACAATGTTTAGAAGTGCAATTAGGAACAATTACGCAACTCCAATTTAGATAGAAACTTAACTCCAATATCTAGCTCCCTGTGGAAATCGATCCCGACCTTCTCGGGTAAAGTTACTTCGACCTCTCTTACTACTTTGTAGTAGTACAGGGTTGGCCTCGATCAGTGGTACAGTGTCAATAAAATCCTCTTTATTTTATGTTCTTGGAGGAATTCTGTTACCTTGATGCCGATAAATTGCTTTCCATTGTCAGATACAATCTCGGCAGGTATCCTATATCAATATATGATGTGGTCCCAGATAAATTCAATAACTTCTTTTTCTCGGACTTTATCGAAGGCCTGTTCTTCCACCCACTTAGAAAAATAATTAGTCGTAAACAAAATAAATTTAGATTTATCTAGGGCTGTTGGTAAGGGTCCAACTATGTCCATTCCCCATTTCATAAAAGGCCACATGGATAGAACTAAATGGAGTTGTTCTCCGGGCTGATGGATCATCGGTGCAAATTCCTGACACTTATCACATTTTATGACAAATTCCTTAGTATCTTTTTCCATGATATCCCAGTAGTAACCTACTATAATAATTTTGCAGACCAAAGACTCGGCACCGGAATGGTTCCCACAAGTGCCTTCATGGATTTCTCGTAGAGCATAATCGGTGTCTCCTGGCCCCAAGCATACCGCCAATGGTCCATCGACTGTTCTTCGGTACAATGTTTCATCTTCATCTAATGCAAACCTAGCAGCCTTGGCTAATAAGGCCCTCGATTCTTTGTGGTCCGATGGGAGTTTTCCACTCTTCAAATAGTCGATATACTTGTTCCTCCAGTCCCATGTTAAACTCATTGAATTTATCTCGGCATGACCCTCTTCAACCACAGGCCTCAATAATTGGACGACAGTCCCCAAGACAATATCATCTTCTTCGACCGAGGATCCCAGATTAGCAAGTGCATCGGCCTCACTATTTTGTTCCTGAGGCACATGATCCATAGCCCACTCCTTGAAGCGCTACAAAGTTACATATAGCTTGTCCAAGTATCGTTGCATTCCATCCTCTTGAACCTCAAAACCTTTGTTCACTTGGTTTATCACCAATAAAGAATCGCACTTGGCCTCGATGACTTCCACTCCCAAGCTTTTATCTAGCTCGAGACCTACAATCATGACCTCATACTCGGCCTCATTGTTAGTTAATCTTGGAGTTTTGATGAATTGCCTAATGGTATCACCCATGGGTGGCTTCAAGATAATGCCAAGTCTGGAACCCCTCACATTCGAGGCGTCATCTGTGAAAAAGCTTCATACCCCCGATGTTGTACCCGAATTCAACAGGAGCTCTTTCTCCACTTCGGGTACGAGGGTTGGCATAAAATCAGCCATGAAGTCAGCTAAGATTTGAGACTTGATGGCCGTTTAGGGTTGATATTCGATATCATACCCGCTAAGCTCGACGGCCCATTTGGCCAATTGGTCCGATAGCTTAAGCTTATGCAAAACATTTTGAAGGGGGTACGTGGTTAATACACATATAGGATGACATTGAAAATATAGTTTTAGCTTTGTAGATGTGCTTATCAATGCAAGTGCTAATTTTTTTAAGTGAGGGTACCTAGTTTTAGCATCTCCCAGAGTTCGGCTTGCGTAATAAACAAGAAATTGTGCACCTTGCTCTTCACGAACTAGCACCCTACTTATCACTATTTCCGACACTGCCCAGTATAGATAAAGTTTTTCATCTACCTTCTCGGTGTGAAGCAAGTGTGGGCTCGACAGATATCGCTTTAATTCTTCTAAGGCTTGCTGACATTCCGGGGTCCATGCGAAATCCTTTTTCTTTTTGAGCAAGAAAAAGAATCGGTGACTCCGATCTGATGACCTCGAAATGAATCAACCCAAAGCAGCTATTCAACCTATTAACCTTTGCACGACCTTTACACTATCCAAGACCGTGATGTCCTTGATCTTATCGGGGTTAATTTCAATGCCCCGATACGACACCATAAAGCCAAGGAACTTACCCGAGCAGACTCTGAAGGCACATTTCTCTGGGTTGAGCTTTATGTTTTATTTTCTCAAAATTTTGAATGTTTCCTGCAAATGAGTCAAATGGTCCTCTGTGCGTAGGGTCTTAACCAACATATCATTAATGCAAACTTCCATTGTTTTGCCTATTTGTTCTTCAAACATTTTGTTAACTAGGCTTTTTTTTTTCAATCCGCTAGGCAAGCGCCTAGGGTTATTTGTTTTATAAATATACCAAAATCAAATACAGAAGCAGAACAAAAATAATTTGTCCGGATGTCTAACATAATACAAATAATAAAACTTGATAAGTACATAGCACCTATTATCAATATTGAGTAAAGAACTCAACATTGATATCACATTTGATCTACTATAGAAAATGAATCTCGCTATATCAAGATTAAAAAATAGCCCATAATCCATCATAGCATGTGATCTCCAATTTGACTGGCCATTGGAGAACACAGATCGCGCTTTTCCGTGACGAGCTTTCCCAACAATGGCATGTTGCTCCTTCTCGTGAATCTCTCATCGTAGTCCAAGAAATTGTACCAATGCATATTCCCATGGAATCTTTCCATAGGTCCCAATGAGCATGCTTGCATTAAACAAACATGACTGCATATGCTCTGCAGATTCCCATTCACGTGGACCACACCTTGAATTACATGTATTCGTCCATGCTGCCTATTGTGTGTTCCAACTATGTCCCATTGACCTCGAATTGATTGCCAAAAACGTGCTAAACCAATGATAGGCCATTGGAGACCACAAATGGCCTTATTTTACTATTATTTTACTATTAAACCTATTGCGAGAAACTATGGTCACTGTTCACTCTTGTCTCCATGCTGAGGAAAGGAAAACTGCTGCAAAAGCCAGTTTCATGGCTTAACCTGCATTTGAACAAAAGGATCGCAACTCGGTCCCAAGTTGGCATCTACCTCTATTGGTGATCCAGTATCATCCCTGGCTTCAACAACTAACAGACGCCAAAGTTTAATTCCAACTAACAGAAGTCAAAGCTTTCAAATGACATTTCTGATGACGGCAGAGATAAGTTATTGTTGCTCTTCTAGTCTTCTACTTTTAACATAAATATCACCTCCCAGCTGCCTCCCTAATCGATCACGCAAAAAACGCACAATGCCTTCCTGTTCGAGCCTCCCAGCTGCCAGCATCCGTTTGATCAGCAGAAAGTGTGCATGTGCGTGCATGTGCGTGCATGTCATCTGGTTCTGTGCGTATCACGCAGCTTCTGTCCTTTCTTCACTCCTTTTGATTCCTTGAGCTGATCAATGAAGACAGATTTGTACTTGGTAAAGGATCACGTGAGCTCCATATACAGCTGAAGCATAAAGAATCCGAGCCTCCCTCTTGGAACGCACGTGAGCTCCACCTACAGCTTTCCATGTACATTCCACTTTTCCATTTGAATCCTTTGCTCAACAGCATGTGTTGTCTGCCATGCCTTCCATATTAAACCATGTGTACACATTATTTTAATGCATCCGAAATTTTATTGAAGCAACACATGCTGCATTGGCCTTCCACAAGAGTGGCTTATTTTATGAATCCGAAAGAAATATACAAAGTTGCATTGGCCTTTGTTGCCATCTTTTCTCGAAAACATTATTTTTCTGCACATGCTAGTTGTGTTTCCAATGCCATTTGCTTCTTGTTGTGGTCGAAATGAAGAACAATCATTTTTATATTCCCAGATCATATCTCTAAACGAATCGTGCGTGTGCTATTAAACACTTCTGCACCATGTTGGTTGTATATCCAAGGAATTGAAAGCACGCGATCACCCCATGCTGGTTGGGTTTCCAATGCCATTAGTCTTTGTTGTTGTGCTCGATTATTGATGTGTTTTTGTTCTTTAGCATAAGTTATCTCGAAAAGTTGCAGCATGGAGTGCCATAAGCATTGTGATAACGTAGTGTCACCTCCTGCTCTTCCTTTTCTCTTTGCTTCTTATCTCCTGTCCACCTTCACCCTTAGACTTGGACATTGCAGCTTATCTTCATTAACCAATCTCCTTCCCTGTGCATCTAGATGCCAGAATTGTTGGCATTCTATTTCTCCATGATCTAAAGCATAATTAGGTAAGTGATCTGCCAGCTTGTTGCCCTCCCTATGAATATGAGTAATTGTGTAATTGCCCTCATTCATTAGTTGAATCATTTCCTCTACCTGCTCAGATATGATCCATGGTGGTTTCCAGATCCCATCCATTATCTTTTTAATAACATTGAGTCAATTTGAAGCCATACATGAGAGTATTATTGAAATCTGCAGAACCTTAGTGTTTCTACCATGGCCTTCGCTTCAGCTACTGTGTTTGTTGTCTCCTCAATTTCCCTCCCTACTGACTTGACTATGTCACCATTTTCATTTCTTATACAAAAACCTATTGATCTCCTGCCTGGATTTCCCCTCGATGCACCATCCGTATTAACTTTTAGCCATCCTGCACTTGGAAATTCCCACATGACTTTTGTAACCTTAAGTTTAGGAGTGAAATTTTCCATCATAGTTAATAGATCTTGCCATTTGTGAGGTACCATGTCCATCCCAGACTTTCTCACTTTCACCAATGCCTGGAGATTTGATGAAACTTGATAAATCACCCTGCTGGTTGTCACAGCATCACCATACTTCATATTATTTCTTCTTTTCCAAAGTTCCCAGACTACGCATGAAGGGGGTGCTTGCATTACTGGTTTGAGACTTAAACACACATTTGCAGTCCAACATTTTGTGATTGCTTAGTGCAATGTAAGTCCCTCCACAGCTATTCCTGTCCTCGATAGAAAATACTTCCAAGTTGTCTTTGCAGTTTCTGATCTAAAAAACAAGTGCTGAAGAGATTCCTCATCAGGCTGTACACAACACCAACATTTTGATGGCATGCAGTAGCCTACCCTTTCAAGAAATCATCTAAAGGTAGCTTTGCTTTCCACACTTTCCACATGAAAAATGCTATTTTAAAAGGCAGTCCCTTTACCCAAATCATCCTATAAGCTCTTCTTGGTTCGTATCTTCTTCTCGTATACTCCCATGCTGACTTAACACTGAATTATCCTCTTGTTTCCAGCATCCAACAAGGCATGTCAAGAACCTGCTGAGGTGAAGATGGTTTGATTTTCTCCAGAATGTGTACTGCTAAGTCTTCAGGAAGCATTTCAAATAGCTTGTCCACATCCCACTCACCATCTAAGGTAACATCATGTACGTTATGTACATTTTCATCAATGCCAAAGTCTTGAGGAACTAAAAAATATAGTTCCCCAAGACCTGTCCAGTTTTCATACCAAAATAGTGAGGATCCCCTTTTTGTTTGCCAAAAGATTTGATGTTCAATCAGATCTCTGCATTCCAACATTTTTCTCCAAATGTGAGACCCCCTTTTTCATGGAACAATTACAGAATTTAATTTTTTACAGTATTTCTGACATACGAAAGAACTCCATAGGCTTGGTTTTGTTCTGAAATTCCACCACAACTTGCTAAATAATGCCTTTGCTACATCATGCAGTGACCTGAAACCTATTCCTCCTTCCTCAACTGGCATGCATAAGGTATTCCATGAAGCCCAATGCCTACTAGTTCCTCCTACAGTGCTGCTCCAGAAAACCCGAGCAAACAATTTATGCAACCTATTTATCACATACTTTGGAGGGTTTACCGTTGATAGTAGATGCATATGCATGTTATGCAGTACATGGGATATGAGAACTGCCCTGCCCCCTACTGATAATAACTTTCCCTGCCATGATTGCAGTTTGTCCATTACCTTAGTAATTAGGGGCTGATAGTATTCCAGCTTTCTCCTTGCATAAAATATAGGACAACCTAGATATATGATAGGGAAATCATTCCTATGAATGCCTGTGATCCTTTCTACCTTGCTGACCACTTCCATGTCTGTTAAATGATGTAGGTACACTACTGATTTGGTCTTGTTAATAAGCTGCCTAGATGCAGCTTCATATGCCTTCAGAACTTGCATAATCAGCATCAGAGATGTTTCATCTGAGGATGAGAAAATAATCATGTCATCTGCATACGCCAAATGATTGATCTTTGGACTCCACTTTGGCATCCCAAATCTACAAAAATTCAGGTTAGTATGTAGTGCATTTAGACCCCTAGATAATGCTTCTTCTGCCAAGATAAACAAAGTTAGAGATACAGGATCACCTTGTTTTATTCCCCTTGAGGACTTAAAGAACCCATGAGCTTGACCATTGATTAGAATAGAATACCAATTGTTTGAAACTAATCCAAAGACAATCCCTATCAACCTTTATGTGAATCCCATCTTTCTCAGTACCTTGGTTAGGAATAGCCAAGATAAGCTATCACAAGCTTTGGTCATATCTAGCTTTAGGATGACATTAGGTCCAGCCTTAGTTCTAAGCCTAATGTCAGTCATTATCTCCTGAGTTAGAAGGATGTTTTCTACTATATTCCCACCCTTAACAAAACCTGATTGTTCCTCCGATATCAGACTTGGGAGAAATTTCACTAGCCTTTCATGTACGTCCCTTGATATAACCTTATTTGAAAAATTACTGAGGCTTATTGGTCTTAGATCAGAAAAAATGGTAACTTCTTTTTTTTTTTGGTAGTAGAACTAGGTTGGTGTGTGTTACACACTTTGGTAGCTCATGACCATTGAAAAAATCCCTCACCATGTCGTATAGGTCATCCCCTATTTTGTCCCAACAAGAATGATAGAATTTTCCTGTCATACCATCTGGCCCCCCAGCACTATCACCATTAAGTCCAAGTACTGCCACTTTAACCTCCTCTTTTGTTGGCTGCTTAATCAATTATGCATTCTGCTTAGTGTTAATCAGATTAGGAACATGCTCTAAGATATCAAATGATGAAGGAGTAGCTGGTTCTGTGAACTGTTCCTCGTAGTATTTGATAGCCTCTTCTGCAATTTCTTGTTCTTCTTCAATCCAGGTTCCTCCACTATTTTGAATTCTGTTAAGCTGAAGTCTCTTCCTCCTACCTCTCACTTGTGTGTGGAAAAACTTAGTGTTCCTATCCCCTTCCTTGAACCAAGTCATGCCTGCCTTTTGTTGCCAATATTTCTCCTCTAGTGCAAGACATTTGATCAATTATGCCTGAATAGCCTTTCCCTGTTCATCCCTGTAGGATTTGCTTCAAATTCTGCTTCATGAACCATCACTGCCTCCTCCATGCTTGCTATCTTTTGGAAAATATCTCCAAATGTAGCCTTACTCCACAATGAAAGGGCCTTCTTTAATTTTTTTAACTTGTGATTTAAAAGAATATAAGGATTTGCACTGAAATCAGCTGTCCAATTCTCTTTCACCACATATTTAAAAGTCGCATGTTCCACCCAAAAATTCAAGAACTTAAAAGGCTTTTTTATTTGTGGAGTCTCAATATCACACTTCAAATACATTGGACTATGATCAGAACCAGTCTTTGACAAATGTTGCACCTTTATTCCTGGAAATGTTTGTTGGAACTCAACATTGGCCAAACATCTGTCTAGCCTTTTGAATATACAGTCTTCCTCTGCTCTCCCATTCCACCATGTAAATATGTTGCCTTTAAATCCAAGGTCGAAGAGATTGCAAGTGTTGACGCAGTGTCGAAAATCATCAATTTCATTCAATGACTCAGGTAGTCGACCAAACTTCTCTTCTTCATCCCATATTACATTGAAATCACCTCCTACAAACCATGGTGCATCCATATCCCTTGCCATTGCATATAATGAATCCCATAATTCTATCCTCTCAATTGCATCACATTTAGCATATATCAATGTTAGGATAAACTCCACATGCGATTCAGTATGAAACAATCGTAGTGTTAATTATTGCACCATATTGTACATAACAGTTACCTAAATTACCTCATCTATGAAAGCCCAGATCTTGTTGGAAACATTTGAAATTGCCTGTGCAAGTCCTATCTTGTTTCTGTACCTTTCCAGTTTTTTTGCTTGTTGCTTTGGCTCCATTAATCCTACAAATTCATAGTGATTTTGCCTGTGCATTTTTGTCAACCTTTCAAAGGCCTGCTGTGTGTTGACTGACCTTATATTCCAAATGATAGCATTCATCACTGATTGTTGGATTTATTTAGCGTTCTCCTTGTGTGCACCCCAGCTTTTGGTGCTGTAAAATTATCTTTTTGTTGCTTCTTCTTACCTTTTGCTGCTGATTTTGCCTTTTCCACTTGCGTAGGTGATAAGTCACCTTGCCTTGCAACATTGATAAGGTGTTGGGTAGTCGATTCGTGATCCATGTCGTATCCTGATCTACCAGGTTCTTCTTCTTCTTCATTGTCTTCCTTCCCTCCTGATGTAGCTCCAAATGCATTTTTTTAGGGACCAAGGTCTTCTCTTCTCCTCGTTTTAACAGCTGCAACTATTTTTTCTCCAATGTAACAGTAACATTTACTATTTTTGTTTTTTGTTTTGGCTGTTTCTCCTTCTCTGTTGTGTTGTGTCCTTGTGGGTCTTCTTGTGATTTCTGAAGTTTATCGTCTTCTGTTCCTCCAGGATCATTTACCTCTGGGCCTCTTCCTTCATAGTTTCTAATTTCTGTGACTTCTGCTATCTGATAAATATTGTTGTGCTCAACAATTTTTGATTCTCCCATTATTAAAAAATTACCAGTTGTATTGTTGTCATTGGCATGGGGCTCTCCATTTACACTTTGCTCATTTACACTTTGCTCATCTTCTTCTTTGTCCTTCTCATTTGGTTCCTCATCAGCTTGTGCTCCTAGTGGTACTTCGTTCTCCTCTGAATCGTATTCCCTTTGTGCATCCCATAGCCTGCCTCCACAGCCTTGCACTCTTTCTTTAAATGTAGATGATTTTGACCCTTCTGCTTGAGAATTTGGAGTTTTATTAAGTTCCTTGTTCACCAATGTATCTTGTGATGGGATTTCTTAGCATGATGTATTGATCTTCACTATTCCATTTCCTATTTTATCCTTGAAACTTCTTTTTACCCATTGTGCAGTATCTTTTTTTGCTTTTGATGCCTCCTTTCCATTGACTAGACCATTAGTCGAACCAATCCCCGATGAGTTAAGATGAAAAGCTTGTGCTGCTGGATTTAGCTTTCCCTCATTATTGACCATATGTTTTGGTTTTTGCTTTGTAGATTCTTGGTTATGAACTGCTGGACTGTTTGTTGCTGCATTAGCTGCCACCATTGCCAATTGATTAACAGGTTCTTCCTCTTCATCCATCCCTTGTAATATTGCAAACTTGTTAGCTACTTGAACATGATCATCATCTTCATTGTCTACTGCCACCAATTCCTTACCACTGTTGCTTTGTGCTCCTACTTGTCTATCTACAGTGATTGTACCCTCCTTGTTCTGATTGTTTTCAGGCTGCTTAGCTGGCGCCATCTCCATTCCATTATTATTGAGACTAGTATTTTGATTTACTACATTTCTAACTCTGTTGTCCTTCACTTCCTTCCATTGCTCTTTTGCTGTAACATTCACATTACTCACGACCTTTTCACTAGATAAAATCATTATAGGCTGTGAGTTCCCTATGTCCTGCTTCTTAGCTGTATCTGCTTGGTTAGCATTCTCCTTCTCCACATATAGGTCAGGGTGTATCCTCCAACATTCTAATTGATCATGCCCTTGAAGTTTACAATGTCTGCAATATTTAGGCAGCATGTCATATTGAATTCTCACCCATTCAGTTCTTGTTGTTCCTTTAGCTTCATTGAATATGTCCATCCTCACCTTTTTAGGCAAATCTGCAAGTAGATTAACTAGTACCTTCACCCTAGCACAACTAGGTCTAGTTTTATTAATTGTTTCCATGTCTAGATGCATAGGTTTACCTACTGCTGTAGCTAGAGAAAATAGACATTCCTTCACAAAAAAAGTTGTCAATAGACCTGGGAATGAAATCCAAGCCATTGCCTTGCATGTTTCTTCATCTGCTCTAAACTTTGAGTCGTAAATCAATGGCCTAAGCTGATATTGATAGCCATCCCTGTCCTTTATGTAATGAGTTTTTGATGAGAAATGAAGATTATCCTACCTTAACGTCATTCTAATCAAAATATGTCTATCCCTTAGAAATTCAATGTTACATTCACCTTTAATTCCGCATTGAATTGGTATTAACTTACGCAGTTGTTGAATTTCTGGGCTGCCATAAGAACATTTACCAACTATTGCATATTGTAATCCTTCGATGATATCCATCCTTTCTACTTCTGCTTCTTTGAACTGAATAACATGCTCTCCATTCAATATTGTAGGTGGACGAATGGGAATTGGCTCAACTTCCTGTTGCTCCTGCATTGCAGCATTTAAAGTGCAAGGTTTCAGAATTTTGGAGTAATCCATCGGTTGTTTGTTGTTATTTGTGTTCCCTGATGTTTGTGCAATGTTTGGAGGAGGTTGTGTAGGCAGCACAACCACCAAATATGTCTGGCCACCTGCCTGTGTGTCCATTACAGTTGTAATTCTTTAGCACTTTAATTACATGACTTGAATGAAGAACACTGTCTGCTACAGTAACTCGAGAAAATGAAATTAAGATCTACAAAAATTGACTATAGATTTGAAGTTGAAACCAATTGGGTATTATTCGTAAGGAAATTATGTATCTTTTGACACCAAGTTTGGTTAGTTCCACCACCGGATGCCGGAGTTATGACCGGAAAATGATGACGAAATTACTATTCCTTCTCTTCCTAGAGAGAAGGCAGTATGTGCACCCTGTCTAGTGGTTTTGTTAACTAGGCGTTGGTATGTAGCTCCTGCATTTTTTTAGCCTACAGGGCATTACGTTTTAATAATAAGTCCCAAATTTTTTAATAAACGAAGTCTTTTCCTGGTCCCCTGGATTCACCTAAATCTGATTGTACCTGGAGCAAGCATCGAGAAAAGTTAAGATCTCGTAGACAGCCATGGAATCGATCATACGATCGATGTTGGGCAGTGGGAAAGAATCTTTTGGACATGCTTTGTTCATGTCCTTATAATCTATGCACATTCTGAGTTTGTTTCCTTTTTTAGGAACTATAACTACGTTGGCTAGTCACTCGGGGTACTTTACCTCCCGAATAGATCCTATTTTAAGGAGTTTGGTTACATCTTCCTTTATGAAAGTGTGCTTTACCTCAGATTGAGGCCTATTTTTTTGCTTCACCGGTTTGAACTTGGGATCGGTGCTCAGCCGATGCGCGGTGATCTCCGGTGGAATACCTGTCATATCTAAGTGGGACCAAGCAAAGCAATCCATATTATCAATAAGAAATTGAATGAGTTTTCCTGAGTTTGGGGGTCAATCTCGTTCCCAGGTATACCTTTTTCTCGGGCTTGTATTCGATCAAAATGACCTGCTCCAGCTCCTCAGATTGTTGATGTAGTTGCATCAGATTCTTCGGGAATGATGAAGGTTCGAGGAGTAAGGAAATCCTCATCTTCGTTTTCGATTACCTGTTGCTCTAATTCCATCGAGGCTGGAGGCGGTGATTGCTATTTGGCTACCTATTTACCCCTGGCACTTGGTTTCTCCGAGGTCGAAGGCTCTAGTATCGGCACCAGTTCCTCAATCA
The DNA here is from genome assembly GCF_000715075.1 of Nicotiana tabacum. Lineage (NCBI taxonomy): Eukaryota > Viridiplantae > Streptophyta > Magnoliopsida > Solanales > Solanaceae > Nicotiana > Nicotiana tabacum. Next base: position 3,725,400 of record NC_134086.1, read on the forward strand.
CAAACATCTCCTTTGCAGCATGTTGCTCTCCGTAGACTATTTTTACTCCTTCCTATGTCGGGAACTTTATCATCTAGTGAAGAGTTGAAGCCACTGCCCTCATGTTGTGTATCCATGGTCTCCCTAGGAGTGCGTTATACCTCATGTCACCTTCGATGACATAGAACTTCGTATCTTGTATGGTCCCGACTACATTTACTAGAAAGATAATTTCTCCCTTTGTTGTTTCAATTGCCATGTTAAAGCCATTCAGGACCTGGGATGCAGGTACAATCTGGTCTTGTAGGCCGAGTTGTTCCACAACCCTCGATATGATTATGTTTGCTGAGCTACCTGGATCCACTAAAACACGTTTAACTTGAATTTTATTCAAAAGGATAGAGATTACCAGGGCGTCATTGTGAGGCTGAGATATGCCTACTACTTCCTCGTCAAGGAATGACCAGACGTCCTCGGGCACATATCTCCGAGTCCATTTTTCTCTGGTGATCGATACTTTGGTGCGTCATTGAGGGACATCGACTCTGCCAATGATCATTTGGATTACACGTTGTGGTTAATATTGCTCACTTTTCCTTGCATCTATCTCTCTCTTCTCTCTCTCTCTCTAAGGTGATTCTTAACAAACGAGCCACTTCTTCCCTTAGCTGTCTGCAATCTTCTGTTCGATGACCATATGTGCCATGAAACTTGCACATCAAGTTTGGGTTTCTTTGGGAAGGATCGATCTGTATTGGCCTGGGCCACTTGGTGTCTTTAATTCTCCCAATAGTTGAGACAATCCCTGATGCATCTATGCTGAAGTTGTACTCTGATAATCGAGGGGCCTCGTTGGGGTTGGTATGCTTATCAAACCTGCTTTTATTCATGATTCCCCGAGAACTTTGACCTCGATCGTTTCTCCAATTGCTCCAAGAAGTGTTGTAGCTCGGGTCGTTGTTCCTTCGATTGGCATATAGCTGATACCGTTCTTTGTTGAATCTTGATTCCATATCTGTGTCTCTCGGGGGCTTGGCTGCGAATTTGTTAGGATGAACTGAACCTGAGGGGGATCCCAATTTGTCGTCCTCGACCCTGATCTTTGATTGATAATGATTGTGCATATCCGACCATGTCACAGCTGGGTATTCAATCAAGTTTTGCTTCAACTATTGAGACGTGATTGAGCTCTTTTCATTCAGACCCTACATAAAGGCTTGTACTGCCCAGTCATCGAAGACTGGTGGTAATTCTATTCTTTCCATCTGAAACCAGGACACAAACTCCCTTAGCATCTCGTCGTTCCTTTGCTTTATTTTTGAAGATGTCCGATTTTCTTGTTGCTACCTTTATGGACCCGACGTGTGCTTTCACAAAGGAATCTGCTAACATAGCAAATGAATCAATAGAGTTAGGAGCTAAGTTTTGATACCAAATCATGGCTCCCTTTGATAGTGTTTCCCCGAATTTGTTCAACAAAACTGACTTGATTTCATCGTCATTCAAGTTATTTCCTTTAATCGCACAAATGTATGAAGTTATATGCTCGTTAGGGTCAGTTGTCCCATTATATTTGGGTATGTAAGGCATGCAAAACTTCTTGGGAATGGGCATCAGAGCCTCACTTGGGGGGAATGATTTTTGTATGAACGATTTGGCATCTAGACCTTTCAAATATGGAGGTGCCCCCGGTATCTGGTCTACCCGAGAGTTATAAGTTTCCACCTTCTTATCATCATCTTCAATTTTATTTTCTCCGGACTCGAGCCTCTTGGTTAGTTCCTTGAGCATTCTCATAATCGTTAGTGCCCAAGAACTTTCATCGGGCCTTTTTAATGCTGGTTAAGTACACCGAGTGTTTACTGGTTCGGCTGTGTTTGGAGTTCTATTCAGACTCTGAAGTTGAGCGATGGCGATTTGCTGAGCTTGCAGCATCTCGAATATCACTTAGAGGTTGACTCTTCCTTATTCTATTCCTTGTGTTCTTTGGCCATCGGGTTGGGCTTCCCTGCGTATATCTCCTTTGGGGTCCACGCCTGGATCTGCATTCAAAGCAATGTGTGAACTAATATCAACAGGTTCCACATTTTCCACTTCCACTGGGTTTATCAATGGTACACCGACTCATCTTAAGAATCAAAAATCTTGATAAGAAAAAGTGTAAAAGCAATGTGTGTGTAATGAGAATCAGTAAAGAAAGAATCACTATTATCTTTGGCCCCACGGTGGACGCCAAACTTTTTACCTCGAAAATACGAGTAACAATTAAATTTGATAAGTGGTTTTAAAGATATGTGATTTAGTTCAATGCCAATTAATAATCAAGAAATATGAAGTAGAAATGAAAGATAGAAGTGAATCAAACCAATATTACTTAGCAGCAGTGACGTCAAGATTAGTGACCTCGAGTTGGTAAAGGGCAGTAAGAACAATTAAGTAGGAAAAGCAAAGTAAGAATAATAAATCTAAAGGACTATTCTGTTGAACAGTAGGCAAAAAGTAGAGAGTATATTCTTTACTCAATGATAAGATGATCTTACAAATGATTGGGGTTCCCTTTATATAATAGGGGAACCCTAAATAAGGAATATTTCTATTTGCAGTAAGGAATATTCTTGGTACATCTGTCTAACCACCTAGTACGGAATCGTACAATCATATTTCGGTATTTGAGCCATGACTTTGGGGCATAGCAGGAATTTAACTCGTTATGGTACAAATCCAAAATGGTACTATTTTGGGGTCGAGCACACTAGACCTCGGTATGCATCGTACTTCACCTTCGAACTCGGATCTGGTCCCTCGAGCTCGAGCTTGATTTTTTTCGAACTCGGACTTAGGACGGGCCCTTGAGCCTATAAGTTGGAGGCATACGATTTTGACTATATACAGTATTCATGGTATATACAATACATACAGTTAGGGCTGGCAAGTGGGCCGGGACCGTTCCTAAACGGTCCTAAGTGGGTCGGTCCTAAGTGGTCCCAGGCTTCACGAGCTTTTTGTACGAACCCAGCCCGGGACCAGGACCACGAACTAGTGGTCTCGGGCTAAGTGGGTCGGTCCCGGGCCTAAGTGGGCCCAACGGATAAACTTTCTATTTTTTTTTAAACTTTATATAAGTTAGAAATAAAAATGGTAATAAAAATATCTAAAGTAATGCATTATAATTTTTATTATAGCATTAATAAAATATGGCAATATCTTTCTTAGTATTCCTCCCCCTTATGGAATGAGCACAACAAGGTGGTAATACCACCATTGAGAAGAAAAAGAAACTAATCAATATGTGCCAAAATACAAGTTACATATTAATTTACATGGTATCTCTTACAAACTTCATAAATCCATTAAGGTCTGGAAGAATTTCCATTGGTGGTGGCAGAAAAGAAGTTTGGCCATCACCGCTTTCGGGCAAAGCAGAATCCTCTGCAAGTTCAGCTAGCATTTCTTCATAAGCTTCGTCTACCTCTGGCTGTGATTCAGCAAGTCTAAAATTTCTTCTTTCTGAATAGATCCAATCTCTGAAAAGTGCTGATTTTTCCAAGCTCTCCCTCATAGACACTCTATAATCATGGAGTTGAAGTCTTGCTTGACTGAAAGCGCTCTCCGATGCCATTGTTGAAGCTTAAATAGTTAAAATGTCTCGGGACATCCTTGAAAGAATCAAAAAGTATTTTTCTTTGTCCTTCCACCATTCCAAAATATTAAATGAGTCGTCAAGATTCACTTCCTCAATTCCCTATGATAAATAAACTTCAAACTCATTTAGTTGTGAAAAATCACTAGTACTAGAACCTTGAGAATCCCTGAACCCATCCACGCACTAAGTGCTCTTACTCCCACAGTTCTTTTAGACGATTGAGAATCATCATCATCATCATCAAAAGAAGAAGAAAAAGAAAAAGAAAAAGAAGAAAAAGAAGAAGAAGAAGGAGGAGGAGTAGGAGGAGGAGGAGGAGGAGGAGGAGGAGGAGTTGGAACATTTGGTCTAGCCTGATCTAATACAACTTGATAAGCATTATAAATAGTTTGAGAATTTATTTTAATTGAGGCTATTGCTTTCAAAAGTTTAGACAACTCCTCTTCTTCAAGTGTTAAACCATTATAAACAGTTTCATACTAAAATTGAGGACCTCCTAATTTCATAGTAGGATTTAACAAGGCAGCAACACCATAAATAGGGGGAATAGAGAAAAAATATTTTTTTGAACTTTTTTCTCATATAATCAATAGCTTGTTCATAAATTTTCCCACTCTCTGAAAAATAAGCAAGCAAATTTGCAAGTTCTGCAATATAAACTAAACAGTTAGAAATAATACGATAATATTTCCCAAAAATTTCATTTGTAGTAATATAAAATTTTTCTAAAAAATCTACAAGCATTTTAATATTAGCCCAATCTGCATTTGTAAGGTGCTCATCATCATCACTTACATGAGCATTAAATGTTGAGTTTATGGAGTTTCTATATTCAAATGCAACAACTAAACTTTCATATATGTCATTCCATTTAGTTGGACAAGCTTTAGGAACCTTTCTTTCTCTTAGGCCAAATTCATCGCATTTTTTAAAATATTCTCTAAGTCTACTTCTACGGTTTGAATAAAAAAACTAGTTAAGAGCCATTTTAACCTTTTCAATTCAATATTTAAATTTTCATATCTTCACCCACAATTAAATGGTAAATATGACAAATACATCTCACATGAAAAATGTTATTAAATGCAGGACTTGGTGTAGTGGTAAACAAGGCTACAATGTGTTACTAGTAGCATTATACATTGAAACTGACATGATTTTATTAATAATGCAAAAATATCTATAAATATCTGTAATTGTACCGGCAATGAACTGTCATGTGTGACGTAAATTAATTATTTTATAAGCAATAATGCGCTTTTGTATTATCCACACTTCTTCAATCCAATGACTGGTAAAAGTAAGGTAATCACAGTCATTACCACTTCTACCAATATCAGTTGTAATAGCAACACGACAATTTATATGAGTAAATAAATAGCGCAAATATTGTTCATATTCATTTTTATATTTATAAATATCGCTTTTTACGGTTGTGCGAGGAAAACCTTTATAAGTAGGATTTCAATTTCTTTTAATATAATGTACAAAGTGAGGGTTAGAAAGAAAACTATAGGGTAAGCACATAACAGTAACCATTTTTGCCAATTCTTTTCGATCTTTTTTGGGATCATAATATAAAATACCACCGATAACAGTGTTAATTCCCGGTTGAAATTGATTAGATCCGGTACTAGGGTCAACCTAACTAGGAGTAGGTACACTTGTCCCCTCGGTCAAGGCTTTCATACGAAGATATTTGGCTTTATCTTGAGGGTGTATCAATATGTGTCTTTTCAAAGTCCCCCCCCCCCGACCGCCAAAATATTTAAAAGCGAACTCGTTGCCATATGTTTTACACCTAGCCGTATTTTGTGGAATTAGTTGAGTAAAAAAAGGCTAAACAATAGATGTTTCTAACCGTTTGGGACATTGTCTAGAAAAAGCAGAGGTAGTAACAGGATGGTCAGACGGGGCATTATTTGGATTATCATTAATTGGGTTAACTTTAGGAGCAGGACTAGTAGGTGTATCATCATCCGATTACGTTTCATCAAAATCTATTTCCTCATCAGCATCTTCATCAATAGTTGGATTAGAATAAAGAGCATTCATTAATTCATGGTTTAATTGTTCACCAACCCCAACATTATGGCAAAGTTGGCTCTCAGTAAATTGTAATAAACTATTATCGCTATCAAGAATTGCAGGTGTAAAACGGATATGAGGTTTGGGTTTGGGAGCCGAGGGCAGTGGAGGAGGAACATATTGGCCACTAGATTCGTCATTCTTGGATTTTCCCTTATTTTTACCAAAAAGTTTTTTTAAGGAATCCATTGTAATTAATCAAATAATAAAAAATAAATAAAACAAACAAAACTATAATATTAAAAATTATGAGTTGGAACGAGTTTACTGAATTGACGAACAACTTATTGAAAATTGATTATTATTAAAGACTTGAAGACTTCAATTCACCAACTTCACAATTTTTTACAAATTATAACAATAAAGTAAGCAATTATAGAAGAAAATTAGAGAGAGATTGATGATTTTGTGAGAAAAATAAAATAATGAGGGGGTATTTATAATTGAAAATCGGGAAAAAGTGTAATTATAAAAAGTTTGGGGTTAAAACAAAGTTGGGGTGGGGGTGTTAAATGGATATTTTGTAAATAGCCAACGACTATTTTGGCAGAGAAACGGCTACATTTTAAATGCCCTAACGGGCAAATTTTTTTAAAAAAATAAGAGTCGTTGGGCCCGTTTAGGACCGCTTAAACCGGCCCAATTCCAAGCTGGTCCCAGTCTCGCGGGCCTTGCTCACAGGACCGGCCCACTACCCAACCTACCTCCCCATGGTCCCGATCTTATACGGTTAGGACCGTTTAGGCCCACAACCCATATGGGCCGCAATACTGGGCCGGTCCCGGTCCTGGACCGATCCACTTTCCAGCTCTACATACAATGCAAACGCCAATTTTTTAAATTTGGACATTATTCAAAATAAGCTAAATATTGATAGGAACTAGAAGTCCACCAAACAATATAGAGAACCAGGTTCTCTATCTTGTTCCTAAAGTAAATAAGTGGAAAATAAAACCAAACAGTATAGGGAACCAGGTTATCTATCTGTTCTCACCGTAAATATGCAGTAAAATAAAGAGCACACGATATTTATGTGAAAACTCCTTGCTCAAGGTTTAAAAACCACAACCTACCCTAGTAGGATTTCGACTATGCTAAACCTAGCAAATTTCAGATTACAACCTATTGCAATCTAGCATTTAAACTTTTAATCTCCCACCCCTTACAATAACTCTATGGTAAGCCTTTTGCAATAACTCTATTACAAAGCAACAAACCTTGACTAACTCAAGTCAAGAAACCAAACCAAACAATGGTTGGAATCTGTCTTACAAAGATAATTCTTGAGAGTAGTGAAGGATTACAAAATGAAGAATAAAATGACAAAGATTCAACACACCTAAGGACTTAAGATATCTTCATCTCTGGATCTGATCTTTGAGGTAGTAGTTCTTCTTATTTGCAAGTGTTAAGTGAAACCTCCAAACTAATCATTGTTAATTTCCAAGTGAAGTGCCCTTTTTTGGAAAAATAGCAACACTCTCAATTAAAAGTCATAATATTTTCAACCAAAAATTCATATTGTCATGTACGTAGTACTTGTATTATTTTGAAAAATTTAAGGATTTCCTAAAGAGACATGTGATCGCGACCCTTCCGACTTTTTGTACAAATAAATTTTCATACACCAAGCTATCATCGCCGAAAATAAGGATTTAATTATTCTTCATCTTATATGTGTAAGAACGTAATTTTTCCTTATGTGAATTACTCCTATAAAATTCAAGAAAAACAATTTTTTTCCATTTTTTACAATGTTATAGGATTTTGTGAGAATTTGTGCTAATGGTTTGCATTTTTGTACATGTTTATTTCTGTTAAAGATCATAAAAATGTTAAAAAATACTATGCATTGCATTTAGGATTTATTGTTTACATTTTAAGGTTAATTAGTAAATTAGTTCTTTATTAAAAAATAAAAATCACCAAAATTAGCTTACTTTTTCATTTTAGCCTTTTAATTTTAAATTAGTGATTTCCTCTTTTAATCTAAGAGTAATTAATTTTTGTAAATATTATAGTAGATAATTAGCTTAATTTTACAACTTAGATTAATTTTTGAGTTTAATTTAGGTTTTAATTAATTGAAAGAACAAAAAAAAACAAAGAACAAAAGAAAAGAGAATGAGAATTTGATTTTAAAGCCCCAAATTGAACCAATCCAGTGGAAACCCAACCAATTCTTCGACCCAAATCCGCCCCAGGCCCATCCTGTAACCCGGTTCAGCCCCTCTACTATACCAAACATCGCCGTTTTGTAATGATCTGATCTCAGCCATTGGATCTCAATGATCCAACGGACTGGAACTCACTCACTCCCTAATATAAAAGTTTCTGAAAGTGGTCCCCACCCCAAATGCAAACCCCCTCAGTCCCTTCTTTGTCTCTAACCTTAGAACCCTCCGCCAACGGCGACACCCCATACCACTCCAATCCCTACCAATTTAACACTCCAGAATCCCCTTTATCTCCTCATCCCAAATCTCCAGCCCGTTTCCTTCAAATAATCACCAAACACCCCAAATTTTAGATCTAAATCCGAAATCTCCAAAACCCTAATTCGCCCAAACCTACCCGAAACCTCACCAGGTCGTTTCCACGTTCCATTCACCCTCATGTCCTGTCGTTTTGCCCAAAAGTTGTGTCAGATTGGAGCAATTTCGAATCTGATTGGGCATGCATGAACGTTCATAGGCGATTTGAACCGAAAACAGATGTCACTTGTCTATTCTCAAGAGGAACAGTCATTTGACACCTATTTTTAGATCTAAATCGGAGAAGACGGGTCCAGTCGAAGCTGGCAGTCATTCATTGCTGTAGGTATTTTTTCCTTCTTCCTTTTTCTATCTTCTCGTCATCCTTCCTTTCTTGAGTTCTTTACATCTTCGATTTCTTCCTCTTTTTCTGTTTCTTTTGTCTAAGAAAGGAAAAAGAGTTAGTCAGTCTTAAGTATAGGCCGTTAGAATTTTGTTTTCTTTTCCCTGTAATTAATTGTGAATGTTAGTCAGATAGTTTAGGTTTAGCTATTGCATTTGCCATTAGAATCAGTAGTTCTTCATTTAGGGTTTATTTTAATTGGTTAACTTGTGTTTAATGAATTTTGTTCCAAAATCAGCATGTTAGTGAATCGTGGTGTTTTGATTCCTTGTTAAGATGGTCGTATTAGTTGTTTCAGAGGTTAAATCTCAAATAGGTTCATTTGTTGATTGTTCTTGTTAAAGTCAGTTCTGATTGTTCAAGTGTTGGTTTATTTCTGATTTCATTTCATGTTAAACCTATTTAGGTTTTAGAAATTAATTCCATTTGATTCGGTTTGCCTATGGATTTCTGTTAGAGAAGCGTTTGTTTAGTTTGTAAAATGTTCAGAACTTTCAGGGGTTTCAATTGAGTAAATAGAAACTTAAAGGGGATCATGGGAGGAGTTAAATGAACAACTAAAAACTTGGGAGTTTGTTTTGAGGGTAAAAAATCAGATTTTCTGTTGGGGAAGCTTCTAGAATATGGGCAGCTGGCCCAATCTTGGCCAGCACAAGTGCTGGAGCTAATTAAAGGCTGCCAGTTGTCCCATACAATTAAAAAGATGCCCTGCAAGCTGAGAATATTTCCCCATTCTATTTTAGCACATGGAATTCTCTAGGCCTATAAAGAGGCTGCATTTCCTTCACTCAAAACCAGATTTCAAGCCTTATTTTCTGCACTAAACTTTTGGAAAAAAAGTCATTCATACTCTGAAAAATACTAAAAAGTTCATGCATCTTTTGGTTGAAATTTATTTTGGTTTTGCTCTTTGGTCTTTATTGTTAGTCAGAATTTAAAAACACCAAGGAATTTCTGTTCATCTGGGTTTAAAAAATGGTCTAAAGTGGGCTGAAAATTACTGTTAATGTGCTGATTTGTTCCCATTGCTATTGTTGTACTTCTCACTTTCTTTTGATTTGCTTTCAATATCTAGGTATGTAGCTAGAATTCTCTTGACCATCGAGTTATGTGTATGGAGTTTTAGCTCTTGGACCACTTTGTTCTTGGATGAATATATGGGATTGATCATTCAGATTCTAAACTTCTTGTTGTCATTATCTTATTTCTTACATTGTTAGTTAACTAGAATTTAGCTTAAGTGTGTATATGATGGTGTTCCTTGTTATGTTTGATTTTGCATTTCCTTTTTAGAGTCTTTTGGAGTTTGGTCAATTATAAGACTTCCTTCCTATTGTCTTTCAAGAGTGAGATTTGTAACTCGAAGATGCTGGAACCTGTTGAAGCATGCAAGCTTCATTTTCTAATTTGGTTTGGAATGATATTTTGTTAACCATAGGGTGCAATTGGTTGGTTGATCTTCAGTTGTAGTAGTAACAATTTAGTAGTACTCAGAATAATTATTAGTTTAAGTTTTTCTTCCTCTTATGTGGTTAGTGTCTTATTACCGCTGAAAATGGCATCAATAGTCCCATGTTTCCCTTCGTTTGGCCTTGTTTCAATATACTCAAAAGTCCCCCGTCAACTGTCCCTTTAGGCTGTTATTGAGAATTATGGTCATTTATTAGTCAGCTAATTCAAATGGTTTTTGGGCCTAAGGATGCATATGTTTGTTTATCAAAGTGAATTGTATAGATTGTTAAGGATTACTTTTGCTTTGGGCTGCAGAATCTGTTTCATTGATAACGGGCCAGTTGAAGTCTAACGTTGGCTCATTAATTAAAAATAGAGAGGATTTGGACTCTATCATGTTTTGACTTGAATGGGCTCAGCTAATTTTCTTAGGCCTTAGATATTTTCCTCCACTCTTTTAGACTTGATCTTGTGTTCCACGCCCTTCAACATTTTATTTTCACCAGAATTGTCTTATTTGGAACACTGAAATTTGGGCCTGGATTATGGGGCCATTTGGAGATGGGAGGGTGTTGGCCTGATCATTCCTTGGGCTTGCCTTCGAGCCCAGTTCCCTTCTTAAAACAGTTTTTGCGGGTGAAAGCCCAAGGAAGACTTGGCCCAAATATTTAATGGCCTAGTACAAATACCATTCTTTCCTTTCAGTTAATAGTTATTCAAGAGTACCTCTTTTAATTAGATTGAGGTGTGCCATCCAAATTAATCCATGACCCTCATAAAAACCATAACTAGTTATTTAAAATAAATATCCGTAGAAAAGCCTTTAAGCGCGTTTAAAATATAATTGTGATTGTGTACACGTTCGCGTGATATAATTACTAGTCTAAAAACCAATTCGGAGTATGCCTTCCCTCAACTTCAATCAAACTTTCTTAATAAAGAAATTGTTACTAATAGACCCCTGATTAATTTTAGTTCATATAGTCCGAGGTGTGTCATCCACAATTTAATCATACATGGCCCTCGTATCAATTTCATAACCAAGATATGAAAATGACAAATGCTCGTAGTTTTCTTTAGGCCCGTTTAATATACTATCGTGGTTGTGGACACATTCGCGTGACATGATTACGATTTCTAAAAACAAAACCGGAGTATGCATTCGCGCAACTTTGGCCGAACTTTCTTAATAATAACAAAGCGTTATTAATTATGGACACATTTGCGTGACATGATTTTTGACGTGCCAAACAAATGGGTACATGTACGCGTGACCCGGTTTCAAGATAATTTCTTAATTAAAAGAGGCAAATGCACATAGGTTCTAAAATGGTTAATTAGACAATTTAATAAGCCAAGTATGATCAAGGTGACTGTGCTAGAACCACAGAACTTGGGAGTTCCTAACACCTTCTCCCGGGTTAATAGAATTTCTTACCCGAATTTCTGTGTTCGCAGACTGTAAATAGAATTAATCTTTCCTCGATTCAGGATTTTAAACTGGTGACTTGGAATACCATAAATTATCCCAAGTGGTGACTCTGAATTTTAAATAAAATAACCCCATTTCGATTGTCACTTAAATTGGAAAAACTCCCTTATACCCTTTCGGGGTGGAAAAAGGAGGTGTGACAACTCTGGCGACTCTACTGGGGATTGAACCCAGAACTTCTGGTTCTGGGTTCAAGAATTCCAGCTTGTTAAAATGATTTTTACTTGGCTTCATTTATTGTTGATATTACTGTTTTCTGTGAACTTTTTGTGCTAAATTCTACCTTTTTACCGCTTTAATATTGTTTGAATTGAATATAATTGTCTTCTTACGCCACCCCTCTGAGTCTTCTAAAAATGGTGCACACATTCGCGTGGCCCGCTTTTTCTGTAGAAATGTTACCAAATAGAACGAGGTTGGGCTAGCAACAAGGTCGGGTAGACTTTAGTGCTCCGGGTACGTTGCCCCCTCTTCGGCCCTAGTTGTCCGCTCGGGTAACCCAAATCTAGAACACAACCCCAAGATTTAAACCTAGAAAAACATATCCTCATGTCGTATCCTTAGTAGGAACGTTTGTTTGCATCACATGCATTTAAATTAGGGGACTCAACACAAGGGTTGGGTCCGTCTAGGACAGGTGTACCCAAAATAACAGACTATGTCGATGCATCTTATGTGCTATGTGAATATTTATTTATTTCGGCTTGCATGCTGACCGGATAGGAGAAATAAAGCAAAAGAAAAACCAAAAGTGATGTAGGGAAGGAAATAAAACCCAATTCTGAAAAATCCCCGGTATTTGGAAATGTCCCGAAACTCTGCCAAAATTTTTTCAAAAAAAAAAGAGGAAAGGAAAGAGAGTCATTTAAAAAGAGTCAATATTGTGTCCTTTTCAAATGTGTCAAAGCTGACCGAACTACGCAGGTCTGATTCTCACCGGATGTGGGATATGTAGGCAACCTACATAAGGTTTAGCCTTATTTTTCAAAAAAAGGAAAAAGAGAGTAAATGGTCAAGTAAATGTAGTTTGGGGTTTTGGTCAAAAATAAGTCGATCCAGCTTCGGTAATGTCTTAACTAGTTCTTGCCGAGATAGCCTTAGAGTATCTTCAGTTGTCGAAAGGATATTTTCGTAAAAGAATAGACAAGTCTGTTGGTAAAGTGTCATTTTTCCATAAAGTAAGTTCTTCCCAGTCTCAAAATTTATTTGGAATTAGGAAGGGACCATGTTTGCAAAAATGACCATTTTTGCTAAAATTAGCATATAGGGGAAATAGTCATGGTCCATTGATTTTTCTTTTAGAAATTGAAAAACCTATTTTACAAAAAGGATCCATCGGAGTTGAACCTAACCTTATTCTCCCACAGGTACAAATGAACACTGCCCAGAAACCATTAGAAGTGGTCATAGAACAGGCTCAGTTTCAACTGCGTATGTGGTGGAATGATCTAGATGAAGATGGTCAGAAGTAGTGAAAAAATGGTTGGGTGCCCTTATAAACATTTTGGAAATCAAACCACGGGAAGATCTAATCAAGGCTTTGGTAACTTTTTGGGACCCTGTCCACAATGTTTTTCGTTTCTCGGACTTTGAGATCACCCATACTTTGGAGGAAATGGCTGGGTATATTGAGTTTGGCCGGGATTTGAGAAAGCAACAACTTATATTTCCGAGGGATCCTTTAGTGCACAAGTTCTTTGACCTCCTGAATATCAGTAAACAGATGAAGAAGGACCATGTAAGCAAAGGGTTTTGTTCTTTCCACTTCTTGTACTTCAGGTTCGGGCACTAAACTAGGTTCGACATGCATGAAAAGGGTTTGAGCAACAAACAAGGTAAGGGCCTTTGGAAAATTCATCGTCAGTTCGCTTTTATTGTGGCATTTTTGGAGATCATGGTCTTTCCAAATGCGGAAGGGACAGTGGACACTTGCACAGACAGAATTGCACAAATCCTCACTATCAAGGAAGATCATACACTTGTCCCGTTAGTGCTGGCAGACATTTATCGAGCATTGACATTATGCAAAGCTGGGGATCAATTCTTTGAAGGTTGATATATTCTTCTACAAATATGGTTGATAGAGCATCTCCACCATCACCCCAAATTCATGAGTTATGGATCAAGCCCGCATAACTTCATTGAGAGTTATGAGGAAAGGGTGAAAGACTACAGCGTGTCAGAAAGGGTTTGAAGCCTGGGTCGCCCACTTGAAATCTCTCAAAGCAAGTCATGTTGAGTGGACAATAGGATGGCTCCCGATGACAGAAGCCATATACATGACGGCTACCAAGGGATACCTGAGGTGGATGGGTGTGAGGAGTATCCAGCCATATGAATCGCAAAGGGTCTTAAGGCAGTTGGAAAGATATCAGGTGGTGCCCGAAGATAAAGATCTAACCACCCAGGTCATTGAGCTGCATTTAGAAGCTAAATTGCCCGAGGCTTTAGTTCAGTAGGATTGGAATGGCTACCAGTATCTGAAAAATGGCACCCAGGTACCAAATGTAGCAAAGGGGGAAGTGGATCCAAATTATGTTGTATGGTTTAAAAAAAGGTCTTGTGTAAACAATGAGCCAGAATCTGAGCCCGAGCCCGAGAGGCCCACCAAGAGACCTCATGTTCAAGCTTTTGATGATAAAATCCAAGAGAGGTTGGCTTGGGGAGAAAAGGAGAAAACATCAAGCCGAAATTCACACATTGGAAGAGAAACTGAGAAACATGGAATTCAATAATGATCTTCAGGCACAAGAAGTTGAAGGTGAAAGAAGAAGGTTGGCCCAAGAGAATGAAGCTCCCCGAGCCCAAGTTCAAAAAATGAGAATAGCAGCTGAGAACCTGGGCAGAAGCAGAAAAGATGAAAAACTCATTTACAACCTTACACAAAAGGTACGTGACTATGAGGATGATTTGTAAAAGACTGAAGCGGAGCTATCAAATGCCCGAGCTAAGTTAGCTAAAAATGTAGAGGGACGAGCCATTTTTGTTCGGAACTGAAGGAGAAGTATGACAAGGGAATGGTAAGTATAAAGAAAAAGGTCAATGTCCTTGAGAATGAAATGGCCAAGTAGGCGAGAGACTTCAAAGCAGAAAGGGAGCACTGCTATGCCTTGATGGCACAGCTAGAGAAAGACCTGCAGCAACTTCAAGATCAAAATCACACAACTGAACAAGCTTTGGATGCTAGATCTCAGCAGATCGGACGGTTGCTACGGGAGAAGAGTATTATCAGGGAAAGGGTTAGGAGAATCCTGGACTACATTGTGATAAAGTGCAACGAGTGTGAAGACATGACCGATCCATGTTCTTTGCTTCAGTTGTGATTTTTGTCTGACAGATCATGGATGACTTGTTTTGCCTCCAGGAAGACATGGCGCAAAGGCCTGCAGCAAGGCCAACTGGAGCAATAGTTGAGGCACTTATGTATTCTTGAATTTGTTTGTTCGAGTCTGTATTTTGTTGGTTTATTTTCGAGTCTGTATTGTCAATTTGTTAGTTCATTTTAGAGTTTGTATTTTCAATTTTCTTTTGAAGTTGTTGGTCCACTCATCGAGTCTGTCAGCTTTTAGGTTTAAATCTGTAGGGGAAGTTGTCGTAATCAAGGTTTTTTTATTATTACTGCTTTATGAAAATTTGAAAACCCCCAAAAATGTTTGTTTTATTATTTTATTTTATTTTGCATGTGTTCCCAGAACTACGCTTGGTTTGATTCATGTGGCGTCATGATACATAGGCAATCCCCATAAGATTCGATCATAGCCATGAAAAGAAAAGAAAAAAAAATGAGAAAAACAAGAGAAACTGTAAGAAAGAAATAGTGACAAAACAAGAGAGGAAAAATGAGAGAATAAAGGAATAAAGACAAGAATCAAGCAAACAAAAGCAGGAATGAAAAAAGAAATTGCAAAAGGGAAATTAGTGAAGGAAGGGATGACGCAAGCAGTCATTCAAATGCATAATAGAAATGGTTAACTATTTAGGTGCATTGCATCCCCAACGTGCGGTTGCCTATCTGTTAAACTCTAATCACTAACGAGTTTGCTTGTTGTTATCAAGTTCAGACAGGTGGTTAGTTTGTTTGGCATTCTGGCAACTCACTCGTACAACACCAGGTCCAAAGACAAGTTGATTATGGTTGGCCAAGAACTGGATGCAAGTGTTATTGATCCGTCAAGGGAAGGGGAAGAGTCTGATGTTAATCTGAAAGAGGAGGTACATAAGTTGAAACACCAAATGGCAGAGATGTACTAGGAATGGGTGAAAGGGCATCCACCACCATCATACCCTGCCAACCCTGCTTTCGTCTCGCCGCTGGCTCAATCCCAAGAACCTTCCACTATTGATTCATCTCCAGGCTTCCCCATTTACCACCACTACTAAGGCACCACTTCACAAACCCCACAAGCACCACCACCTAAACCAATCCCATACCCCCCCTCCACAAGCCACCCCTATTTTCGTGGAACCCCCACCCGCTACACTCCATCGATCCTCCAGTGAGCCCTTATTCCAGACAATAACCAATACTATCCCCTGGAGCCTACTTTCAAGGACCTAGAACATTACTCCTACACTCCTCGTTTCGACCTCCCAGTTGAGACTGAGAAACCACCTAAAAACCCAAAATAGGAGGAGATGTTCAGGAAGGTTAGAAGCCTGGAACAGTCATTCAGAAATATGCAGGGATTGGGAGGCCAAGTGAGCGTAGCGTACAAGGATTTGTGTCTATTTCCCGATGTTCAGTTGTCGGTGGGATTCAAGATGCCTAAATTTGATCTATATGACAGGCACAGAGACCCGGTGGCCCATTTGAAGGGATTCTGCAGTAAAATGAGAGGAGCTGGTGGGAAAGATAAGCTGTTGATGGCGTACTTTAGTCTGAGCGGTGCGGTATTGAAGTGGTACACTCGTCAGGATCACGGCAAATGGTATACCTGGGATGATTTGACCCAAGCATTCGCTCGTCATTTCCAATACAACATTGAGATTTTTCCAGATCGTTTGTCTTTGACTAAAATCGAGAAGAAGCCTAGTGAAAGTTTCAGGGAATACGGTTTTCGTTGGAGAGAACAAACAGCAAGAGTTAACCCCCCAATAGAGGAGAGCGAAATAGTGGAGTACTTTCTGCAGGCTCTAAAGGCTACTTATTTTGGCCATCTGATATCCACCATAGGCAAGTCTTTCAATAAGGTAGTGAAGATGGGTGACATGGTGGAAGAAAGGCTTAAATCAAGCAAAATCATGAGCTACTCGGCCATCAAGGCAACTACCCAAGCCATTCAGAAAGGTACTGGAGGAGTGGTCGGAAAGAGGAAGAAAGAAGATGTAGCAATAGTTGATTCAGGATCATGGTTTGGACCTAGGGGCCCATCACACCATTATACCCAGCCTCGACCCCATCACCGAACCTACACCCAAACCCCATATAATCCACCCCAACACTACTTTCTATCACCAGGCCCTTAGATTTCTGTCCACCACGCCTAGACATATACTCAACCTCCTTCCTACTCACAATGGCGTGCCCCAGCCCCAAAAAACACCTAACCAGCTCCACAAAATGCTTACCCACCCCCATGAGCCTACCAAAACCCTACCAACCCAATCCAACATTCAAAAATAAAAGGTTGCAATGAAATAAAACTTTCACCCCATTAGGGGAGTCTTATACCAGTTTGTTCCATAGATTGAGGCGGTTGGATATGCTGAGGCCGATTGAGTCAAAATTGCCAAATCCTTCTCCAAAGAATCTTGATTACTCTGTGAGCTTTGAATATTGTTCTGGTACTCTGGGGCATGATACGGAGAAGTGCTGGCACTTGAAAAATGCCATCTAGGAGCTCATCGACACAAATCAGATTGAAGTCCAGACTCCAGAGGCACCCAACATCAACCAAAACCCATTGCCAACTTATGAGGGAACGAACATGATCGAGATAGTACACAAGGGGGGAGCCCAAGAAGACTTCACAGTTCGTCATGATGATTCAATCCAGTGAGGTCAAGCCAATCAAAAAACCAATGGTTGAAGGATCAGTGAACAAGTTGAGCATGAAAAATGGTGAACCATCTGTGGTAGTTAAGAAAGGATCCCCAAGTGATATTATAGCAAAGCAAGAAAAGTCAAAAGTGGTTGTGTCAGGGTTGGCAAATAAGCCTATCATAATTGTATAGGGTGCCCGTACGGATCTTGTCATCATCAAGCCTGTAACCCAGTTGCCGGTAATCATCACCAAGGCTATCCCATGGAACTATAAATGGGTGATAGTGACCTATAAGGGAAAGGAAGTGAAAGAAGAAGTCAATGAGGCCCAGGGGTTAACTCGTTTGAGAAGATGCTTTGCCCCGGAAGAGTTAAGGAAAGCTAAAACATCCAGAGATAATCCAGTTCTAGTAAAGAAAGCAATCACTGAATAAGAGGTAGAGGAGTTTTTGAGAAAAATGAAGTTACAAGATTACTCCATCGTGGAGAAGCTGAGAAAGACGCCCGCTCAGATTTCCTTGCTATCATTGTTGATCCACTAAGATGAGAATCGTCGGGCCTTGATGAAAATTCTGAACGAAGCTCATGTACCCAACAAAATTTTAGTAAACCATCTGGAGAAGATCGCCAACAAAATATTTGAGGTGAACAGGGTCACTTTCTCTAATGACAAGTTGCCTATGGAAGGTACTAAACACAACAAAGATCTCTATCTTACGGTAAAATGTGAAGATTCTATGGTCACCAGGGTGTTAGTTGACAATGGTTCCAGTGCAAACATTTGTCCTCTCTCTACTCTGAACAAGTTAAAAGTTGATGATGAAAGGATTCACAAAAATAGCATATGCGTCCGAGGATTCGACGGTGGAGGAAAAGACTCGATTGGTGATATAGTGCTTGAATTGACAATAGGACCAGTGGAATTCACCATAGAGTTCTAGGTGATGGACGTAGACGTCTCTTACAATTTTTTGTTGGGTCGACCTTGGATTCATACAGCCAAAGCAGTCCCGTCCACTTTGTATCAGATGGTCAAGTTTGAGTGGGATAGGCAGGAGATCGTCGTGCATGGTAAGGAGAATTTGTGTGCTCATAGTAATGCCTCCATCCCATTCATTGAGTCTGAAGATGATAAAGGGCCCTGGGTCTATCAAGTTTTTGAAACAGTGCCGGTCGAGAAGGTTCCAGAAAGGAAATGTGTTCCAACTCCAAAGATAGCCTCTACATCCGTCATGATGTCCTCTGAAATGCTGAAAAATGGCTTTGTGCCAGGTAAAGGTCTGGGTGCGTCCTTACAGGGTAGCATACAACCAGTGTCCTTCCTTGAAAACTTGGGTATGTTCGGTCTTGGATTCAAACCTATAGTGGCAGATATGAAAAGGGCCAAAAGGTTGAAATAGAAGGCGTGGGCACTTTCGAAGCCTATCCCACGTCTCTCCAGGTCTTTTGTCAAGCCCGGTGCCAAGAAACGCCCAATGATGATAGTTCCAAGTTCTGTGGTTGACATTGATGAAGAGTTAATGGAAAGGTTCCAGAGTTTGTTTAATGATGTGAACATGGCAGAAGTTGGATAAGGTTCTAGAAAAGCAGACATGCAGTTCGTCGGGCGGAATGTAAAGCTTAACAATTGGAAGGCTACTCCTCTCCCTAATTGGAAGGAGTCTTGGTAGTTTGTTTTGTTTTTCTTTCTATTTGGGTCATTCCAGGGTTGTGACCCAGATTTTTATTTTCTGCTTGTTGATGTACAAACCTTGTTATCCTTTATTTTCAATGAAATGCAATTTCCCTTTTCCATCATTCCTGATAGTTTTATTTTTGTTTTCATTTCTTCTCTGTACAGTTCTTTTTATGCTTGTTTCAATGACATGACATGTACAAGGAATCTTAGGCCAAGTCTTAAAAGTCAATCTAATTCTGAAATAATAATTCAAGAAATAGAGTGTGATGATGAACCAGAATACGATAAGGATGATGCATTTGAAGAGATTAATAAGGAACTAAATCACTTTGAAGAAAACCCCAAGCCTAATCTGTATGATACGGAGGCAATCAATCTAGGGGATCCAGATAATGTTAGAGAAACTAAGATAAGTGTCCATCTTGAACCTCAAATCAGGGAAGAAATAATTAAAGCATTGTTTGAATATAAGGATATTTTTGCATGGTCGTATGATGACATTCCAGGCTTGAGTACAGATCTGGTGGTCCACAAATTGTCAATTGATCCAGCATTCCCTCCTGTCAAGCAGAAGTTGAGAAAGTTCAAAACTGACATGAGTGTGAAGATTAAAGAAGAAGTCACAAAGCAGCTTGATACAAAGGTCATTCGAGTCACGTGGTATCCCACGTGAGTAGCCAAATTCGTGCATGTGCCAAAGAAAGATGGTAAGACCAGAGTGTGTGTTGACTACCGTGACCTCAACAAGGCAAGTCCAAATGACAACTTCCCACTACCAAATATCCACATTTTGATTGATAATTGTGCCAAGCATGAGATTGGGTCTTTTATGGATTGCTATGCGAGGTATCATAAAATTTTAATGGATGAAGAAAATGTAGAAAAGACGGCATTCATCACGCCATGGGAACATATTGCTACCGGGTCATGCCATTCGGTTTGAAAAACGTTGGGGCAACTTACATGAGGGCAATGACTACCATATTCCATGACATGATACATAAGGAGATTGATGTCTATGTGGATGATATGATCATAATGTCCAAGAAGCAGTCTGACCACGCCAAAGATTTGAGAAAATTTTTCCAGAGACTCCACAGGTACAATCTTAAGCTCAATCCTGCAAAGTGTGCCTTTGGTGTTCCATCTGGGAAACTGTTGGGGTTCATAATCAGCCGGCGGGGCATTGAGTTAAATCCGTCAAAAATCAAAGCTATCCAGGAGTTGCCACCACCAAAAAACAAGACTAAGGTGATTAGTCTACTAGGGAGACTGAACTACATCAGCAGGTTTATTGCTCAGCTCACGACAACTTGTGAGCCCATCTTTAAGTTACTAAAGAAGGACGTTGCGGTCAAATGGATTGATGAGTGCCAGGAAGCGTTCGATAAGATCAAAGAGTATTTGTCGAATCCACATGTGTTGGTCCTACCGAAACCAGGGAGACCTTTGATTCTTTATTTGACAATCCTGTATAATTCATTTGGATGTGTATTGGGTCAGCATGACATCACTGGCAAGAAAGAGCAAGCCATTTATTATCTTAGTAAGAAGTTCACATCTTATGAGGTTAAGTATACTCCCCTTGAGAGGACGAGTTGTGCCCAGACTTGGATAGCACAGAAGTTGAAGCATTATTTGTCATCCTACACTACTTGCCTCATTTCTCGTCTGGATCCTTTAAAGTACATATTTCAGAAGCCTATGCCTACATGGAGACTTGCGAAGTTGCAGATTTTGCTCACAAAGTTCGACATTATCTATGTGACTCGGACCACGATGAAAGCCCAAGCATTAGCCGATCATTTGGCCGAGAACCCGGTGGATGAAGAATATAAACCTTTGAGGACTTACTTTCCTAATGAAGAAGTAATGCATATTGACGAGGTTGAGAAAGTTGAAAAGCCCGATTGGAACTCTTCTTTGATAGGGCTGCTAACATGAAAGGCATTAGGATAGGAGTTGTACTCATTTCTGAAATAAGGTATCACTACCCTATCACATCTCAGCTTCCTTTTTACTGTACCAACAATATGGCTGAGTACGAAGCGTGCATTTTAGGTTTAAGGTTAGCTGTGGACATGGGAGTCCAAGAAGTGCTGATTTTGGGAGATTCAGATCTGTTAGAGCACCAGATTCAAGGGGAATGGGAGACTCAAGATTTGAAGCACATACCATACTGACAATTTTTGCAAGATCTCTGTCAGCTATTCAGATCAGTGGAGTTCAGGCATATCCCTAGGATCCACAATGAGGTTGCTGACGCTTTGGCTACTCTGGTGTCGATGTTACTCATCCAAATAAGGCTTATGTTGACCCTTTGCATATTCAGGTCCGCGATCAGCATGCTTGCTGTAACAGGGTGGAAGAAGAACTTGACGGTGAACCTTGGTTCTATGATATCAAGGGGTACATCAGGTCAGGGGGTGTATCCAGTACAAGCCACAAGAGATCAAAAGAGAACAATTCGACATTTGGCAAGTGGAATTTTCTTTAGTAGGGGAGTTTTGTACAAAAGAACTCCAGATCTTGGATTGTTGAGATGCATAAATGCTAGACAAGCCACGACTATCATGACCAAAGTGCATTCCGGGGTCTGTGGGCCGCATATGAGTGGGTATGTCCTGGCAAAGAAAATTCTTCGAGTAGGTTATTATTGGCTCACCATGGAGCGATATTGTATCAGTTTTGTGCGCAAGTGTCATCAATGCTAAGTACACGGAGATTTGATTCATTCTCCGCCATCTGAATTACACACAATGTCTGCACCATGGACCTTTGTTGCCTGGGGTATGGATGTCATCGGACCAATTGAGCCAGCAGGATCCAATGGACACAGGTTCATTCTGGTGGCCATTGACTATTTCACTAAGTGGGTTGAATCTAAAACCTTCAAATCTGTTACCAAGAAGGCAGTGGTCGATTTTGTTCATTCAAACATCATTTGTCGGTTTGGGATCTCGAAGGTGATCATCACAGATAATGGTGCCAATCTTAACAGTCATCTGATGAAAAAAGTGTGTCAACAGTTCAAGATTACACATCAAAATTCCATCCCATACCGCTTCAAGGCGAATGGAGCAGTCGAGGCAGCCAACAAAAATATTAAGAAAGATACTCCGAAAAATGGTGCAAGGGTCCAGACAATGGCATGAGAAGTTTCCCTTTGCTTTGTTGGGTTATCGCACTACTGTTCTCACTTCAGTAGGTGCAACTCCTTATTTGTTGGTATATGTCATTGAAGCAGTGATACTTACGGAAGTTGAAATTCTATCCCTTCAGATTGTTGCTGAAGCCGAGATTGATGATGATGAGTGGGTCAAAACCCGCCTGGAGCAATTGAGTTTGATTGATGAGAAAAGATTGGCAGCAGTGTGTCATGGCCAGTTGTACCAAAAAAGAATGGCGAGGGCATACAACAAGAACGTGCGTCCGCGAAAATTTAAAGTGGGTCAGCAAGTATTGAAACGCATCCTTCCATATCAGGCTGAAGCAAAAGGCAAGTTCGTCCCAAATTAGCAGGGGCCGTTCATCGTAACAAGAGGGTTGTCCAATGGTGCTTTGTATTTAATAGATATAGAAGGCAAATATATAGATATGGCTATCAATTCTGATGCAGTTAAAAGATATTATGTATGATTTCTTTGGTTTAAATCGTGTCTTATTTGTACTTGGCATGTTTTGAAGATTGGAATGATGAAGGTATTTTATTCTGCTATCTAAACATTTTACCCTTTGTTACCCCTTTGAGCCTTGTTTATTTTCTTTCATACCCCTCTTTTGGAATCAATAGCAAAGTTCAGAAACATGGACACAAAGTTAAATAAAGAAGGAAAAGAGGAAAAGATAAGAGAAAAGAGAAAGAAAAGAATGAAAAGCAAAAAAAAAAAAAAAAAGAAGAAAAGCAAAAAGAAAGAAAGAGAAAAAGAGAAAAGTAACAACAACAAAGCAATTCCATGTCATGAACTACGTTCGACCTGGTTCCTTTTAAGGATACGTAGGCAGCTTCACTGTTCGGTCCCATCAAATTAAAAATTTAAAAGTCCCCAAGCAAAGAAACTAGGGCAAAAAGTTGCGGTTGTTGTAAGAGATCTGATTCCAAAAGTTGTAATTGTGAATCCATTCAAGTTATTTTGAGCCTTTTTGATATCATTTCTTTCTAACCCTATCCAAAATCCCACATTACGGTCCAAAGAAAGACTTTCTGATCAGTCTTCGAGAGATGCCAAGTCGAGCAAGCAGAGGTGTGATTCACATCAGGGGAAACACTACATTCTAAGCAGGAAAAATGAAAAATAAGAGAGTCTTATTTGTGAAAACTCTCACATGTACTATAAGGCGATGGAAAGCTAAGAGAAATGAAAAAGGAGATAGTCTTTTTGGTGAAAACCCTCGCGGGCACTGTAAGGTGATGGAAAGCTGAGAGAAATTAAAAATGAGAGAGTTTTATTGGTGAAGACCTTCATGGGCACCGTAGGGCGACAGTGAGTTGAGAGATGAACAAATGAAAGAGGTCTATTGGTGAAAACCCTTCATGGCACCGCAAGCCGAACAAGGTCAGTGATTTGGCGAAGAAATTAGATTATGGAGATCCCGGGGCACAAAGTATGACAACTGAAAGGTGATTGACTGAGCGGGCCAGGTTGATCAATCCAAAATGCATGTCATGATCATTGGTGCCAGCTGCCTCACTCAGATAAGTCTCCTTCCTTTTCTCCTTCAAACAATCATCCAGCTTTGGATTTTCTTCTTTATTCCTAACTCTCGAAGTCATTGCATTTCATTCCTTTTGGGTTTATTTCTCTAAGATTTTACCAATGTCAGTCTTGTTTAAGAAATTGAGAAAGGATTTCAAAGCTTACTACTAACTTTCAAGTTGCACAAAGCAAAGTGCGGCCACAACTTACCAGAAATAGCATGATGCAAAAATGAAAAGTATGGTGTTAATGAAAATTCAAGCGGTCGAGTTGTTTGTAAATTTTGGGGAAGATACAGAGGTTCAAATTGGAAGGACAGAAATATGAAACAACAGGTTGGGTGTAGAGCATTCAGGTTGTCCAGGGTCCTATGATTGAAATTTAGACAGAAAGGCAAACAATTCTTGGCCAGTTCAAGGCGACCAGTCAAAGAAAAGCACGGCAGCAAAAGGGCCACCCTCAGCAAGAATGCCACAGACTAACAACCATATTTTCAAATTGACAAGATTTTTCTTTGATTGAAACAGGGGCAGGAAATTTTGTTTGTTTCAGAGAAACCTTCCGTGAGGAAAGCAGGTTCCAGACAGGCTCGGTAGTAAGCTCCAGTATCCTCATGGATAAGAGAATTTAGTATGTTTTGAGACCCTCGCAAATGACAAAGGTCTGATGAGAGGTCTACTTTTAGGAAGTATAATTTGGCAGTTGAGTTTTTCACTTTTGAGACAAGGCTTGGTTTGAAATTTTCATGATAAAGGAATTTAGTTTAGAATTTATTTTGATAACAAGAAATTGGTTAACACTCACAGATGTTCCCAATATCAAAGAAAAATTTCTTTTTTGTTGTCTGTTTTATTGAAATCAGGCGCCCACCTAGAGAACAAGGGAAGACAATGCAAATTTCAAGAATAAAAAGCAGTTCGTGCTCAAGCAATCAGACACCCACCTGGAGAAACAAGGGAAGACAGTTAAAAAAAAGGCAGTTTCAAGAAGAGGACAAGTCAGGTTCAGCAATCAGGCACCCACCTGGAAAACAAGGAAGACAGTTCCAAGGAAAGCAGTCTTAGGGAAAAGTGGTTCAAGTTCACCAATCAAGCACTCACCTGGAGAACAAGGGAAAACAATTCAAGTCTCAAGGAAAAACATGCGCAAGTGTTGGGAATCAGGAGCCCACTTGGAGAACAAGGGAAAATGAGTCAAGTTTTGACGGAAAAGCAGTGCAAGTGTTGGAAATCAGGCACCCACCTGGAGAACAAAGGGAAAGCAACAATGTCCAAAAGAAGACGGTTCAAGGTCAGCAATCAGGAGCCCACCTGGAGAACAAGGGAAATGAGTCAAGTTTCGAGGGAAAAGCAGTGCAAGTGTTGGAAATCAGGCACTCACCTGGAGAACAAAGGGAAAGCAGCAATGTTCAAAGGAAGACAGTTCAAGTTCAGCATCAGGAGCCCACCTGGAGAACAAGGGAGAGCAAGTCAAGTTTCAAAGAAGAGCAGTGCAGGTGTTGGAAATCAGGAGCCCGCCTGGAGAACAAGGGAAATAAGTCAAGTTTCGAGGGAAAAGTAGGGCAAGTGCTGGGAATCATGCCCCATCTGGAGAACAAGGGCAAACAGTTCAAGTTTTGGCAATCAGGCGCCCACCTGGAGAGCAAGGGAATACAGTTAAAGTTTTGGCAATCAGGCGCCCACCTAGAGAGCAAGGGAATATAGTTAAAGTTTGGCAATCAGGCGCCCACCTGGAGAATAAGAAAAGCAATTCAAGTTTCAGAGGAAGACAACACAGGTATCAAGGAAAAATAGTTTAAGGTGACAAAGGGAATACGATTCAAGTTTGGGTAATCTGGAGCCCACCTGAAGAACAAGGGAATACAGTTCAAATGTTGGCAATCAGGCACCATCTGGAGAATAAGGGAATTCACTTCAGAATGCAATTCAAATCAGCAACAAATGAAGCTTTCCTGGAAAGTACAAGTCTGCAGGGCAGGAGAAACTGCGAGATCACGTTTTAAGATATAGATAGGATTCTTGTAATTCATAGATCATAGATTAGTCTAGCTTGTATTATTTTATCTTGGTGTAATAAGGAGTTCAACAAGCAGTAGCAGCAACAACAACAATAGTAAAATCACAGCTTCCTAGTAGTCACAGCTACCAAAACTTCTCGAACTACACTGACCTGATTCCTTTATAGCCAAGGATATGTAGGCAACTTCGGAATCAAGGTGCGGTCAAATCTTTCAAAAATTCTTCCCACGGAGTATTCAAACGGGCAAAAATCGCTTGTATCGGCTCACTTTATCTTTGCACGAAACTCTTCATGTTTTCGAGCAAAGAAGGGTAGCTGTGAGCACGTGATTTTTGCCCTATGTTAATTACTCCTATAAAATTCAAGAAAAACAATTTTTTCCATTTTTTACAATGTTATAGGATTTTGTGAGAATTTGTGCTAATGGTTTACATTTCTGTGCATGTTTATTTCTATTAAAGAACATGAAAATGTCAAAAATACCATGCATTGCATTTAAGATTTATTGTTTACATTTTAAGGTTAATTAGTAAATTAATTGATTTATTAAAAAATAAAAATCAAAAAAATTAGTTTACTTTTGCATTTTAGCCTTTTAATTTTAAATTAGTGATTTCCTCTTTTAATTTAAGAGTAATTAATTTTTGTAAATATTATAGTAGATAATTAGCTTAATTTTACAACTCAGATTAATTTTTGAGTTTAATTTAGGTTTTAATTAATTGAAAGAAAAAAAAGAGAAAACAAAGAACAAAAGAAAAGAGAATGGGAATTTGATTTTAAAGCCCCGAATTGGGCCAATCCAGTGGAAACCCAACCAATTCTTCGACCAAAATCCGCCCTAAGCCCAACCTGTAACCCGGTCCAGCCCCTCTACTATACCAAACGGTGCCGTTTTGTAATGATCTGATCTCAGCCGTTACCGGAACTCACTTACTCCTTAATATAAAAGTGTCCAAAAGTTGTTCCCCCCCTCCATTCCAAACCCCCCTCAGCCCTTTCTTCGTCTCTAACCTTAGAACCCTAGAATCCGCCGCCCCAAATTCCTGAAACCCTATGCCAGTGGCGACACCCCCATACCACTCCAATCCCCACCAATTTAACACCCCAGAATCCCCTTTATCTCCTCATCCCAAATCTCCATCCCGTTTCCTTCAAATCATCACCAAACACCCCAAATTTTAGATCTAAATTCGGAACCCCCAAAACCCTAATTCACCCAAACCTACCCGAAACCTCACCAGGTCGTTTCCTCGTTCCCTTCACCCCTAGGTCCTGTCGTTTTGCCCAAAAGTCCTGTCAGATTGGAGCAATTTTGAATCTGATTGGGCATGCATGAGCGTTCATAGGTGATTTGAACCGAAAATGGGTGTCACTTGTCTGTTCTCAAGGGGAACAGTCATTTGACACTTATTTTTGGATCTAAATCGGAGAAGATGGGTCCAGTCGGAGCTGTCAGCCATTCATTGTAGTAGGTATTTGTTCCTTCTTCCTTTTTCTATCTTCTCGTCATCCTGCCTTTCTTGAGTTCTTTACATCTTCGATTTCTTCCACTTCTTCTATTTCTTTTGTCAAAAAAAGGAAAAGGGGTTAGTTAGACTTAATTTTAGGCCGTTAGAATTTTTTTTTCTTTTCCCTATAATTAATTGTCAATGTTAGTCAGTTAGTTTAGGTTTAGCTATTGCAATTGCCATTAGAATCAGTAGCTTTTCATTTAGGGTTTATTTTAATTGGTTAACTTGTGTTTAATGAATTTTGTTCCAAAATCAGCATGTTAGTGAATTGTGGTGTTTTGATTCCCTGTTAAGATGGTCGTATTAGTTATTTCAGAGGTTAAATCTCAAATAGGTTCATTTGTTGATTGTTCTTGCTAAAGTCAGTTCTGATTGTTCAAGTGTTGGTTTATTTCTGATTTCATTTCATGTTAAACCTATTTAGGTTTTAGAAATTAATTCCATTTGATTCGGTTTGCCTATGGATTTCTGTTAGAGAAGCGTTTGTTTAGTTTGTAAAATGTTCAGAACTTTCAGGGGTTTCAATTGAGTAAATAGAAACTTAAAGGGGATCATGGGAGGGGTTAAATGAAGAACTAAAAACTTGGGAGTTTGTTTTGAGGGTAAAGAAACAAATTTTCTGTTGGGGAAGCTTCTAGAATATGGGCAGCTGACTCAATCTTGGCCAGCACAAGTGCTGGATCCAATTAAAGGCTGCCAGCTGTCCCATTCAGTTAAAAAGAAGCCCTGCAGGCTGAGAATATTTCCTCATGCTGTTTCAGCACATGGCATTCTCTAGGCCTATAAAGAGGCTGCATTTCCTTCACTCAAAATCAGATTTCAAACCTCATTTTCTGCACTAAACTTTTGGAAAAAAAATCATTCATTCTCTGAAAAATACTAAAAAGTTCCTACATCTTTTGGTTGAAATTTATTTTGGTTTTGCTCTTTGGTCTTCATTGTTAGTCAGAATTTAAAAACTTCAAGGGATTTCTGTTCATTTGGGTTTTAAAATGGTCTAAAGTGGGCTGAAAATTGTTGTTGATGTGCTGATTTGTTCCCATTGCTCTTGCTGAACTTCTCACTTTTTTTTTGATTTGCTTTCAATATCCAGGTATGTAGCTAGAATTCTCTTGACCTTCGAGTTATCTGTATGGAGTTTTAGTTCTTGGACCACTTTGTTCTTGGATAAATATATGGGATTGATCATTCAGATTCTAAACTTCTTGTTGTCATTATCTTATTTCTTACATTGTTAGTTAACTAGAATTTAGCTTAAATGTGTATATGATGGTGTTCCCTGTTATGTTTGATTTTGCATTTCCTTTTTAGAGTCTTTTGGAGTTTGGTCAATTATAAGACTTCCTTCCTATTGTCTTTCAAGAGTGTGATTTGTAACTCGAAGATGCTGGAACCTGTTGAAGCATGCAAGCTTCATTTTCTAATTTGGTTTGGACTGATATTTTGTTAACCATATGGTGTAATTGGTTGGTTGATCTCAAGTTGTAGTAGTAACAATTTAGTAGTACTCAGAATAATTATTAGCTTAAGATTTTCTTCCTCTTATGTGGTTAGTGTCTTATTAGCGCTGAAAATGGCATCAATAGTCCCATTTTCCCCTCATTTGGCTTTGTTTCAATATACTCAAAAGTCCCCCGTCAACTGTCCCTTTAGGCTGTCATTAAGAATTATGGTCATTTATTATTCAGCCAATTTAAATGGTTTTTGGGCCTAAGGATGCATATGTTTGTTTATCAAAGTGAATTATATAGATTGTTAAGGATTGATTTTGCTTTGGGATGCAGAATCAGTTTCATTGATAACGGGCCAGTTGAAGTCTAATGTTGGCTCATTAATTAAAAATAAAGAGGATTTGGACCCTATCATGTTTTGACTTGAATGAGCTCAGCTAATTTTCTTAGGCGTTATATGTTTTCCTCCACTCTTTTGAACTTGATCTTGAGTCCCACGCCCTTCAGCATTTTCTTTTCACCAGAATTGTCTTATTTGGAACAATGCAATTTGGGCCTGGACTATAGGGCCATTTGGAGATGGAAGGGCGTTGGCCTGATCATTTCTTGGGCTCGCCTTCGAGTCTAGTTCTCTTCTTAAAATAGTTTCTGCGGGTGAAAGCCCAAGGCATACTTGGCCCAAATATTTAATGGCCTAGTACAAATACCATTCTTTCCATTCAGTTAGTAGTTGTGCAAGAGTACCTCTTTTAATTAGATTGAGGTGTGTCATCCTAATTAATCTATGGCCCTCATAAAAATCATAACTAGTTATTTAAAATAAATATCCGTAGAAAAGCCTTTAAGCGCGTTTAAAATACAATTGTGATTGTGTACACGTTCACGTGACATAATTACGAGTCTAAAAATCAATTCGGAGTATGCGTTCGCGAAACTTCAATCAAACTTTCTTAATAATGAAATTGTTACTAATAGACCCCTGATTAATTTTAGTTCATATAGTCCGAGGTGTGCCATCCATAATTTAATCATACATGGCTGTCGTATTAATTTCATAACCTAGATATAAAAATGACAAATGCTCGTAGTTTGCTTTAGGCCTGTTTAATATACTATCGTGGTTGTGGACACGTTCGCATGACATGATTACGATTTCTAAAAATAAAACCGGAGTATGAATTCGCACAACTTTGGCCGAACTTTCTTAATAATAATAAAGCGTTATTAATTGTGGACACGTTCGCGTGACATGATTTTTGACACGCCAAACAAATGGGTTCACGTACGCGTGACCCGTTTCAAGATAATTTCTTAATTAAAAGAGGCAAATGCGCATAGGTTCTAAAATGGATAATTAGACAATTTAATAAGCCAAGTATGATCAAAGTGGTCGTGCTAGAACCACGGAACTCGGGAGTGCCTAACACCTTCTCCCGGGTTAACAGAATTCCTTACCCGGATTTCTGTGTTCGCAGACTGTAAACAGAGTCAATCTTTCCTCGATTCGTGATTTTAAACCGGTGACTTGAGATACCATAAATTATTCCAAGTGGTGACTCTAAATTTTAAATAAAATAATCCCATTTTGATTGTCACTTAAATTGGAAAAACTCCCTTATACCTTTCCGGGATGGAAAAAGGAGGTGTGACAATATGTAATACTTTTAATATAATATCGATGTGGTAGTTTATAAAATTAAAAAAGGATAATTATTAAAACTGGTGGTCCTATAATAATAATAATAATAATAATAATAATTATTATTATTATTATTAGGCTTCGGGAAGTGATTTGTGACTTAGGAGAGTGATCGGAAGTGGTTTTGGAGGTACGGTGTAGAATTAGGCTTGAATTGGCGAAATTAGTATTTTGGCGAATTCCGGTTGATAGGTGAGATTTTTATCCGAGGGTCGGAATGGAATTCCGAGAGTTTCTGTAGCTTCGTTATGTCATTTTGGACTTGTCTGCAAAATTTGAGGTCATTCGGACGTGGTTTGGTTCGGTTTTTGATCAAAGATGGAATTTGGAAGTTCTTGAGATTCATAGGCTTGAATTCGATGTGATTTGATGATTTTGGTGTTAGTGTTTTGATGATTGGAACGAGGTTGAATAATGTTTAGGATGCGTTGGTGCTTTTGGTTGAGGTCCCGGGGGCCTCGGGTGTGTTTCGGGTGAGTTTTGAGCGAGTACGGACACCCCAGAACTTAGAAAAATGGAGAGAGCAGCAGTTTTGGCACGGAACGTGCTCCTTTTCGCGCTGGGCGCGCTGGCCTAGTGCTAGCCGCGTCAAAGTGGCCGCGGCCGCGGTCGTGAAGACTGCAGGTTGCTGGTCCTACTTCGGAAGCTCGTATCATTTTATCCACAAGGAATTTTGAGGTGGTACAAACATGAAAGTTGTAGCCCTTCGTGTCTAGTTTCCAGAAAGGTAAAGATATCGCAATTTGGACATCTATAGCAAACGTTATGGCCAAAATACTAAATCCTATCACTGCAGAAGGAGGCCTGTGCGGCCGCGCGTTGCCTTTGCACGGACCGCACTGGCTTGCGCGGACCGCGTGAGTTTTGGTGCGGCCGCGTGAGCTGGAAACCTGAGGGGTAACTATAAATACGAGGTTTTGGGTTTTATTTAATATTTTGACCTAGAGAGCTCGAATTTTGGCAATTTTTCAAAGGTTTTTCAAGAAATTCATCGGTGTAAGTGATTTTAACTCAGATTTGGCTAGAATACATGAATCTATCACTGAATTCATCATTAAATTCGTAATTTGAGATGGAATTTGGGAAGAAAATTGGGGAACCTTTCAAAAATGTAAAATGATGATTTGAAGGACCAAATGGTATCGGAATGGGATAATTTTGGTATGGTTAGACTCGTGAGGGTATGAGTATTCTGAAAATGTAAGTTTTTCCCGATTCCGAGATGTGGGCCCGGGGCTCGGGTTTTGCTAATTTCGAGATTTTTGATATTTTTCGAATGTTTTCGCTTGGGCTTTGTTCCCTTAGCATATTGTGACTTATTCGTTCTGATTTTAGATAGATTCGACGCGCGTGGAGGCCAATTCGAGGGGCAAAGGCGTCGCGAGCTAGAGAATTAGCCAGTTCGAGGTGAGTAATGGTTGTAAATGATGTTCTGAGGGTTTGAAACCCCGGATTGCACATCGTAGTGCTATATTGAGGCAAGATACACGCTGGATGATGAGCGTGGGGTTTTCACTACTGGGGATTGTGATTTGGTCCATCCCGATTGATGATTTTACCGAATATTTGACTGAAATTCATTTGTTACCATCATGATTTGGGCTGATTGCCATATTTGGGCTTCATGCCAACTATTTGGACCCTTCGGGGATTTTTATCACTGTTTCCTTACTGGTTGACTTATTATTTGAACTCAGTCCTGTTGTTATCTACTGCTTTACAAACTCATCCACTTTTCTCAGTTTTGAAACTAAAATGATATTTCTACATCATGTTTTGGGCTGAGGACTACGGTTTTACTAATGAACAAGGGGCTTATGATGATTTCTGGACTGAGTGAGGCCGAGGGCCATATGTAAGGATATGCTGAGTGATATGAGGCCGAGGGCCTGAGATACTATTTAGGCCATGCGGTGGCTTGAGTGATGTGAGGATATACTGAGTGATGATGCCACGAGGTGGCTTGATATAGCGCTTGGGCCGTAAGAGGCCCCTCCGGAGTTACGAGGTAGTTGTTGACGTCCGCAGCCCCCTTGTCTCTTTTATCCTCTATCGTTTATGTTTTCTTCAGACTGTTGTATCGGATTCCGTACTTGTAGACCTATAGCAGATTCTATAGTAGCTCATGACTTGTGACACCCCGGTTTGGGATGTGTCGGGATGGTTCCTGCTGTTATTATCGTTAAATTCTACAATTTATGAGTATTATATTATATGTTATTGCTGTTATGATGATTAACTATTTAAAAGAGGTATTCCGTTTTGGTCTGGCCGGCCTTGTCTTCACGAGAGGGTCCATCACGACCGGGTTCGGGAATTGGGTCGTGACAAGTTGGTATCAGAGCCTAGGTTACTTAGGTCTCACGAGTCATGAGCAGGTTTAGTAGAGTCTCGCAGATCGGTACAGAGACGTCTGTATTTATCCTCGAGAGGCTGCAGAACCTTTAGGAAAAATTTCATATTCTTGAAACTCTTGTCGTACGAACTTGTTGGTCTGAGTACTAAACTTCTGATATTCCATTCTCTCACAGATGGTGAGGACGCGAGCTACCGGACGAAGTGGGCGACCACCAGTGCCACCCACTGAGGCCACCAGAGGTCGTGGACGCGGTCGTGGACGTGGCAGAGGCAGAGCAGCGAGGGCAGCACTTGTTGATGCATTGGTTGCCCCAACTCCGGATCAAGCTCCCGCTTTGGATTCTCCAGCAGCACCAGTTCAGGCACCAACTATGCCTATCGTGGTTCTGGGACTTCAAGAGGCCTTGGCACAGATCTTATCAGTTTGCACTGGCCTAGCTCAGGCAGTTTCAGCCACTACAGTAGTAGCTACTTCATAGGACGGGGGAGGCAATCAGACCCCCTACTGCTCGCACACCTGAGCAAGTAGTGTAGGGACTACAGACACCGGGGGCACCTCCAGCTCAGCCGGTTGCACCAGCTCAGGAGTTTATTGTGCCAGTTATGCCGGATGATGAGCAGCGTCGTCTTGAGAGGTTTGGTAGACTCCAGCCTCCGTCATTCAGTGGTGCCGAGGGCGAGGATGCCCAGGGTTTTCTTGATAAGTGTCAGCGGATGCTCCGTACAGCAGGGATTCTTGAGACTAGTGGTGTGGCATTTACCACCTTTCAGTTTACTGGGGCTGCCTTCACATGGTGGGAGGCGTATGAGAGGCGTAGGCCGGTTGGAGCAGCGCCCCTTACTTGGCAGCAGTTCTCCACTCTCTTCTTGGAGAAGTATGTGTCGCAGTCCCGCAGAGAGGAGCTGCGTAGACAGTTTGAGTGGTTGCGACAGGGGGATATGACTGTGTCACAGTATGAGTCGAGGTTTTCTAAGTTGGCTCGTCATGCCATTTGGATGGTTCTGACAGATCATGAGAGGATCAGGAGATTTGTTGATGGCCTAAACTATCACCTCTGTATTCTTATGACCCGAGAGAGGGTGTTGGGTGCTACGTTCGAGGAGGTGGTCGATATCGCTCGCAATATTGAGACGGTTCGCCGTTAGGATCGAGAAGAGAGGGAGGCCAAGAAGCCTCGAGGATCTGGCAATTATAGTGGTGCTTCTTCGAGGGTCCAGTTTCAGCATGGTAGAGGCCGTTCTTTCAGGCATGCTCAGCCAGTCCGCCCATAGTATCGTGGGGCATCTTCGGGTCATGGTCATCATGGATCTCAGCGGGGCCCGTCATCACTCAGTGCCCTTCTAGCCCAAAGTTCATCTCGTGCCCCGTCAGCTCAGGGTTCTTTTATGCCGAGTGCATCAGCCGGTCACTCCGGTGTAAGAGGTCCCTTCAGTTCCCTTCTCCAGCACCTGGGAGTTTTTATGAGTGTGGAGAGTTTGGACATGTGTGGAGACAGTGTCCTCGTCGTATGGCTAGTTCATCTCAGTAGAGGGGTCAGCCCTCGACTACTACTCCAGTTACCTCACCATCCGCCCAGCCAGCTAGGGGTGGAGGTCATGCAGCTAGGGGTCTCCCCAGAGGGGGAGGTCGATCAGGGGGTGGTCAGGCCCGTTTCTATGCACTTCCTGGCAAGCCAGATGCTATTGCTTCAGATTGTGTCATTACAGGTATTGTTTCAGTCGGCCATAGAGATGCCTCTATAGTATTTGATCTCGGTTCCATTTTTTCTTATGTGTCATCATACTTTGCTCGTTATTGGTTACGCCACGTGAGTTTCTTGATTTACCTGTTCATGTATCTACCCCAGTGGGTGATACTGTTGTTGTAGACCGTGTGTACCAGTCATGTGTGGTGACTATTGGGGGTCTGGAGACCCGAGTGGATCTATTGCTATTGAGCATGGTAGATTTTGATGTCATTTTGGGCGTGGATTGGCTATCTCCATGTCGTGCTATTCTAGACTGTCATGCTAAGACAGTCACTTTGGCTATGCCGGGTGTACCGCGGATCGAGTGGCATGGTGTGACTGATTATATCCCTAGTAGGGTGATCTCTTTCTTGAAGGCCCAGCGTATGGTTGGGAAGGGTTGCCTTTCATATCTAGCATTTGTGAGGGATGTTGGAGCTGAGACTCTTAGTATTGATTCTGTCCCGGATGTGAGGGATTTTTCCAATGTTTTTCCTGTAAACCTGGCGGGCATGCCACCGGACAGGGATATTGATTTTGGTATTGACCTGGTGCCGGGCACTCAGCCCATTTATATTCCGCCATATCGTATGGCACCAGCAGAGTTGAAAGAATTGAAAGAACAGCTTCAGGAACTCCTAGATAAGGGGTTCATTCGACCTAGTATGTCCCCTTGGGGTGCACCGATTTGTTTGTGAAGAAGAAGGATGGCACGATGAGAATGTGCATTGATTATAGGCAATTGAACAAAGTAACAATTAAGAACAAGTATATTTTGCCTCGCATTAATGATTTATTTGATCAGCTTCAGGGAGCGAGGGTGTTCTCCAAGATTGATCTCCGTTCGGGTTATCACCAGTTAAAGATCAGGGATTCAGATATTCTTAAGACTGTTTTCAGGACCAGATATGGTCATTATGAGTTTCTTATTATGTCCTTCGGGCTAACCAATGCCCCAGAAACATTCATGCATTTGATGAACAATGTATTTCGGCCTTATCTGGATTTGTTCGTTATTGTATTCATTGATGATATCCTGGTGTACTCGCATAGTCAGGAGGAGCACGCGGAGCATTTGAGAGTTGTGTTA
The DNA here is from genome assembly GCF_000715075.1 of Nicotiana tabacum. Classification (NCBI taxonomy): domain Eukaryota; kingdom Viridiplantae; phylum Streptophyta; class Magnoliopsida; order Solanales; family Solanaceae; genus Nicotiana; species Nicotiana tabacum. Next base: position 3,761,147 of record NC_134086.1, read on the forward strand.
CAGAGACTGAGGGAGGAGAAGCTTTATGCAAAATTCTCCAAGTGTGAGTTTTGGCTTAGTTCAGTGGCTTTCTTGGGGCATGTGGTGTCCAGCGAGGGTATACAGGTTGATCCGAAAAAGATAGAGGCGGTTCAGAGTTGGCCCAGACCGTTCTCAGCCACAGAGATTTGTAGCTTTCTTGGGTTAGCAGGCTATTATCGCCGATTTGTTTAGGGATTTTCATCCATTGCATCACCCTTGACCAAGTTGACTCAGAAGGGTGCTCCATTCGTATGGTCGGATGAGTGTGAGGAGAGCTTTCAGAAGCTCAAGACAGCCTTGACCACAGCTCCAGTGTTGGTTTTGCCATCAGCTTCAGGTTCATATACTGTGTATTGTGATGCTTCAAGAGTTGGGATTGGTTGTGTGTTGATGCAGGAGGGTAGAGTTATTGCTTATGCTTCTCGGCAGTTGAAGCCCCATGAGAAGAACTACCCCGTTCATGATTTGGAGTTGGCTGCCATAGTTCACGCATTGAAGATTTGGAGGCATTACTTGTATGGCGTATCTTGTGAGGTGTTCACTGATCATCGTAGTCTTCAGCATTTGTTCAAGCAAAAGGATCTTAATTTGAGGCAGCGGAGATGGTTGGAGTTCCTTAAGGATTATGATATCACTATATTATACCATCCGGGAAAGGCCAATATGGTGGCCGATGCTTTGAGCCGAAAGGCAGTGAGTATGGGGAGTTTGGAATATATTCCAATTGGGGAGAGACCTCTTGCAGTTAATGTTCAGGCCTTGGCCAATCGGTTCGTGAGGTTGGATATTTCGGAGCCCAGTTGGGTGTTGGCTTGTGTGGTTTCTCGGTCTTCTTTATATGATCGCATCAGAGAGCGTCAGTATGATGATCCGCATTTGCTTGTCCTTAGGGACAGAGTCCATTATGATGATGCCAGGGATGTGACCGTCGGTGATGATGGTGTGTTAAGGATGCAGGGCCGAATTTGTGTGCCCAATGTGGATGGGCTTAGAGAGCTGATTCTGGAGGAGGCCCATAGCTCGCAGTATTCCATTCATCCGGGTGCTGCGAAGATGTATCAGGATTTGAGGCAGCACTATTGGTGGAGAATAATGAAGAAAGATATTGTGGGATTTGTAGCTCGGTGTCTCAACTGTCAGCAGATGAAGTATGAGCATCAGAGACCGAGTGGCTTATTTCAGCAGATGGTTATTCCCGAGTGGAAGTGGGAGAGAATCACGATGGACTTTGTAGTTGGACTTCCTCGGACTTTGAAGAAGTTCGATGCTACTTGGGTGATTGTGGATCGGCTGACCAAGTCTGCGCACTTCATTCTTATGTGTACGACATATTCTTCAGAGCAGTTGGCAGGGATTTATATCTGGGAGATTGTTCGGTTACATGGCATTCCTGTTTCCATCATCTCAGATAGAGGTACTCAGTTTACTTCACAGTTTTGGAGAGCCGTGCAGAGAGAGTTGGGCACTCAGGTAGAGTTGAGCACAGCGTTTCATCCTCAGACGGACGGACAGTCCGAGCGTACTATTCAAATATTGGAGGACATGTTGCGTGCTTGTGTTATTGACTTTGGAGGTTCATGGGATAAGTTTCTACCACTTGCAGAGTTTGCTTACAACAATAGCTACCAATCGAGTATTCAGATGGCTCCATATGAGGCTTTATACGGGAGGCGGTGTAGATCTTCGGTTGGTTGGTTCGAGCCCAGCGAGGCTAGACTATTGGGGACAGATTTGGTTCAGGATGCCTTAGAGAAGGTGAAGGTGATTCAGGAGAGGCTTCGTACAGCGCAATCACGTCAGAAGAGTTATGCAGACCGGAAGGTTCGAGATGTGTCCTACATGGTCGGTGAGAAGGTCTTGCTGAAGGTTTCGCCCATGAAGGGTGTTATGGGATTTGGGAAGAAAGGAAAGTTGAGTCCTCGGTTCATTGGGCCTTTTGAGGTGCTTCGGAGGACTGGGAGGTGGCTTATGAGCTTGCTTTGCCACCCAGCCTGTCGAGTGTGCATCCGATATTTCATGTTTCTATGCTCCGGAAGTATATTAGGGATTCGTCTCATGTTTTGGACTTCAGCACGGTTCAGTTGGATGACGATTTGACCTTTGAGGTGGAGCCAGTAGCTATTTTGGGTCGCCAGGTTCGGAAGTTGAGATCAAAGGATATAGCTTCAGTGAAGGTGCAGTGGAGAGGTCGGCCCGTGAAGGAGGCTACCTGGGAGACCGAGCGAGAGATACGGAACATATATCCTCATCTGTTTGAGGCTTCAGGTATGTCTCTTGACTCGTTCGAGGACGAACATTTGTTTAAGTTGGGGAGGATTTGACGACCTGGCTAGTCGTCTCATGAGTTACCGCTCCATTTCCCCCATTTCAGCTTCTTTACGCTTCGTTATCCGTGTTTTATGGGATCGAGATGATTAGTTCGAGTTAAGAGAGGATTTGGTAAGAAATGAGACACTTAGTCTCTTTTAAGAAGGTTTAAGTTGGAAAAGTCAACCGGATGTTAACTTATGTGTTAGAGGGTTCAGGTGTGAGTTTCGACGGTTCGGTTAGCTTCGGGAGGTGATTTGTGACTTAGGAAAGTGATCGTAAGTGGTTTTGGAGGTACGATGTAGAATTAGGCTTAAATTGGTGAAGTTAGTATTTTGGCGAATTCCGGTTGATAGGTGAGATTTTGATCCGAGGGTCGTAATGGAATTCCGAGAGTTTCTGTAGCTTCGTTATGTCATTTTGGACTTGTCTGCAAAATTTGAGGTCATTCGGACGTGGTTTGGTTGGGTTATTGATCAAAAATGGAATTTGGAAGTTCTTGAGATTCATAGGCTTGAATTCGATGTGATTTGATGATTTTGGTGTTAGTCGAGGTGTTTTCATGATTGGAACGAGGTTGAATAATGTTTAGGATGCATTGGTGCTTTTGGTTAAGGTACCGGGGGCCTCGGGTGTGTTTCGGGTGAGTTTTTAGCGAGTACGGACACCCCGAAACTTTGAAAAATGGAGGGAGCAGCAGTTTTGGCGCGGACCGCGCTCCTTTTCGCGCTGGGCGCGCTGGCCTAGTGCTGGCCGCGTCAAAGTGGCCGCGGCCGCGGTCGTGAAGACTGCAGGTTGGTGGTCCTACTTCGGAAGCTCATATCTTTTGATCCACAAGGAATTTTGAGGTGATTTAAAAAGGAAAGTTGTAGCCCTTCGTGTCTAGTTTCTAGAAAGGTAAAGATATCACCATTTGAATATATGTAACAAAAGTTATGGCCAAAATACTAAAGTCTATCACTGCAGAAGGAGGCCTGTGCGGCCGCGCGTTGCCTTTGCGCGGACCGCACTGGCTTGCGCTGACCGCGTGCGTTTTGGTGCGGCCGCGTGAGCTGGAAACCTGAGGGGTACATATAAATACGAGATTTTGGGCTTTATTTAATATTTTGACCTAGAGAGCTCGGATTTTGGTGATTTTTTGAAGGTTTGTCAAGAAATTCATCGGGGAATCTATTTTAACTCAGATTTGGCTAGAATACATGAATCTATCACTGAATTCATTATTTAATTCGTGATTTGAGATGGAATTTGGGAAGAAAATTGTGGAACCTTTCAAAAATATAAAATGATGATTTGAAGGACCAAATGATATCCGAATGGGATAATTTTGGTATGGTTAGACTCGTGAGGGTATGGGGATTCTGAAAATGTAAGTTTTTCCTGATTCCGAGATGTGGGCCCGGGGCTCGGGTTTTGCTAATTTCGAGATTTTTGATATTTTTCGAATGTTTTCGCTTGGGCTTTTTTCCCTTAGCATATTGTGACGTATTCGTTCTGATTTTGGATAGATTCGACGCGCGTGGAGGCCAATTCGAGGGGCAAAGGCGTCGCGAGCTAGAGAATTAGCCAGTTCGAGGTGAGTAATGGTTGTAAATGATGTTCTGAGGGTTTGAAACCCCGGATTGCACATCGTAGTGCTATATTGAGGCAAGATACGCGCTGGATGATGAGCGTGGGGTTTTCACTACTGGGGATTGTGACTTGGTCCATCCCGATTGATGATTTTACCGAATATTTGACTGAAATTCATTTGTTACCATCATGATTTGGGCTGATTGCCATATTTGGGCTTCGTGCCAACTATTTGGACTCTTCGGGGATTTTTATCACTGTTTCCTTACTGCTTGACTTATTATTTGAACTCAGTCCTGTTGCTATCTACTGCTTTACAAACTCAGCCACTTTTCTCAGTTTTGAAACTAAAATGATATTTCTGCATCATGTTTTGGGCTGAGGACTACTGTTTTACTAATGCCCAAGGGGCTTATGATGATTTCTGGACTGAGTGAGGCCGAAGGCCATATGTAAGGATATGCTGAGTGATATGAGGTCGAGGGCCTGAGATACTATTTAGGCCATGCGGTGGCTTGAGTGATGTGAGGATATACTGAGTGATGATGCCACGAGGTGGCTTGATATAGCGCTTGGGCCGTAAGAGGCCCCTCCGGAGTCTGCACACCCACAGTGAGCGCGGGTACCCATGTGATTTGAAACAGTGGTAACAATGACACTGTTTGATGAAAGTTGGTCAGGTAACAATGGCTCACCATTATGCTGAGTGATTGTGAGGTAGCCCGAGGGGCTGATACTGTAATGAGAGTGAGCCCGAGGGGTTGATACTATGATGAGCGATTGATACTGTGCCCGAGGGGCGGATTTCTACTTGTTAATTACCTGTTAAATTACCTGTTTTACTTGTTTTAAAAAGGAATATCATTTGATTTCTTCACTGATTTACTGCTTTAAGTGATTTTACTGCTTGATATGGAATTGCTTTGTGCCTTTACGTGTTTTCATACTTTCAGCCATTATTTGTAATTATTACTCACTGAGTCGGAGTACTCACATTACTCCCTGCACCATGTGTGCAGATTCAGGTATAGCAGAGTCCGCACCTGAGCGCTGATTGCTAGGCAGTGATTTGGAGTTACGAGGTAGTTGTTGACGTCCGCAACCCCCTTGTCTCTCTTATCCTCTATCGTTTTTGTTTTCTTCAGATTGTTGTATCGGATTCCGTACTTGTAGACCTATAGCAGATTCTATAGCAGCTCATGACTTGTCACCCCGGTTTGGGATGTGTCGGGATGGTTCCTGCTGTTATTATCGTTAAATTCCGCAATTTATGAGTATTATATTATATGTTATTGCTGTTATGATGATTAACTATTTAAAAGAGGTATTCCGTTTTGGTTTGGCTGGCCTTGTCTTCACGAGATGCGTCATCACGACCGGGTTCGAGGATTGGGTCGTGACATTCTAAAATGACAAATAATTTGAGAAAACTATTTTTAATAAACACGACTGATAATATGAGACGGAAGGAATAACATTTCAAAGAATCTTGGGAAAAAATTTTAAAAATGAGAAATTAATGATAAAGGGAAAACAAGAATTTTTTGTATCTTTTTCTTGGTTTATTAAAATAAACAAGTAAAAGTAAAAATATATTTTTATTATAGTGAACAAGTAAAAGTGAAGCGGAGAGAGTAAATAAATGGAAAAATTTCACATTAAAACAATTGAGCTCCATACTTTTTAATTTTATAGCCCATATTTCAATTTACAGTCAACTAACCCAAAAATAAGAGGCTAAGATTCAACATCCAACTTAAATAGGTTCTCAAAATTACTATTTAATTTTTTAAAAAGATTCCTCAAGCTTTTAAATTAATTTTTGAATCAGTAATTGTGACTCAAATATTAATTCAACAAACAAAATTCATTTGGGTGGTGAAAATTAGGTTTTTAACAAGCTTAAATATGTGGGTTTAAATTTTGAATTTGATTTTGTGAGAATTTTGGAGTGGGTGTTATTTAGACTTGTTAGAAATAGTATAGGGAGGTTGTATATAAAATTTGAAGTCATTTTATGGAGATTTGGACTGGTTTTGAACAAGAATTGCAACTGAAAATCGTGGAAGAAGTTCGTCTACATACGCTTGTATAAAGGTGTATAAAAGTGTATAATAGTGTACAAGGTGTGTTTCTACACTCATATACACTATTATACAAGATTATACATAATTATACAAAAAACTGACTTCATCTTCTTCCGTGCGTCTTTTCTGAAATTTAACTCAAATCTACTCCAAATCACTTCAAATTTAAAATTTGAACTTCTTTTGATATTTTCAATCAATTGGAACAACGCTCAATCCAAATAACTAACAAATTCAAAAAAAACTCATTTTCAAAAGCAAAGCTTTGAATGGTCTTCAATGGTGGACTTCTATTCTTCAATTTTCTTACATTGCAAGCAGGTGACACAAGAGGAGAAACGGAAAATATACGGCCCCTTGAAGCATATATAGAAGATGTGAGAAGAAGAAAGAGTGAAAGCAATGGTTGTGAGAACAAAGAATTAACTCCATAGCTTTTAGAAGCAATGGTTGTAAGAACATAAATTTTGAATTTACAAGTGCTTTCAAAATATGTACAATATAGACTAGGTGAGATAAAACTTAAAAACATGAGCCATTTTTTGTTATGGTGTGAAGTCATATGTATTTTCTTGTAATTCTTTCTAAATCTATATAAATATATAAAAGAGGGACATAGAAGTCTAACGTGGCACATCCCATATATGAGTATTCTTATTTATCCTTTTTCCTATTTTTTTTGCATTTTTCCAATCTTTTTCCTACAATTTTGTTCTTTATTGTGATTTAAAAGCTCAAGAGTTGTGTTGTTCCAATAAAGATGGAACGATTGTGTTCTTCCAATAAACATGGAAAGGTTGCAACAATTACTAAAAATAATGGTAGCAGTTTCAAAGGATGTCATAATGAGTAAATTACATAATGAATATACTGGTGGCAATTAATACACCACTCCTCCTCATAATAACCAACATTTCACCCAGTTTATTCTTTATAAAACTTAATACAAATAACATATATACATCGACCAAAAAAAAGAAAAAGAAGAGAAGAAGAAGCTTTTGAACTCAGAATTGGATTTGCAAGAAAAATATTATTAGGGAGTTAGAGTTCAAACTTCCAAGAAAGAAAAGGACAAATCACGTTTTGCTGGCAATATATCTGTTGCATCAGTAATTGTGCTATGCATTTACTTATAGATTTCATGTTCTAAGTTCTCTTCTCATTCTTCTAATACTCTGCTTTTGATGATTGTACTTTTTAATGATTAAAGGGTTAAAATATTTTTATCATATGGATATATTTATCGCGATATTTAGATAAGTTCGATTCTTACTTTAATCCATTACAAACTTTTTGTTGATGCATTGACTGTCATTTAAGTATTTTATAACATTAGTTAAGAGGTATTATGGGGCTTCAGTGCGACAATCTTGCGTGATTAATTATGATTGAACTTTTAGAAAGTGATCAGAAATTGTATCTAATTTCATTTTAAGATCTCTTTCGAGTTAGTACATGGAATAAATTTTTTCCTCAAGCTAGCTCTCTGTTACTTCTCACATGGCAACGTCAACATTCAAGTCCAACATTGATTATGTGATGAACAAAAAAAATACACTCACTTATTTTTTGAAATACCAAGTTATTGTTCCTTTTGATTTATTTTACAGGATAGCACCAGAGGACATGGAGCAATTACATGGATATGATTTCAAGTAATATTTCTATTCAGTTACGTGAGCTATGTAGCTAATGACATTGAAATATACAATCCCAACCTTAATTATGACAGATTATGAGAGGAACAAATGATACGCTTGAGGTACTTTTTATAATATTTACTTACTCTTACTGTTAATGTTTTTAATATTAGTATTTCCGTTGCTCTTACACCTTCTTCTTTTTTATATTATGTAATATTTTAAAGTGCGAACCAATATTTCAAATGTTTTTCATGTTCTCATACGAGATTCAGTATTCAAAACTCTGCAATATCAGTAGCTTAACATTTTTGGACTACTTTCTGACAATTATATTTGAATTTAATATTTTGACATTTGATAATTTTATTCAAAAAAAATGAATGGGTAGATAAATAAAAAAAAAGTCAAAAAAAAAGAAGAACAAGAGGAAAGGCAAAAGACAAGAAAACTGTGTACTTTCACCTATATGGATTAATAAGAGAAAGGATCAACTATCTCTACAAATAATAAAACTCCAATAATGACGAACTAGAAAAAATACCTACTGCATACTTCATCTAAAAGTCTTTTTGTTGCATTCTCGTTTGAAATTTTTACATTAAATCTTAACGTATTGGTCAAGATAGAGGTTGTATGAGCAATTCAATTTTGATAAATATTTTCATCTTAAGAATTTTTGTATGATCATCATTATTATTTTTTTCTCCTTTTTTTACTTCTTTCCCCTCATTTTTCATTTATTTTATTTTTAATAGCCCAATATGTCATTAATTTCTTTCATCTTTATTATACCATTAATACTCTTTTCCGAAACGTCTCCTTCATTCCTAACGCATCCTCATCCTTCTTATTAGTTTCATTCTCCTTCCTCATTTAAACATATGCATTATTTTCTTCCTACACTCATATTTTAATATGGTTATCTTTTAATTAGTAATTAATTATCTTTATATGTACTCATTTCATGCTTGCATATGTCTTAATTTTTTTAATAGTTTTATAGGATAGCATAATATTAGTCGCACATATTACAAACACATATCCTAGCATATTTGGTTATTTTTTCGGTTCGGGAGATATAATTTTGACGGATGTTGATTTTGTGTAATTTTTCTTTTTCAATTGGTGAGGTTCAACGACAATCTTATTTTTGTGGTAGTATCCTAACCTATTTGATCATTTTTTTAGGTTCATGGGACATATTTATGGCTGAAAATCTTGGCACATGATGGTCATACGTAGTCTTTCTTTTTCAATTGGCTATGCTTATATATATATATATATATATATATATATATATATATATATATATATATATATATATATATATATATATATATATATATATATATATATATATATATATATATATATATATATATATATATATATATATATATATATATATATATATATATATATATATATATATATATATATATATATATATATATATATATATATGTGTGTGTGTTTTGGCATATTTATCTCTAAGAAACACATTTATAATTATCATTCCTTTTTTCCCTTCAATTATTCTCTTTTTTGGAAATAATTAATCGAATAACATTTATATGTACTATATTTTTTAAAATTAAAGAAATAAAATTATAAAGGATTTTTTTATATTTTATTAATTTATTTTTGAGACGAAGCGCGGCAAATTTACTAGTAAATAAATAGAATGGGGACATAAGTTGGGACATCCAATTAATTGATTCGTGTTAAGAAAGATTAATTATAGGGAATGGTCTTTCTATATTCTAATTATTCAGGCCACTAGCAATTTAGTAATAATTCTAAAAAAACGTGTAGCACTGGTGGTTTTCTTTTAATAAAAAAAGAAAGAGATGAAGCAGCAGTAGGCTGAATAAATATACATTCAGACAAACTAAATATTTTATAGCAGGGCTTTAACAGCCACTTAGAAATAGAAAATTTGCAGAATAAATATACTTCAGACAACTAAAATATTTTATAGCAGAGCTTTAATAGCCACTTAAAAACAGAAAATCTGCAGAGTAAATATACATTCAGACAACTAATTAAAATAATTCATCAACCTAAAATATCTAATAAAAATTTGAATTTAAGCAAATTAGTTGACTCCTCTTACAATTAAAATTAGTCCAATTCTAGGGTGATCCATAGAAATAGGACACTTTAGTGTCATTATTGGTTTCTTTAGTGCCACTATTGACAAAAGAGCTTAAATTATTGAAATAGCATGCTTCCAGACATAATTATTGCTAATTACTTTGTAATTATTTAATAATATGGTATTATAACAGCCGCGTGAGTTGACTATTTGTTGCTTTAGTTGAAAAAGACGAGGTCTATTCAAATTACGCGGATGGTCTTATTTTAAACTTTTATAAAAATAATAAGTTTAATTTATTTCTGAAAGTAGAAAAAACTTACGTATTAATGTATTCATTCATGGATTATGCGTTTACTCCTGTTGCGTTGATTTCCCCTCCAAACTAGTCATTGTTACTTTCCAAGTAAGTGCCCTTTTTAAAAAAAATAGTAACACTGTGTTGTGTTTGGTACGAAGAAAAATATTTTTCGAAAAATATTTTTCAATTTTTTTATGTTTGTTTGACTTAAATGTTTTGGAAAATATTTTACTTATGAACTCATCTTCCTTCAATTGGAAAAAATGTTTTTCTTATCAAGCAGAGGGAAAACATTTTCCAAAACACTTATCAACCTTCCCCACCCTACCCCAACCCCTACCATCCCACCGCCACACCCCACACCCACCCAATCCCAATCCCAACCCCCATCCCACCCCACCCCATGGAGACTTGGGGGAATGAGGAGTGAGGAGAGTAACATAAAAAAAATATTTTCTACTTTCTCTAACCAAACACTAGAAAATATTTTCTTGAAAAAGTTTTTCACTCACGAACCAAACAAGGAAAAATAAATTATAAAACCATTCATTTTCAATGTAAAACATTTTCTTTCCTACCAAATACACCCTCAATTTAAAAGTCATGATATTTTCATCGAAAAAACCATATTGTCTTGTACGCAGGGCGGGTCCACACAAAACATACTTATTAGGTTGACCCGATAAACTTAAAAAAATAAGTAAACATTCCTAACAAATTCTGTATTAATAGTACTTATATTATTTTGAAAAGTTTAAGAATTTCCTAAAGAGACATGTGATTGCGACTCTTCTGACTTTTTGTACATATAAATTTTCATCAACCAAAGCTGTCATCGCAGATTTAATTATTTTTGGTCGTATATAATACTTTTAATATAATATAGATGAGATGATTTATAGAATTAAAAAAAAAATTATCAAAACTTGTCGAGAAAATATATTAGAGAAAATAACAAATATTAATAGGAACTCACATCGGAGGTACAAGTTAGGTCTGAACATAAGTTTGAAATTCTTGTTCAACGTGCAGGATTTTATTTTTTATTTTTTTTAGCCACCTTCCTGATTGGGGGGTTAGGCTAGGATTGATTAATATAAACATAATTGTTTTATTGTTTATTTGTTAAATTTAATAATCCCAACCACAACTATGAATCATCACTCCTTTACTTCATTTTCTCATTTACACCATCTTCTTTCCTATTCCTAACTCCTCTACTCCAAAACCATAAATTCAGAACAATTAATCTTTTCTGCAGCGGCTTTTCTTAGTGCAAGGTGAGATTTTCTGTGGTTATTTGAAAAAAAGTCTGACCTATTTCTTGAGCCTGTTTTTTTTTCTTTTTAAATTTATTGTAATGATTTTTATTCTTTTTAAAATCTCGTTAGTCTGATGTTTATGCTTTGCTAATGATTTTCTTTCCAAGAAACCCCCACCCGATCTGGTAACTTGAATTTTATCCTTATAGTGGCTAATGAGGCCTTAAACAGTAGTACTATAGGCATAAAAATGAAAAGAAGTTGAAAAAATGACACTGTATATATAGCCGTTATAAAAATAATAGTCGAAAAAATATATAAAATTTATTTATATAAATATACATTATGTATGTTATATAAAAAAATTATACAAATTTTATACACTTTTTTTGACTACCAAATATAACTAGTTTCTGGCATGAAATTCGTTAAAACCCCAAAATAATGAACAATGATTGGTATATGTTGGTATCAACGAGATCTACCAAGATTACTTTTGGGTTTTTTTCACAAGAAATAAAACCAGATAGTACAGGTAGCTAAATTTTAAAGATATTCATGTAACTTCTATATACTACTAGAATAAAAGAAAATTTTACACTATCATGCTATCTACAATGTAATTACAGGTAATCATCCATAAAAAAAAAAAGAACTAATTTAGTAGCCTTTTATTTAATTATCCTTATAGTTAGGGGTGTTCATAAAAATCCGAAAAATCGAACCAAACCGAAAACCAAACCAAACCGACCTAAAAAACCGACACTTTTTGGTTTGGTTTGGTTTTGGTTTTGAAATTTAATAACCGATCAAATTTGGTTTGGTTTTGGTTTTAATAAAAAAAAAAAAAACCGAACCAAACCAAACCGAATATAAGAGTAACTATTTTAAATTTAAAATTACACCTATATATATGTGTACTTTTATACAAAGTTTCAAAAATTTTATAGTAAATGTTAATCGTTTGCACTTTTAGTACAGTTCTTTTAACTTTACATTCTAGTTTGATTGGTAGTTTTCTTTTGTTAAGTGTAAGAATCTATTTCATGTTAAAAATAATATATTTTTAATTGAGTCCTTAAATTATTCATCAATATTTGATTCAATTATCATCAATATATTTTGGTAAATAATAGATTTTTCAAAGGGCAATTGATTTGATAGTGTTACGTTAAAAATGTGGTCGCCGAAATATGTGTTTGGTAGTTTATGTCTTATATTTAAGAAAAAAACCGACAAATAACCGAAAAAACCGAAAAACCGAATCGAGAAAAATTCGACTTAATTGGTTTGGTTTGGTTCTAATATTTGAAAAACCGACTTAGTTGGTTTGGTTTCTTTTTGGGAAAAAACCGGTCCAAACTGGACCATGAACAAAACTATAAGTTATAGCGGCTAATGAGACCTTAAACAATAGTACTTTAGGCATAAAAATGAAAAGAAATTGGAAAAATGACTCTGTATAGCCGCGGTAAAAATAATAGTCAAAAAAATGTATAAAATTTGTTTGTATAAATATACGTTATGTATGTTATATCAAAAAATTATACAAATTTTATACACTTTTTTGGCTATCACATACAATTTGAATAAAAGAGAATGGCCTAACAAAGATCTCATATGTTTTGTTATGATTTCCTGTATTATATTTTATTAATCTTCATGAATAAAGGTCATATAACAAAAGGATACTTGTAATATGCCATCAGACCATATGTTATGTATATGTGAAAACACCTCGTTAATTTGAAACCATTTTCAAATTGTTTTTGGAGGTTAGGTTGGCATCCCGCTCAATCCAGTTTGAAGTCATCTGAACCTGATACTTTGCTCCAGATTTCACTCGGCTTCTACTTCAAACTCATCATCCTCCATAGTTCACATTCATATAGCGGGACTTTCCAAACGAAGAATTACCTCTTATCCAATTGGTCTTATTTTAATTTGACGTGAAGAATAGAATGTCTTTCAACAACAGGGAAGGGGGAAAGAATAAGTTTCTGTACAGGGACAACATGGGAATCAAGAAGAAAAGGTACTTCATAAGATTTAATTTGAACATTACGCGACAACTCTTTGCCAATCGAGCAATCAATTCTAACATAATAATATTTATTTCTAGCAGCCGAAGAGAGACAAAGCTAATTGACATGGAGAGCATTCAGGGTGGTGAAAGATCTCTTGCTGATGCAACTGCTTCTACCAAACATAGTCTTCCATCAATGGAAGAGGAAGTAGTTGGTTTTGAGGATGATACAAAAAGCATAATTCAACAATTGACTGGAGGAACAAAGGAACTAGACATTATCTCGATTGTTGGAATGCCAGGACTCGGCAAAACCACTTTGGCTAGAAAGGTGTTTAATCATTTTATTGATAATAGACACTTTGACGTTAGAGCATGGTGCTCTATTTCAAAAGAATATAGCTCGACGAAGGTGTTCTCTGAGATTCTTAAACAAGTTGTAGGCAGTATGAATGGTATAAGAGATGAAGACATACCTCACGAGTTGCGAAAGAGTCTAATGCGCAAGAGATACCTCATCGTGTTAGACGATATATGGGAAGTTAAGGCATGGGAAGAGTTGCGATTATCTTTCCCACATGGTGAAGATGGAAGCAGAGTAGTGGTAACAACTCGAGATGAACAAGTGGTTAGGCAGCTTAAGCTCCACAGTGATCCATATTTTCTTCGATTTCTCAGTGTGGATGAGAGCTGGGAATTACTCCAGAAGAAAGTTTTTCAAGGAGAAATCTGTCCACAAGAGTTACTCGAAGCAGGATTGCGAGTTGCCAAAAACTGTAAAGGATTACCACTTGTGATTGTCTTGATTGCTGGAATTATTTCAAAGAAAAGGCAAGCCTCTTTGTGGTTTAAGGTCGCAAATGAATTAAGTTCCCATGCTTTAGAAGAGCAAAGCATGAAGATAATAGAATCAAGTTACGACCATCTGGAAGATCACTTAAAGGCTTGTCTTCTTTACATGGGATTGTTTCCAGAAGACTACAATTTTCCAGTTTCTATTTTACTTAAGTTGTGGATAGCTGAAAATTTTGTACAGAATTCGGATACAGATAACTTGGAGGAAGCATCTAAAAATTTCTTGAATGATCTAGCGAACAAAAGCCTTGTAATGGTTTCTAAAAGGAGAGATAATGGTGAGATAAAGTACTGCACTCTTCATGATGTAGTGCGTGAGTTTTGCTGGAGAAAACTTGCAAAAGAAAAGTTTATGCAGCTCATAATCCCATATAATCCAGACCAATCTTTAGGTGCAACGGAACCTCGGTTATGCATGTATGTTCATAACGATCTGGTCAAGCAGTTGGTGGAGCATGAACATTCATTGGATAAAATTCCAATGTTGGCGGAGTTGAGTGAAGTAGGATCATTTGCTCAATGTCATGGTAGGTCTCTTGAGTTCATTGCTCATCCAAAACTCTATAAATGGGACCTGAGTTTGACAAATCATGTCCTTTTACTTGATTGCATTAGACTTATTCGGGTGTTGGATTTGTTGAATGTCTACTTGGAGGGACGTTTTTGGGCTAGGGCAATGCAAGCAGTAACTCACTTGAGGTATCTTGCAATTCATACCCAAGAATTTTGTTTCCCGTGGGTATCACACCTACTCGATCTACAAACTTTGCGGGTGGGGTGGCAACCTATTTCATTAAACAGTAGGATATCCCCTGCTGCTATTTGGAAAATGCAGAAGCTAAGGCATGTGGATATCAAGGAAATTAAATTCGCATGGGAAGAGAATGATCGAGCAATTTTCGAAGAATCTTCACAAACTGTGTTACCGAACTTGAAGTCTTTCGGGAAATGCTGTATATATTTGGCTGATATGACTCCGGAGTTCTGGTGGAGATTTCCAAATATTGAACAACTCAAGCTCCACATTGTTGAACCGATTTTACCTGACTTCTCCCCACCAGAATTTGATATGCCAAATCTTGAAGAACTCCCACTTCAATCTCTCGAAGTGGGCTTCTCAGACATGCCAGAGACGCATGACTTTGGAATCGGAAGGGGCAGCTGTCTTGTTTTCCCCTCAAATCTAAAGGATTTGTCCATTCATAGCATTATCCTAACAGAAAAAGTTGTTTCAAATATTGCAAGACTGCGAAATCTTGAGAGACTCAAACTACGTCGAATACTCTTCAAGGATAAAGATATCAGATGTTGGGATGTGGGTGATTACAAGTTCCCAGCACTCAAATATTTGAACTTAAGGGGTGTTCATATGACCGAATGGCGCTCCTCAGAGGCATCCTTTCCCGTGCTTGAGAAACTGGTTATACGTCGTTGTGAGAAGCTTCAAGAGATCCCGTCTAGCTTCGCGGATATCCAAACACTGAAGTTGATCAGATTGAGGGGCTGCATGAAGTCAGTTGAGGATTCAGCTCTCAACATTAAAAAAGAAGTAGAAGATATCACAGGATGTGACTCTCTCCAAGTTCAAGTTGATTTTAAAAATATGCCTCTTGGAAGAAAAGATCATTATTTACGAATATTTAAAAATTCTGTTTTCTAAAATTTTAAGTTCTGCTTAATCTGAAGTAATTTCTTTTTATGGGGGTGTATGTGAGGAGAATAGCTGTTTTTTGTTTGTTTAATCTATTCACGAAATGATTTTGAGTGTGGAATTATTAGAAAAGGATAACCAGTTTCTACATACAAAAAAAGGACAGTACTACACTTCTCAAAATCAAATAGGTTATAATGTAGAACAATTGACTCAACCTAGATTCGAAGGAACCTCAGTTATGCATGTATATCCATGACGATCTTGTGAAACAATTGGTGCAGTATGAATATTCAACGTTGGCAGGATGTCAAAGATGTGTCGACTTCATAGCTCATCCAACATTCTGTCCATGGTATCATTAACTCTTTTCTCTTAGATAACTTTAGACTTCAAGATACCCCTTCTAACTTTAGACTTCAAGTAAGTCACATCAGGATTCAGCTCTCAACGTTAGAATAAACAAGCTCTGTCCTCCGCTTTTCTGCACCTTTGACATGAAAAAGCATTAAGGAGTTGTTTGGTAGGGTATATAAGAATAATGCTAAATAAGGTGTATTAGTAATGCAGGGATTAATAATGCATGGGTTAGTAATGCAAGCATTAGTTACGCAGAGATTACTTCTTATACAATGTTTATTGTGGTGTATTAAAAATTAAAATACATAGCATAATTTTTAAGAAAATTAGTTGCTTACAAAAATGTCCTCCATATTCTTTAGCTTTTAAGGGACTTTAAGAACAATTTTGTCTTTAACCATATAAATGCATGCATTAATTCATCATTATTTTTGTGATCCCTTTGATATTTTTTGTTGTTGCTTAATTCATCATTATTCAAAGTTTTCTTTGTTGAAAATCTAAAAGAAGTAAATAAATTGGTTTTTCTCTAATAGTTTCATATTTTGGATAATGTGATTCATGTAATTCAACATAGTATTCGGACAGACAGAGTCCTATGTTGTAGTCTTATCGTTCTGCATTAACAAGAAAATATTTTTACGTGCTACACAAGGCGGACTCAAGATCTGAGTGGAGCGGGGCACGACTATTGATATAGATATGTCAGCTAGTAACGATAAAATCTGACGTGTTAACTCCTTAGAAACTAAGTTACTTTGAGTCAGTGACCAAAAGAATGTTCAAAAATATCAAAAACTTAGTCTAATAAGATCAAGATTGAAGGTCTGTAAAGCAGTCCAAGCAGAGTCTCAATCGCTTTCGTTGAATCGATGGACGATATTTCTCAAAAAGAGTTTGAGACTATTTTGTGTAGAAGTTGACTATTATATACTAGTGCATAATTGTTCATGAACTTCGAAAAGATAAAGAAAAAAGCAAATTTAGCACTAAATACAAGAGATACTAATCTATCTTTAATTGAAAGAAAGCGCTGGCATTACGGTCTCGAACCTTGGTCATGTAGTGAACCAGGAGAAAAATGGGTGATTTGCAGCTATACCCTATATTTATGCCACCTTTTAACCTATACCATATTTTTAAAAACTAAAAAAACCGTAATAATATGACCATTATACCCCTGACAAAACATATAAAAGATGTATCACGCATAAATCAATTTACGGTTCTCCTCTATCATTCCGTCTCTCCTCAAATCTCCTCTCGCAAATCAGAAATTTGAACCAAATTCAAATTCCAAATTCCAAATTATAAAATACATTGTAAGTATTCCAATTCATCTTCAGAATTCAAAATAGTTTTTGAAACTGATTAATTTCATGATATATGTTTCTATAATTATTTTCATAATTCACTCTTGCATGAAGTTGTTTGACGGATGAAACACTAACTCTTCACTGATAGATTTCACTGACGAATGAATTTGCATTCTAAATTTGTTTCACGTTGAATTCTAAAATGAAGCAAAAGATTCTTCACGTTAAACCTAATTTAACGTCAAAGCTAAAAATTCAAATATGTTGAAGTTTTGTACTGCATAACATGCTGAAGTTTTTGGTTTATTTGCTAAACAAGCGGAGTTTTTATATAATTTTGCTAAAACGTGACACCAAAAATGCTGAAGTATTTGTCTTGCAGTGCAATCAAGCTGAAGTTTTTTAGTTCATTTGCTAAGACTTCAGCACTAAAATATGCTGAAGTTATGTCCTGCGTTCAATACTTCAAGAAAAACGAGTTGAAGTTTTCCTCCTGCACTGTGTAATTTACTAGTGAATTTTATTTAATGCATGCCGAAATTAAATTTAGTTTATTTGCTGAAGTTACGTCCTGCATTAAACAACTTTTTTCATGAGCTTTTGTTTGAAAACTTGAGTATAAACAAGCTTTTTTTCTGGTCAATAGTTTTGTCATGAGCTTTTTCCAACAACTTTAGCATTTTAGTTCATTTTTAAAAGCTTTAGGAAAAAAAACGAGCTGAAGTTTTTCTCCTGCATTGTGTAATTTTATTTAATGCATGCTGAAGTTAAATTTAGTTCATTTTCTCAATGTTCATACCAAGACGTGCTTAAGTTTTGTTCTTAATTAAACAGCTTTTTCCATGAGCTTTTGTTCAAAAACTTCAGTATAAACAAGAACAGATATTTGTACTTTTATTGAAAAAAAGAACATATTTGTATTTTTTACAAATAAAAATATAGCGAGATTAGGCAGGTGAGAAGAGGTATTATCCTTAATTCTAGTGAACTCTTTAATGTGTTAATCCATCAATTTTGATAGAGAAAGCAAAATTAAGAATTAAATATAATGAATCTGTAATGACTCGGCCGATCGTTTCATGAGTTACAGTCCCGTTTTGCTTTTTTATATGTTGTTTAGCTATATTTCATCATATCGTATTGGTTATTCTATGTTCGGAATGGTCATGGAGCGAGATGAGACACTTAGTCTCTTATTTGAAAGTTTAAGTTAGAAAAGTTAACCAGATATTGACTTATGTGTAGAAGTTCTTGTATGTAAATTCTGATGGTTCAAATAATTTTGTTAGGTGATTTTGAACTTAGGAGCGTGTTCGGAATATAATTTGGAGGTCCGTGATAGATTTAGGCTTGAATTGGCGAAATTGAAAATTTAGCATTTTCTTGTTGGCAGTGAAAATCTTGATATCGCGGCCGGAATGAAATTCTGAAAATTGGAGTAGGCCTGTTGTGTCATTTGTAACATGTGTGCAAAATTTAGATCATTCGTATGAGGTTTGATAGGTTTTTGGATTGCGGAATTCGAAAGTTTAGAAATCCTTAGGCTTGAATCCGAGGGTGATTTGGTGTTTCGACGTTGTTTTGAGTGTTCCAAGGGTTGGTATGAGTTTGAATGATGATATGCAACTTGTTCGTATTTTTGGTTGAGGTTCCAGGGGCCTCGGGATGAATTCAGAAGGTTGTCGGAAAGATTGGACTTGAAATTGAGCAGCTTCAGCTGCTGCTTCTGTCATATCCGCACCTGCGAATTGGGGACCGCAGGTGCGTGGATGAGACCACAGATGCGGAAGTTGGCCATCAGGAGAAGAACCGCAGGTGCGGTGTGTTGGGCGCATATGTGGGACCGCAGGTGTAGAGCCTTGGCGCAGATGGGATCCTGAGAAATTAATGAAAAACCACAAATGTGGTCTGTAGAAACGTGATTCGGGCCGCAGGTGCAGAAATGCCTGGGCAGAAGGTATAAACTAAACCTTCGCGAATTTTTGCCCATTTCCACAATTTTTGAGACGGGATTAGAGCTTTTGAAGGGTTTCGAAGAGGGATTCAAGGGGAAACTTGTTGAAGTAAGATTTTTCAACTTAATACTCGTATCTATGGTGAATTTGAGTTGATTAAACATGAAAATTCAAGAGATTAAGGGTGAAAATTGGGAAATTAGGGATTAAAATTGGAGGGTTTAAATTGGGGATTTGAGGGGTCATTTGAGGTCTAATTTTGAAGATTTTGGTTTGTATAGACTCGTAAGAGGTTAAGGATTCTAGTGTTTAATTTTTATCGAATTCCGAGACGTGGGCACGGGGTTGGATTAGACCAATTTCAGAATTTTTGAGTTAATTTGATAATTTTTGCGTGGGCTTTGTTCTTTTGTGTCATGAACCGGTTCGCCCTCCGTGAACCATCGTGACAGCACCTAGTAGAGACTAGGTAGGCCTAAAATGCAGAAGATAAACCAATTTGCGGAAGAAAAAAATTAAAAATCAAAATAGTGAAGTAAAATAGCGTTTAAAAGTGTCGCTCGGCATACACCATATCAACTCTCAAAAACTAATACATTTTTCCAAAACCTGGAATCTCATGAAACCACAAGCCTTTGAATGTCTACTATTGTCTAACTCCAGAATATCTAACAAAGAAAAGAAATACAGAAGGGCTAATACATAAAAGAGAAAATAGAAAGGGACTCCTCGATATACGGACGCGACAGATATACCTCGAAGTCTCTGGAGCAGTCACCTCGCCTCAAGGGTGATAGGACTTAGCGACGTACCTGGATCTGCACATGAAAAACATGCACAAAAAGGGCATGAGTACACCACAGCGGTACTCAGTAAGTACCAAGTCTAACCTCGGTCGGGTAGTGACGAGGAAGGTAAGGGCCTTACTGAGGTTAAATAAAATATAAGGTTCAAAAGTGTAGAAATAAACAGTATAAATAAATACAACAGTAAAAGTAACGCAGGATGTAAAGGACAACAACAATTACTGCAGAGGCAAAGTAAGCACAGAAAGAGATACAACTCGACACAAGGATAACAACCGGGGATCTTCCAGGATACCATCCTGTGGTCCCAAATTTAAATATCCAGTGGATCTTCCGGGATACTATCCCGTATTCCAACTCATAATGCGAGGGGATGTAAAAAAAAGTACTTTATTTTCATGTTGTAGAAAGAGTACTTTCTTTTTCAACCAAAAAAATAGTATTTTCTTTTTAGTTATGGAGCACAAATTTTAATGTTATTTTTGCGTAAAAAAATAAAGCAACACATTAGTTCCTTTGATTTTGTGTAAATTTTTAGAAAAATAATTAAATTCTTGAAGAAAATAAAGTCCTGAAAATATTGAGTATTTGGGGAGTGGGGGAGCAAGGAAACATTGGGACTTAGGGGGAATGAGGAGCGATGAGAGTAACATAAAAAAATATTTTCTACTCTCTAACAAAATACTAGAAAATATTTTCTTGAAAATATTTTTCTCTCACCAACCAAACAAGAAAAAATAAGTGAAAAAACTATTCATTTTCCATGAAAATATTTTCTAGGAAAATCTTTTCCATGGAAAACATTTTCTTTCCTACCAAACACACCCTCAATTTAAAAGTCATGATATTTTCAACGAAAAAACCATATTGTCTTGTACGCATGAGCGGGTCCACACAAAATATACTTATTAGGTTGACCCGGATAAACTTAAAAAAATGAGTAAACATTCCTAACAAATTCCTTATTAGTCATTATAAGATAAATATTAAAGAAAATTATGACACGTGTCACCTTCAAGCCTAGGAAGGTGTTTGGCTAAGCTTATAAGCTGGTCAAACTGGCTTATAAGTACTTTTTGGCTTATCTACGCGTGTTGTAAAATTAAAAGTGCTTATAAGCCAAAAATAAGCCAAAAGCCATAAGTTGGTCTACCCCAACTTATCAAATTTCAGCTTATAAGCACTTTAAGTTTGACTAAAATATTTACTATTCTATCCCTAAAATACTTCTTTTTAAAACAAAACTCTTCATATACCTAGTTCTTCAGCTGCATATTATTAATTTCAGCACTTTTATCCAAACACGTAACTACTTATTTTTTAAATCAGTTTCAACACTTAAAAGTGTTTTTCAGCATCTAATGCTTATCAGCTACTCTAAATCAGCTAAGCCAAACGGGCTCTAGACCCGCCTTTGCTTGTATGTAGTACTTATATTATTTTGAAAAGTTTAAGGATTTCCTAAAGAGACATGTGATTGCGACTCTTGGCGACTCTTCCGACTTTTTGTACATATAAATTTTCATCTACCAAAGCTGTCATCGTCGAAAGTAAGAATTTAATTATTCTTCGTTATATATAATACTTTTAATATAATATAGATGAAGTGATTTATAGAATTAAAAAAAAAGATAAATTTCAAAACTTGTCGACCTAAAATCTTAACATATAATTTTTTTTTTTGAAGTTATGAGATTTTTGTGACAAAAAGAAATTTGCATTTAGAGTAAAAAAAAGGTAAAATCAGAAAGCCTTGTAATGGTTTCTAAAAGGAGAGATAATGGTGAGATAAAGTACTGCACTCTTCATGATGTAGTGCGTGAGTTTTGCTGGAGAAAACTTGCAAAAGAAAAGTTTATGCAGCTCATAATCCCATATAATCCAGACCAATCTTTAGGTGCAACGGAACCTCGGTTATGCATGTATGTTCATAACGATCTGGTCAAGCAGTTGGTGGAGCATGAATATTCATTGGATAAAATTCCAATGTTGGCGGAGTTGAGTGAAGTAGGATCATTTGCTCAATGTCATGGTAGATCTCTTGAGTTCATTGCGCATCCAAAACTCTATAAATGGGACCTGAGTTTGAGAAATCATGTCCATTTACTTGATTGCATTAGACTTATTCGGGTGTTGGATTTGTTGAATGTCTACTTGACGGGAGTTTCTTGGGCTAGGGCAATGCAAGCAGTAACTCACTTGAGGTATCTTGCAATTCATACCCAAGAATTTCGTTTCCCGTGGGTATCACACTTACTCGATCTACAAACTTTGCGGGTGGGGTGGCAACCTATTTCATTAGGAAGTAAGATATCCCCTGCTGGTCTTTGGAAAATGCAGAAGCTAAGGCATGTGGATATCAAGGAAATTAAATTCGCATGTTATAGCACTGAAATCATTTAATGAAAAGTTCTTTTTTCAAGGATTAGATGGTCACTTAGATTTTCAAGGACATTTTTGTAAATCAACATTGAAGGTAGGACACATGAGTCCACCAACTGTATAGAGACCTGGTCGTATATCAGTTCCCTCAGTACTAATTACTGAAACAATATGTAAATAGTACACATGATTTTTACACGGAAAAATCCCAACTCAAGGGGACAAAAACCACGATCTACACTGGTAGAATTTCAACTTCTAACTTGTAACTACACTATTACAAGCCACTTTGTAATGACTCTATTAACAAGACTTCAATCACTCTAACTTGTAATACACTTATCACAAGCCACTTTGTCACTCACTAGTTACAAAGACTTCAACATATGACTAACTCTAGTCACAACACAAACTCAGATGGTTTATGATTTTGAGCTTCCTAAACCAAAGCTTCTAATAAAGCAATATAGGAGTTACAATGAAGAACAAAACACAATATTACAACTAAACTAAGGACATACATAGACTCCTAATGAAACTGGTCCGTGGTGGAGTAGTCTTCTTATTCTTGACACTTATGTCTTCAATGCTGGATGAGATCTTCAATGCTTGAGAGAATATCACTAAATGCTCAAGTAAATATCTTATGTCTTACACAATGTTATAATACTTCAAAAGACATCTCAAGGATGATGTCTTTTCTTGGTTGGTAGGGAAGTGACTGCTACATTGTAGCGTGCACAGTTGCAGGCAGTCACTTTCTGTAGTTGCTTTCCAGCTGTATAATTGATTTATACTTCTGCCAGGGGAGCACCAAGAGATCAGGTCCCTAATCTGGTTCTTGTGAATCTAAAGGCACACTACCCAGATTATCTTGAGTCTATTGCTGAATGAGTGTACAGGCATGCATTAGGTCCTTTATCTGGTTCTATACAGAAAGTTTGTTAGATCATCAAACATAGACTAAGAGACATTAATCCCATCAACTTTTCCCTTTTTGATGATGACAAACTTTTAACATTGATGACTATTTAAGGAGCTTAACGTAACCAGATAAAGTACAAGTAACCACATATGTTCCCCCTGACTCTATGACTCGCCCTTAATCACTTGCTTTAATTTTTCAAGTTAATTTAATCAACTCTTCCCCCTTTTTGCATCATTAAAAAGGCACAATCAGGCAAATAAAAAGCATAAAGAAGTCCAACACATCTAACTCATGTCACATATGTGCACACAACATGATAGAAAAGAGAAGCAAGAGGAAGACATGCATTGTACTAGCAAAAAAAGAGTTGTTTCATTGATAATAAATTGGATTTTTTCAACTGAAGCAGTAATAGTGAAATCCAACATGCCATCACACAAAAAAAAACAAAAGAAAACAACAACCACATAACATCAGAACAAAAGATAACTGGTCACTAAGAGGATCCTAGGGGGCACTAGAGGAGGGAGGCTTGGAGGAGGAGGCATCAATGGTTTTGAAAACCAGGTCCATGCGGGCATTTGAAGACAGTTGTTCCTCAAGCAGTTTCTCCCGCAGGTTCTCCACCTGTTTCCTAAGCTCAGTATTCTCCTTAGTCAAGCGGGAAACTTCTTCATAGGAAGAATTAACAGAACCAGGTGCCCCAACAGCTTGACTGAGCTGAGTTTCTAGTATAGCATTCTGAGCCCTCAACCTTCTGATTTCTTCAGTAGCAGCATTCTGAGCATTTATCAGCTAAGAAATTGTCGAAGTGCTTCCCCCAATATTTTCTACACACTCACACTCTTCCAGAATTGTTTTGGAGAAGGTTTGCTTGCGGGTGCCTACTTTTGGATTGGCTAAAGGTACATTGTAAAACTGGAACACTCGAGTGAGAAGAAAGCCATCTGGAAGCCCATGATTTCCATCTTGAAAGTTCGCCACCTTTTTCATGTGAGCTACCATAATCGCTAAAAAGTTTATCGGTGTGAACTCATCAGGAGCCTCTATTAAGACCAGATCAGCCTTGGAAGCGATAGACATCCTAACAGCACGAGGTAACAGAACCTTATTAACCAGTTCAAAGAGAAGCTGATACACCGGAAGTAGTGCCTTCTTATTCACCCATTCCCCCTGCTGAATAGCTTGTTATTTCATAATGGCTCTCCTAAAGTTAGCTCCACAAGAACCCTTGATTGAGGACATCCCTTCACATGGAACTTGGAGACCTTCTCCAATGCTGAAGCGTCAAGCACAATGTTAACTCCATTAATCAGCACACAGATATGATCCCCTCCAACAATGAAGAGAGTTGCATAAAAGTTTTGCACATCATTTTCATATACCCTAGGCACATCTTCTTCAAACAGGTGACCCCATTACTGGAATTCTACCATCTCCAGAACTTGCCTCATACTTGCCATCTCTGAGATTGCTGGGTCAAATATGTGACCCCACAAGACTTTCTGAGTTCTCAGTCTCTCCTTCCCAAGTCCACTGTCACTTGGAATGATCTTCATTGAACCAGGTCCTCTCACAGTTTCCCATTTTCATTTACTAGACATTTCAACAGACTTCCCTTTCCTTCTTGCAACAGCCACAGTATCACCTTCAAACAAATCTTTCTCAACCACAACCTTCTTAGGTTTACCATTACTCTTCATAGATGTTCCACTTTGTTTTTCCACAGCTTCCTCTGAAGCCTCAACCATAGACTTTTAGACTTTTGTAGATCTTTTCACTAAGGAACTAGGTTCCTCCACAGCATCTTCATCAACCTCAACCACTGGAATGTGGTTGTCAGCCACAACTTCCCCCTGTTTCATTAACCTCTTCTTCTTTTTCTTATTACTCCGCTTACTCTTCTGCAAGGCAGCCTCAAGTTCATCTTTCTTTTGCAGCCTGGTAGTGGGTCACTTGGAAGAAGACTCAGGAGTGACCGCTGGTTTGCATATCTTAAAATAGGCATTGAGCACCATGTCATCTTCGTCAAAAGGGACCGCAGTAGGAGGAATGGATTCCAAGGGCTTAGTATAGAGGAGGGGCTCCAAGTTTATTTCGGCTGAAAGAGAATCAGGTTCTCCAATAGGGCTTTTGTGACTGGGTCATGAACCGGTGACTCATAAAGCACCAGATTCCTTTCATCCACTAAGAATGGAGTTTCTTCCCCTTGAGATTCAGGCAGAGGGGAAGCTCCTTCATTTATAAGACTCTCAACAACGATAGCTATGATATTGTATGCCACTTCCTTTTATGGTAACTATATGGGAGTCATTGAGTCTAGAACAGAGGAGTTCAAGTACTGATCAGGATCTTCCTCAGAGACCTCTGACGCCTGAGGAGTAGCACTTTTGGTTTGTTCAGAAAAAAGAGGAGAAGTAGGATTTGCAACATATGAAAGTGAGGCAGGGTTTGGCGGAGGAGTAGAGGTGACTGGAGATGAAGAAGAAACTAGTATGGGTATAATAGTATCAAGGATAGTGAGGGAGTTGGTTTCTAGTGGTAGTGTTAAGGGAGGTGGAGATGTGGGAGTGGTGTTGATAGCAGGAGAAGGAGACAATTGTTCATTTGCCATGGTGAGAGAAGTGGTAGAGAGTTCTGAAAGAAAAATTACAAAGATGAAAAGGGAGATAATGGTTCAGAACTACTGGGAGTGTGAGGGTTTTATGGAAGAAAGAGTTAATAATGAGAGGGGAGAGGAACGGGTTCTGAAGAGTTTCAAAATAATGATAAGTTTGTGGGAATACGTAGCGTACAGAGGAAGTGAAAGATTTGAGAGACAAGACGTGATATACAGACTCTGAAAAGTCGGATGATGTGGTAGTTGCATTAATTTTGTTGTCTTTTGAAAAAGCATGAGAAAAACACATTACTACTAACCTGTGGTACAGGAACCAAGTTCCTGACATGTTTTTTAAAAGGATTTTGCAGCTCTCTTTTGCACTTCAACACTGTACGTTTAGCTTCTATAATCATCATGCGTTTTACCTACAACGGTATAGATGGGAGTTAGGCCTGGTCAGAAAACACTTTAGCTAATTTTACTTGAGTATGACTTTCATAGCCATATGAGCAAAACCAGGTTCTCAATTAGGTTTAATCAACCCTAGTGCCATCATGTTTCTCTCAAAGTGTTCCATGCTCAGATCTTTGGTGAAGATATCTGCAATTTGATTTTTCGTGCAGCAAAATCTCATACAAATAAGTCCCTTTTCTACATTGTCTCTAAGAAAATGGTGTCTGACATCAATATGCTTGGTTCTCTGTGTTGAACCGGGTTCTTTGCCATGTTGAAAGCACTGGTGTTGTCACATAGAAGCGGTACACAATCAATGTATATACCAAAATCTTCCAATTGTTGCTTGATCCATAGTAATTGAGCACAACACGAGGCAACTGTAACATATTCTGCTTCACCTATTGAGAGAGCCACTAAGTTTTGTTTCCTTGTACCCCATGAGATTAGACATGATCCAAGGAAATGAGCCATTCTAGATGTGCTTTTTCTGTCCGCCAGATAGCTTGCATAATCAGCGTCAGCATTGTAAGCACGTGATTTTTGACCCTCCCCGAGAATTTTCACATTTTTAGCGTGAATATGTGAAATTGGGTCTAGTATAGCTATTTTAACTATTTTACTTTATTTCGTTGCAAAAAGAAAAAAAATCACAAAATATATATATAAATTTTAGTTTATGTATTTCTCATAAACTTGAAAAATACAAAAATTGTACTTTATTTTGGTACTTTATATAAATTCGAAAATTACAAAAAATATAATTCTATTAATGTTTTGTAGTCGTTTTAATTTTGGAAAAATACAAAAAAAATATTACTTTATATTTTTGTCTTTATTAAAAACGAAAATTACAAAAAATAGTTTTATTAATATTCTATAGTCATTTTAACTTTGAAAAATACAAAAAAATATTGCTTCATATTTTATCTTAATATTTAAAAAACGAAAATTACAAAAATAGTTTTATTAATATTTTGTAGCTATTTTAAATCTTGAAAAAATATTTAAAAAAAGATATAGTTTTGTTTGAATACTAGTCTTATTTTTGGTAGTTATTTTGCTTGCATAGGACTAGTTAAGCAACGTGTTCCTATTTCTCGGGTCCGGGCAAAAGAATAATATTCGGGTTCAAACTACCCGATTTTAGGCCTAATTTTCGGACCTAGCCCATAATAAACCGAGTCCAGGACACATGGGGAACCCCACCACGCGTGGGGACATAAGTCTCGAACCCCACCACGCGTGGGGCTCATTTCCATGGGCAAAGCCATGTCAAATACACGGATGAAACATTTGGAAGAGGGAGGACTTTTTGGAATTTTTGGAAAAAAGGTTACTGTGCATCTTCTTCTTTCTTTTTGAAAGAAGAAGCAAGAAAACCCTACGGAGGAGGAAAAACCAGCGAAAACCACCACAAACGATCCCGTCTCCTCCCAAACTCCGTCGCAACCGACCCCCCCCCCCCCCCCCGACGCCATAACTTCCACCCAAACCACCCCGTCACCTTCCCCCAGCTAACGACCCCGCGTCCAAACCCACCGGCAAACACCCTCCTACCACCAGCTCCCTCCATCCCTTCCGACACCCTCACGCACCAGCCCCCTCGCCGGAACGTCACCAAACGCCCACCTCCTTCACGTCTGTCGACCTCGACTCCTCCATCACCACCATCAACGACCAAGCAGCCCGTCCTTTCAAAACGCCATAACCACCACCCAAACGACCACCCTCGTTCCATCTCTAAACCCTCCCCAGCTGACCCCTCTCCGTCACAACCCAAACCAGTCGACCCCCGTCAACAAACACCCAAAACCCTGCTGCTTCGTCACCTTCCCCAGCACCACGACCAACAGCAAAACCACCAGTCTCCCCGTCGTTTCCTCACGCCCCGCAGTGGATCAAACGACCACTGAACACCGTCCAAACACCACTGCTTCAGCTATACTATCCAAACGCGACAACCAACCAGCCACGTTATCGTTGTTCTTTCACTGTCGTCGTGCAGTCCGTTGAGGTCGTCTTTGTTCGTCGAGGTCCGGTACGTCGAGTTTGTTCCGAGGTTTCGTCGTTGTTCCGCGTCCAGTGAGGTCTGGCTTGAATTCCGTCGGGGTCGTGTTTGTCGTCCTGAGTTTGCCGGGGTTCAAAGGTTGGTAAACCTCAAGTATTAGATAAGGAAATGTTACGTTAAATGTTCAAAGATGCAATATATAAATTGATATGATAAGTTTCTGCTTATGTTTTCACCATATGCGTTTTGTTCATTTTTGGTGTTATGTATTTTGTTTATTTGATATCATTTAATTAAGTAGGGTTAGTTGTTCCATGACACAGTTTAACGTCAATTTGTTCGTCTTTTCCCTTGCTTAGTTCATTCGGACAAAACTAGCATTACTTGTTGTTATTACTTCCAAAACACTCATTTTGCTAGATTCCTTTTATTAAATTTGTAACGAGTTATGAGATTTCAGTTGTAAATAGGCTATAAGGTTTAGTATTGTTAAAGGCATAAAAATGGCATCCCTTTAAAAATATAAAAATAAAAATAAATAATAATAAAAAAAATAAGTAAAATGAGATGAGCCTCGCCAAATAAAAGGGACAAATTGCGGGGCCCTCTAAATGTATATATTAAATACTTAGATTCCGGGACGGGCCGTTTAGCAAATTTCACGGCCTTACCCAAAAAATAATAATGCGCTAGTTGCTTTAGGCGCGCCTTTAATGACGTTATCTCCCTAAACTCGGGTGCACATTTATGTGACCCAAATCCAAATCTCAACGAAATCGAAATGTGTCTCTAATCACGGGTATATTGATTATGGCGTGGCCCGAGATGCATTTCCACGACGTTGTAAATTCCTTTTAATAATAAATGAGATGAGCCTCGTCGAATAAAAATACAAATTGCGGGGCCCTCAGTAAATACTGGTTTTAAAATTACTTAGAATTCAGGAGGTCCGTTTAGCGAATTTCACGGCCTTCCCAAAATAATAACACGCTAGTCTCTTTAGGCGCGTGTTTAATAATCTACTTTCTTAAACTTGGGTGTGCATTACATGCGACCCGAATCCAAATCTCAAAACATCAAATAAAATACGTTCCGGATTGTGGGCGCATTTCATGTGACACAGTCCAAAGACATATTTTAAGCGATGTTCATATTTTTTTTTAAAATAATAATAACAAAGTGGTAAAAAGTTAAAATTGGCACATTGGTTCATAATTGTATTTAAAATCAGATAAATAAGCCGAATATAATAGTTGAGCGACCGTGCTAGAACCACGGAACTCGGGAATGCCTAACACCTTCTCCCGGGTTAACAGAATTCCTTATCCGGATTTCTGGTACGCAGACTGTAATAAAGAGTCATTCTTTACCTCGATTCGGGATTAAAATTGGTGACTTGGGACACCCTAAATCTCCCAAGTGGCAACTCTGAAATAAATAACCGATCCCGTTTCGATTGTCCTTTAATTGGAAAAAACTCCTTTGCGCCCTCGCGGGTGCGGAAAAAGGAGGTGTGACAGCTCTGGCGACTCTGCTGGGGACTTATGACCCAGAACCACTGGTTCAGGGTTAAGAATTCGAGCTTAGAATAATTGTTATTATTTGGCTTTATTTATTATCTGATTATTACATGTTTTGAGCCTAATGTGCTAAATGCTGCTTTTACCGCTTTGATATTATTTGAACTGTATATAAACTGTGCCGAAACCTTTCTCTTCTTACCTCCGGGGATGTGCTTACTGGTTGAGACTCCCTATTCTGTTAGTTTCATACCCTAAATAAAAGAGGCTCGGAAAGCTTCTAAGCCGGCTGGCCTTTTGGTTCCCGGAAAGGAGCTCCTTCCTCAGCTCGAGTTGTCCGCTCGGGTACACTGTCTAGAACACCGACCCAGGTTTTTGAACCTAGTATAACAAAGCCACATGCCGGATCCCTAGTAGGAACGTTTATTTTCATCATGTGCATTTGACTTAGGGGACTCAACATAGGGGTTGGGTCCGTCTAGGACAAGCAACCTGAAAATAATAGACAATATTTCGGCATCCTATGTGCTACATGTTGTATTTAGTCAAGGGCGCATGGGTCATTTGGTAATTTCCAGCATGATGTTATTTTAATCAAAGCATGGGGAACATTTGTGGAATCCAAGAAGCCTTGGAATTCCCTATGTCCCCCACGCTTGTTTTTGGGAAAGCACATGAGGAACATTTGTGGAATCCAAGAAGTCTTGGAATTCCCATGTCCCCCACGCTTCATATTTTGAAAAGCATATGGGGAACATTTGCGGAATCCAAGAAGTCTTGAAATTCCCTATGTCCCCCATGCCACATTTTTGAAAATATAATAAATATAAAAAATAAAATATATATGTATATATATAGAAAGAAGCATTGGAAATTCAAAAAAGGGATTGTGTATGTTTTCATCATCCACAAATTAGAAAATCGTGAAAAGATATAACTACTTATTTTTAGAAAGGAAAAAAACCAATGTCCAAGTAGTATCGAAACTCTGCCGAAATTTTGAGAAAAATGAAAAAATGTCTTATTAGTTTGTTATATTAAAAGCAAAGGAAAAATAGAAAAAAAATCATCATTGTTCTGTCAAAAAATATAGAAAAGAAAATAGTTTGTTTTGCCATGAAAATGAAAATGAAAAAAGAGCCTGGTTTTTAAAATGTTTTATTTTATTTTATTTGTCTATGAAAATGCCAAAAATAAAATAAAAAGAGTCAGGCGTTGAACGTGATTTTATTATTTGTTCCAAAATAAATATGTATATAATCCAAAAGATCAAAAATATTTTGATTCTTCTTTAAAAAATTCAAGCATTTCTTTTATTAAAGGAAAAATCCAAAAAAAAAAAAACATTTTCTTTAGAATAAGAAAAACAAATGAAAAAGAAGGAATGTTTTTAGGTTTTACGTTAGTTAGTTTGTTTGTTATGAATGAAAAATAATAGTTTGTTTGTTTGTTATATATATATATAAAAAAAAAGAATAGAAAATGGAAAAGGGTCTTCTCAAAAATAGTCTATTTGCCCGAACTACGCGGGTTTGATTCTCACCGGATGTGAGATACGTAGGCAACCCTCATCGGGTCCAACCCCACCTTTTGCTAAAAAAGCCAATAAATAAATAATAATAATAAAAAAAAACATGTCAAGATTTTTTTTCATAAATAAGTCGGGTGATGTCCAACTTCCCCTTTTACGAAAAAATAGCAAAAATATATATGTCAAATTTCATAAAGAAGTCGGGTGACGTTGTTTTATCAAGACATAGCCGAATGTTCCCGAAAGGGACGCCAGAAGGCTGACTTGGCATAAACAGCCACCTTTGGGTCATTTTGAGATATGGACCCACACAACCTTAAAAAAGGCTTCGTCCCCGAGACGCTGAAGGGCCGTGTTTTGCAACACCAAGTTTTTATTATAATTTGAAAAAAAGAGTCGACGGTCAGGTGAATACCGTTTGAATTTTGTCATAATAAGCCGAGCCAGCTTCGGCCGCGTCTTAAACCGTTCTTGCCGAAATAGCCTTAGAGTATCTTTCAGTTGTCGAAAGGTTATTTTCGTAAAAGAATGGACAAGTTTTAAAGTGTCAAAATAATCCTCCCCGGCCTCAAAATTCATGTGAAATTTGGAAGGGGCCACATTTGCAAAAAATAACCATTTGGTTGCATTTGTCGAACAGAGAAATGCAGCGGGAATTTTGTTTTTGAGTCTACCAATCTTTTGATTAGAACATGCGGGTTGTTTGATTTTCAAGTTTGTGGGTAATCTTTAAATCTTTGAAACCCAGTTTGTTTTAAATTTTAAAAAAAAATGTGTTTAGTATTGTTTATCTTTTATTGGTCCGAACTATGCAAGGTATAATTCACGCGGGGACGTGATACGTAGGCAATCCACATAAGATTCGACCGCCAGTAATAAAGAAAAAGAAAATACAAATAGAATAAAATACAGGGGTTCCCAAAGTACTTCAAAGGGGCAAATAAGCAAGCCGGGATGACGCATGTTGTTTGAAGCAAAGCATGTTAGAAACGGTTAACTGCCTAGGGGCATTGTATCCTCAATGTGTTGTTATCAAATCTGTTACACTCTAAACGCTAACAAGTTTGTTGTTTTCCGAATCTCAAACAGTTAGTTGTTAAAGAATTCTGGCAACACACCCTTACCAAACTAGATCCAAAGGACCGATAACAACAAGCATGACTACTTCAGAGAATAGTACCGAGGAAGAAAGGCCGATGAGCCAGTTGTTAAAGGAAGCGATGGGAAAGATAGAAAGGATGGGACTAGATATGAATGCAATGCAGCTAGCTCTAGCCAAAGCACAAAAGAGCCCTGAGCCATTGGGGCACATGCCGGAATACCCTCACTCCGGCCCTTCAACAAGCCTCCCAAATCCCCGTTACCATCAAGAAAGAAGCCCTCATGATTCCCGGGCTCCACCACCCCATCAACCTCTCCCCACACCCGATATTCCCACTTTTGTGGGACCCACACCAACCCCCTTGCACAGAACGACCAATGAGCCATTGTTTCAGGCTCACGATACGCAATACTATCCCCTTGAGCCTACATTCCATGCCCTCGAACCACATGCTTACAATCCACACTTGGAGGTACCGGCAGAGATCGAAAAGCCGGTTAAAGCCCCTGAACAGGATGAGGTGTTGAGAAAGTTCAAAATCCTGGAGCAGTCCTTCAGGAACCTGCACGGTTTGGGCAACCAGGTCAGCGTAGCATACAAAGATCTATGCCCTTTCCCAGACGTCCAACTCCCGGCTGGGTTCAAGATGCCTAAGTTTGATTTATATGAAGGGCACGGTGATCCCATGGCACATTTGCGGGGATTCTGTAGCAAAATGAGAGGGGCAGGCGGCAAGGATGAGCTGCTAATAGCTTATTTCGGCCAGAGTCTGAGCGGATCTGCACTAGAATGGTATACCAGGCAGGATTCCAGTAGGTGGTATACTTGGGATGATCTGGCGTAGGCTTTTGCAGGTCATTTCCAGTACAATCTCGAGATAGTCCCTGACTGTCTCACATTGCTGAGGACTGGAAAGAAGCCTGGGGAAAGTTTTCGTGAGTTTGGTTTCCGCTGGAGAGAACAAGCGGCCAGAGTTGATCCTCCCATGAAAGAGGGAGAAATGGTGGACTACTTCTTGCAAACACTTGATCCAACTTACTTTGGTCACTTGGTGACAACGGTTGGGAAATCCTTCAATGAAGTGGTAAAGATAGGGGTCATGATAGAGGAAGGCCTAAGGTCTGACAAAATCCTAAATTACTCAGCGCTCAAGGCGACGACCCAGGCTATTCAGAGCGGCGCGGGAGGTGCGCTCGAGGTCGCATCAGTCGAAGCAGGTACTGGGTCCAAATTCAGAGGTCCTTCCCCTCACTACCAGCTCAGGCCCAGTCATCCAAATTATCCACACACTCCATACAATCTTCCACAACCCTACTACCCACCATCAGATCCACTCTTTTCAGACCATCATGCCCAAGCCTTCCCCCGAGCTCCATATAATCCACCTCAGTATTATCCTCCGAACAAGGTCCGGTCGCGGGGTCAACCATCAGGTCACCCCCGCTGGCGAGAGCAAGCACCATGTAATGCATTCTTGCCTTCACAACGTTTTCAAGCACCCAACGACCCTAGAAAACAGGGGCTTGGGGGAAAACAAAGGCAAGGAAACAATTTCACGCCAATTGGGGAGTCCTACGCAAGTTTGTTTGAAAAGCTAAAGCTTTCAAGACTGATTGAGCCGCTCCTTGGCTATACTCCAGACCCATATGCAAAAGGATTTAATCCTACTGTACGATGCATGTATCACTCTAATGTCCAAGGACATAGCATTGAAGACTGTCGTTCTTTGAAAAAGGAAATCGAAAGAATGATTCAGGAAGGGGCAATTGTGATCGACGACAGTGACAGGGAGCAGGCGAATCATCTTGAGAACTTGTTGATTGATGTTGATAATACTGAAGTTGGGGATGGTCTTGGCA
Organism: Nicotiana tabacum; assembly: GCF_000715075.1. NCBI lineage: Eukaryota > Viridiplantae > Streptophyta > Magnoliopsida > Solanales > Solanaceae > Nicotiana > Nicotiana tabacum. The sequence continues at coordinate 3,795,798 of NC_134086.1, forward strand.
ATGTTGATATAGAGCTCAATGGCTAAAATGTCACGCTTTGCAGTTGGAAGATACTCCATTTTGGGTCAACCGGAGATGCCGTGCTTGGATAGTTGGAAAGACACTCCATTTTGGGTCAACAGGAGAGGATCTTTGATGGTCTATTTTGTTGTCATTTCCGTTGTTCGGATTATTAGGATTGTAATTCAGATTTGTTTTGTGTCAATATCTTTCCGCTTATCTTTCCGTTTTGTCATAGCGGTTTGTTTAAGTTTTGTCCAAGTTGTTTAGGATTTTATTCCGGTTTGCTTTGTTTTTAAAACCATTTGTTCAGTCCAATGCAAAAAATTCAGTCTTGGATTATTCCCAGTCATCTTTCTATTTAGTCATTTTATCATTTTTATTCAACGCCGATTCTAGTGACATGACATGCGTGCACAGTTTGGGCCTAGCATTTAAAGTTAATCATAAAACCCCGAAAAGGTGATCAGACCATTTAAAGGAAATAAGAACGGTTTGAGATTATTCAGAGCCCGAGTCATGTGGAACTAGGGGCAAGTGAAACACAGAGAAAAACCGTTAAAAGCAAGATTCGCCAAATTGGCATGAGGGCCGTTCAAGATAATGAGGGTGAGAGTGTCACCCAACTGTGCTTTCGAAATGACAAGGAAAAATAAAATGTTTAACATAATTATCAAGTCCAGCACCATCGGAAGAGACTATAAATCTATTGTTTAATTGTGTTGTTTGCACTTGGCATGTTTTTAAAGACTGGAATGACGAAGGCATGTTGTTCTGCTACCTAAACACTTTATTCTTCGTTACCCCTTTTGAGCCTTATTTATTTTCTTTCATACCCCTCGTTCGGAATCAGTAGAAACGAAAAAAAAAAGAGAAAGAAAGAAAACAACAAAACGAAAAAAGAGAGAAAAAAAAGAGAAAAAGAAAAGAAAGGAAAATGATAACAAAGAAAAAAAAGTCAAATGAAACAGAGGAATTGGGAACTACGTTTGACCTGATTCCTCAAAGAGGATACGTAGGCGCTTCACGGCTCGGTCATAGTTTTGAAAAAATGAAAAAAATCAATTAAGATATCCCCAAGCAAGAAACTGGGGCAAAGGTTGCGTTTGTTGTAAATAAATCTAATTCCGAAGGTTGTAACTAATAACCCAAAATTAATGCATTTTTGATCCTTTTATACCCTTTCTTTCTAGCCTATCCAAAACCCACATTACGGTCCAAAGAAAGACCTTCTGATCAGTCTTCAAAAGATGCCAAGTCAGACAAATGAAGAGTCTTACCGGTGAACATAACACTCTGTTCCACAGCAGAAAGGACTCTAATCCCCAACAGAAAGAGTCATATCGGCAGCACTCCAAATCCCCAAGCTGGAAAGTGATATAAAACGAGAGAGTCTTATTGGTGAAAACCTTCACAGACACCATAAGGCGATGAAAGATGAGAGAAGAACCCAAAAATGAGAGAGACTTGATAGTGAAAACCCTTCGGGCACTACAAGTCGAATAAGATTGAGAATCAGATGGGGAATCGCCAATTGAAGATCTTGAAAGATGATTGACGGCGGAGGATAGGCCACATGTGCGTGTCATGACCATTAGAGTTGGTATCTGCGTTTGATAGGTTTTTATTTATAGTCTCTTTTGTTAAAAGGTCATCTTTTTCCTTTTATCCTTTTATTCTGTTCCCTTTTATCTTTTTTTTCCTTTCATAGAAAATCCCCAATAGAGTCTGTTTGGTCAGAACAAGTGTGAATTGACTTCAAAATAGGCCATCAGCTTTCCAAAATGAGATCTGACTAGTACATCCAAGTGGTATAGTCAGCAGGGAACAAACGCGAGGCCATTGTCAAAAGATATCCCTAGCAAAAGGGAATTGACAGAAGGATTGACAAGCGTCAAGAGGGATACCGTTGCCTTTATCAAAAGTTATAAACCTCAAGGCCAAGGCCCATAAACAAAGCAAGGAGAGCAGTGAGCATATTTGGGAAATTCATGCTAGACTAAAAGGTCGGGGAAATACCAGTTTCCGAGCTATGTCACAAAAGAAGAGGGATATCCCCAGCAGGAAGGGATTATCCCCAGCAAATAATATCATCCCCAACAGGTTGTGGAGCGCAGAGCAAGGAAGGAGAAAGGGAAAGCCCTCCCAGTAGGAGTATCACAACCAACCACCATGTTTTAAACTAACAAATTTTGTTTGATTTGAAACAGGTAAAGGAAATGGCATTGATACAGAAACGCATGCCACCAGGGATATTATCAAACTGGGGCAGAAAATTTTCCTTCCATTTAGAAAATTTTCTGGAAGTCGGGTACCCCCAGCTGATAACATTTTACCCCCAACAGGTAAGTAAATAATCCCCACCAAGTTTTCCAGATAAGACATTTCAAGTCTTAAGGGTATATTGGGTTCATCCGCCCTCAAATAGGATATGTAGGGTTCATCCGCCCTCAAATAGGATATGTCGGGTTCATCCGCCCTCAAATAGGATATGTCGGGTTCATCCGCCCTCAAATAGGATATGTCGGGTTCATCCGCCCTCAAATAGGATATGTCGGGTTCATCCGCCCTCAAATAGGATATGTCGGGTTCATCCGCCCTCAAATAGGATATGTCGGGTTCATCCGCCCTCAAATAGGATATGTTGGGTTCATCCGCCCTCAAATAGGATATGTCGGGTTCATCCGCCCTCAAATAGGATATGTTGGGTTCATCCGCCCTCAAATAGGATATGTTGGGTTCATCCGCCCTCAAATAGGATATGTCGGGTTCATCCGCCCTCAAATAGGATATGTTGGGTTCATCCGCCCTCAAATAGGATATGTTGGGTTCATCCGCCCTCAAATAGGATATGTCGGGTTCATCCGCCCTCAAATAGGATATGTCGGGTTCATCCGCCCTCAAATAGGATATGTTGGGTTCATCCGCCCTCAAATAGGATATGTCGGGTTCATCCGCCCTCAAATAGGATATGTCGGGTTCATCCGCCCTCAAATAGGATATGTTGGGTTCATCCGCCCTCAAATAGGATATGTCGGGTTCATCCGCCCTCAAATAGGATATGTCGGGTTCATCCGCCCTCAAATAGGATATGTCGGGTTCATCCGCCCTCAAATAGGATATGTTGGGTTCATCCGCCCTCAAATAGGATATGTCGGGTTCATCCGCCCTCAAATAGGATATGTTGGGTTCATCCGCCCTCAAATAGGATATGTCGGGTTCATCCGCCCTCAAATAGGATATGTTGGGTTCATCCGCCCTCAAATAGGATATGTTGGGTTCATCCGCCCTCAAATAGGATATGTTGGGTTCATCCGCCCTCAAATAGGATATGTCGGGTTCATCCGCCCTCAAATAGGATATGTCGGGTTCATCCGCCCTCAAATAGGATATGTCGGGTTCATCCGCCCTCAAATAGGATATGTCGGGTTCATCCGCCCTCAAATAGGATATGTCGGGTTCATCCGCCCTCAAATAGGATATGTCGGGTTCATCCGCCCTCAAATAGGATATGTCGGGTTCATCCGCCCTTAAATAGGATATGTCGGGTTCATCCGCCCTCAAGTAGGATATGTCGGGTTCATCCGCCCTCAAATAGGATATGTCGGGTTTGTCCGCCCTCAAATAGGATATGTTGGGTTCGTCCGCCCTCAAATAGGATATGTTGGGTTCATCCGCCCTCAAATAGGATATGTTGGTTTCAGTCTTTACTTTTAAGTGTTGAAGTTGGGAGCCCGCCCAGATAATAGAGGCATACATTCAGTCTTTTTATTTTAAGTGTTGAAGTTGGGAGCCCGCCCAGATAACAGAGGCATACATTCAGTCTTTTTATTTTTAAGTGTTGAAGTTGGGAGCCCGCCCAGATAACAGAGGCATACATTCAGTCTTTACGTTTCAAGTATTGAAGTTGGGAGCCCGCCCAGATAATAGAGGCATACATTCAGTCTTTTTATTTTAAGTGTTGAAGTTGGGAGCCCGCCCAGATAACAGAGGCATATATTTAGTCTTTACGTTTCAAGTATTGAAGTTGGGAGCCCGCCCAGATAACAGGGTCATACATTCCACGTCTTTACCCATAGGAGATGTATTTCCTCCTAAAGTTTATTTTTACCCATAGGAGACGCACTTCCTAAATCCATTGTACCAGTAGGAGACGCACTTCCTAAAAAGTTTCACCAGTAGGAGACGCACTTCCTAAGTTGATTTCACCAGTAGGAGACGCACTTCCTAAGTTAAGTTCATCGATAGGAGACGCACATCCTAAGAAGTTTCACCAATAGGAGACGCACTTCCTAAGAATAGTTTTACCATAGGAGACGCACTTCCTAAAGTTCAGTTTTACAATAGGAGACGCACTTCCTAAGTTCAGTGTACCCATAGGAGACGCACTTCCTAAGTTTATTTCACCCAATAGGAGACACACTTCCTAAGGAGACGCACATCCTAAGATAAGATTCACCAAGAGGAGACGCACATCCTAAGTTTAGTTTCACCAATAGGAGACGCACTTCCTAAGGAGACGCACATCCTAAGTAAGTTTCACCAATAGGAGACGCACTTCCTAGATCCATTGTACCAATAGGAGACGCACTTCCTAAGTTTAGTTTCACCAATAGGAGACGCACTTCCTAAGGAGACGCACATCCTAAGTAAGTTTCACCAATAGGAGACGCACTTCCTAGATCCATTGTACCAATAGGAGACGCACTTCCTAAGTTAAATTTCACCAATAGGAGACGCACTTCCTAAGTAAGTTTTACCGATAGGAGACGCACTTCCTAAGGACAGTTTTTCCCAATAGGAGACGCACTTCCTAAGTTTATTGTATCCAATAGGAGACACGTTCCTTAAGTTTAGTTTTGCTCATAGGAGACGCACTTCCTGAATTAAGTTTTCATTATTGGAGACACACTTCCTAAATTAAGATTTCACGCATAGGAGACACACTTCCTAAATTAAGATTTCATTCATAGGAGACGCACTTCCTAGTTCAAAATCATTAAGGTTTCGCCCATAGGAGACGCACTTCCTAAGACTATTCTACCCCTAGGAGACGCACTTCCTAAGTTTAATTCCATGCACAGGAAACGCACTTCCTGAATTAAGTTTTCATTATTAGGAGACACACTTCCTAGTCTAGTTCGCTCAGGTTATACTTTTGCTTTAGGAGACGCACTTCCTAGTTTGGCTTTTAGATTATATTTATTTCAGGAGACGCACTTCCGGAATCGATATTTCGCCCTTAGGAGATGCACTTCTTAGTCTGATTCATTTTAAGTTCGACCATAGGAGACACAATTCCTAGTCCAGTTTTTGAAGTTTACCCGTAGGAGACGCACTTCCTAATCGAGATTTTATTCATAGGAGACGCACTTCCTAGTTCTAGTCACTGAAGTTTTCACCCTTAGGAGATGCACTTCCTAGTTTTAGCTCATTCCGATTCAACCATAGAAGAAGCACTTTCTAGTTTGAGTCATTGAGGTTTTAGCAAACACATTTGCTAGCAAGAGTTTTGGTTTTACTCATAGGAGATGCACATCCTAGTCTTTAGTTTACTCTCATCATTGCATCAATAGTGTAAGTGAGTTACAATTTTGCTAACGACTCACAAATCTTCCCAGTACAAACTGGTTAGGAAATTTTGTTTGTTTTGTTTGTTTTGATTTTCAGGGACCCGCCTGTAGAACGGAGTTTGTTGCGTGTCGAAGATAGAAGAAGTCAGGAGTCCGCCTGTAGAACGGAGAAACATTTTTCAAAATCAAGCAGTGACCCGCTAGAAAGCAGAAGGATTACAACAGAAATCCCCAGCATTCAATCCAAGTTAGAAGCTCGCCTCAAGAACGCGAATCAATAGTCTGGGATGATCAACAGAAGCTGGTCACAAAAACAAAAAAAAAACAAAGAAAAAAAAAAGAAGAAAAAAAAAGAAGAAAGAGAAGAGCCCAAAATACGGAAGTGGAGAACAAATGTGGTCTGCTCAAGAACTAGCACCTACAACTAGCAAGTATCAAGGTTCAGATCCAAAGTCTGTGTGAAGCACCATTCAAGACTCAAGACCAAGTTTCAGAAGACTTAAGAGATAGGAATCCTTGTAACTAGTAGCTGATAGGCTTAGTTAGTCTTTTCAGTTTTCATTTTTGTTGTAATGACAGGACCGCGGACCGGAACCTCAACGGAACGGCACCTCGATCGGCTCTCCACCTCGGTACAACTTCACTATCTCTCTCATATCCCGAACTACACGTGGCCTGATTCCTGTATAACCAAGGATATGTAGGCAGCTCAGATACCAGGGCTCGGTCACATTCCCTCCCTTTCCTTAAGTGTAGTCCGTCCAAGTAATGGTCGGGTCAAAAACACGTCTAGTCGTTCTTTGTCGGAAAACTCTTCGTGTTTCCAGTCAAAGAGGGGCAGCTGTAAGCACGTGATTTTTGACCCTCCCCGAGAATTTTCACATTTTTAGCGTGAATATGTGAAATTGGGTCTAGTATAGCTATTTTAACTATTTTACTTTATTTCGTTGCAAAAAGAAAAAAAATCACAAAATATATATATAAATTTTAGTTTATGTATTTCTCATAAACTTGAAAAATACAAAAATTGTACTTTATTTTGGTACTTTATATAAATTCGAAAATTACAAAAAATATAATTCTATTAATGTTTTGTAGTCGTTTTAATTTTGGAAAAATACAAAAAAATATTACTTTATATTTTTGTCTTTATTAAAAAACGAAAATTACAAAAAATAGTTTTATTAATATTCTATAGTCATTTTAACTTTGAAAAATACAAAAAAAATATTGCTTCATATTTTATCTTAATATTTAAAAAATGAAAATTACAAAAATAGTTTTATTAATATTTTGTAGCTATTTTAAATCTTGAAAAAATATTTAAAAAAAGATATAGTTTTGTTTGAATACTAGTCTTATTTTTGGTAGTTATTTTGCTTGCATAGGACTAGTTAAGCAACGTGTTCCTATTTCTCGGGTCCGGGCAAAAGAATAATATTTGGGTTCAAACTACCCGGTTTTAGGCCTAATTTTCGGACCTAGCCCATAATAAACCGAGTCCAGGACACATGGGGAACCCCACCACGCGTGGGGGACATAAGTCTCGAACCCCACCACGCGTGGGGCTCATTTCCCTGGGCAAAGCCATGTCAAATACACGGATGAAACATTTGGAAGAGGGAGGACTTTTTGGAATTTTTGGAAAAAAGGTTACTGTGCATCTTCTTCTTTCTTTTTGAAAGAAGAAGCAAGAAAACCCTACGGAGGAGGAAAAACCAGCGAAAACCACCACAAACGATCCCGTCTCCTCCCAAACTCCGTCGCAACCGACTCCCTCACCCCCCGACGCCATAACTTCCACCCAAACCACCCCGTCACCTTCCCCCAGCTAACGACCCCGCGTCCAAACCCACCGGCAAACACCCTCCTACCACCAGCTCCCTCCATCCCTTCCGACACCCTCACGCACCAGCCCCCTCGCCGGAACGTCACCAAATGCCCACCTCCTTCACGTCTGTCGACCTCGACTCCTCCATCACCACCATCAACGACCAAGCAGCCCGTCCTTTCAAAACGCCATAACCACCACCCAAACGACCACCCTCGTTCCATCTCTAAACCCTCCCCAGCTGACCCCTCTCCGTCACAACCCAAACCAGTCGACCCCCGTCAACAAACACCCAAAACCCTGCTGCTTCGTCACCTTCCCCAGCACCACGACCAACAGCAAAACCACCAGTCTCCCCATCGTTTCCTCACGCCCCGCAGTGGATCAAACGACCACTGAACACCGTCCAAACACCACTGCTTCAGCTATACTATCCAAACGCGATAACCAACCAGCCATGTTATCGTTGTTCTTTCACTGTCGTCGTACAGTCCGTTGAGGTCGTCTTTGTTCGTCGAGGTCCGGTACGTCGAGTTTGTTCCGAGGTTTCATCATTGTTCCGCGTCCAGTGAGGTCTGGCTTGAATTCCGTCGGGGTCGTGTTTGTCGTCCTGAGTTTGCCGGGGTTCAAAGGTTGGTAAACCTCAAGTATTAGATAAGGAAATGTTACGTTAAATGTTCGAAGATGCAATATATAAATTGATATGATAATTTTCTGCTTATGTTTTCACCATATGCGTTTTGTTCATTTTTGGTGTTATGTATTTTGTTTATTTGATATCATTTAATTAAGTAGGGTTCGTTGTTCCATGGCACAGTTTAACGTCAATTTGTTCGTCTTTTCCCTTGCTTAGTTCATTCGGGCAAAACTAGCATTACTTGTTGTTATTACTTCCAAAACACTCATTTTGCTAGATTCCTTTTATTAAATTTGTAACGAGTTATGAGATTTCAGTTGTAAATAGGCTATAAGGTTTAGTATTGTTAAAGGCATAAAAATGGCATCCCTTTAAAAATATAAAAATAAAAATAAATAATAATAAAAAAATAAGTAAAATGAGATGAGCCTCGCCAAATAAAAGGGACAAATTGCGGGGCCCTCTAAATGTATATATTAAATACTTAGATTCCGGGACGGGCCGTTTAGCAAATTTCACGGCCTTACCCAAAAAATAATAATGCGCTAGTTGCTTTAGGCGCGCCTTTAATGACGTTATCTCCCTAAACTCGGGTGCACATTTATGTGACCCAAATCCAAATCTCAACGAAATCGAAATGTGTCTCTAATCACGGGTATATTGATTATGGCGTGGCCCGAGATGCATTTCCACGACGTTGTAAATTCCTTTTAATAATAAATGAGATGAGCCTCGTCGAATAAAAATATAAATTGCGGGGCCCTCAGTAAATACTGGTTTTAAAATTACTTAGAATTCAGGAGGTCCGTTTAGCGAATTTCACGGCCTTCCCAAAATAATAACACGCTAGTCTCTTTAGGCGCGTGTTTAATAATCTACTTTCTTAAACTTGGGTGTGCATTACATGCGACCCGAATCCAAATCTCAAAACATCAAATAAAATACGTTCCGGATTGTGGGCGCATTTCATGTGACACAGTCCAAAGACATATTTTAAGCGATGTTCACATTTTTTTTAAAATAATAATAACAAAGTGGTAAAAAGTTAAAATTGGCACATTGGTTCATAATTGTATTTAAAATCAGATAAATAAGCCAAATATAACAGTTGAGCGACCGTGCTAGAACCACGGAACTCGGGAATGCCTAACACCTTCTCCCGGGTTAACAGAATTCCTTATCCGGATTTCTGGTACGCAGACTGTAATATAGAGTCATTCTTTTCCTCGATTCGGGATTAAAATTGGTGACTTGGGACACCCTAAATCTCCCAAGTGGCGACTCTGAAATAAATAACCAATCCCGTTTCGATTGTCCTTTAATTGGAAAAAACTCCCTTGCGCCCTCGCGGGTGCGGAAAAAGGAGGTGTGACAAGCATAACCAATAAGATTGAAATTGTCACCTGAAGGATAATACAGAATCAAGTCCTGTGTGCCCTTAAGATGTCTCATAATTCTCTTAGTAGCCTTCATATGAGATTCCTTAGGATTTGATTGGAACCTTGCACATAATCCTACACTAAATACAATGTATGGCCTGCTAGCAGTAAGGTAGAGTAGAGATCCAATGATTCCCCTATACAATGTTTGATTTATAGGTGATCCAGAATCATCCATGTCTAGCTTTGTAGCAGTAGCAATAGGGGTATTGATCACCTTTGATGCTTCCATATCAAACTTTTTCAAAAGTTCTTTGATGTATTTCTGCTGACTGATACACGTTCCCTTTATGGACTGCTTTACTTGAAGACCCAGGAAGACGTTTATTTCCCCCATCTTACTCATTTCAAACTCACTTCCCATGAGTTTAGCAAATTCTTCACATAATGAGTCAGTTGTAGCCCCAAATATGATGTCATCCACATAAACCTGAACAATGAGCAAGTTCCTTCCCCGTTTCTTCAAAAATAATGTATTGTCAATCTTTCCTCTTGTGAAACCATTTTCCAAGAGAAACTTGGATAGTCTCTCATACCAGGCTCTAGGGTCCTGCTTCAATTCGTATAGTGCCTTATCCAATTTGAATACAAGTTCAGGATGTACATGACATTCAAAACCTGGAGGTTGCTTGACATAGACTTCTTTCTTGAGAAAACCATTTAGGAAGGTACTCTTCACATCCATTTGGAATAAGGTGAATTCCATAAGTGATGCAAAGGCAATGAGGATCCTAATAGCTTCCATGCAAGAAACTGGGGCAAAAGTCTTATCATAATCAATCCCTTCTTCCTGATTGTTTCCTTGGACAACAAGCCTTGCTTTGTTCCTTGTAGAATTTCCATATTTTTTTTGGCAATCCGCTAGGCAAGCGCATAGGGGTAGTTTTTTATTAATAAAAGAAAAAAAATACAACAATTAGGAAAAGTACAAATAAGGGGGACAATAGCATCGGTATTGTTACCCATATGCCTTGGCTATATAATCACTCCTCTGCGCCTCACACTGCCTTATGATGACAACCTCATGTAGAGGATTCATGGTGTAGCTGTCGGCAATGTCTCACGAGGGCATATAATGTCATAGCCATGTGGATATTTTTCCAAAGGCATAGGACCAAGGAAGCACAAACCGGGCTAAACCTTAACTTACTAATCCTATTGAGGCAAATAAAAAGCCTCGCTTACTAACAAGCATGTAAAAAGAAAGAACTGGAAAGTACCAAATATTTAATGATCATCACAGAGTTTATAACATATTCTGTGATGATATTACAAATGAGTATACTAACATAATGGTAGAATAAAATGAAGATGGAATTAAATTGTTGTCCCTTCTTGCCCAAACTTGTAAATTCTTCAATTTGTAATTCTTTGTCATCACTGTCCCAACTCTTCAAAATGTCTTCAAAATTCATGACTTCTTTTTTGAGCGGTTGGACCTCGTGGATGTAGTTGGGGCATCCTGCTTTTGTTTGGCAACTCTCATTCGAAGTCTCCTAACATTTAAAAAATCACTGACCTTGCCGTCCCAACTATTTTTTCTTGTATGTGTCTTCTTACCTTTGTCGCTATGCATAGGTGATAAATCTCCTTTTCTTGCGTCCTCTGCTCTGCATTGTTGTATCATTGCATCTTCCTCTCCTTCTTCATACAAGTCTCTCCCCAAGTGTACTGGTTGTGGATTATTTTGTTCAAACCCAAGTGACACCAATGTGTTTCCATCTTGATTTTTAGCCACTATTGCCTTGTTTTGATTTTGTTCAGTGAGTTGCATATTTTTTCTGCTTCTACTCATGCGTCTAGTGCTACCCACAGTAAGATTTAAAGAGTTAATTGGATTGGAACTTACCATTGAATCCAATAACTTCCTCTCCTCTAATGAAATAGCAGGATTGGTTGTCACAATCTGCTGCTGCCCCATCGTTTGAATCACTGTAGTGGACTGCTTCGATTCTACAGTTTGAACCAATCTTCCAGCTACTGCTTGTTGATCACCATTACGCCTATCAGTTGGAATGTTTTCCATGGCTTGTTGTTGCTGCTTGGACTGTGTTGCATAGGTGTGAGCTAAATTTCCAGCTCTTGCATTTCGAGTTGCTGTAGTTGTTGTTGTAGCATCGTGCCTTTTTCCAGTGTGCTGTTGTTATTCAATAGCTTCTTGTGCTTCTGATGTTTGTTCCTCCACAGATGTCACAGCTGGTATGATTGCATTACTCTGTTGTTGTTGTCCAGGCCTTGCTGCATTTTTCAGTAGAGAAACACCTGCTATGTTTGGTCCAGCATGTTGTTTTCCAGCTTGAGGCACAAAAGCTGGTGCTGTTGCATTAAGTTTTCTATTAGAGTTTACCTTTGTGGAGCTGCCGATTTTAGGTGCTATTGACAGCACCTCCTCATCCCCACTACCCTTCTCACCTTCATCAGAAGAATCTTCCGCAAAACCTATGCCCAAATCTTCTTCATCTTCATATTCACGTTGGTTAGCCCATAGCTTAGAGTTAATATCCATCAACTGTATTACCTCATTATTATATCCTATTGATAAACTAGGCTTTCCAGATTCACCTTCAAACACCCCAAACGACTCCACTGATTGAGATGGGACATCAAACACGGAAGTGTTCAGCGTGACAAAAGGTTGTTTAGCCAATGTACAATTCATCATCATTTCATTTTGGGCATTTTTGATGATTTGCTCTAGATGAGGATTGGAAAATTGCAGCATAGGTACATTGGAACTATGAGCTTGGAAGCCTTCATTACTACTTGATCTTGCCATCAGTTCAGTCTGCTCATGTACTGCAGCGTGGATATCAGGTATTGTTAAAGTCCCAACAGCCTGTTCCTTCACTCGAGCACCAGTTTTGTGAGAAATGTGTTGTTGCTTTCCACTAGTTGTAGAGTTGTTTTTTCCATATTTTGAGATTGTATCTCCACATACCAGTCCCAATTTCTTAGCATGATCATTCTCTCCATCTTCTTGTTCAATGACCAATGCACCAAAAGCATTACTACACCTAATGTCTTCTGATGCAACTTCTTGCATTTTAAGATTTGTAGCAGCCCTTTTATTATGTGACACAACTGACCAATTTATCTGCTCAACACAAGTTGAGGCTCGATTACCATCTGCCACACCATTCACTACATTACCAATTTCTGTAGCAACTTCAGTTCGATTGTCAATTGATTCTTTTGTAAAACACCCAGTTGAAGCTTTAGACAAATTCTGCTTATCATAGGCTTCCACAACTGGATTAACCACATTAAAAATCCTTGCTAATGTTGTCTTAGCAGGAACATCACATGAAGGTTTAGGTGGACCTTTATCGATCATTGAAACTTCACCTACAACAGGATGCCCAACTCTGTCACGATCAGCTACTGTTGTTGCATTGCCCTCCACCATCTGCTGAAGATGCTCAGGTTCACAAGGTGCAATAGCACCTATATTAACAATGGTAGATGCATGTCGATCCTCAGTTGCATTCAATGCAACAACAACCTCCTGATTCGATCCTACAATAGCTGGAATTTTTACAGCTTTTTCAACTTGTCCTGCCCCTTAACTATTCTGCCCAGAACTAGTAACAACTAGATCAACAGCCTCCTTCAAAGCACCAGTTGCATTCATTCGTGCAAAAATTGTGGCAGCATGGATATCAGCTGGAAGTTTAGCTTTCATAGGAGTTGATGCATCACCTACTACTATCCCTTGTTGCTTATTACCAGTCATTACTTGACTCAAATCAAATTCTTGAACACCTGTTCGATTACCAGCAGCTATCCCTTCACCATCTCTTTTTTGTCCAGCACTAACCACGATCAAATCTCCATTAACCTTTTCAGTAACAACAACATTTTGTTGTCCTCTATGCCTCACTCGATTCTCAACAGTTCCTTCATCCACATTCCCAGCTTTAACCAAATTCACTGCACTGGAAATTCTAGCTAGAGCTCGATCAACTGGAATATCGGCACGGCTTGATGCATTAGTTATTTTTTTGCAACTTAGCATTTAAATAATCCTTAGCATCCCCTTGTAATTTTTCCACTTTGCTCATCTCCTCAGCCAAAGCCAAAACTTCAGTAGGCACTACACGATCATCATCAACTTGAGCATTTTGCATTTTCTTTCCTTTTAACAAACGACCCTGAGTTTTTTCATGTCCTTGATGCTTACAGTGGGAGAAATATGCATGCAAATTATCATAGACAATTGTTTGGAAGTCCTCGACAATCTTTCCAGATTTGGAATCAATGTATTGCAGCCTCACCTTATCTGTATGATGATCCAGCAGATCCAAGATCACCTTCACTCCCGTTGTGCTTGGACGTGACTTAACTTGTGTGGCCTTATCAATGGCAATTGGCCTACCAACTGCAGTTGTGATGGACATTAAAGGTTTGCTTGCAAACAAGTCAGGTGACAGATTTGGAAGTGAAATCCAAATTGTCGCCTTAGATGTTTCCTCCTTAGGATTATATCCAACACTCCAGGGAAAAGTTCTAAATTGGTGTTCCTTTCCAGCGTGTTGAAAGTAATTAACAGGTCGTGACAATGAACAAACAAAATCTTCATATTGATCACAACGCAGCAAAATTTGTCTATGAGTAAGTAAACCTAAAACATAATGACCTTTAATACATATGGTTTTCGCCAGTAAGCTTCTTAGCACTTGCAAATCTGGTGCACCAAAGGTTATCTTGACTACAACAGCTTGGTGTAATCCTTCTTCTTTTGCAAATTGCTCTCGTTCGTCCAAAGTAAACTATAGTGTAGGAATTCCATGCACAAGAACCGTAGGTTTGAGTTGAAATTTTGTGATAGGTGGGACTGTTTGTTGGGTATTAACGCACGCTGCATATGTGATGTTGTTACTAAGGGCAGTAACTTTCTTAGCCTTTTGGATTTGCTCTCCCATAGCTTGGGGATGGGGAGAGACGACATCATCCATGGCTGCTCAAAACATTACATAATTGACGTGAATAACATCAATTAAAGCCTAAATCTGGAAAACAAATCTGGATGCTACAGTAACTCGCGAGATAGAGTTTAAGATCTGGAAAAATTGGTTACGAATTTGAGGATGAAACCAATTGGGGATTGTGCGCAAAGAGTAGATGCTTCTTTTGACACCAAGATTGCGACAATCTACCGCCAGATACCGGAGTTATAGCTCGATGAAAAGTGACGGAAGTACTATCCACCTTCTTCCTAGAGAGAGAAATGTTTGGAATGATAATTTCCATGTTCATCTAGCTTATTCGTGAATATCCACCTGGTCCCTATGATGGTTCTCTTTGAGGGTCTAGGTACCAGGTTCTATACCTTGTTTCTTTCAAATTGATGTAGCTCCTCTTGTATTGTCGTAATCCAGTCTGCATCCTTCAAGGCTTCCTTGATATTTTTGGGTTCTATTTGGGATAGAAATGCTGAGAAGGCTAGGTAATTTCTGGTTTTTGATCTTGTCTGAACTCCAGAATCAAGGGGGTGATTATATTATCTAGTGGATGGGAGCTTTTGTGTTCCAATTTGGGATTGATGTTTGATTGGTAGAGGAACTGGGCAAATTAAATGGATTTCCCTACACTCCTTGTTCTGCTACCTGTGGAGTGCCTTGCACTGCATCTCCAACTCTTTCTTCAGCTTTAGTGGTAGTAATTGGGGTTCCAGGTTCCTCTTAAGAAATGGAATAGGATGGTACATTGTCTTCACCTGCCTCCTTCATCTGGATCATCATATCAGCCTTGCCATTTGAAACATCAAATATTCCCCAGGAACCAAAAGTGGTTCATTGTCTTGATCATTACTGTTTCCTTCCTTGTTAGAAGAGGGTGTCTCGTTGAATAACACATGAACACTCTCTTCCATACATTGTGTCCTTTTGTTGTAGACTTTGTAGGCTTTTCTTTGAGAGGAATGTCCCAGAAAGATTCCTTCATCACTTTTTGCATCAAACTTCCCAAGTTGGTCCTTTCCATTGTTGAAAACATAACATTTACATCCAAATGTTCTAAGATGAGTTATCTTTGGTTTTATTCCATTGAGTAGCTCATATGGGGTTTTGTTTAGGAGGGACCTGATCATACACCTGTTCACCAAGTAGCACGCAGTGTTTATTGCCTTTGCCCATAAATTTTTGGCAATTCCACTGTCAATAAACATTGTCCGTGCCATGTCTTCCAGAGTTCTGTTCTTTCTTTCAGCAACATCATTTTTCTGTGGAGTCCTTGGTGCTGAGAAGTTGTGAGTGATCCCCTTTTCATTGCAAAACTCATCAAATTTGGCGTTGTCGAATTCTGTCCCATGGTCAGATGTGATGCATGCTACCTTTAATTCCATCTTCACTTGGATTTTCTTGACAAAGGCCACAAATACCTCGAAAGTATCATCCTTTGTTCTAAGAAAAAGTGCCCAGGTGAATCTTGAATAGTCGTCCACAATTACAAAAATATACTTCTTTCCACCTCTACTTGGTATTCTCATAGGACCACACAGATCCATATGAAGGAGTTCGAGTGGTTTTGATGTGCTAACATCCTTATTTGGCTTAAAAGATGATTTCACATGTTTTCCTCTAGCACATGCATCACACAATCTATGCTCCTTGAAATTTGAATTTGGCAGACCATGAACCAGGTCCTTTTGTATCAATTTATTCAGAAGTCAAAAGCTTGCATGTCTCAATCTTCTATGCCAAAGTTCTGCATCATTATCAACTGCTTCAAGCAGCTCATATCACCAGCTTGTAGAGAATCAAAATTAGTAACGTATATGTTCTTGTATCTTTTGGCTACTAGGACCACTTCGCCAATTACCAGATTAGTAACTGTGCACACTTTAGATAAGAACTCTACTTTGTTTCCTTTATCACAGATTTGAGAGATACTCAAGAGACTGTACTTTAGGCCATCCACATAGTACACATTCACAATTGAGTGTGAAAGAGACTTTCCAACCTTTCCGACACCGAGAATATACCCCTTTTTTTCATTTCCAAAGGATACGTTCCCTCCCTGCAAGGCTTTTAATGAGAGAAAATCCATGGTGTTTCCAGTCATGTGCTTTGAGCATCCACTGTCCATGATCCATTGCAGTCCGCTTTCTCTCATTGTTCCCTGCACATATAAATTCTGGGTTAGATTTAGGAACCCAAACTAGTTTGGGTCCCTTGTAATGAGGAAAAGGGTGGATAAAAGCTTTTCTAGTCCATGCAAGCAAACACTTTATTTTTCTGAACAGATTGAACCCTGGCCTGCCAATTTTCTTTGAAGTGCCAATTATTCCCACAATGGGTACAAAGTCAGTTATCAGGAACAATGACATACTTGCTGTGAGAGTGTAAGGAGTTTTCTCGTTTTGGAACCTGATACTTGCCTGCCACTATTGTTGAAGTACATGGCAGTGACAACATCTGAGGACCAGGTCCACTTAAGAGATTTTTCAAGATCAATTTTTACTTTCTCCAATTCAGCTTGAAGTTGCCTATTTTTCTCGAGTTCACCACATAAACTAGTTTTTACATCATTTAATTCCTTTTCAAGCTTGATGTGTGTCTCACTAGCTACTTCCTTCCCTTTCTCAATACTTACAAGCCTATGTTCTGATTTGAGCCCCTCAATTGTTTCTTCTAGGTTTGTGATTATCACCAAAAAGCCATCCCTTTCTTGCTCAGTAGCTGCAATTTTCTCTCCTAAAGTATTCTTTTCTTTGCTAAGGTTCTCTATGGTTTTCTTCAAGTCAACAACTACTACCATCAAATCATCTCTCTTATTTTCTACACTATTTATTTTTCAATTAGGATATCTTTTTCTTTTTCAGGATTGCCTATGGTCTCATTTAAACCAACCACACAGACCACCAAATCATCTTTAGATTGTTCAACATCTCCTAGCTCTATGATTAGGGCATCTTTATCATTAACAAGACTATAGTATGCATCAATTAGAATATTTGCTAATCACATCAATTTCTTAGAAGACTAGGACTTCAGATTTCTCTGAACATCCCTAAAATTTACCTCATCATTGTTATCCTATTCATCATCATCGGACTGAGCTATCAATGCAAACGATGAATCATATTCCTTTGCTTCATTTTCCACTGCCATCATGGAATTGTTTCCTGCATCTTGTTTCGTTTCTGATTCATTGGAGGAGTCTCCCCATGCAGCAAGAGCTTGCTTCACAACATTGTCAGCTGCACTTTTTTGGCTGATATCGTTTGCTAGGAACCAGGTTCCTTTTTGCTGCTTTGTCAGAGTTGTGTTTGTAATGCTCTTATTTCAAAAGTGGGCAGTCTTTAATAAAATTCCTTGGTTTTCCGCACTTGTGACAAAGATCATAGTTCCTTGGTTTACTCGAACTGTCCCTCTTAGGTATACCGCCATTTCTTCGAACCATCTTTTGAAATCTTTTAGTGAGATATGCCATATCACTATCTTCTTCACTTGAGTCATTGTTTTCAGCCTTGAGCACCAGATTTTTCTCCTTATTTGGGTCTCTTCTTTCACTGTCTTTCTTTATTTTCATCTTGTATGTCTTTAGATTTCCAATTAGCTCATCTATGGTTAGAGTTTAAAAATATTTAGCTTCAGTGATGGCATTCACCTTACTCTCCCAAGATCTAGGTAGAACACTGAGAACCTTTCTTACAAGCTTGTTTCTAGGAATAATTTCTCCAAGTGAATGAAGCTCATTTATGATAGATGTGAATCTAGTGTGCATATCTTGTATAGACTTATCATCTTTCATCCTGAAAAGCTCATACTCTGTGGTGAGCATGTAAATCTTGGACTGTTTAACCTGAGTAGTTCCTTCATGTACTGTTCGAAATGCTTCCCATATTTCATTGGCAGATTGACAGGCTGAGATTCTATTGTACTCATCAGGTCCTATACCACATATCAAGATCTTCTTGGCACGAAAGTTCTTTTTAATAGCTTTTCTGTCAATATCGCTGTAATCTTTTCTGGTTTTCAGCACCATTGGTCTAGATTCTCCAACCTTCTTCATAGGAACATATGGACCATCACAAATGACGTCTCATAGCTTTGATTCCTCTGCCATTATAAAATCATGCATACGGGTCTTCCACCAGCCGTAATACTGACCATTGAATCTAGGAGGTCTGTAGGTTGATTGTCCTTCCTCAAAGTTAGGTAGAGTAGCCATTGAGATCCTTTCTGGGTGTTAACGTTTTAGAAAGAACCTGCTTTGATACCAATTGATAGTTTATATGAGTCCACCAACTGTATAGAGACCTGGTCCTATATCAGTTCCCTCAGTACTGACGACTGAAATAGTATGTAAATAAGACACATAATTTTATGTGGAAAAATCCCAAATCAAGGGGACAAAAACCACGACCTACACTGGTAGGATTTCAACTTCACTAACTTGTAACTACATTATTACAAGCCACTTTATAATGACTCTATTACAAAGACTTCAATCACTCTAACTTGTAATACACTTATCACAAGCCACTTTGTCACTCACTAGTTACAAAGACTTCAACTTATGACTAACTCTAGTCACAACACAAACTCAGATGGTTTATGATTTTGTGTTTCCTAAAACAACGCTTCTAATAAAACAAGATAGGAGTTACAATGAAGAACAAAGCACAAGATTAAAACTCAACTAAGGACAGACATAGACTCCTAATGAAACTGGTTCGTAGTAGAGTTGTCTTCTTGTTCTTGACACACTTGTGACTTCAATGCTGGATGAGATCTTCAATGCTTGAGAGAATATCACTAAATGCTCACGTAAATATCTTATGCCTTACACAATGTTATTATACTTCAAAAGACATCCCAAGGATGATGTCTATTCTTGGTTGGTAGGGAAGTGACTGCTGTACCGTAGCATGCACAGTTGCAGGCAGTCACTTTCTGCAGTTACTTTCCAGCTGTATAGTTGACTTATACTTCTGTCAGGGGAACACCAAGGGATCAGGTTCCTAAGCTGGTTCTTGTGAATCTAAATGCACACTGCCCAGATTATCTTGAGTCTATTGCTGAATGATTGTACCAGGCATGCATTAGTAACGTGAGGCCCACCTAATAATTAAGGATAACTTTCCAAAATTCAACATTTATTGTCAATTCTCTTAAGAAAAAATCATAGTAACGTTCTTTCTAAGAGAATTCAACCAAGCTTTCCATTTTCATGTAATGTCATTCCTAAACTCTTGAGAAGAATTTCAGCAAGCTTTCCATTACATAACATTGATTCTAAATCTCTTGATAAAGAGTTTCAACAAAGATAATTTTGCAATAGCAACATTATTGCTTTGAGCATTTCATACGGATTGTTCCCTATTTTGATCCCGCTGTTATGTGTTTCATCGCAATTAACATGTGTTAGAGGAATTATCAAGAGAATCGACTCAGGTATGTTAAGGCTATCCCTTCTTTCCTTTTGGCATGATCCATACGATGCAAACGAAATGAGCAAATGTATAACTTTCTTAAATGATTCTATTCATAGAATGCTAGAGATACTTATATTCTTGATTTCCATGTGTCATATTATTCTATCGTCTGTTCATGGGTCTCAAAAAATACGTAAGTTGAAAAGTTTTACTTCATGACATTATTCAAAGACACAATGATCTTATGACATTCCGAAAGATTTTATTGACGTACTTCTCATGCATTGCATTCACATATACATGTACATTGACCCATGACCAGATGACGTTATATACGCGTATATATGTATATTATATTTATATGGGATACGGGAAAAAGGTTACGACGTTATATATGCACCACCACCTGATCAGCTTGTATACATTGATGATTTTGCCCACAGTGGCCGAAATGATATGATGGGATGTCCTCAGAGGCTTGATGATGTTATGAACACATGTACCTATGCACGACATGACATTCATACGCATATGCATGACACTATATATATTTTATGTTTTACAAAGTTATCCAGACTTACAGGTTGAGTCATTTACTCTATATTTCTTCCATGTCTTTAATGTACTTATTTATGTGCCTTACATACTCGGTACATTATTCGTATTGACGTCCCTTTTGCCTAGGGACATTGTGTTTCATGCTCGCAGGTCCTGATAGATAGGTCAAGAGTCCTCTAA
Organism: Nicotiana tabacum; assembly: GCF_000715075.1. Lineage (NCBI taxonomy): Eukaryota > Viridiplantae > Streptophyta > Magnoliopsida > Solanales > Solanaceae > Nicotiana > Nicotiana tabacum. The sequence goes on from NC_134086.1 coordinate 3,816,397, forward strand.
GTAGTCTATCAGCTCAGTGGAAGATGTTGGTGCGCTCCATTTGCTGCGGAGTTGCTTGTTTGGTCAGTATGATTTAGGCGCGTATTTTTTAGTATAGGCAGGGTCCTGTCCCGACCTTTATGTTAAGTGTGTACTCTTAGAGGCTTGTAGACAGATGTCATATATACGAATGCTTGTATGGCCTTGCCGGCTTATGTTTTGAGTTTACAAATGATCATGTTGGCCTTATAGGCCCGTGTATCACATGTATAAGTTTTTATATCAGGTTGGGTCATACTATATTGAGTATTCCTCTATGTTTATTCTTATTAACCCATGACAACCCATTTGCCAACGAAAGTACAATAAGAAAGATATGTTATGTTGGTATTCGATTAAGCAAGGTACCGAGTGCTTGTTGCGGCCCATAGGTTTGGATCGTGACAAAAGTGGTATCTGAGCAGTTCTGTCCTAGGGAGTCTACAAGCTGTGTCTAGTAGAGTCTTGTTTATGGGTGTGTCATGCACCACACTTATAAGCAGGAGGCTACAGGACATTTAGGACTGTCACTCTTTCTTCTTACTCTAGATCTTGTGGTAGAGCTCAGTTGTAAGAACTCAATTTCCTAAACTCTATCTTATTCGTACTACCGAGATGCCTATATCTAGAAAGACGGTTGGTAAGAGATATAGCCGTGGAAGAGTTGAGTCAGAGGAACTCAATTTTTGCATCATGTTATGATGGATAAATATGAGGTATTCAGCAGATCATGTGTATACTAAGACGTGTAACATCCTTGGTAAATGATCCCTAAGGCAAGAATACTTATCCACTCTTACGGTACAAAAGGAATAACAGAATTGGAAGGAAGACACAAGTTTTGGCATGTAAAGGAAGCAAGGTGAAGAAGGGTATGGGGTACCCAGTTAATAAAGATTATCATTATTTGCCATTCAAGAAGGGAGATATAAGCATTTTTAGTTACCTTCAATAGTGACAGATGTACGTACAATCGATCACACTGATCTTAGTTATGCTCTTTGGGAGCTAAAAGATATAGTTTAAGAGAAGGACGGGTTATTAGGATCCGGTTGGGGTTAGAGTAACCCAAAATAGGGGGTGGATTGGTAAAGTTAGTTGACATTTCCGAAGGATAGTGCAAACGTGGTAATGGATCTCCTTGTGAGATACCTAGATGGTGTACAAAGATAGGCAATGGAAGCCTAGAAAGGATAAATATTACATAAGTGTGGCTCCCATCCTTAGAAGAGAGATAATGCTAGGCAACCCAAAGAGCCAGTGGATGGAGCAAAGGGGAGCTAAAAGCAAAAGAATATCTTGTTGAAGTTTACAGAATAAAGTGATAGACAAAAATGTTAGCAGGATATAAGAAGAGAGCTAATGAAGTATTAAGAGTAAGATGTGATACATGGATGACAACGGTAGGTCAAAAAGATGACAGTAATATAGATTCTATAGTCAAGTGAAGGAAAAGATGAGAGCTGATAGGCCTTGAGACAATAAAAGAGTATAGGCCATGAAGTCATATCCTCACTTCGAGAAATAAGTTCGTGACTCTAATGCAACTACTAGAAGGAAAAGTTAGTCCCCAGAACAATAGAAATCAGTATGGGTTGGTGAACAAGAGGCGTGAATTAGGGACTGAGTGATTGGATGATAGTCGACATCATGAGAGTTTTAGATTTCGTTCCAGCGATAATAGAATGGACAATAGAAGAATATTCATGAGAAATTCAGAGAATGGTTATTCAGGAAGACGTTGCCCTAAAGCAAGCAATGTGAGTAGAGTTAAGGTTAAGGGACTATGTGTGCGAGTTACACTAAGTGCCACCCGCGCGAGTAAGAAATTTCCTTATCCTTGGTACAGAAGGATTACTGCAAGGCGAGTAAGGGTTATTGATAATGTAAGAAGATGTCAATGATGAATAGGTAAAAACATCTATAGGTAGATCGTCGTAGTGCTAAATATTAGTACTTCCCTAAAGGGGGGAATATAGAGTGATGAGGCATTAAGTCAGACTTAAGTGGTTCTAGTATTTACGGAATGGTAAAGGAAGAATGCTATAAAATGAAAAAAAAGGATGAGATTACACTTATTGAAAGCTTATAGATATGCTACAATACCAGTGCATTATATAAACACGACGTCAAGAAGGGGAAGTAAGGGTTCTTGTCCGAGATGTTATTGATTAATAAGGAGCCAGTGCGAGAGGTAAGTTAAGACAAAAGAAATAACCCCAAGAAAGATTATGCGAAATATTGATACAGGAATGGGCCAACAAGTAGTTAGTAGTTGATTTAGGAAGATCCTAGCTATGGCTAGACAAGAGGATACAGACAAATCAACAAAACATGCAAGATAAACATAGTAAAACCCAATATAGTGAATTCGGCCTCGCAGTTATGACATCGAAATACTTGAGAAATATTCAGATAAGGTGTCGAGGTAGTTAAAGGTACCATATGAGTGTTACAAAAATAAAAGAGAGTGCCACAGTCAAAATATTAGTTCAGAAGCAACTCTACAAGCACAAGGGCGTGGAGGTAAGTAACTACGGATAATTATAGGCAATGACTTCAAAAGGTCCGTCGAGTATACAATGTAATAAGCTCACAGCTTTACAAGAGTCAGAGGGTCCTCCCTAGGTAATACAATGAAAGACTAGCTGAGGAAATAAGGAAGAAGGCTCCAACCTAAATACAGTGACCTAAAGAGGAAATGGTCGTGTAACAACAATCTCACTACAAAATTATATGCAATCCAAAAGAAAGTGGCACCTACCATGGCTAATGAACGGGAAGTAAAAGCAAAAGTAATATTCGGGATCATGTGAGTTGCAAGAAAATTTTGGAATGTGTGGGAGTTAAGATAAGCTAAGTATGCACGCAACAAGGGGGCAGGAAGACCAGAAAGAGTAAAAGCTTACGTCTAATGAAAGTTGAGAAGGAACAAAAGGAATTATTTGATCAATGATCCAGAGTTAGTTACGTTATGGATGCACTTAAGAGCTTGGAGTTTTATACATGCAGCAAATACAACCGTGGAAGATTCTTGTATAAGTTAAAAGAAAGAATTGAGCTCAGGCCATAGATCGAATTGTTAAAGGATTATACCATAGATATTCCATAATGCCCATGAAAGGCAAAACACAATAAATAATAACATGAATCGCAGAGCAGGAGATAGCTTAAACCTACACAAAGGTTGATTAGAGGGGGAAGAAAACTAAAGAGTTACATCAACTAAGTAAATTAGGAATCTGATTGTTGAACCTAGAAAATTATAGACCTCGTGATTGAGAACATTGCAAAACCACTCTTAATATCAGAGGTACAAAAAAGATAGTACAACAACCATATTCTGTATCAGCTCTACGAGAAAGCCAGTTAGAAGAGTATCAGCCTCATAAGAAGTTACTATGAAGCTCCCACTGGATTGTGTATGCACCAGAGGTGCAAGTATTATAATAGAGCTTCAAATTATGGATGTGAATGATAATTATGTCAAAGGGAGGTCATGAAAGAGATAGAAGATATGATGCAAGAATTTAAGGTAAGTAAGGTAAAGGTAGACAACGTACGAGATACTCAAAAGCAGAAGGTTGTAATAGTTTATACTTCAGATAGAAGGCTAGAAGTGCTAGGATTTAGTATTTAGAAGTGATAGTGACGTCGTAATTTGCATATTTTCAAGCCCATGGTTTCTAGGTATTGAGAGGTCTAGTTAAGAAAGTAAAGAAGAGTTAAAGACAATGTGATGTCTCGCTTGGTATTCCAGAATAACACAAGGAAATCTATAGTGCAAGCAAGTTGAAGGACAGTTGCGAGTAATATAAATAGATATGTGCAGGTCATAAGCTAAAGTATGGTGAAGCGACAAGGTTTTAGGAAGACAAGAGTAAGGATAAAAAAGGGCGAGTGAGAAGATAATGAAAATAGATAAGTCCTCGGGATTAAGCCCATGACAACAAGAAGAGTAGATGGTTTCTCTAAAGTTATAGAAAACTCAGTAAAGGGCGAGTGAGAAGATAATGAAAATAGATAAGTCCTCGGGATTAAGCCCATGACAACAAGAAGAGTAGATGGTTTCTCTAAAGTTATAGAAAACTCAGTATAGCCTAAGTGAACTCACAAGAGTCTAAGACTAGTAGCATTTAGAAGAGATGGAATGCCGCCCTGGTAGTAGAATGAGTGTGTAATTGTGATAAATAAAGGATGATGTTTGGGCCTTCGATTGAGCAATGATTTGAAGAAGAAAAGAAAGGGATTTCATGCATTGTTCAGGATTAAAATACCCACATAAGATGAAACACATGTTAAATATGGTTATGAAAGCATGGTATCGCCCCAGGGGGATCGGTCCAACCATTTCAGTTGTTCCCCGATGAGACATGAGCCCTAGTGATTATGTTAGAAGTTTCAAGTTATCAGTGGTAGATTGTAGATCAATATTGAGGTGAATCAATAATGGATGGATAAAAGTTACAAAGTATGAGATGATATTTGGCCATAAGATGAGCAATAATAAATAAGCATTAAAGGACTTAGATTTATACATATTGGATAAGCAACGAGAGTAACCTGGAGTTTTGTAGCAGATCTCAATAATGATAAATCGAAGTAAGAGTTATGGTATAGTATGACCTACTTAGACGTAGTAAAGTCATACGAATGGATAAGCGGATCTAAAAAATAAGATATAGCAATATGCGTAAGTTCAAAAAAAAGTACCGAGCAAAGAACTTCAAGTATACCTATAGATGCCCAGAGGAAAATCTTGTCAAGATCTGTATATGTTTACAAAGTGAGGCCTAGAGATTGGCTAAAAGCTGGAGGAAAAAGGAGAGAAGAGTCGTATAGGCGCACTTACAAAGTTAGAGTCATACAGGTTGCATGATAGGAGGTAGCGACAATTACGAGGTTGGAAAGATTTCGACCACGAGTCGTGGTATGAGAAAGAGGACTAAATGAGGGAATACCCTAGACTTTGTAATTATTCACAGAACGGTTGCCTAGATGGAAAGGAGAGTACTAAAGTATTCGAAAGATACAAGTTATGAAAATGCTAAGTGCATCAGTCAACATTCGAGGATAAATGTTCCAAACGGGGGAATGATGTTACACCCCATGTTTTCGTACATGAAAGATGCCATCAGTGGATTGATGAAAGCTCGGGAATGAGATGTTACATCCCGCATTTTCAAACATTAAGGTTTCGTCATAAAGTTAATCAACACAAGCTCGGGAATGAGATTTTGAGGTTATAAGTATTATGCTATTTCAAACAAGGGATAAGTAAATTAATTAAGGTGAGAGGATAAGCAAAACGAATAAATGAGTTTCGTCGAAGCGGGGCAATTTGGGATAAAATACGGTCAAAGCTATAATACCCGGTATTTATGAACTAGTGACATACAAGGTACTACATGACCATGATAGTTAGGTGTATAAGGCATGTTAAAAGTGAGTAGTATTTTAAGTAATTTGAGATAATCCATAATTATGTGGGTGATTGGTTAGTTATTAGATAATGGGATATTACCTAATTAGTTAAGAGTTTATATTGGATAAAGATTAAGGGCACATGCGAGGCCCACCTAATAATTAAGGATAACTTTCCAAAATTAAACATTTATCTTCAAATCTCTTAAGAAAAGAATATAGTAACGTTCTTTCTAAGAGAATTCAACCAAGCTTTCCATTTTTATGTAATGTCATCCCTAAACTCTTGAGAAGAATTTCAGCAAGCTTTCCATTACATAACATTGATTCTAAATCTCTTAAGAAAGAGTTTCAACAAAGATAATTTTGCAATAGCAACATTATTGCTTTGAGCATTTCATACAGATTGTTCCCTATTTCGATCCCGCCATTATATGTTTCATCGCAATTAATATGTGTTTGAGAGATTGTCAAGAGAATCAACTTAGGTATGTTAAGTCTATCCCTTCTTTCCTTTTGGCATGATCCATACGACGCAAACGAAACGAGCAAATGTATAACTTTCTTAAATGACTCTATTCATAGAATGTTAGAGATACTTATATTCTTGACTCCCCATGTGTCATATTATTCTATCGTCCGTTCATGGGTCTCAAAAAATACGTAAGTTGAAATTTTTACTTCATGATATTATTCAAAGACACGATGGTCTTATGACATTCCGAAAGATTTTATTGACGTACTTCTCATGCATTGCATTCACATATACATGTACATTGACCCATGACCAGATAGTGTTATATACGTGTATATATGTATATTATATGTATATGGGATATGGGAAAAGGTATGTATATGGGATATGGGAAAGGTTATGGCGTTATATACGCACCACCACCTGATCAGCTAGTATACAATGATGATTTTGCCCATAGTGGCCGAAATGATATGATGGGATGCCCTCAGAGGCTTGATGTCACAACCCGGATTTTTCACCCTCGGGAGTCGTGATGGTGCCTAATAATGTGAGCTAGGCAAGCCAATCCTCTAAATTAATTAATTCATTATCCATTTATTTCTTTTTAACAAACATAAAACGATAACGTATAAATAGTGAAAATCCAAATTAAGCGGAAGAAAATAATAAAATATCTGAAATCTGTATCTATTATAACTACTTAAGCCTTAATCACCCAAAACCTGGTGTCACAGTACCATATATGGTCTAAGATTTACTACATACAAAGTCTGAATAAAATAAGCGATACACTATTTCTGAAGCAAAAGATGAAACAGGAAATAAAAGATAGAGGAGACGCCAGGGCCTGCGGATGCCTGCAGGTCTACCTTAGATCTCCGTATGGACTGAAGGTAGCCTCCAAACTATGGTCCAAGAGCTGCTCCGGGATCTGTACATAGTGCAGAGTGTAGTATCAGCACAACCGACCCCATGTGATGGTAAGTGTCTAGCCTAACCTTGGCGAAGTAGTGATGAGGCTAGGACCATACTACTAAACAACCTGTGCATTTCAAATATATACAACAGAGCAGAAATACAGAAATAAACAGTCAAGTATGAGAGGAGGAGCATGCTGCGGGGGAGATATCAATTTCGAATAGAAAGACAACAGGTAAATGAAAGAATCAATATATCTCGGATATCAACAAAAGAACCAGAAATCAATTAATGCACGGCATCACCCTTCGTGCTTTTACTCTCGTCCTCACCAAAACAAACAAGTAATGGAAATGTGCACGGCATCACCCTTCGTGCTTTTAATCTCTTTCCTCACCATATAATCAATATAATCGGCACTGAATGGTACATCACGCGGCACGACATCACCCTTCGTGCTTTAAACTCTTTCCTCACAAAAACAATGCACGACATCACCCTTCGTGCTTTAACTCTCTTCCTCACCCAAACAACAATCACAAACAATAGGGCAAAGGAATAAATGACATTATAATAAGAATCTCGGCAAGGGAAAAACAATTCAACAATTTAGTCCCGGGAAGGGAACAACAATTCAACAATTTAGTCCCGATAGGGAACAACATCAATAATATCAACATCCCGACAAGGGAAATAACAAATAAAACAACAATAGTCCGGCAAGGGGAGGCAACATAATGATCTCTTCTCTTTCCCACTTTTACTTCATAAAATTCGCTTCACAACTCGAGCCAATACTCTAAAGGTTCAATTATCACTTATACTTTCACAACTCGTATTACAACTTGAGCCAACACTCCTCAATGTTCATAGGTCACAATTCCTTCCACAAACTTTGCATAACAAATAGAAACCACCACCAAGGCATGAAAGATAGAACGAAGTCATGATAATCACAATATAAAGACTCACGGGCATGCTAGACACCAACATATAGATACTCGTCACCATCCCTATACATCGTACTCAACAATTACCACATAGCAAATAGGACTCGACTCCTAATCCCTCAAGCTAAGGTTAGACCAAAGACTTACCTCGATGCCACGAACACAATTCACATTTCAATTATAGCTTTACCCCTTGATTCCACCACCAATTCGCTCGAATCTAGCCACAAGTTACATAATTATATATATAAATGCTAAATGAATCAACCCCAATGCATGAAAATGAGTTTTCCAAAGTTTTGCCCAAAAAGTCAAAAATCACCCCAGGCCCACATGGTCAAAACCCGAGGTTCGAACCAAAACCTGATTACCCATTCTCCCATGAACCCAAATATATAATTTGTTTTGAAATCGGACCTTAAATAGAGGTCCAAATCCCTAATTTTTGAAAAACATAGGTTCTACCCAAAACACCCAATTTCCCCCATAAAAATCATTGATTTTGAGTTGAAATCATGTTAAAATATGTTAATGATTGAAGGAAATGAGTTAAAATTAACTTACAATCGATTTGGAAGAAGAGTTGTTCTTAAAAAATTGCCCTATGGAGTTTGTGTTTTGAAAAGATGTGAAACAACAACAACAACAACAACAACAACAACAACAACAACGACCCAGTAATATCCCACAAGTGGGGTCTGGGGAGGGTAATATGTAGGTAGACCTTACCCCTACCCCGAAGGGTAGAGAGGCTGTTTCCAGGAGAAAATTGGAAATAATGTCTGAGCCCGGGTTCGAACCGAGGACCTCTAGTGTGTGAGACTAGTGAAAATGGGTTAAAAATTCGTGTAAGTATAAAAGTTGCAGGTTGCAGATGTGGGAAATGCGAACAGGGGTTCGCAATTGCGAAGCCCGGCCTCTACTATGTTGGGAAATCCAAAACAGGGCTTGCATTTGCGAACCCTTATAGGGAAAGTTGGACTTTCGCATTTGCGATCACGAATATCGCATTTGCGGCTTCATGCATTACAGGCAGACTTCGCATTTGTGAGGTCGGAATTGCGAGGAATATCTCACATTTGCGAGAAAGAGCAGGCCTGGGCCGGTTCACATTTGCGACCAAGCCCTCGCATTTGCGATATCGCATTTGTGAGCCAGGCTTCACAAACGCGAATCTTGCAGGCTTGATCACACCAGCAATAGAACCTGCAAATTTCCAAGTCTAAAATACACTCCGTGGCCTATCCAAAACTCGCTCGAACCCTCGGGGCTCCAAATCAAATATACACACAACCTTAAAAATATCCTACAGACTTATTCGTGTAATAAAATCACCAAAATTACACCATGAACATCGAATTAAACCTCCAAATCAATGAAATTTCTCAAAACTTCTTTAAACATCAAATTTTACATTTAAGGTCTGAATCACGTCAAATGGATTCCGTTCTTACCAAACTTTACAGAATTATCTTAAATCACATATAAGACCTGTACCGGGCACTGAAACCTAAATACGGGCCCGATGCTATCAAGTTTTAATAAAATTTCGTTTTCAAACCTCATAAATAATTTCAGAAAATAATTTTCTTTAAAAATTCATTTCTCGGTCTTGGGACTTCGGAATTCGATTCCGGGTATATGCCCAAGTCCCATATTTACCTACGGACCCTCCGAGATCGTCAAATTATGGGTCCAAGTCTGTTTATCCAAAACATTGACCGAAGTCAAATTAATTCATTTTATAGTCAAAATTTATTGTTTTTCACAGATTTTCATAGATAGGCTTTCTGGCTACGCTCCCGGACTGCGCCCGCAAATCAAGGTGAGTCTAAAAGAGGTTTTTAAGGCCTCAGAATGCATAATTCATTTTAAAAACAAGTGATGACAATTGTTCATCCTCGAACGGACAAAAGAAGGAAGTACCTAAGTCGGGAAAAAGATAGGGATAACGGCTCTGCATATTGGGCTTGGACTCCCAAGTCGATGCCTCAGCAGGCTGACCTCTCCACTGAACACAAACAGAAGGAAAACTCTTTGATCTCAACTGACAAACCTGCCGGGCTAGAATAGCTATCGGCTCCTCCTCATAAGACAAGTCCTTGTCCAACTAGACAATGCTGAAATCTAACACGTGAGATGGATTGTCGTGATACTTCCAAAGCATAGACACATGAAACACTGGGGGCACGACTGATATGCTCGGCGGCAATGCAAGTCTATAAGTCACCTCTCCCACTTGATCAAGAATGTCAAATGGGCTAATGAACTTAGGGCTAAGCTTGCCCTTCTTCCCAAACCTCATCACGCCCTTCATAGGCGACACTCAAAGCAATACCCGCTCACCGACCATGAATGCCAAATCATGAACCTTGCGGTCGGCATAACTCTTTTGCCTGGATTGAATTGCATGAAGCCTATCCTGAATAATCCTAACCTTGTCCAAGGCCTCCTGAACCAGATTCGTACCTAACAACTGAGCCTCTCCCGGCTCAAACCATCCAACCGGTGACCGACACCGCCTACCATACAAAGCCTCATACGGAGCCATCTGAATACTCTACTGCTAGCTGTTGTTGTAGGCAAACTCTGCTAAAGGCAAAAACTGATCCCACGAGCCTCCAAAGTCAATGACACAAGCCCGGAGCATATCCTCCGAAATTTGAATAGTCCACTCGGACTGCCCATCCGTCTGAGGATGAAACGTTGTGCTCAACTCAACCCCTGTGCCCAACTCTCGCTAAACTACCCTCCAAAAATGTGAGGTATACTGCTTACCTCGGTCAGAAATGATAGACACGGGCACACCATGAAGGCGACCAATTTCCCGGATATAAATCTCAGCTAACCTCTTAGAAGAATAGGAGATTTCCACAGAAATTAAATGTGCTGACTTGGTCAGCCTATCAATAATAACCCATACTGCATCAAATTTCCTCTAAGTCTGTGGGAGCCCAACAACGAAGTCCATAGTAATCCACTCCCACTTCCACTCAGGAATCTCAATCTTCTGGAACAAACCACCAGGCCTCTGATACTCATACTTAACCTGCTAACAATTCAAACACCGAGCCACATATGCAATGATATCCTTCTTCATTCTCCTCCACCAATAATGTTGCCGCAAATCCTGATACATCTTCGTGGCACCTGGATAAATAGAGTACCGGGAACTATGGGCCTCCTCCAAAATCAACTTTTGAAGTCCATCCACATTAGGCACACAAACTCAACCCTGCAATCACAAAACTCCATCATCACCTAAGGTAACCTGCTTGGCACCTACGTGCTGCACCGTGTCTCTGAGGACACACAAATGGGGATCATCATACTGTCGATCTCGGATACGCTCCAATAAAGAAAAACGAGCGATCGTGCAATCTAACACACGACTGGGCTCAGAAACATCCAATCTCACGAACTGATTGGCCAAAGTCTGAACATCCAAAGCAAGCGGCCTCTCACCGACCGGAATATAAGCAAGACTACCCATACTGGCTGACTTCTTGCTCAAAGCATCGGCCACTACATTTGCCTTTCCCGGATGATATAAGATGGTGATATCATAATCCTTCAACAACTTCAACCACCTTCTCTGCCTCAAATTCAACTCCTTTTGCTTGAATAGATACTGAAGGCTCTTGTGATCCGTGAACACCTCACATGCCACGCCATATAGATAATGCCTCTAAATCTTCAACGCGTGAACAATGGCTGCCAACTCAAAATCATGAACCAGATAGTTCTTCTCATGAATCTTTAACTACCGCAAAGCATAGGCAATGACCTTGCCATCCTGCATCAACACTGCACCAAGTGCAATACGAGATGCATCACAATAAACTGTATAAGGCCTTGAACCTATAGGCAAAACCAACACCAGTGCTGTAGTTAGAGATGTCTTGAGCTTCTAAAAGCTCGCCTCACACTCGTCCGACCACCTGAACTGGGCACTCTTCTGGGTCAACCTAGTCATCGGGGCTACGATAGATGAAAACCCCTCCACGAACCAATGATAGTAGCCTGCCAATCCCAAGAAACTCCGAATCTCTATAGCTGATACTAGTCTAGGCTAGTTCTTGACTGCCTCAATCTTCTTCAGATCAACTTGAATACCCTCTGCTGATATAACATGACCCAGAAATGCAATTGAACTTAACCAAAACTCACACTTCGAGAACTTAGCATATAACTAACTATCCCTCAAGGTCTAAAGAACCACTCTAAGATGCTACTCGTGCTCCTCCCGACTGCAGGAATATATCAAAATATCATCAATGAAGAATATCATGAATGAATCCAAATAAGGCTTGAACACTCGATTCATCAAATACATAAAGGTTGCTGGGGCATTTATCAACCCGAATAACATCACCAAGAACTCATAATGCTCGTACCGAGTGCAGAAAGCTGTCTTAGGGACATCGGATGCCCTAATCCTCAACTGATGGTAGCCAGATCTCAAGTCAATCTTCAAAAATACCTTGGCACCCTGAAGCTGATCAAACAAATCATCAATCCTCGGCAATGGATACTTATTCTTGATTGTAACCTTGTTCAACTGCCGGTAATCAATACACATTCTCATCGATCTGTCCTTCTTCTTAACAAACAACACCGGCGCACCCCAAGGCGAAACACTCGGCCTAATGAAACCCTTCTCAAGCAAGTCTTGCAACTGCTCCTTCAACTCTTTCAACTTAGGTGGGGCCATACGATACGACAGAATAAAAAAGGGCTGAGTGCCTGGAGCCAGATCAATGCAAAAGTTAATATCCCTGTCGGGTGGCATACCCGGCAGGTATGAAGGGAAAACCTCAGGAAACGCATGAACAATGGGCACAGAATCAATAGAAGGAACCTCAGCACTAGAATCATAAACATATGCCAAATAGGCCAAACACCCCTTCTCGACCATATGTCAAACCTTCACATAAGAGATAACACTACGGGTAAAATGACCAGGAGTCCCTCTCCACTCTAAACGAGGTAAACCCGGTAAGGCTAAGGTCGCAGTCTTGGCATGACAGACCAAGATAGCGTGGCAAGGTGATAACTAGTCCATCCCCAATATGACATCAAAATCAACCATGTCTAGAAGAAGCAAATCTACACGAGTCTCAAGACCTCCAATCACAACTATACATGAACAATGGACTCGATCTACCAAAATAGAATCACCCACCGGTGTAGACACATAAACAGGAGCACTAAAAGAATCACTAGGCATGACCAGATATGGTGCAAAATAATATGACACATACGAGTATATATACCCTGGATCAAATAACACTAAAGCATCTCTATCACAAACCAGAACTGTACCTATGATAACTGCATCAGAAGCCTCAGCCTCGGGCCTAGCTAGAAGAACATAACATCGGGGCTAGGCTACACCAGCCTGAACTATATCTCTGGGATGGCTTGTTGCTGGCTGGCATCCACCTCTAGCGGCCTGAGATCCACCTCTAATACCTCTACCTCTACCTCCACCTCTAGCACCTCTACCCCCACCTCTAGCTGGCTGGGTGGGTTGTGGAACACCTGGTGCTTGAACTATGGCACGGGAACTCTGATGCTGAGAGCTACTCAGTGCTCGAGGGCAAAACCTAGCAATGTGACCCATATCACCACAAGTGTAACAAGTCTTCGGTTGCTGAGACTGCTGGCCCTGACGACCTGAATGACCATCCTGAAAACTCTGAAGCGGTGGTGCACTGATAGGAGCAGGTGGTGCACTGTAGGACTGCTGATCAGAATACTGCATCTGAGGACTACGACCACCTGAAGCACCATGAGAAACCTGGAGTGCTGACTGAAAAGGCTTAGGAGGATGGCTTCTACCATACGAATCCCTACCTCCAAACGAGGTACCATTGAATCTTCCTGAATGATGGGGCCTCTTGTCCGACCCATGACTACCTCCCTGTGACAGAACCATCTCCACTCTCCTAGCCACATTGGTCGCCTCCTGGAAGGAAATCTCACTCCCTATCTCCCTAGCCATCTAAAGACGAATCGGCTGAATAAGTCCATCAATGAACCTCATCACCCTCTCTCTCTCGATGGGAAGTATGATAAGAGCATGACAAGCCAAGTCGATGAATCTGGTCTCATACTGGGTAACAGTCACAGAATCCTGCTGGAGACACTCAAACTGCCTCCGATAGGCCTCTCTCTGAGTGATGGGGAGAAACTTCTCCAGAAATAGTTGAGTAAAGTGCTCCCAAGTCAAATTTGGTGATCCGGCTAGTATAGCCAAATAGTAATCTCTCCACCAAGTCTTGGCGGATCCCAACAAGCAAAAAGTAGCAAAATCGACCCCATTGGCCTCAACTATCCCCATATTCCTGAGAACCTTGTGACAACTATCTAGATAATCCTAAGGATCCTCAGAAGATGCACCACTGAAAGTAGTAGTGAAGAGCTTGATGAACCAGTCCAACCTCCACAAATCATCGGAAGACATAGTTGCTCTATCACCGGTCTGAGCTACCACACCCGGCTGAACTACTCCAACTGGCTAAACTACTAGAGTCTGAAATTGGGGAGCTACCTGCTCCAGAGTGCGATTAGCGGGAGTCTGGGCTCCTCCTCCAGCCTGAGAGACGGCTGGTGCTACAGGAAGCAAGCCTGCTCAGGTGACACTCTCCATAAGGCCCACTAGACGGACCAGAGCATCCTGGAGTACTAGGGTATCAATAAACCCCTTTGGGAACTGAGCTGGGCCCACCAGAATAGGTGGGGCCGGAACCTCATCATCAAAATCAACCTGAGGCTCCACTGCTGGTGCTGCTGCTCTGGGCTGAGCTCTGTCACAACCTCACCCTCTGCCCCTCGCGGGAGCTGCTGTTGGGGGCTCGGGCTACTGGTTAGTGGATGACGAAGCGCATGTTCTCGCCATTTGCGAAAAAACAGAGTAGAATTTCAGTTAGCATTGAGAAACCAAACCGCATGATAGGAAAGAATAAATGTGAAGTTTTTCCTAACTCTGTAACCTCTGGGGGATAAATACAAATGTCTCTGTACTTATCCCTCAGACTCTACTAAGCTTGTCTGTGAACTGTGAGACCCATGTAACCTAGAGATCTGATACCAACTTGTCACGACCCGGATTTTGCACCCTCGAGAATCGTGATGGCACCTACTAATGTGAGCTAGGCAAGCTAATCCTTTAAACTAATTAATTCATTATCCATTTATTTCTTTTTAACAAACATAAAGCGATAACGTATAAACAACGGAAATCTAAATTAAGCGGAAGAAAATAATAAAATATCTGAAATCTGTATCTATTACAATTACTTAAGCCTTAATCACCCAAAACCTGGTGTCACAATACCACAGACGGTCTAAGATTTACTATATACAAAGTCTGAATAAAATAAGCGATACACTATTTATGAAGCAAAAGATGAAACAGAGAAAATAAAAGATAGAGGAGACGCCAAGGCCTGCGGACGCCTGCAGGTCTACCTTGGATCTCCGCGTGGACTGAAGGTAGCCTCCAAACTACGGTCCAAGAGCTGCTCCGGGATCTGCACATAGTGCAGAGTGTAGTATCAGCACAACCAACCCTATATGATGGTAAGTGTCTAGCCTAACCTTGGCAAAGTAGTGACGAGGCTAGGACCAGACTACCAAACAACCTATGCAATTCAAATATATACAACGGAAAAGAAATACAAAAATAAATAGTCAAGTATGGAAAGGGCGGCATGCTGCAGGGGAAATATCAATTCCGAATAGAAAGACAACATGTAAATGAAAGAAGCAATATATCTCGGATATCAACAAAAGAACCAGAAATCAATAAATGCACGACATCACCCTTTGTGCTTTTAATCTCGTCCTCACCAAAGCAAACAAGTAATGGAAATGTGCATGGCATCACCCTTCGTGCTTTTACTCTCTTTACTTACCATATAATCAATATAATCGGCACGGAATGGTACATATTGCGGCATGATATCACCCTTCGTGCTTTACACTATTTTCTCACAATCATACACGGCATCACCCTTCGTGCTTTACACTCTTTCCTCACAAAAACAATGCACGACATCACCCTTCATGCATTAACTCTCTTCCTCACCCAAACAACATCACAAACAATAGGGCAAGGGAATAAATGACATTATAATAAGAATCCCGGCAAGGGAACAACAATTTAACAATTTAGTCCCGGCAAGGGAACAACAATTCAACAATTTAGTCCCGACAAGGGAACAACATCAATAATATCAACATTCCGGCAAGGGAGATAACAAATAAAGCAATAATAGCCCGGCAAGGGGGGGGGAACATAATGATCTCTTCTCTTTCCCACTTTTACTTCACAATTCGCTTCACAACTCAAGCCAATGCTTTAAAGGTTCAATTATCACTTATACTTTCACAACTCGTATTACAACTTGAGCCAACGCTCCTCAATGTTCATAGGTTACAATTCCTTCCACAAACATTGCACAACAAATAGAAACCACCACCAAGGCATGAAATATAGAATGAAGTCATGATAATCACAATATAAAGACTCACGGGCATGCTAGACACCAACATATAGATACTCGTCACCATGCCTATACGTCGTACTCAACAATTACCACATAGCAAATAGGACTCGACTCCTAATCCCTCAATCTAAGGTTAGACCAAAGACTTACCTCGATGCCACGAACACAATTCACGTTTCAATTATAGCTTTACCCCTTGATTCCACCACCAATTCGCTCGAATCTAGCAACAAGTTACTTAATTATATCAATAAATGCTAAATGAATCAACCCCAATGCATAAAAATGTGTTTTCCAAAGTTTTGCCCAAACCACATGGTCAAAACCCGAGGTTCGAACCAAAACCCGATTACACATTCTCCCACGAACCCAAATATATAATTTATTTTGAAATCGGACCTTAAATCGAGTTTCAGATCCCCAATTTTTGAAAAACCTAGGTTCTACCCAAAACACCCAATTTCCCACATGAAAATCATTGATTTTGAGTTGAAATCATGTTAAAAGATGTTAATTATTGAAGGAAATGAGTTAAAATTAACTTACGATCGATTTGAAAGAAAATTTGTTCTTGAAAAATCGCCCTAGGGAGTTTGTGTTTTGAAAAAATGTGAAAATGTGTTAAAAATTCGTCCAAGTATAAAAGTTGCAGGTTGTAGATGTGGGAAATGCGAACAGGGATTCGCAATTGCGAACCCCGACCTCTGCTATGTTGGGAAATGCAAAACAGGGCTCGCATTTGCGAACCCTTCAGGGAAAGTTGGACTTTCGCATTTGCGTAGGAATGTCGCATTTGCGGCTTCATGCATTACAGGCAGACTTCGCATTTGCGAAGGGACACTCGCATTTGCGAGGTCAGAATTGCGGGGAACATCTTGCATTTGTGAGAAAGGGAAGTCATGGGCTGGTTAACATTTGGAACCAAGCCCTCGCATTTGCGATATCACATTTGCGAGCCAGGCTTCGCAAATGCGAAGCCTGCAGGCCTGATCACACCAGCAATAAAACCTACAAATTTCAAAGTCTAAAATACACTCTGTGGCCTATCCAAAACTCGTCCGAGCCTTCGGGGCTCCAAACTAAATATACACATAACCTCAAAAATATCCTACGGACTTATTCGTGTAATCAAATCACCAAAATAGCGTCATAAACATCGAATTAAACTTCCAAATCGGTGAAATTTTGTCAAAACTTCTTTAAACCTCCAAATCACGTCAAATGGATTTCGCTTCCTACCAAACTTCACAGAATTATCTTAAATCACATATAAGACTTGTACCGGGTACCGGAACCAAAATATCGGCCCGATACTATCATGTTTTATTCAAAATTCATTTCCAAACCTCATAAATAATTTCAAAAAATAATTTTCTTTAAAAATTTATTTCTCGGGCTTGGGACCTCGGAATTCGATTCCGGGCGCACGCCCAAGTCCCATATCCGTTTACCCAAAACGTTGACCGAAGTCAAATTATTTCTTTTTATAGTCAAAATTTATTATTTTTCACAGATTTTCACATATAGGCTTTTTGGCTACGCACCCAGATTGCGCACACAAATCGAGGTGATACTAAAAGAGGTTTTTAAGGCCTCAAAACACATAATTCATTTTAAAAATTTGATGATGTTATGAACACATGTACATATGCACGACATGACACTCATACGCATATGCATGAAACTATAAGTATTTCATCTTTTACAGAGTTATCCAGACTTACAGGTTGAGTCATTTACTCTATATTTCTTCCATGTCTTTAATGTACTTATTTATGTGCCTTACATATCGTTACATTATTCGTACTGACGTCCGTTTTGCCTGGGGATACTGCGTTTCATGTCTGCAGGTCCCGATAGACAGGTCGAGAGTACTCCGAGTAGGCTATCAGCTCAGCGAAAGATGTTGGTGTGCTCTATTTGCTCCGGATTTGCTTGTTTGGTCACTACGATTTAGACGTGTATTGTTTGGTATGACGGGGCCCTGTCACGGCCTTTATGTTAAGTGTGTACTCTTAGAGGCTTGTAGACAGATGTCATATATGTGAATGCTTGTATGGCCTTGTCGGCCTATGTTTTGAGTTTACAAATGATCATGTTGGTCTTATAGGCCCGTATATCACATGTATAAATTTTTATATCAGGTTGGGTCGTCCTATATTGAGTATTCCTCTATGTTTAGTCTGGTTACCACATGACGACCTGTTTAGCCCATTTGCCAACGAAAGTACAATAAGAAAGATATGTTATGTTGGTACACAGTTGAGCAAAGTACCGGGTACTCGTTACGGCCCATAGGTTTGGGTTGTGACAGAAACATCCGACAAGATTTAAAAAAAAAGTAAACTTATATATGCATATATTAATTAAATAAAGATATTTATTATTCTATTAAAAAGAACACATATTTCTTAAAACTTCTTCAACTTTTTAGAAAATCAAAGAGATAATTGATTAAGAAATACATATTAACTTTACATATACAGATTAATCCCTTTATAGTTGTGGGGAATTGTATCCTTTCATGACAAACTTGTGACATGTATAATGTTGAAGATATGGAACTTGCAACCATAGTGTCATTATATTTAATTTTTACAAATAAATCATATATATACATATATTCGCACAGACAATGCACTAGTTAGTATAATAATAATATGATGATATGATTTCTACTCTTACAGAATTATTTTTGTTCATTTATTCAAAAATGACTTCCCAACTTATTTCAAATCGAGGCGTAGTGTTGTTGATTGAAGACAAACTTTGGAATATAACAAGAGGTCTTCTCTACTGCGTAGAGGATACTTGTAAAAACTATGCATTACATATATTCTCTACTTGCTAATATGTTAAGCATGGGATGTAATTTCAACTTCGACGACTTGCTAATATATTTCCCATTTTAAATATGCATAGGTGACTACATCAGACAATTTTCTTGACTCAATTCAAGAGAGTATCAAATGGGCAGACACACAAGTGAATTGGAGAAGAAGCTCCTTGAAAAAGGTAGCAGAAAGAATGGAAGACAGTTGAAGAAGTGAAGAAGTCTCTTGTTGTTCCAAACTTACTTAGATTTTACTTAGGCATACCCTTGGAATTAGTTATAGGGATCTTCTTTTCATAGTATTTTACTTTAGTTCAAATTGTCTACGGTGAATGACATTTGAATGTATATATTTTGGAATTGGATGGGTATGGCTTCAAGTATAATGAAACGAATATTAGCGTTTACACTTATAGAAAATGTGCTTTCAATATTAAGTACAACGATTGTCGCACCTCCTTTTTCCGCACCCGCGAGGGTGCAAGGGAGTTTTTCCAATTAAAGGACAATCGAGACGGGATTGGTTTATTTATTTCAGAGTCGCCACTTGGGAGATTTAGGGTGTCCCAAGTCACCAATTTTAATCCCGAATCGAGGAAAAGAATGACTCCATATTACAGTCTGCGTACCAGAAATCCGGATAAGGAATTCTGTTAACCCGGGAGAAGGTGTTAGGCATTCCCGAGTTCCGTGGTTCTAGCACGGTCGCTCAACTGTTATATTCGGCTTGATTGTCTGATTTTATACAAATATGAACTTATGTGCAAATTTTATCTTTTAACCGCTTTATTATTATTATTTTTAAAAGAAATATGAACATCGCTTAAAACACGTCTTTGGACTGCGTTACATGAAATGCACCCACAATCCGGAACACGTTTTATTTGATGTTTTGGGATTTGGATTCGGGTCGCATGAAATGCACACCCAGGCTTAAGAAAGTAAAATATTAAACATGCGCCTAAAGAGACTATCGCGTTATTATTTTGGGGAAGACCGTGAAATTCGCTAAACGGTCCTTCCGAATTCTAATTAAACCATACATTTTGTGAGGGCCCCGCAATCTATACGTTTTATTTGGCGAGGCTCGTCTCATTTTTATTTTTACAGGATAAACCTACAATGACTATATTTTCTATTAAGTTCGTCTCTAAACTAAAAGAAAATCTCTTAATTATTTACATGCTGAAAAACGTAACTTATTAGTTATTAGTTTACGGCTAATGCGAATGGAAAATTGCGATCGAGTTTGTACAAAGAAAAACTGCTTTCATTTTATATTCTGTTATTCAATAATACTAGAACATGAGATTGACCATAATATCAAAAACAGATTAATTATTCTCCGTAATTTAAAATAACATTATTAGATGAAGAAAGTATACATATGCAACCTCATTATTCATTAATCATTCAACTACATCTTTATACGAAGAAAGAAAAATTATATTCAACCACAAATCTAAACAGGAGGAATTCAACAGGAACAAAGCCTGATTAATATTTCATTTTTGCTTCAAGCCGAGATTGTACAAATGTGTACCTGGAAACAGCAGTACAAGAACAAAAGAAGGAGAAGTCAGCAGCAGTAATAACACAGCAACAGCAGATTCAGCAACATCGCAAACCAGTACAGTAGGAATAGCAGAAAACCCAGGAGACTATAAACGACTCCAAGTATAGTGAAGAAGTAAAAGGCAGGAAGGTTCTGACTATTTCAGATCTTAAGCGAGGCAATAAAGCAGTAACTATTCTTTTTCAACTTCAAAACTCTCCAAAATGAATTCTGCCCCTGTATATTCAGTGTATACAGAAAGTATATCGGGTGTATACTTCTCACTCCGCCCCCTTTTTTTTTCTTCTCTCTATCTAGTTTTTCCTCTCTTTTTTTCCACCCTTCTTCCTAAATTTTCTAAAACTAAATTATAAAAATACTTAAACTATTATTAAGAACTAAATTAAGTTATAAAGGCGCAAATTAACTCCCAATAACAATTAACGCACAATTAAGTATTAATTAAGCATAAAATTGTATATTTGGACATTAAATGCTAAAAATGCAAACGATGCCTATTTTTGTAATTTTTAATTTTTGTAAAACAATTTTAATTACTAACAATTGTAGAATTAAATCCTACATGCAAAATGCGACATATTTTTGTATTTTTTATTAATTTAGCGAATAAACACGCACAGACAAATACAAATAATTCTTCAAAATATCACAAAATTGTACACCAAAGAAAAATCATTTTATTTTTGAATTTTTTGGGAGTAATTCTCATATAGGGCAAAAATCACGTGCTTATAGCTGCCCCTCTTTGCCCGGAGACACGAAGGGTTTTCGTGCAAAGACAAAGCGAGCGATTTTTGCCCATCCGAGTACTCCGTTGAAGCATTTTTTGAAAAAGATTTGACCGAACCTTTGCTTCAAAGGTTTCCTACATATCCTGGGCTAAACAGGAATCAGGTCAATGTAGTTCGTGAAATTTTGGTAGCTGGGACTACCGTTGGACTGCAATGTTACTGTTGTTGCATGCTATTACTACTGCTTACCGATCTCCTTGTTACACCGTGCTTAAAAAAAACAAGAAGCTAGGCTAGAGTACAATTTGTTTTTGTTGCCTTGCTTCCTTGTCTGCTTGCATTTCTTTCGGTGCTTTACTTCTTTTGACACATGTACTTGAGTTTGTACTGTGACCTCTTGTTGCAACCTTCTGTTTCCCGGTGCCGGGGAATTTTATTGTTTCCTGCTGGGGATTCCTATTGTAACCCTCTGTTTTATTGTCCTCTGACTTGATTTTGAAATGTATGCCTCTGTTATCTGGGCGGGCTCCCAATTTTAATACTTGAAAATTAAAGACTTGAAATGTATGTCTCTGTTATCTGGGCGGGCTCCCAAGTTCAATGCTTGAAAATTAAAGACTGAAATGTATGCCTCTGTTCTATGGGCGGGCTCCCAACTTCAACAACAACTTTAAAAATGAATGTCATTCCTCTCTTCAACCAATACATCGCCATTCTGTTCTTCAGGGGGGCTCCTGATTTCAACAACTTTAAAAAATAAAATCCTATTCGAGGGCGGATGAACCCGAAATATCCTATTCGAGGGCGGATGAACCCAAAATATCCTATTCGAGGGCGGATGAACCCAAATATCCTATTCGAGGGCGGATGAACCCAAAATATCCTATTCGAGGGCGGATGAACCCAAAATATCCTATTCGAGGGCGGATGAACCCAAAATATCCTATTCGAGGGCGGATGAACCCATATATCCTATTCGAGGGCGGATGAACCCAAAATATCCTATTCGAGGGCGGATGAACCCAAATATCCTATTCGAGGGCGGATGAACCCAAAATATCCTGTTCGAGGGCGGATGAACCCAAAATATCCTATTCGAGGGCGGATGAACCCAAATATCCTATTCGAGGGCGGATGAACCCAAATATCCTATTCGAGGGCGGATGAACCCAAATATCCTATTCGAGGGCGGATGAACCCAAAATATCCTATTCGAGGGCGGATGAACCCAAAATATCCTATTCGAGGGCGGATGAACCCAAAATATCCTATTCGAGGGCGGATGAACCCAAATATCCTATTCGAGGGCGGATGAACCCAAATATCCTATTCGAGGGCGGATGAACCCAAATATCCTATTCGAGGGCGGATGAACCCAAATATCCTATTCGAGGGCGGATGAACCCAAAATATCCTATTCGAGGGCGGATGAACCCAAAATATCCTATTCGAGGGCGGATGAACCCAAAATATCCTATTCGAGGGCGGATGAACCCAAAATATCCTATTCGAGGGCGGATGAATCCAAAATATCCTATTCGAGGGCGGATGAACCCAAATATCCTATTCGAGGGCGGATGAACCCAAAATATCCTATTCGAGGGCGGATGAACCCAAAATATCCTATTCGAGGGCGGATGAACCCAAAATATCCTATTCGAGGGCGGATGAACCCAAAATATCCTATTCGAGGGCGAATGAACCCAAAATATCCTATTCGAGGGCGGATGAACCCAAAATATCCTATTCGAGGGCGGATGAACCCAAAATATCCTATTCGAGGGCGGATGAACCCAAAATATCCTATTCGAGGGCGGATGAACCCAAAATATCCTATTCGAGGGCGGATGAACCCAGAATATCCTATTCGAGGGCGGATGAACCCAGAATATCCTATTCGAGGGCGGATGAACCCAGAATATCCTATTCGAGGGCGGATGAACCCAGAATATCCTATTCGAGGGCGGATGATCCCAAAATATCCTATTCGAGGGCGGATGATCCCATTTTCAACATCTTGGAATTGTCTTACCTCCGACTGTTTTTCTCCAAATCTTGTTGTCTTGCTATCTCTTAAAACTTGAATTGATTTCCTTGTTCTTCTGAGAAAATTTTCGACCATGGCAGAAAATCTTCTGCCCCAGTTTTGATGCTTTTCCTTGTTCTCCAGGTGGACGCCTGACTTCTGATATTTCAACTGTTCTTCCTTGTTCTCCACGTGGATTCCTGACTGCTAATTCAATTCTTCATCCTTGTTCTCCAGATGATTGCTATTTCTTTTCTTCATCCTTGTTCTCCAGGTGGACACCTGATTGTTGTTTCTTTCATTGCTCTTCCTTGTTCTCCAGGTGGACGCCTGATTTCTGATATTTCATTACTCTTCCTTGTTCTCCAGGTGGATGCCTGATTACTAATACTTCAACTACTCATCCTTGTTCTCCAGGTGGATGCCTGATTACTGTTTCTTTCATTGCTCTTCCTTGTTCTCCAGGTGGACGCCTGATTTCTGATATTTCATTGCTCTTCCTTGTTCTCCAGGTGGATGCCTGATTACTAATACTTCAACTACTCATCCTTGTTCTCCAGGTGGATGCCTGATTGCTGGGGATAATACCACTGGGGGAGTCTCCTTTCTTTCCTTCCTTCAAATTCAATTTTTTTTTCTTTTTTCTTTTTTTTTTCTTTCTTAACACTGCTGGGGATAAAAGTGTTATCTTCTTGGGATAACGTTGTTGAGGATAACGCTGCTGGGGAATTTTATCCCTTCAAATCGATGCTTCATTCTTCTGGAAGTTGCTGGGGAGGATAATGGCTCTTTGCTTTTCTGAGCACAAATGTCATCTCTTTGTTTTGTCTGCTGGGGATCAACTTCCTCCATTGGAAGCTTATTATGTTGCGGGAAACCCTGGTTCAAAGACCACTTCCTTGGTGCTATCTTTATTCTTCCCCAAATGGGTACCTGATTTCCAGAAAATTAACTGAAAAGAAAATTTTCTGCCCCAGTTTGCATTTTCCCTTATGGTCTTCACTGCCATTCCATTTACCTGTTTCAAACCAAACAAAATTTGTTAGTTTAAAAACCCGGTGGTTGGTTATGATACTCCTACTGGGATGGTTTTTCCCTTTCTCCCTTCCCCACTCTATGTTGTCCGACCCTCTTGGAACTTGGTCGAAAATCTGTTGGGGATGCTCCTACATCTCGATGATCTGTCGGGGGCCCTCTTGGAATTAGGTCCACAATTTTCTCAACTGTTGTTTTCCTGTTTTTCTCCAACTTCCCCTGGAAATTTGGTCCTATTGGGATCTAGGCCCCTTTCATCATTTGGTCTTGCGACCAACTTCTTTTCTCTTTATCGCCTTATCTTTGGCGTGTCCTATTCGCATTTTGCTTTGCATCATTTTGGCAACTGGTAGTAAGCTCTGAAAATCCTTTTTAAAAAACAAACTGCTGGGAAGGTAAGTTTTTTAAACCAAGAAATGAAAAAGTGATGATTTCAAAAAATAGAAAAAAGAAGTCTTTCTGAACAAATGCTAGGGAAAAGGAAAGAAAAGAACTTATCTGAATGATATAACCGATTCCAACGATCATGTCGCGCATTCCGGATTAATCAACCCAGTCTATTTGTATCAATCAACCTTCCAGATGGCCTCATGTTGCTGGGGATAAACAGGCACTCAACTCTTTGCGGATCCTTCCCGCCAATCTTGTTTTGTCGCCTCATAGTGCCCTTCGAGGGGTTTTCACTAATAAGACTCTCTCATTTCTCTCAACTCCTGTCGCCTTATGGTGCCTGTGAAGGTTTTCACCGATAAGACTCTCTCATTTTATTTTATTTTTCAGCTGGGAATTGGAGTGTTGCCGATATGACTCTCTCTGTTGGGGATTCTTTCGGCTATCAATTCAGTTCCAGCTTATGATCTTCTTCTTTGCTGGGGATCAGAGTGTTATTCCCGACTTCCATTTGCATTGACTTAGCACTTCTCAGATACTGATCGG
This sequence comes from Nicotiana tabacum, assembly GCF_000715075.1. Classification (NCBI taxonomy): domain Eukaryota; kingdom Viridiplantae; phylum Streptophyta; class Magnoliopsida; order Solanales; family Solanaceae; genus Nicotiana; species Nicotiana tabacum. The sequence continues at coordinate 3,841,838 of NC_134086.1, forward strand.
GAGGTCTTTTTTGGACATCAATAGGGATTTTTGTGTATGGCTGAAAGGAGAAGGGGGTATCAAAAGTTCAAAAATAATTTTTAGGGGTAAAATAGTACAACTCTTGGAATCAAACTTTCTTGCCAAAATTACAAGCGCCAACTTCTGCCCCAGTTTTTCTTGCTTGGGGATTTTTATTTTGTCACAATATGTTACCTTATGCACACTATGTTACACTATGACCGAGCCGTGAGGCGCCTACGTATCCTTCTTTGAGGAATCAGGTCAAACGTAGTTCTCATTCCTTTGTTTTTTTTTCTTGACTTTTCTTTGTTCTTATTATCATTGCTTTTTTTTTCGTTTTCATTACTGATTCCAAAAGAGGGGTATGAAAGAGTAAATAAGGCTCAAAAGGGGAAGCAAAGGTTAAAGTGTTTGGATAGAAGAAAGAATTGCCTCCGTCATTTCATTCTCTGATAAATGCTAAGTACAAACAAACAACAATTATAATTACAAGAAATCATAATATATCTTAACTGCGTCAGAATTGATAGCCATGTCGACGCATTTCCCTTCGATATCTGTTGATCATAAAGCGTCATCGGGCTTGCTCTGTTTAGATTGCGATAATCAACACACACCTCGGATTTTCCGTCGTTTTCTTCTTCTTTTTTTTTTCATTGGCACCACATTAGCCCACCAATCAGGATATCGAGCGGCCCGAATAACCTTAGTATTCAGCTGTTTGGTCACTTCTTCCTTAATCTTCCCACTCACGTTGGTTTTGAACTTCCTCAATTTTGCTGGATGGGGGGTAATGCCGGGTCAGTGGGCAATTTTTGAACCACTAGATTGGTGCTTAAGCCTGGCATGTCGTCGTATGACCATGCAAAATGTTTTGAATTCAGTAAGTGCTTTGATTAGTTCTTCCCTGATGTTTGGTTCCATGTGGATGCTTATCTTAGCTTCCCTGATGTCATCCGCATCCCCTAGATTGACGGCTTCCGTTGTCATTTGAGTTGGGCTCTTTTTTTCAAATTGGCTCAACTCTCTGTTAATTTCTTCGAAGGCTTCATCCTTATCGTATTCCGACTTATCATCACAATCTTGTACTATAAGTTCGAAATCAGATTGATTTTTTTTAGACTAGGTTGAAGATCCGTCGTGCATGCCATGTCATTAGAACCAGTAGAAAGAGAACTGTTCAGAAGAGAAAAATAAGAAGAAAAATTAAAACAAAATAAGGAATGAGGAAAAAAAACTTTCACTTTATTAAAATATGGGATAGCAAGGTTTCACACTTTGGCGAGCACAAGAAAGATCTGGATTACAACCCTGGAATAATCCAGACAACAAAAAAAAGAAAATCAGAGCCCACTACCAAGACTCCCTTCGTATAGGAAGAGGAGTAGCCATTCAATTGTTGATTTTTGCTTTCAACCCTACAAACTGCACATCTGCCTTGTTGGACCCTTTTCCCAACACCATAACTGGCTTGTCATCCACCTTTTCCAACTATACCACCGCTTTCCCACTAGTTAACATTTCTTTTGAACCGACACGGATCATCATCACTGTTTGTGAGGGTTTCTTTAGCTTCCCTCCTTCGTGCATTAGCTCAATCATGTGGGTTTCAAGGTGTGCCGGCAACGGGTTCTGATTGATGTTGGGTGCCTCTGGTGTCTGAACCTCAATCTTGTTGGTGTCAATAAGATTTTGTACTGCATGTTTCAACTTCCAACATTTCTCGGTATCATGACCGAGAGCCCCCGAACAATACTCACAGCTTACCGAGTGGTCCATATTTTTGGGAAAGGGATTTGGCAATCTGGGCTCAACAGGACTCAACAAGCCTAACTGCCTTAATTTGTGGAACACGGCAGTATAGGTTTCCCCTAACTCAGTGAATGTTCTTTGTATTTTTTCATTTCTGAAAGCCTGATTTCCCCGGAAACCTACCCCTGGAGGGTTCTTGTAGGCTCTTGGTGGTGAATAGGTGTTTTGCAGTGGTGTATGTGTGTTATGGGGAGCTGGTGCGCGCCATTGCGAGCGAACCGGAGGCTGAGTATATGTTTGGGCTTGGTTAATGGAAGAATGGGGCTCTGTAAGGTGGTAGTAGTGTTGGGATGAATTGTGGTGGTAAGTTGATTGGCGAGGTCGTTGTTGATTATAGTAAGGCGGTGAACCTCTGGGTCCCGACCAAATTCCTGAACCAACTACCGCTGCTTCCTCTCTCTTCTTTCTTCCGATTTCTCCTACCCTGCCTTGAATAGCTTGAGTAGCTACCTTAATTGCTGAATAGCTCATAATTTTATTTGTCTTGAGGCCTTCTTCCACCATACCTCCCATCTTCACTACCTCGTTGAATGATTTCCCTACCGCTGAAACCAAATGGGCATAGTAAGTTGGTTCCAAGGCTTGGAGGAAGTAGTCTACCATTTCACTCTCCTTCATAGGAGGATCCACTCTTGCTGCCTGTTCTCTCCACCGAAAACCATACTCTCTGAAACTTTCATTATGTTTCTTCTCAAATTTTGTCAAAGATAATCTATCTGGGATGATTTCCAGATTGTATTGGAAATGGTATGCGAATGCCTGTGCCAGGTCATCCCAGGTGTACCATCTCCCATGGTCCTGGCGTGTATACCACTCCAAAGCTGATCCGCTTAGACTTTGACTGAAGTAAGCCATCAATAATTCATCATTTCCCCCAGCTCCTCGCATCTTGCTACAGAAACCCCTTAAGTGGGCTACTGGGTCGCCGTGCCCATTGTATAGGTCAAATTTAGGCATCTTGAAACCAACTGGTAATTGTACATTTGGGAACAAGCACAAATCCTTGTAAGCTACACTGACTTGCCCACCTAATCCCTGCATGTCTCGGAATGATTGTTCTAGACTTTTGACCTTCCTGAACATTTCTTCTTGTTCAGCATTTTTGGCTGGCTTGTCAATTTCGGTTGGGATATCAAAACGAGGAGCAGTTGAATGGATTTCGGAGGCTTTGAGGGTGGGCTCCGGGGGGTAATATTGGTTGTCCTGGGCCTGGAATGTAGGCTCACTAGGAGATTTGTGGAATGTAGTCGGGGGAGGTGCTACGAAAACAGGAGTCACATGTGGAGGAAAGTATGAAACTGGTTTTGGAGGTGGAGACTGCGGTGTTTGAGAGGTGGTTCCTCGGTAGTGTTGGTAAATGGGGAAATTTGGGGATAATTCAGTGGTAATATTATCCTGAGTTTGGGTCATTGATGGAGCAGGGTTAGTTGGGTAAGATAGGGGTAACTGCCTTGTAGACCAAGCCTGGTACATTTCAGCCATTTGCTGTTTGAGTTTAAACATCTCTTCTTTCATTTTCCCGACATCCATCTCCTCTAGCTCAATACCTGTGTCAACATCTGGGATAGACATACTTTCAGGTATTCGTCCTTTTGATCTCGTGTGATAATGATAATATGCCAGTATACTCTTTAGAGAAACTAACTGTTTGAATTCTGGAAATGAACAAACTTGTTAGTTTTGAGAATTTAACACATATATAATTACACGTTGAGATGCAATGCTCCTAGACAAATATCCCCTTTCTATTATGCATTTGCTCGACTGCTTGTGTCGTCCCAGTTTTCTTGAAAATTTTATTCACTTATATTTTATTTTATTTTATTATATATATTTTATTGTGGTGGTCGAATCTTATAGAGATTGCCTACGTATCATGCCCCCGCATGAATCAGACCTTGCGTAGTTCGGACCAATAAAAGATAAGCAATACTAATCATTTTTTTTAATTTTCAAATTGGGTTTCAAAGGTTTAAAAATGACCTACAAACTAGAAAATCAAACGACCCACATATTATAATCAAAAGTTTTACAAACTCCAAAACAAACGGCCAACTTCCTTTCTCCGTTTGACAAATGCAACCAAACGGTTATTTTTGCAAATGTGGCCCCGTCCAAATTTTGAGGCCGGAGAGGATTATTTTATGACACTTTACACACTTGTCCGTTCTTTTACGAAAATAGCCTTTCGACAACTGAAAGATACTCTGAGGCTATTTCGGCAAGAACGGTTTAAGACGCGGCCGAAGCTGGCTCGGCTTATTATGACAAAATTCAAACGGTATTCACCTGACCGCCGACTATTTATTTTTATTTTTTTTAAAATTACAATAAAAACCTGGTGTTGCAAACACGGCCTTTCAGCGCCTCGGGGACGAAGATTTTTAAGGCTGTGTGGGTCAACTAGACCAAAATCCTAAACATGACCCAAAAGGTGGTTGTTTATGCAAAGTCGGCCTTCTGGCGTCCCATTCGGAAACATTCGGCTATGTCTTGATAAAACAACGTCACCCGACTTCTTTATGACTCTTAAAATTTGACATATTTTTTTTTGGCTATTTTGTTTTAGCAAAAAGTGGAGGCTGGACACTGCCCGACTTATTTATGAAAAAAAATTAAAATTTTAACATGTTTTTTATTTATTTATTGGTTTTTGGCTATTTTAGCAAAAATGGGGGTTGGACCCGATGAGGGTTGCCTACGTATCTCACATCCGGTGAGAATCAAACCCGCGTAGTTCGGGCTAATTAACCGAACTATTTTAAAACAGGATTTTTTTTCTTTTTCAGCAACAAATAACAAAACCACTTTCAAAGCACGACTCTTTTCATTTTCATTTTGAATTTTTCAGAAACAAATAAATAAAACTATTTTAAAAGTAAGACTCTTTTTCATTGTCATTTTCAGGGGAAGACAAACTATTTTCCTTTTTATATATTTTTTATATATATATTTTTTTTAAAAAAAAATAAGACAGAACAACGACTTTTTTTCTTTGCTTTTAGTAAAACAAACTAATAAAACATTTTTTTTCATTTTCTCGAAATTTCGGTAGAGTTTTGACAATATTTAGGCATTGAGTTTTTTTTTTCAAAAATAAACAATCAATTCCCTAACCGCTATTTCTTTTTTCATTTCAAAATATTGTTCTTGATATTCAAAAGACAGTCAACACACAAGTCCGAATCAAATAAATGCGCAAGTAGGAGCAAGTAAGATGCATCAGGATGATCATTTTCATTTTTGGTACACCTGTCCTAGACAGACCCAACCCCTATGTTGAGCCTCCAAAGTCAAATGCACGTGATGAAAACAAACGTTCCTACTAGGGATCCGGCATGTAGCTGAGTTATTCTAAGTGAAAAACCTGAGGCATATTGTTCTAACCCTGGCTTACCCAAGTGGACAGCTTGAGCCGAAATGGGGGCAACGTACCGGGAGCACGAAAGTCTGCCCGACCTAGTTACTTGTCCCAACTTCGTCTTATTTGGTATGACTTCTAACAGAAAGGTGGGCCACGCGCACGTGTACACCATAAATTTAGAAGACTCAGAAAGAAGAAGGGTTTCGTAGCAGTTTTATATACACAATTCAGATAATATTAAAGCGGTAAAAGCATCATTTAGCACATTAAGCATATATCATGTAAAAATCAGATAATAAATAAAGCCAACCATAACAGTTATTTTAAGCTCGAATTCTTGAACCCTGAACCAGTGGTTCTGGGTCAATTCCCCAGCAGAGTCGCCAGAGCTGTCGCACCTCCTTTTTCCGCACCCGCGAGGGTGCAAGGGAGTTTTTCCAATTAAAGGACAATCGAGACGGGATTGGTTTATTTATTTCAGAGTCGCCACTTGGGAGATTTAGGGTGTCCCAAGTCACCAATTTTAATCCCGAATCGAGGAAAAGAATGACTCCATATTACAGTCTGCGTACCAGAAATCCGGATAAGGAATTCTGTTAACCCGGGAGAAGGTGTTAGGCATTCCCGAGTTCCGTGGTTCTAGCACGGTCGCTCAACTGTTATATTCGGCTTGATTGTCTGATTTTATACAAATATGAACTTATGTGCAAATTTTATCTTTTAACCGCTTTATTATTATTATTTTTAAAAGAAATATGAACATCGCTTAAAACACGTCTTTGGACTGCGTTACATGAAATGCACCCACAATCCGGAACACGTTTTATTTGATGTTTTGGGATTTGGATTCGGGTCGCATGAAATGCACACCCAGGCTTAAGAAAGTAAAATATTAAACATGCGCCTAAAGAGACTATCGCGTTATTATTTTGGGGAAGACCGTGAAATTCGCTAAACGGTCCTTCCGAATTCTAATTAAACCATACATTTTGTGAGGGCCCCGCAATCTATACGTTTTATTTGGCGAGGCTCGTCTCATTTTTATTTTTACAGGATAAACCTACAATGACTATATTTTCTATTAAGTTCGTCTCTAAACTAAAAGAAAATCTCTTAATTATTTACATGCTGAAAAACGTAACTTATTAGTTATTAGTTTACGGCTAATGCGAATGGAAAATTGCGATCGAGTTTGTACAAAGAAAAACTGCTTTCATTTTATATTCTGTTATTCAATAATACTAGAACATGAGATTGACCATAATATCAAAAACAGATTAATTATTCTCCGTAATTTAAAATAACATTATTAGATGAAGAAAGTATACATATGCAACCTCATTATTCATTAATCATTCAACTACATCTTTATACGAAGAAAGAAAAATTATATTCAACCACAAATCTAAACAGGAGGAATTCAACAGGAACAAAGCCTGATTAATATTTCATTTTTTGCTTCAAGCCGAGATTGTACAAATGTGTACCTGGAAACAGCAGTACAAGAACAAAAGAAGGAGAAGTCAGCAGCAGTAATAACACAGCAACAGCAGATTCAGCAACATCGCAAACCAGTACAGTAGGAATAGCAGAAAACCCAGGAGACTATAAACGACTCCAAGTATAGTGAAGAAGTAAAAGGCAGGAAGGTTCTGACTATTTCAGATCTTAAGCGAGGCAATAAAGCAGTAACTATTCTTTTTCAACTTCAAAACTCTCCAAAATGAATTCTGCCCCTGTATATTCAGTGTATACAGAAAGTATATCGGGTGTATACTTCTCACTCCGCCCCCTTTTTTTTTCTTCTCTCTATCTAGTTTTTCCTCTCTTTTTTTCCACCCTTCTTCCTAAATTTTCTAAAACTAAATTATAAAAATACTTAAACTATTATTAAGAACTAAATTAAGTTATAAAGGCGCAAATTAACTCTCAATAACAATTAACGCACAATTAAGTATTAATTAAGCATAAAATTGTATATTTGGACATTAAATGCTAAAAATGCAAACGATGCCTATTTTTGTAATTTTTAATTTTTGTAAAACAATTTTAATTACTAACAATTGTAGAATTAAATCCTACATGCAAAATGCGACATATTTTTGTATTTTTTATTAATTTAGCGAATAAACACGCACAGACAAATACAAATAATTCTTCAAAATATCACAAAATTGTACACCAAAGAAAAATCATTTTATTTTTGAATTTTTTGGGAGTAATTCTCATATAGGGCAAAAATCACGTGCTTACAAAGATCATTGTGTTTTTTTATATTAACAGGATGTGTTTCACAAGTCTCGATATCGAAATTTCCGACATTTAAACTAAGTGTCAAAAAAATATCGGTAAGAGAATTTGTGACATTTATGTGACTTAATATGACATTTATAAAATGTTGTCGTAGCCCTTGCTTCTTGTAGTGAGTCTTTCTTCACAACTTGAAATGACTGAACAATTTGTGATGGAGATCCATACAACATCAATAGCTACGAATATAAATGGAGCGAAATAGTTAGCAATGATCCATATAGCTGACCTCAACTAACTCGGGATTTAAGCATAGTCTTAGTCATTAATACTAGAAAATTTTCTTTCATGTTGCATTTTAGTAAGCCACTAATCTGTTTTCTGCCCTTCTCTACTTCATTAATTGAGATGTCAGAAGAAATACAAATACACACGAAAAATTGCTCAAGGAGTTTGAAATGTTTACTTGAAAATAAAGATCTATGATGACCTCACATCATAGATCTTCCCCCCCTCCCCCCGGGGGTTAAGGGGGAGAATGTCAAAACCTTACTCATAAAAAAAGTACATAGACTTGCTCACAAAGAAGGAACTGCTACAAGATAGCCAAAAATATTACTGCTAACAAAATGAAAGTGAACAAAACCAAACCAATATGATATTCAATAAGCCTTTTTTAGAGAGAAAAACTGAATTTGTTGAGGAAGATCGGTTGTAGAGGAAAACCTATAGTCACATACTTCTGAAAGGGGGAGAGCGCCAGGAGAACGTCAAGACGCCATCAATTTGGAGTGTGAGGCCAGCAGAGCTTGCTGCAGAGTGTTGCAGAAGCCAAATGTATATAGTGTGAATGAGTCACAACTACTATACCAAAAATTATGAGAGGTGTATTTAAATCCTAAACATTAGGCCTCCTTTTATAGGGAAAAATTACCGACCAAATAGTTAAACCACCGATGTAGGATTTGCCAAATTCAACAAATCTCCACCTTGGCAAAATTCCACATCTTCAATTTTCTCTCAATAACAAATTTTGGTTGTGTCTTCATCTTCAATCTTCAGTGTTCAACAATGTTGATCAAATCCAAACAATGTTGAAACTTGACCGCAGTCACCACCTTTGTCAGCATATCAGCAGGATTCTCTGTAGTATGAATTTTTTTCACCGTGACTTCACCTTCTTCTATGATTTCTCGTCGAAATGATACCGAATATCAATGTGTTTCGTCCTTGCATGATAAACTTGGTTCTTCGCTAATTGAATAGCACTTTGACTATCACAAAAAATTGTGATACTTTTATGTCCAATACCAAAGCTCCTTTAGCAATCCTTGAAGCCAAATTGCCTCTTTCACAGCCTCTGTAATAGTCATGTACTCTGCCTCTGTTGTAGACAAAGCAACTGTTGACTGCAAAGTAGACTTCCAACTAACTGGTGCCTTTGCAAAAGTAAACACATAACCAGTAGTTGATCTTCGTTTGTCCAGATCACCCGCAAAATCTGAGTCACAATATCCAACTACAGACTGATTGTCTTCCTGCTCAAAAACTAACCCAACATCTACAGTATTATGAATATACCGTAGAATCCACTTCACAGCTTGTCAATGCTCCTTTCCTGGATTATGCATATATCTGCTAATAACTCCAACAGCTTGTGAAATGTCAGGTCTCGTACAGACCATTGCATACATCAAGCTACCAACAACATTTGCGTATGGTACCCTTGACATATACTCTCATTCAGCTTCATCTTTTGGCGACATAATAGTACTTAGCTTAAAATGGGGAGAAAGTGGAGTACTAACTAGCTTAGTCTTCTCATCTATGCCAAAGCGCTGCAGTACTCTCTTTAAATATTCTTTCTGAGATAAACAGAGTTTCTTTGAACATCTATCTCTTATTATCTCCATGCCAAGAATTTTCTTTGCCTCACCCAGATCCTTCATCTCGAACTCCTTCTTTAGTTGAATCTTCAACTTATCAATTTCTTCCGAATTCTTGGAAGCTATCAACATATCATCAATATATAGGAGAATATATACAAAATAACCATCTTTAAGCTTGCGCAAATACACACAATGATCGTATTTGCTTCTCTTGTCCCTTGCCGCAACATAAACTTGTCAAATTATTTGTACCATTGTCTAGAAGATTGTTTCAATCCGTACAATAATTTTTCAAGTTTGCACACCATATTTTCTTTTCAAGTAACTTTGAATCCTTCTGGCTAAGTCATGTAGATTTCCTCCTCCAAGTTTCCATGTAAAAACGCAGTTTTTACATCCATCTGAACTAATTCCAAATCCAACTGTGCTACCAAAGCCAACATAAATCTAATGGAGGAATGTTTTACAACTGGAGAAAACACTTCATTGTAATCAATTCCCTCCTTTTGAGCATAGTCTTTGGACACCAATCTTACTTTGTAGCGAACATCTTCTTAGTTAGGAAATTCTTCTTTCTTTGCAAATACCCATTTACACCCAATTGCTTTCTTTCCCTTTGGGAGATTGGCCAATCTCCATGTATGATTCTGATGAAGGGACTGTATTTCATCATTCATGGAAATCCTCCACTTATCTTCTTCTGAACTTTGGACTTCATCTTTATAAGTGGTGGAACATCATCAGCTACAATTGAGGCGGCACAAGCAAGCGTCTCCATAAGACAAACAGGTTTTATTATTGTCCTTTTTAGCCTGCTAGTTGCAATTGATTCAAGTTGTTGTTGAGGTTCCTGAGTTGGAATCTCCATCTCTACTGGCTCTTCTTCCAGAGGATAATCTTCATTTGTTTCCTCCTCTACTTCTTGTGCAGGAAAAATAAATTTTCCCTCAAACTCCACCTGCTTAGAAGCACCCTCATTTTGTTGGGTATCTTCTGTTACCTTATTTACCATAGCAGATTCATCAAAGGTAACATCCCTGTTGAATATTACTTTCTTTGTCATAGGATACCATAAGCGATATCCTTTGACTCCAGAAGTAATCCCTATAGAAATAGCCTTCTTTGCCCTTGGATCCAATTTTGACTCTGTCACATGATAATATGCAGTTGATTCAAACACGTGCAAAGAGTCATAATCTACAGCAGGTTTTCCATACCATTTTTCAAATGGTGTCTTGCCATCAATAGCAACAGATGGTAAGCGATTAATAAGGTGGCATGCATATGTAACTGCCTCAGCCTAAAATTCTTTGCCCAAGCCAGCATTGGACAACATACACTGTACCTTCTCCAGCAAGGTCTGGTTCATACGTTCTGCCACTCCATTCTATTGCGGTGTATGTCTAACAGTGAAGTGTCGGACAATGCCATCATTTTCACAGACCTTATTAAAATGATTATTTTTGTATTCACCTCCATTGTCTATGCGAATATACTTGATCCTCCTGCCTGTTTGATTCTCCACCATCATTTTCCATTTGAGAAAAATTCCGAACACTTCATCTTTGTTCTTTATTGTATACACCTACACTCTTCGGGAAAAATCATCAACAAAGGTTACAAAATAGTGCTTCCCACCCAATGAAGGTGTTTTGGAAGGACCCCAAACATTAGAGTGTACATAATCCAAAATGCCTTTAGTATTATGGATCGTTGTACCAAATTTAACCCTTGTCTATTTCCCTTTGACACAATGCTCGCAAAACTCCAAGTTGCAAGCTTTTACTCCTTTTAACAATCCTTGATCTGATAAGGTTTTGTTGCTTCTGCCTCTTTTTCGTCACTGGATGTTACTGTCGTTGTCCCAATAACTGTACTACCGCGATAACAATACATGTTATTGTTCTTCTGATTGGCTTCATTACCACTAGTGCACTAGAGCATACTCTCATCACTCCATTTTCTGCAATGATTTTGAACCCTTTTGATTCTAGGGCTCCCATAGAGATGAGATTCTTCTTCAAATTCGGTACAAATAGAACATCTGTTAATGTTTGGATCATTCCACCATGGTTCCTTAATTGTATTGAACCAATGCCATATGAGGTAAGAGGGTTGTTATCCGTTGTGTGGATGAATCCATATTCTCCTTCTTGAAGGCCTTAGAGATAATGAGCAGGGCGATGAGAGACCCATTGGAGGCTTGGGTTGAAAGGGTGTTCGTCGGATATGAGCGGAGAAGGAGGTGATTGACGGAGTCTAGGATTAGATTTGATAGAGGAGAAAAGATGAGATCATCTGAAGGCGGCGCCTTTTGAAAATGGCTTAGGGTTTGGGGGTCTTTAGGAATTAAAAAGGAAAAAACGAATTCTGGTCGTTGATCTTTTAGATCAACGGTCATGATCTGATGGTTTTTTGGGTCGGGTAGACGTGTATAGGGTCTGGGTTGGTTTATTGGGTGTGAAATTGGGCTGGAGTGGGGTCCGATTTTGGCTATAATTTAAATAGCTAATTTTCCCCCTATTTAATTTATAAAAATAGGTAATTTCTGGAAAATAATTTAAGGTTCCAAAATGATTTAAAATACATAATTGACATTTTAAAAATAAGGGGACCAATTTTATGCATATAAAATATAATTATACCTTAAAATAGGCTAACATTGCAATTATATGCAATTTAGCTTAAAAATACTAAATATAATTGTAAAGATACATAAAATTACATTAGCCATATTTTCGTATAAATATAGAAATCAAATAAATGAATTATCAAAACAATCATTTTGGAAATAATTATTGGGGATTTTATGGATAAAAATGGAGAAAATAAATCAATTTAAACCCTTTAAATTATGGAAAAAATAATAAATAAATCAATATAAACCTTTAAAATTGTGGAAAAAATAATGAAAACCTTGCGCATGCTTATATAGCATATATATGCTATTTTGAAGGCATTTATGCATATTTAAAATATATAGGGAAAAATTGGGTATCAACAGCAAGTAATATGCGTTTTTCGTGGGTGGAACCTGGTCCCTTTTTATTAGTTACATTTTCAGCAAACACTTTATTTTTCTGAATGGACTGGACCTTGGCTTGGCAATTTTCCTTGAAATTCCTATTGTTCCCACAGTGGGTACACAGCCAGTTATCTGGTACAGTAACATACTTGCTATGGGGGTTGTAAGGGGTTTTCTCCCTTTGGAACCCTATTCCTTGCATGTTTCCACCATTATTAACGTACATGGCAGTGATAGCTTCTGAGGACCAGGTCACTTTAGGGACATTTTAAGATCATTTTTTACTCTTTCCAGTTCAGTCTGGAGATGTTTTTTTTTCTCAGATTCAACACACAGACTAGTTCTCACAGCCTTCAACTCATTTTCAAGCCTAATATGTTCCTCACTGGCTACCTCTTTTCCTTTTCCAGAATTTCCAGGTTTTGACTCAGTCCATAGTCCCTCTATTGTTTCCCTTAAGTCTGCAATCACTATCAAGAGATCATCTCTTTCTTCCTCAATCTCAGTCACTCTTTTTATTAAGGCTTCTGTTTCTTTTCTGAAGTTTTCAATGGTTTCCTTATGGTCAACAACTACAACCACTAAGTCATCTCTTTCATGTTCTATGTTAGCAATTTTTTTAGTTAAAACAATTTTTTCTTTCTCTAGCTCACAAATGGTTTCCTTCAGATCAACTACACACACTAGCATATCATCTCTAGTTTGCTCAGCTTCTCCTAGATCTAAGGTCAAGGCATTCGTATCCTCCACGAGACTATGATAGGTATCAATCAATACACTAGCTAAGACATGAGTTTCTTAGGAGAGTAGGATTTCAGATTTCTCAAAATATCCCTGAAATTTACCTCACTGTTGTCAGCGTCTTCATCATCATTTGATTGTGCCATCAAAGTAAATATTGAATCATATTCATTTTCCTCACTTTCAATTGTCATCATGGAGTTGTCGCCTGCATCAGTTTCATCTTCAGACTCACTAAAGGCGTCTCCCCATGTTGCAAGAGCTTGCTTCACCACATTGTCAGAAGATCTCTTCCTCTTGAAGTCCATGTCAGGAACCGGGTTCCTCTTGGCTGCTTTCTTAGGGTTGTACTTGGAGTACTCTTACTTCAGGAGAGAACAATCTTTGATGAAGCCCAGACTTTCCACACTAATAACAGAGATCATAGTTCTTTGGTTTGCTGGAGTTGCCCATTTTCAGTATTCCTCCATTTCTTCTGACCATCTTCTAAAATCTTTTGGTTAAGTAAGTCATGTCACTGTCCTCCTCACTCATGTCATTGCTTTCAGCTTTGAGTACCAGGTTCTTTTCTTTCTTTAGTTCTCTTCTTTTACTATCTATCTTCTTCATCATCTCGTAGGCCTTCAGATTTCCAACCAGATCGTCTATGGTCAGCTCTTGTAGGTCCTTTGCTTCAATAATAGCATTCACCTTGCTTTCCCAAGAACTGAGCAGGATACTGAGAATTTTCCTCACTAGCTTGTTTCTGGGAATGATTTCACCAAGTGAGTGTAACTCATTTATTATAGAGGTGAATCTTGTGTGCATATCTTGAATAGATTCATCGTTCTTCATCCTAAACAGTTCATACTCAGTGGTGAGTATATCAATCTTAAATTGCTTTACTTGAGTGGTTCCCTCATGTGTTGTTTGTAGAACTTCCCATATCTCCTTTCCAGTTTCACAAGTAGAAATTCTATTATATTCATCAGGTCCTATTCCACATACCAAAATTTTCTTGGCACGAAAATATTTCTCCACAACTTTCCTGTCTGCGTCAGTGTATTCTTTTCTGGTTTTTGGCATTGTCAATGGAAGGTATCCAACTGCTTTTGTTGGGATGTAAGGACCATCATATATGACATCCCACAACTCAGAGTCTTCAGCCATGATAAAATCATGCATTCTTGTCTTCTACCACCCATTGTATTGACCATTGAACCTGGGTGGTCTGTACATAGATTGACCTTTTTCAAAATTTGGTGGAGCAGCCATACGGATCCTTCCTAGGTGTTAGCCTGATAGGAGGAACCTGATCTAATATCAATTATTAGTTTATATGAGTCCACCAAACTATAGAGTACCTAGTCTTCTATGAGTTTCCACTGAGAATACTAATGAAATAGTAAGTAAATGAGACACTTTTACGTGGAAAAATCTCAACTCAAGGGGACAAAAACCACAACCTACACTTGTAGGCTTTCAACTTTATTAACTTGTAAATACGCTATTACAAGCCACTTTGTAATGACGCTATTACAAAGACTTTAACTCAACTAACTTGTGATACACTTACCACAAGCCACTTTGTAACTCACTAGTTACAAAGACTTTAACTTATGACTAACTCTAGTCACAACAAAAACTCAGAAAGTTTATGATTTTGAGTTTCCTAAAACAAAGCTTCTAAGAAAGCAAGATAGGAGTTACAATAAGAACAATCAAAAAGTTACAACTCAACTAAGGACAACACAATACTAGATTTAGGAACTGGTCTGTAGTAGAGTTTAACTTTGTTCTTCAAGCTCTTGAGAATTAAGTTCACTGTTGTAGAAGACTTGAATGCTTGAAGTGAAGTCTCAAGTGTTCAAGTGATGTTTTGTTATAATGCTCTTGTTAATACACCTTTGATGACATCAGTTGAATGATGTAAGCACATGGTTTGTCAAAAGGCAAGTGACTGCAAAACTGTTGCGCTGTGTGCACTATTTTTGTGGTAGTCACTTTCCAGCTGTGCATAGTTGACTTTCGTACTGCTGTTAGGGAAACACAAAGGATCAGGTCCTTGTCATGTTTCTCTATCTTCTACACTTGCAGCAGTTCACATTAGCTGGAGTCCTGGTTGGAAATCGTTCATTTGTAATATGTACCAAGTATATCAGGTTCCCTATCTGGTTCTTGATAGTAAGTTTGTTAGATTATCAAAACATAAGGCAAAGACATTGAAAACCCATCATACATAATAGTCAAGGTAAACTACAGCGAAATTGAATGTGGAGAAATCAAAGGGATGAAATCCTACACATATTAGCTTGGAGATGATGACGCAATTGCAAACCTGACAATAATGCAGAATCAAGCAATCCACGAAACAAAATATTTCCTCTCGCGTGTCTCGGTATCTATGTAGCTTTGGTGAAGAACAGAAATAAGAAGGTTGTTGCAAAAGCTTAATCTGCAACTGAGAAAGTGGAGGAAAAACTTATGAAGAATGAAAGCAAAATAGAGAAAAACTCAAAAGATCATGCCATGACAAAATGTTGTACCAATTAATGATTTTGATTAGATAAGTTTTTTTTTGGAAGCCCTAATGTTGTTGTTATTGTTTCTGTGATTTCTGTTGATGGTACTGATTTTCGTCTTCTTGCTGCTTGCATATTTTATAAAATTCATAACAGGGATCTCACAACTGTGTATAACTAGTTTCTCGAGCACGGGAAGTTTAGGATGCCTCTGAGCAGCGCCATTCTGTAATATCAACAAACAAGTATTTGAGTGCTTAGAACTTGTAATCACTAATATCCCAACATCTGCTACATCCTCTGTTTAGGACCCTATAATAATATTGATCCTTGAAGTATGGCGAAAATAGTGTGAGTCTCTCAAGGTTTCACAGTCTTGCGATTTCTGAAACAGGTTTTTCCGTTAGCATAAAGTCAAAAAGGTGCAAATCAGCGATCATTTAGGGGCCTTAGCTGTTGTACTGGGACAACAATAACAATCCGGTGAAATTCAAAAGTGGGGTCTGGGTAGGGTAGTGAGTACGCATACCTTACCCCTACCCGAGGAAAGAGATTGAACTGGGAGTTCTTCAAAATTCAGAACAGAACATAATTTGATGATTTTATTTCCTTGATTTTGGATAATTATTTGGAGCTTGAGATTTTCAATATTTGGAAATCTCCACCAAAAGTTCAGAGTGATCAACCTACCCAAGTCCATAATTAAGCACCGAAAAGTCTTCAAATTCGGTAGCACACTTTCTGAAGATTCTTCCAAAATTGCTCCATCATTTTCTTCCTTCCAATTTATGTACAAATTCTCTACTTCCACATGCCTTAGTTTCTGCATTTTCCAAATAGCAGGTGATGTCCGCGATACTTCATAAGAATCCCTCGTCGACATCAGCAAAGTTTTTAGATCGAGTAAGTGTGATACCCAATGGAAATTAAATTCTTCGGTCCATATAGCAAGACTTGAATGTAGGGTAAAATTGCTGTCATGTGATCAGGAAGTCACGCGTTTAAGCCGTGGAAACAGCCTCTTGCAGAAATGTAGGGTAAGGTTGCTTACAATAGACTCTTGCGATCCGGCCCTTCCCTGGATCCCATACAAAGCGGGAGCTTAGTGCACCGAGATGCCCTTTTTTATATTGCAAGATACCTCAAGTGAGTTGCTGCTTGTATTTTCCTAGCCCAAGAATTTCCCAAGTAGATATCCAACAAATGCAACACCCTGAACAAATCTAAAGTTATCAAGTAAAGGGAAAAGCTAGACTTATGATCTGGCGGTCCCAATAGGTGTTACCTTTGCAATGATCATAAGAGTCCTATGAAATTGAGCAAAAACTTGTTAGAAAAAATGTTGGTTATGGAGAATAACAATTAGCTTGAGAACACTATCCTTAAGGATACTTAGCCCATACAATAATAAACAAATTTTGGTGTATCCCTCCAGGATTAAATAAGCTCTTCCAGTTATAAAATTGGGGACAGAACTAGCAGAAAATTCAAGAAAGAAACCCAACATATAGAAGGAATAAGATGATTCAGAAAGTTATGTTAGAAAGTGTGTATTTAGCTCTCCAAAGACCATGTTTATATAGACGTTGCTCCAAGACTAGTTTGACTCTATTAAATGTAAATTAATTTACTAACTAATAAGTGTCACGATCCCAACCCCGGTCGTGATGGCGCCCAACACATTGCTAGGCAAGCCTGACCAACTATCAACCACAACCCACTTTCTTATTAAATCCATTATCATCTAACACAGTTTAATTACCAAATTAAAATAATAAAGGTCTGAAACACCAAGTTAAATATGCAGAATTCAAAAGATAATACTACTACATAGCCCATACTAATCCGGTGTCACAAGTCTCAAGTCTCTAATACAAGT
Organism: Nicotiana tabacum; assembly: GCF_000715075.1. Taxonomy (NCBI): domain Eukaryota; kingdom Viridiplantae; phylum Streptophyta; class Magnoliopsida; order Solanales; family Solanaceae; genus Nicotiana; species Nicotiana tabacum. The sequence goes on from NC_134086.1 coordinate 3,859,302, forward strand.
TCAACAACCTACTACATAATCAGTCTAGGAAATGAGGATAAAACAGAAGGATAGAAGGGAGAAATCGGGGATGCGGATGCCGTGCAGCTACCTCGATACTCCCGGATAATGATGAATGACTGGAAGATCCTCACTCAGCCTCTGGAATACCTGGATCTGCATGCAAGGTGCAAGGAGTAATGTGAGTACTCCGACCTAGTGAGTAATAAGCATAAATTATGACTGAGAATAAGAAATCACGTATACACAAGGTAATCTATAATGCGGCAGTAAAACAAGTAATATGAAAACAATACACCAATGAAGAGTAGAATATGATGTTTCTACAACAGATAAGCAAATAATTGACAGAAAGATAAAGGAAATAACCACATAGAACAGTACCAGCCTCTCGGGCTCTCTTTCTCATATCACAACTAGGTACCCGTGCTCACTAGGAGTGTGCAGACTCCGGAGGGGCCCCTTACGGCCCAAGCGCTATATCAAGTCATCTCGTGGCATCAAATCTAGACCCTCGGCCTCATATCACTGAAGCCACCTCGTGGCGTACATATCTATCTCAGGCCCTCGACCTCATATCAGTATCAGTGTATCCTCACATCTATCCCTCGGCCATACTCAGTCCAGAAATCACATATGCCCCTCAGGCATTGGTAAACAATAGTTCTCAGCCCAAAACATCATTTAAAATATCATTTTAGTTTTCAAAATCGAGTAAAAGTGGCTGAGTTGTAAAATAGTGGAAAACACTACGACTGAGTTCAAGTAGTAAGGCAAAACAGTGAGGAAATAGTGATAAAAATCCCCAGAGGGTTCAAATAGTTGGCACGAAGTCTAAACATGACAATCAATCCAAATCATGATGATATCAAACAAGTTACAGACAAATATGCGGTAAAATCAGCAATCGGGACGGACCAAGTCACAATCTCCAATAGTAAATGACCCTGCACTCATCATCAAGTGCGTGTCTCAACTCAATATAGCACTACGATGCGCAATCCGGGGTTTCAAACCCTCAGGACATCATTTACAATCATTACTCACCTCAAACCGGCTAAAACTCTAGCCCGCGACACCTTTGCGCCTCAAATCGGCCTCCACGCGCGTCGAATCTATCCAAAACCAGAATGAATACGTCACAATATGCTAAAGGAACAAAGCCCAAGAGAAAACAAGCGAAAAGTATCAAAAATCCCGAAATTATCAAAACCCGAGCCCCGGGCCCACTTCTTGAAACTCAAAAAATTTCACATCATTGGATTCCTTATCTCCCCACGAGTTCATACATATCAAAAACACAAGAATCGGAGTTCAATTGACCCCTCAAATCCTCAATTTAAGCTCTCTTAAACTCAAGCCCTAAACCACCATTTTTAGTCCTTTAATTCCTTAAATTTCAGTTCTAATCCATGAAATATTACCATAGAAATGTGTTTTAAGTCCAAAATCCTTACCTTATCGAAGTTCTCTTGAAATATCTCTTCAAAATCGCCCAAAAACTCTAAGTGCAAAGTTAAAATGAATAAAACCTTCAAAAATCGCGAAGAAGAAACATATATACATTCTGCCCAGGGGTTTTCGCATCTGCGACCCATTTACCGCACCTGCGGTACCGCATTTGCAGTCGAACCAACCGTTTTTGCTATTTCGCATTTAAATCCAAAAGTCACTTCTACGATAGAACTTCCGCATCTGCGGCTTCGCAGATGCGGCCCCATTGACCGCTTCTGCGGAAACTGCTCGGCCAACCTCATCTCGCATCTACGGCCTCCTCCCTCGCATGTGCGGCACCGCACCTACGGTCCTCAAGTTGCAGGTGCGGAAACACCAGAAGCTGCAGAAATCTAAAATCACCCAAGTTCCAAAACTTCCCGCTAGCCATCCGAAATCACCCCGAGGCCCCCGGGCCTCAACCAAAAGCACCAACACAACCCAATACCTCATTCAAACTTGTTCCAATAATCAAAACACCTCAAACAACACCAAATCAATCACCAATTCACATCGAATTCAAGCCTAAGTTTCTTAAAAACTTCTGAAATATGCTTTCGATCAAAAACGCAACCAAACCACGTCCAAATGACCTGAAATTTTTCACACACATCCCAAACGACATAACGAAGCTACAACAACTCTCAGAATTCCATTTCGACCCCCCGGATCAAAATCTCACCTACAAACCGAAAATCGCCAAAATTTCGACTTTGCCAATTCAAGCCTAATTCTACTCCGGACCTCCAAAACCAATTTCGATCACACCCTTAAGTCATAAATCCCCTCCCAAAGCTAACCGGATCATCGGAACTCACATCCGAGTCCTTTAACACATAAGTCAACATCCGGTTAACTTTTCTAACTTAAACCTTTTTAAAAGAGACTAAGTGTCTCATTTCTTACCAAATCCACTCTGAACGCAAACCAAACAACTCGACCACATAAAACATGAATAACAAAGCATAAAGAAGCAGAAATAGGGAAAACGGAGCGTTAACTCATGAGACAACTGGCCGGGTCGTCACATCCTCCCTAACTTAAACAAACGTTCGTCCTCGAATGAGTCAAGAAACATACCTGAAGCCTCAAACAGGTGAGGATATCTGCTCCGCATCTCCCACTCGGTCTCCCAGGTAGCCTCCTCCACGGGCCAACCTCTCCACTACACCTTCACTGAAGTTATATCCTTTGATCTCAACTTCTGAACCTAATGACCCAAAATAGCTACTGGCTCCACATCACAGGTCAAATCATCATCCAAATGAACCGTGTTGAAGTCCAAAACATGAAACGGATCCCTAATATACTTCCGGAGCATAGAAACATGAAATACCAGATGCACACTCGACAAGCTGGGTGGCAAAGCAAGCATATAAGCCACCTCCCCAATCCTCTGAAGCACCTCAAAAGGCCCAATGAACCGTGGACTCAACTTCCCTTTCTTCCCAAATCTCATAACACCCTTCATGGGCGAAACTTTCAACAAGACCTTCTCACTAACCATGTAGGACATATCTCGAACCTTCTGGTCCGCATAACTCTTGTGACGCGATTGCGCTGTACGAAGCCTCTCTTGAATCACCTTCACCTTCTCTAAGGCATCCTGAACCAAATCCGTTCCCAATAGCCTAGCCTCACCGAACTAGAACCAACCAACTGGAGATTTACACCGCCTCCCATTCAAATCCTCATACGGAGCCATCTGAATACTCGACGGGTAGTTGTTGTTGTAAGCAAACTCTGCAAGCGGTAGAAACCCATCCCATATACCTCCAAAATCAATGACACAAGCACGCAACATGTCCTCCAATATCTGAATAGTATGCTCAGACTGTCCGTTCATTTGAGGATAAAACGTTGTGCTCAACTCCACCTGAATACTTAACTCTCTCTACATGGCTCTCCAAAACTGCAAAGTAAACTGAGTACCTCTATCTGAGATGATGGAAACCAGAACACCATGCAACCGAACAATCTCCCGGATATAAATCTTTGCCAACCGCTCTGAAGAATAAGTATATAGATAGGAATGAAGTGCGCGGACTTGGTCAGCCAATCCACAATCACCCAAATAGCATCGAACTTCTTCAAAGTTTGAGGAAGTCCAACAACAAAGTCCATGGTAATCCTCTCCCACTTTTACTCGGGAATAACCATCTGCTGAAGCAGGCCACCCGGTCTCTGATGCTCATATTTCACCTGCTGACGATTGAGATACCTAGCTACAAACCCCACAATATATTTCTTCATTCTCCTCTACCAATAGTGCTGCCTAAAATCCTGATACATCTTCGCGGCACCCGGATGAATAGAATACCGCGAGCTATGGGCCTCCTCCAGAATCAACTCTCTAAGCCCATCCACATTGGGCACACAAATCTGGCCCTGCATCCTCAACACCTCATCATCACCGATGGTCACATCTCTGGCATCATCATGCTGAACTCTGTCCTTAAGGACAAGCAAATGCGGATCATCATATTGGCGCTCTCTGATGCGATCATATAAGGAACACCGAGAAATCACGCAAGCCAATATCCGACTGGGCTCCGAAATATCTAATCTCACGAACCGATTAGCCAAGGCCTGAACATCAACTGCAAGGAGTCTCTTCCCAACTAGAATATATGCCTAACTCCTCATACTCACCGCCTTTCGGCTCAAAGCATTGGCCACCACATCCGCCTTTCCCGGATGGTACAATATGGTGATATCATAATCCTTAAGCAACTCTAACCATCTCCGCTGCCTCAAATTAAGATCTTTTTGCTTGAACAAATATTGTAGACTGTGATGGTCGGTCAATACCTCACAAAATATGCCATACAAGCAATGCCTCCAAATCTTCAATGCATGAACTATAGCAGCCAACTCCAAGTCATGAACAGGGTAGTTCTTCTCATGGGGATTCAACTGATGAAAAGCATAAGCAATAACTCTACCCTCCTGCATTAATACGCAATCAATCCCAACACTCGAAGCATCACAATATACGGTATATGAAACTAAAGCTGATGGAAAAACCAATACTGGAGTTGTGGTCAAGGCTGTCTTGAGCTTCTGAAAGCTCTCCTCATACTCTTCCGACCATACAAATGAAATACTCTTCTGAGTCAACTTGGTCAAGGGCGATGCGATAGATGAGAATCCCTGAACAAACCGGCGATAATAGCCTGCCAACCCAAGAAAGCTACGAATCTCTATGGCTGAGGACGGTTTAGGCCAACTCTGAACCGCCTCTATCTTCTTCGGATCAACCTTGATACCCTCGCTGGACACCGTATGCCCCAAGAAAGTCACTGAACTAAGCCAGAACTCACACTTGGAGAATTTTGCATAAAGCTTCTCCTTTCTCAAGCTCTGCAATACAACCCTCAAATGCTCTACGTGCTCCTCCTAACTATGCGAGTACACCATAATATCATCAATGAATACTATAACAAACGAATCTAGATAAGGCCGAAATACATTGTTCATCCAATGCATGAATGTTGCTGGGGCATTGGTCAGCCCGAAAGACATAACAAGAAAATCATAATGACAATATCTAGTCCTGAAAGTAGTCTTAAGAATATCTGAATCCTTTATCTTCAACTGGTGATAGCCCGAACGAAGATCATTATTGGAGAACACTCTCGCTCCTTGAAGCTGGTCAAATAAATCATCAATATGAGGCAATGGATATTTGTTCTTAATTGTTACCTTGTTCAATTGCCTATAATCGATGCACATTCTCATTGTGCCATCCTTCTTCTTCACAAACAGAACTGGCGCACCCCAAGGTGACACACTAGGCTGAATGAACCCCTTATCTAGGAGTTCCTGAAGTTGCTCCTTTAATTCTTTCAACTTTGCTGGTGCCATACAATACGGCGGAATGGAAATGGGTTGAGTTCCCGGCACCAGGTCAATACCAAAATCAATATCCCTGTCTGGTGGCATGCCCGATAGGTCTGCAGGAAATACATCGGAAAAATCCCTCACAACTGGGACAGAATCAATACTAGGAGTCTCAGCTCCAACATCCCTCACAAATGCTAGATATGAAAGACATCCCTTCCCAAAAATACGTTGGGCCTTCAAGAAAGAGATCACTCTACTAGGAACATAATCAATCACACCACGCCACTTGATCCGCGGTACACCCGGCATAGCCAAAGTGACTGTATTAGTATGACAGTCTAGAATAGAACAACACGGAGATAACCAATCCATGCCCAAAATGACATCAAAATCCACCATGCTTAATAGCAATAGATCCACTCGGGTCTCCAGACCCCCAATAGTCACTACACATGACCGGTACACACGGTCTACAATAATAGTATCACCCACCGGGGTATATACATGAATAGGTAAAGCAAGAGACTCCCGGGGCGTACCCAAATAATGAGCAAAATATGAGAACACATAAGAATAGGTGGAACCGGGATCAAATAATACAGAGGCATCTCTGTGGTAGACTGAAACAATACCTGTAATGACAGCATCCAAAGCAACAACATTTGTCCTGCCTGGAATAGCATAGAAACGAGCCTGGCCACCGCCTGATCTACCTCCCCCTCTGGGGTGACCCTGGCTGCCTGACCCCCACCCTTGGCAGGCTGGGCAGGTGGTGAAGTAAGTGGAGCAGAAGTCAAGGGTTGACCCCTCTACTGAGATGAGCTAGCAACACGACGAGGACACTGCCTCTACATATGCCTAAACTCTCCGCACTCAAAACAACTCCCAGGTGTTGGAGAAGGGGACTGAAGGGAACCCCTCGCACCGGAGTGACTAGCTTATGCACTCGGCACAGAAGAACCCTGATCTGATGGGGCATGATATGAACCCGGAGCTGGGAGGGCGCTGAGTGATGACTGGCCCTGCTGAGACCCATGATAACCATGACCTGAAGATGCCCCGCGATACTCTGGATGGGCTGACTGAGCAGGCCTGAAAGAACGACCTCTACCATGCTGGAACTGGCCCCTCGAAGGAGAACTACTGAAAATGCCCGATCCTCGAGGCCTCTTGGCCTCCCTCTCCTCTCTATCCTGACGGCGAACCATCTCAATCTCACAGGCGATGTCAACAACCTCCTCGAATGTGGCACCCGTCACCCTCTCTCTAGTCATAAGAATGCGAAGATGATAGTTAAGGCTATCCACAAATCTCCTAATCCTCTCACGATCTGTCGGTACCATCCAGATGGCATGACGAGCCAACTCAGAAAACCTCCTCTCATACTAGGACACGGTCATATCTCCCTGCTTCAACCACTCGAACTATCTACACAGCTCCTCTCTGCGGGACTGCGGCACATACTTCTCCAAGAAGAGAGCAGAGAACTGCTGCCAAGAAAGGGGTGCTACACCGACAGGCCTACGCCTCTCAAAATCCTCCCACCAAGTGAAGGTAGCCCCCGAGAACTGAAAGGTGGTAAATGCCACACCACTACACTCAAGAATCCCTGTTGTACGGAGCATCCGCTGATCCAGAAAACCCTGGGCATCCTCACCCTCAGCACCATTGAATGACGGAGGCTGGAACCTACAAAACCTTTCAAGACGACGCTACGCATCATCCGGCATAACTGGTACCATGAACTCCTGAGCTGGTGCAACCGGCTGGGCTGGAGGTGCCCCCGGCGTCTGTAGTCCCTGCACTACCTGCTCAGGTGTGCAAGCAGCGGGGGTCTGATTGCCTCCACCAGCTTGTGAAGTAGCTATTACGGTAGTGGCTAAAACTGCATGAGCCAGGCCAGTGCAAACTGATAATATATGTGCCAAGTCCTCCTGAAGACCCAGAATCACGATGGGCATAGTTGGTGCCTGAACTGGTGCTGCTGGAGCATCCATAACTGGAGCCTGATCCTGAGTTGGGGTAGCTGATGGATCAACAGGTGCTTCCTTCGCTGCTCTGCCTCTGCCATGACCATGACCGCGTCCTCGGCCTCTAGTGGTCTCAATGGGTGGCACTGGTGGTCGTACACCTCATCCGGTAGCTCGTGTCCTCACCATTTATGAGAGAATAGAATAACAGATGTTTAGTACTCGGATCAACAAGTTCGCACGACAAGAATTTCAAGAATATGAAATTTTTCCTAAAGGTTCTGCAGCCTCTCGAGGATAAATACAGACGTCTCTGTACCGATCCGCGAGACTCTACTAAACCGGCTCATGACTCGTGAGACCTATGTAACCTAGGCTTTGATACCAACTTGTCACGACCCCAACCCCAGTCGTGATGGCGCCCAACACATTGCTAGGCAAGCCTGACCAACTATCAACCACAACCCACTTTCTTATTAAATCCATTATCATCTAACAAAATTTAATTACCAAATTAAAATAATAAAGGTCTGAAACACCAAGTTAAATATGCAGAATTCGAAAGATAATACTACTACATAGCCCATACTAATTCGTTGTCACAAGTCTCGAGCCTCTAATACAAGTTCAACAACCTACTACATAATCAGTCTAGGAAATGCGGATAAAACAGAAGGATAGAAGGGAGAAATCAGGGCTGCGGACGCCGTGCAGCTACCTCGATACTCTCGGATAATGCTAAACGACCGGAAGATCCTCACTCAGCCTCTGGAATACCTGGATCTACACGCAAGGTGCAGGGAGTAATGTGAGTACTCCGACCCAGTGAGTAATAAGCATAAATAATGACTGAGAATAAGAAATCACGTATACATAGGGTAATCTATAATGCGGCAGTAAAACAAGTAATATGAAAACAATAAACCAATGAAGAGCATAATGTGATGTTTCTACAACAGATAAGCAAATAATTGACAGAAAGATAATGGAAGTAACCACATAGAATAGTACCAACCCCTCGGGCTCTCTCTCATATCACAACTGGGTAACCGCGCTCATTGGGGGTGTGCAGACTCCGGAAGGGCCTCTTACGGCCCAAACGCTATGTCAAGCCATCTTGTGGCATCAAATCTAGGCCCTCGGCCTCACATCAATCAAGGCACCTCGTGGCGTACATATGTATCTTAGGCCCTCAGCCTCATATCAGTATAAGTGTATCCTCACATCTGGCCCTCGGCCATACTCAGGCCAGAAATCACATAAGCCCCTCGGACATTGGTAAAACAGTAGTTCTCATCCCAAAACATTATTTAAAATATCATTTTAGTTTTCAAAATCGAGTAAAAGTGGCTGAGTTGTAAAACAGTAGAAAACAGTACGACTGAGTTCAAGTAGTAAGTCAAAACAGTGAGGAAATAGTGATAAAAATCCTTGGTGGGTTCAAATAGTTGGCACAAAGCCCAAACATGACAATCAATCCAAATCACGATGATATCAAACAAATTACAGACAAATACGCGGTAAAATCAGCAATCGGGACGGACCAAGTCACAATCCCCAATAGTAAACGACCTCGCACTCATCATCAAGCGCGTGTTTCAACTCAATATAGCACTACGATGTGCGATCCGGGGTTTCAAACCCTCAGGACATCATTTACAATCATTACTCACCTCAAACCGGCTAAAATTCTAGCCCGCGATGCCTTTGCCCCTCAAATCGGCCTCCACGCGCATCGAATCTATCCAAAACCAGAACGAATACGTCACAATATGCTAAGGGAACAAAGCCCAAGCGAAAACAAGCGAAAAGTATCAAAAATCCCGAAATTAGCAAAACACGAGTCCTGGGCCCACTTCTTGAAATTCAAAAATTTTCACATCATTAGATTCCTTATCTCCCCACGAGTTCATACATATCAAAAACACAAGAATCGGAGTTCAATTGACCCCTCAAATCCTCAATTTAAGCTCTCTTAAACTTAAGCTCTAAACCACCATTTTTAGTCCTTTAATTTCTTAAATTTCAGTCCCAATCCATGAAATATTACCATAGAAATGTGTTTTAAGTCCAAAATCCTTACCTTATCGAAGTTCTCTTGAAATCTCTCTTCAAAATCGCCCAAAAACTCTAAGTACGAAGTTAAAATGAATAAACCCTTCAAAAATCGCGAAGAAGAAACATATATACATTCTGCCCAGGGGTTTTCGCATCTGCAACCCATTTATCGCACCTGCGGTATCGCATTTGCGGTACAACCAACCGCTTCGGCGGTTTCTCATTTAAATCCAAAAGTCGCTTCAAATGCGGCCCCATTGACCGTTTTTGCGGAAACTGACCGCCCAACCTCATCTCGCATCTGCGGCCTCCTCCCTCGCATGTTCGGCACCGCACCTGCGGTCCTCAAGCCGCAGGTGCGGAAACACCAGAAGCAACAAAAATCTGAAATCACTCCAGTTCCAAAACTTCCCGCTATCCATCCGAAATCACCCTGAGGCCCCCAGGACCTCAACCAAAAGCACTAACACAACCCAATACCTCATTCAAACTTGTTCCAATCATCAAAACACCTCAAACAACACCAAATCCACCAATTCACATTGAATTCAAGCCTAAGTTTCCTAAAAACTTCCAAAATATGCTTTCGATCAAAAACCTAACCAAACCACGCCCAAATGACCTGAAATTTTGCACACACATCCCAAATGACATAACGAAGCTACAGCAACTCTCGGAATTCCATTCCAACCCTCGGATCAAAATCTCACCTATCAACCGACCAACCAGAAACCGCCAAAATCTCAACTTCGCCAATTCAAGCCTAATTCTACTCCGGACCTCCAAAACTAATTCTGATCACATTCCTAAGTCATAAATCACCTCTTGAAGCTAACCGAACTATCGGAACTCACATCCGAGCTCTTTAACACATAAGTTAACATCCGATTGACTTTTCTAACTTAAACCTTATTAAAAGAGACTAAGTGTCTCATTTCTTACCAAATCCACTCTAAACGCAAACCAAACAACTCGACCACATAAAACACGGATAACGAAGCATAAAGAAGCAGAAATGGGGAAAATGGAGCGTTAACTCATGAGACGACTGGCCAGGTCGTCACATTCTCCCTAACTTAAACAAACGTTTGTCCTCGAACAAGTCAAGAAACATACCTGAAGCATCAAACAGGTGAGGATATCTGCTTCGCATCTCCCGCTCGGTCTCCCAGGTAGCCTCCTCCACGGGCCAACCTCTCCACTGCACCTTCACTGAAGCTATATCCTTTGATCTCAACTTCTGAACCTAACGACCCAAAATAGCTATTGGCTCCATATCAAAGGTCAAATCATCATCCAAATGATCCGTGCTGAAGTCTAAAATATGGGACGGATCCCCAATATACTTCTGGAGCATAGAAACTCGCCATGTTTGTGATGTTAAAGAAGTTTTTGCTACTTATGCTCCTATTGAACCCGATGAGACAATTTCCATAGGAAATGCTGCAAAGGCCAAGATTGAAGGATGTGGGAAGATATTTCTCAAAATGACTTCCACTAAAGTGGTGACTTTGAACAACGTCCTTCATGTTCCCGAGATTAGGAAGTATTTAGTCTTTATTGTACTTATTGTTAAGAATGGTTTTAAATATGTTTTTGTTTCCGATAAGGTTGTATAAGTAAGAATGAAATATTTGTAGGAAAAGGTTACCTCACTGAGGGCCTTTTCAAGCTGAATGTAATGGTTGTGGAAAATAATAATAAAATTTCAGCTTCGTCTTACTTACTTGAGTCAAATGAATTATGGCATATACGTTTGGGTCATGTCAATTATAAAACTTATGGAAAATGATTAATTTGGAATTATTGCCTAAGTTTGAATGTGACGAATCAAAATGTCAAGTATGTGTGGAATCTAAGTATGTTTAAACATCCTTATAAGTCAGTTGAAAGGAATTCAAATCCTTTAGACTTAATTCATACAGATATTTGTGACATGAAGTCAATACCATCTCACGGTGGAAAGAAGTATTTCATAACTTTTATTGACGATAGTACTAGATATTGCTATGTTCGCTTACTTGATAGTAAAGATGAAACAATAGACGCATTCAAGCAATACAAAAATAAAGTTGAAATGCAACTTAACATGAAAATCAAAATGATAAGAAGTGATAGGGGTGGTGAATATGAATCTCCTTTTGAACAAATATGTTTAGAATATGGAATTATTCATCAAACAACGGCCTCTTACACGCCCCAATCCAATGGGATTGCAAAAAGAAAGAATCGTTCATTAAAGGAGATCATGAACGTATTATTGATAAGTTCTGGTTTGCTACAGAACTTGTAGGAGGAAGCCATTCTTACGGCTAGCCGAATACTAAATCGAGTACCCCATAGCAAAACACAATCCATTCCATATGAAAAATGGAAAGGAAGGAAGCCCAACTTGAATTATTTTAAAGTGTGGGAGTGTTTGGCAAAAGTGCAAGTTCCTAAACCCAAAAGGGTAAAAATAGGACCAAAAATTGATTGTGCTTTCATAGGATATGCAACTAATAGTAAAGAATATTGATTTCTGGTTCATAAATTAGAAAATCCCGACATTCATAATAATACGGTTATAGAATCAGGTAGTGTTGAGTTCTTTGAAAATATATATCCGTATAAAAAGGAATGTGAATCAATTGGTGAAGGATCTAAACGACCTCGGGAAGAAACAAAAGAAAGTACACTTAACCAGGAGGATCCAAGATGTAGTAAACGTCAAAGAATGTCTACTTTATTTGGACCAGATTTTGTGACTTTTTTATTGAAAAATGAGCCTCAAACATTTAAAGAAGATATATCTTCTTCGGAATCATTGTTATGGAAAGAGGCAGTCAATAGTAAAATAGAATCCATACTGAACAATCATACATAGGAATTGGTTGATCTTCCTCCTGGAAATAAACCGTTGGGTTCTAAATGGATCTTTAAGAGGAAAATGAAAGATGATGGCACTATTGACAAGTATAAGGAAAGACTTGCGGTCAAAGGGTATAGACAACGAGAAGGTTTTGACTATTTTGATACATACTCTCCAGTTACAAGAATTACGTCCATATGAACGTTGGTAGCGTTAGCTACAGTTTATGGTCTTGAAATTCATCAAATGGATGTTAAGACAACCTTCTTAAATGGAGAGTTGGAGGAAGAAATCTACATGGAACAACCTGAAGGGTTTGTGGTTCCAGGTAAAGAAAAGAAGGTATGTAGACTTGTTAAGTCCCTTTACGGACTAAAACAAGCATCCAAACAATGGCATGCAAAATTTGATCAAACTATGTTGTCAAATGGGTTTAAGATAAATGAATATGATAAATGTGTGTACATTAAAAATGTTCCAAATCACATAGTCATTGTTTGCTTATATATGGATGATATGCTCATAATGAGTAATGACATTGCCAACATAAATGCTATTAAGCGTATGCTAACTAGCAAGTTTGATATGAAAGACTTGGGAGTTGTTGATTTAATTTTGAGAATTAAGATCCATATGACTTCTCAAGGTCTGGCATTATCACAATCTCATTATATTAAGACAATACTTGAAAAATTCAAGCACTTGGGCTTTAAAGTTGCAAAGACTCCAATTGACATGAATCTTGCATTAGCAAAGAACAAAGGCCAAAGCATATCACAATTGGATTATGCTCGTGTGTTGGGATGCTTAATGTACATCATGAATTGTACATGACCATATATAGCTTGTGCTATAAGTAAATTGAGTCGATACACGATCAATCCAGGTCAATCTCATTGGATGGCCATGAATCGAGTTTTTGGGTATTTAGTACATACCCAGGACTTTGCTTTGCACTATAGTAAATATCCTGCGGTCATTGAGGGATAATGTGATGCAACTTGGATCACCGGATCAACTGATTCCAAGTCCACAAGTGGATATGTATTCACTATTGGTGGAGGAACGGTATCTCGGAAGTCATCCAAACAAACTTGTATTGCCCGTTCTACAATGGAGGCTGAGTTCATAACCTTGGATAAAGCCGGTAAAGAAGCTGAATGGCTCCGAAATTTCTTGGAAGATATTCCATTTTGGCGCAAACCGTTGGCACCAATATGCATACATTGTGATAGTCAAGCGGCAATTGGAAGGGCTGGGAGCGTTATATATAACAGTAAATCTTGTTATATACGATGAAGACATAAAACCGTTAGACAATTACTCTCTAGAGGAATTATCACGATTGACTATGTAAAGTCAAGTGATAATGTGTCGAATCCACTTACAAAAGGCCTAATTAGAGAGGTAGTTGAGAAGTCATCAAGGGGAATGAGACTGTGGCCGAGAACAAGTCATAGTGGCGGTAACTCTACCTAGAAGACTGGAGATCCCAAGATCTAGGTTCAAGAAGATCAAACAAAGTCATTTATGACGGTTCAACATTGTCAACTAAACTTTTGGTCCATTCTCGTGATGAGACAATGTTCAGTACCAAGGATAAAGCATTAAGGCTTTTTAATGATTTTTAATTTTGATACGGGGTATATCAAATAGTGTATGTATGAGATGACACATTTAGGAATCATCTATGTAAGTGTGAAGTGTTAGCCGCTTCAAGGAGAATTTTGTAAGGCCAGTTCTCTACGCACTTATGAAACTAGGCGATGTTCATGGCTGAAACGAACACAACAATGAGAACCAAAGACGGTTAAGGGTTGGTTATGTGACTTGTGATTGTCTAGGTATATACCAAAGTTTGACGGTTCAAAGATATCAAATATACCGATTGATCGAGTATATCCGACATAAGTTCACTACGGAAAGTTCAAAGGGAAACCTACTTATCTAGATGCAATTAATCCTTACTTGCGAATCACACAGTTTTTTCATGCATACTTCCGTGATATAGTCATTCCCCAATCATGTGGGGGATTGTTGGGTTTGTTATGTATTTAATTAATATATTAAATACTTAAAAGACGGTGAATGAGAAATTGAGGGAAATAAAATTTTTGAGTGAAATTTCAAGTTTCCCCCCTTGGTAAATGGACATTGTCCCATATTGGAAGAGGATGAGGTTTTTTATGGGTATATAAGCACTTGCTCTTCTTCTAGCTCTTAAATAGTTGAGAAGAAGGCAAGCCTCGCATCGTCGTTGTTGTCGTCGTCGTCGCTCGGCTCATCTCGGCTCGGCTCGGCTCGGCTCGGCTCCGGCTTCGAATTCGGATTCGGATTCGGAAATAGTCATTTATGTAATGGCATTTATGTTGTGGCTATTTTGGAGAAACAGTCATTCTGAAGAGTTGCACCTCTTCAGATTTCAGCCCAACTTTGGCTATAAATACAACATTATTCTGCTCAGAATTTCACTACGATTTTCTGAGTTTCTTCTCCTTCTTCTGCATACTTTTAGCATCAAACAAAGCAAAACTAAGTGTGATTTGCTACAGAACTTTGTGTTCACTAAAACACTGGGGTTTGAAGTACCACTACACCAGTGTGTAATTCGTTCTATCCTGAGAAGAAATAATCCATAACCTTGGGCACTAGGAAGGGATTAAATTCCTTAAGAAAACACTGTGAATTTAGTGGGCTCGAATTGTTTCTGTCATTTTTGTTTATGTCATTTTTATTTATGATCATTTCTGTTTATATTCATTTATATTTTTAAAATTATTTTACAAATACAGTATACGAATAAACAGTAGTGTCAGGGTCAGCTTGAATGAAACTAAGGCCAGGCTGAAATCTTATGCCGAGAGAGGGAGTAACATAGGATTAATTAACTAGAAAAGAAATGAAATTTGAAACAACTAATAATTGTTGTGAAGAAGATTTAGAGTACCTAATAATGATTCAAAAAATAATTAATACGAAGTGCTTTTAATCTTCTAGCTTCCTCTGCGGCAGAGCTTCAATTGTTGTCAAGAATATGTAGTTGATACACTAATTGTTGTGGTTCTTTAACTTTATGGTTTTGGACTAAAAGAGAAACTGAAATTCAGGAGCTACGAAGAGGAAAGGAGAGTGATAATTAATACTCCATAATGGGAGTATTAATATGTAATTAAATAAACAAATATTTGTTTATCAAACTTAAGTTCAGAATTAACGAAAATTTAAAACTCTCGGTCACATGGCCCAATGGTACAACTAGAATATAAAAATGATTGTGATATCTACTCTTCAATTTTCTACAAAATTTGAATTCTCGATCCATGAAAAAGTCTTTCGGTACTCCGTTGGATAAATACTACCCGCGGTAGAAGATTATTTGTATCGGGTACAATGAGCTTATCCTTTCAGTACTTCGTTATGGATAAACATTACCCCCAGTAGAAGATTATCTATACCTGGTACAATGAGTTTATCCTTTCAGTACTCCGTTATGGATAAATATTACTCTCAGTAGAAGATTATACATGTCTGGTATAGTAGCAGCTTACACAGCAGCTTGCAGTAGCAGCTTACACAGCAGTTTCGTTTCTTCTATAAATAGAAGAGATTTCAGTTCATTATGTACATCAATTTGAATTCGAATAATATATCGGTTTCTCTCTATACTTGTCTTTACTTTACAGTCTTTATTTTATAACATGTTATCAGCACGAGACTATACCATCTCGAACAAATATTTTGAAAGTATCTAAGGTATGAACTTTCTTTTTCTATATAATGTCAAATATTTCTAAACTTAAATTTGTAGCCCTGAATATATTTGTATGTAGCCCAATAGTACGATTAGAATATAAAAATGATTGTGATATCTGCTCTTCAATTTTCTACAAAATTTGAATTCCCGATCCATGAAAAAGTGTACGTATTTTTTATATTACTTAAGGAGTTATAAGTATTATTAATATTCTCGATATTAAGGAGTTATTCTCGATAAAGATTAATATTAATCAATTTATAACTCAACATTCCTTCCAAGTATACATTTTGCGCTCACATGGCAAATCAATTATGTTTCACTACAAATTGAGCGCGTGAGGACACGAATTGTGTTCTTTTCTTTTTCCTTTTTAGTTTAAAAAAATAACCTTTATTTTTGTGGACCCAATACCTTTATATTTACTTCCCCTTCTTCAAAAATATTTTCACCAATAGATAAAAAACAAGAAAACCCAAAGCAAACCAATGTCATCCCACATACCTTTATCTTTACTTCTCCTTCTTCAACAAATATTTCACCACAAATGAAAAACAAGAAAACCCAAAGCAAACCAATGTCATACCCCACCAAAGCTTCTGATTTCATATTATATAAGTAGACCCTTTTTCGCTTTTCAATTTCATATCTGAGTTTTATATATTTTCAAGATTACTTACATAAGCAAAGAGAAAAAGAAAGAGAGAAACTTTGCCCAAAAGAGAAAATGGCAACAGCAGTTGATGCTTGTGTTTGTGAGATTACAAAGCTACGTGAAACGGTGAGAACCAGAAGCCTTTTCTTGTTGAAATCCCAGAAGAAAAAAAATCAGGGGACAAAATGGAAGAACGCCAGAATTCTTCTTCTTCTTCTTTTTCAATGGCAGAGAGCAAGAATGAAAACACAATGTGTAAAGCAACTGTGTTCTTGCTCATGGACCGTTTTGCACCATAGTTATTAGAACCTTCAAGGTTGAATCTAAATTTTTCTTTGCCCAATTTTTTGCAGATGAAATAGTGGTCATGGGTTCAACGAGTAAGTGGAAGGGTTTGAGAAAGCTTGGAAGAAGAGTTAGGGGAAGGAGGAACGCTGGTTTAGGAGAAGTTTTTTTCTTTTTCAAAAGTATTTTTTTGCTAATTACATGTGTCAAATTCTTATGGCGTCACGTGTTATTTTTTAATTGGTTCATTTGCCATGGCATCGGCAAGTGCAACTCACGCATATGGTCTGATGTACTCAGGTGTTTACTTGACCTACTTAATAGCCACTTGAAGTGTTTAGTTGGAAATAATCTTAGTTGAGGTGTTCAACTGATCGTTGTGGACAATTTGAAGGGACCGTTTATGTATTTCGCCTTTAAAAAAACTTATGAGTTGGACTCAATTAGGTGACATATTTTAATACATTTAATAAAAGATGCTCAAACTAAGGTAGGGGAGTTCAAACCAAACTGGAAAATCGCACCAAACCAAAAATTCAAACCAAACTGATTAAAAACTCGATTAAGTTTGGTTTGATTTGGTTTGATATTGACTTAAAAAAACTCAAACCCAATATAAATATATAATTTTTATATATACGTTTAAGATTTTATATAGAATTTTCTTTTAGAAAATGCCTAGAAATATTTGGGATTCTCTCGTGGAATGTAATACTTAATAGAATTATGAAGTGCATCAATATTTATTTATGTTAAATAATGAGTGGTATCATCACTTTCTTATCACGTGTTATTGAAATGCATCAATCTCTTTGTTCTTTCTTATTCATATGTCAAATTCTGTTAAATTCTTATACCTTTTTTGAATTTGAAATGGTAGTTCGATAATTTTAAAATTAAATAGAAAATACCATTATTTAGGTTTCATACTAATTTATGCTTCTGTCACGACCCAAACCGAAGGGCCGCGACGGGCACCCGGTGCCTTACTCAACCGAGTACCAACATAATATTTCTTTCTTATTATACTATCTTGAGTAAATGAGCCAGAAACCCATCATGAGATAACAAGAATAAAACATATGGGAATACTCAACATATGACGGCCCAACATGATATACAAACTTATACATGTAACATACGGGCCTATAATGCCGACATGACCATTGAATAATTCATTTCGTGCCTTCTCAGCGTTCTTTAAATCTAAGCAATCACTTTTCCTGGTCATTATGCCACTTGTTGCACGAATACTTGGCTTATATTATTGCCCACCAATGCTTGCATTTCCTATAACTCATATGATTTCAAATATCATTTTTGACTTCCCGTTCATTAGTCACGATAGGTGTCACTTTCTTATGGAGTGTATACTATATTGTAGTGAGACTGTTGTTACAAGACCATTTCTTCTTTATATCGTTATGCTTAAGCTGAAGCCTTCTTCCTTATTTTCTCAGCTTGTCTTTCTTTGTAGTACTTAAGGAGACCTTCTCGATCTGGTAAAGTTACGATCTTTTTATACTGTACCCGAAGAAATTTTCGATGTTCTTACTCACCTACAAACATTCTTAGTTACATACCTTCATGCCCTTGTGCTCGTAGGGTTACTTCTAAACTCAAATTTTGATTGTCTCCTTAGTGACACTCTCCATTATTTCCGTAACACTTATACAGTACCTTTAGTATTCCAACTCCTAGCTGAATATTTCCCATGGTTACGACATTATATCTGTGAGACTAAATTTACTAGATTAGGATTCACTACGTTTATCTTGCATGATCTGTTGATTTGCTTATAACCTCTTGTATAGCCATAACTTGGCTCTTCCTGAATCAATTACAAACCACTCGTTGGCCAATTCTCATATCTATAATCCGTGTAATCTCTCTTTAGTTATTTACTTTGCCTTAAGTTACCTCTCGCACTGGCTCCTTATGTATCAAGTGTTCATTTGCACTTATTTATCAATTTCATCGAGTGTGTAACCCTTACCGCTTCCCTCCGGCGTCATTCTTGCATAATGTTCATGAGTCATATCATATCTATAAGATCTGAATAGATGCAACCTCATTCCTTTCACCCTTTTACCGATTCCTCATTTACTATTTCATAGTTACCTCTTCATCCTAGCCTTTTTTCACATCTTCACTAAAATCTTACTCGCCTTGCGGTAACCTCTCTATACCGGGGATAATTGAATTTATTACGCACAAGGGTGACACCTAGTGTAACTGGCACACTTACTCCCTTAAGCTTAACTCTGCTCCACATGCTTGCTTTAGGGAAACATCTTCCTGAATGAACCTTAAAGGTTATTATTTTGTTGTCCATTCTATTATTGTCAAAATGTTATCTCTGAAATCCTCATGATATCAACCATTACAAAATCCTTCAATCCCTAATTCATGTTCAGTTTATCTTGTTCACCAGCCCATACTGATTTTTATTACTATGGGGTCTAATCTTTCCTTCTGGTAATCACGTTGAAGTCACCAACTCATTTCTCGAAATAAGGATATGACTTTATGGCTTATACTCTTTTATTGCGTCAAGGTCTGTCACCTCTTGTATTTTCCTTCACTTGACTATAGACTCTGTCATCGTGTCATATTTTGATTTACTATTATAACCCATATATCACATCTTACTCATGATGCTTCATTTACTCACTTCTTATTCTCCGGATAATATTTTTTGTCTATCACTTTATCCTGAAAATTTCAACAAAAAGTTCTTTCCCTTTTAGCTGCCCTTGCTTTATATCACTGGCTCTTCGGAATGCCTAACATTCTTCCCTTTTTTCTTACTCGGGGCTGGAGTCATACTAAGGGAAATATTTTTCCCTTCTAGGATCCCATTGCCTATCTTCTGAAATTTCTGAATGTTCTAGTATTCATATCTGACTGTACAATTTTAGAGTTCACCATCTGGGTATCTCACAAGAAGATCTATCACCACATTTGCACTATCTTTCGGAAACATTAGTTAATGATGACAATCCATCCATAATTTTAGGTTACTCTAACCTGAACTGAATCTTGATATCACATTCTTCTCTTAAACTATATTTGTTAGCCCCCATAGGGCATAACTGAGTTGGGTGCGGTCAATTGTATATATCTCCATTAATATTGAAGGTAACCCCAATACTTGCATTTCTATGCATGAATTGTAAATACTGATAATCTTCATTAATTAGGTATCACGTACCCTTCGTCATCTTGCTTGTTTTACTTGCTGAAACTTGTGTCTACTTTCCGATTCTCTTATTCCTTTTTTTTACCATACGAGTAGATAGATATTCTTGTCGTAGGGCTCCTTATCAAGAAGCTTACACATCTTAGTACACATATGATCTGCTGAAGACCTCATAGTTAGTCATCATAAGAATGATGCAAAATCGAGTTCCTCTTACTCAACTCTTTCGCATCAAAATTCAATCTCTTACCAACTGTCTTTCTGAATGTAGGTATTACTGTATTATGAATAAAACAAAATTTAGGAGTTTGAATTCTTACAACTGAGCTCTAGCACACGATCTAGAACAAGAAGAAAGAGTGACAGTCCTAAATGTCCTGTAGTCACCTGCTTATAAGTGTGGTGCACAACACACCCATAAACAAGACTTTACTAGACACGGCTTGTAGACTCCCTAGGACAAAACTGTTCTGATACCACTTCTATCACGACCCAAACTGAAGGGCCGCGACGGATACCCGGTGCCTTACTCAACCGAGTACCAACATAACATATCTTTCTTATTATACTATCTTGAGTAAATGAGCCAGAAACCCGTCATGAGATAACAAGAATAAAACATATGGGAATACGCAACATATGACAGCCCAACATTATATACAAACTTATACATGTAACATACGTGCCTATAAGGCCGACATGATCATTTGTAAACTCAACACATAGGCCAACAAGGCCATACGAGTATCCATAAACCTGACACCTGTCTACAAGCCTCTAAGAGTACATCAAATCATAAAGGTCAGGACAGAGCCCGCCATACCAATCAATACATATCCAAAGCATACTGACCAAATAGGCAACTCCGGAGCAAGTGGAGTGCACCAACATTTTCGCTGAGCTGATAGCCTACTAGGAAGACTGTCAATCTGTCAATCAGGACCTGCGGGCATGAAATGCAGCGTCCCTAAGCAAAAGGGACGTCAGTACAAATAAAGTACCGAATATGTAAGGTAGGAAAGCATAAACAAGAACAATATGTAAAGAGGGATAGATGAGATACAACCTGTAACATCTGCGTGCCTCTGGGGGCAACTGACATGAAATGCATAATACATATATAAATATAAACTTTTAAAAAATATATATACCTCTGTAGGCATCATCATCATCATCATATCGTACTCTGCCTCAAAGAGGACTCGGTAAAAACATACTCAGTCATCATAAGTCTCGGTAGAATCGTACCCGGCCACGTGGAGCTCGGTAAATCCAACTAATCAGTGGTTGCACAATAGATGTCGTACCCGGCCTACTATAGCGCGGCTCGATAGAGTAAAATAGATACTATATATAATGCATAGTAGACTCATGGAATCATGTTCTAAACCTTTTGGAGTGACTTAAGGTCGTTGCACCTTCGATTAACATTATGGACATCATACCATCAATATGAGCTTCTATAGGATTCAAGGATCATACACACTTGCTAAAAATAACTTTATAAGGAAAGAACAACATGGGCAAGCTTAGTTTCTAGGAGTAGATCCGTTATGAAATAGCGTATTCATTTCACTTTAGATCATGTCAAAAAAAAGAGGGAAATGCCTTAACATACCTTAACCATGGTGAGTCCTTAATACCTCCCAAGCTACGCTTCAAACAACTCAACTCAATCTACCATTGCATAAGGAGATTCAAAATCAGTATTGAATAAAGGCTAAGTCTGCAACTTAAACTTGTAGCTCGTTTATATAAATTCGGATAGCATCTCCCCAGTAACAAGAGCCTCCTCCAATATCATGTACTAACAACAATTACCAGAGAAATCCAGCAATACATATCATCAATAACAAGACACCATAAAACAACAAGTCATAACTATTTTACGACGAGCGACAAGCTCCAATTGGAATTCGTATACCCCATATCATCCCTTATAGACTTTTTACTTTAACTTAATAGTATCATTAACATGATAATGAAGTCATTCATCAATAATTCCAGCCTTATACCATATATCCATAACAAAGAAAATGATCCACAACTCCAATTATTCTTAATTAGCAACTTTATTCACTAGTTCATGTCTAGTTCATCCATTTAACTTAACTAATGCCAAGATAACCTTAAGCGCCTGTAGGAACACAATATAATTACCTCATACAGTATATACAAGTCGAAATCCATAAATATTTAGCTTAAAACAACCCAATACACCCCAATCAATTCATATCCAAAACTACGACTATGGTAGTGTCAAACATAATGACTAATCCATGATTTTGCCATTATGTGGTGTTTCTCCACACCATTTATCCTCCAAAAACTCCATTTAACAGCAATAAAATAGACAGCCCAAAAACTACACGAAACAACCTAAAAATAGTCTATTACAAGTCAAATAACTCGAACTCACTGCTTCCGATCACCATCCCGTGAGTTCTAACTATTATGAAATCAATTAATCAACCTTCCTTGATATTTAAGTGCTTAAAACCAGAAATTAAGAATTTTCTTAACTATTAAATACATTTCAAAACTCAAACTACAGAGAAAAAGAGAGGCAATATAGCAATACTTACGCTGTGGGGATCGTTCTAGTGTTATTGCTTCTTGATTTCGTGCCCGGGATGATGGTATTGTTTGAAACCCTTGTAGAGAGCTTAAGGGCGATGTTAGGGGTCTTATTTGGTCGTGCTCTCTAGAAATATACAGAAAGAGACGTGATAAAGGAGATAATCTCCATTTTGTTACAACATTCTCCCTGTTTTGTGATTATTGTGATGTTACATAACAATCAAGGTAAAGCTGTACTGAAATTGGATGTTAAACAATAAAAGGGATGAATGATTATACATAATAAGGCAAGAAAAAAAGGTATTCCTCTTGGAAAACTTCAATTCTCTGTATATATATTAACAGCTTTTACCAAATGGCTTGAGTTTGTCACCTTTATATTCTTCTTGCCCATGCAATAAGCTTTCGAAACCAATATCAAGCGCTTGCAAGACGTGTGCTTCCCAGACGTTCTTCAGCCATTTGTTTTGATACATCGCTATTGTTCCAAAGGTCTTTCAGTTCGTGTCTCACCAAACCCAGTACCACACAAGTTCCTAGACAATAAAGGTTTTAAAACGATGAAAAACTAAACATCAACTTTAACTAAGTGGACATTAGATTGTCATACCTAGTGTGCATGGCACGAGATATAGGAGAGCGGGTTGACCATGTCCCTTCATTAAATACAAGCCCAAGTAAGTCAAGCAAAGACCTGCATGGATTAAGGCAAGGAATGAATGAAATGTAGCAGTAGAAAAATAAGAAAAAGGAGGAAGAAATTACAAGAATCAAAAAGTGAAATGGAAAGAAGGAAATAGAGAAAGAATGATAAATCATCAATATTGATTTACCTGGGGAAAAAATGGAATTAACATACACAACACACAAAACAACTTATGTGCAGACTTATAAGCAGAAGAAACATTGTTGTATTACAATAGTTAGAGCCATTAGAGGCATTGAATGAAAGAATTGTACATTGGAGTGAGAATCTCAAAGCAATCTGCATTATGGGAGCCGTACTCAGTAAAGAGAGACTTCTTTTTCTGAGTTTCAGTTATGTGAAGATTTCATTTTTTTGGATAATTGTGGTGTCCAGGCCAGCATCCGCACCTTGACTAATTCCATAGGCTAACTGCTACCTCCCACCAGCACAGATACCGAGTAACTTTATCCAATATATGAATTTCATTTTTGTCATGCTTTTAAGTCTTAATTGCCATTTGTACACAAATGAAAAGCCATTCTGTTTAATGTTTTGCGGCAATTTTTTGTATAGTCATGTGGGTCTTTGATCTTTTCAAGGTTTTTATGGTCTCTGAGCAACTAAGAGCAGCAGTAATGCATTAAAACAAGCGGATCTGGATTAACAAAATAAGAGCACGTAAAAGCAGAAAGCGCCAAGAAAAACAACAATAAATCCAATGAATTCCCACAAACGGGGTCTGGGGAGGGTAGTGTGTAGCAGATCTTACCCCTACCTTGGGGACATATTTGGTATTATCCTATGTATAACTAATATCCCTCTGTTTCAATTTAGATGACACACTTTCCTACACATTTCTACAATTGGAATAATTCAACTTTAAACTCTTCATTTTACCATTTTACCCTTAATGAAACGCTTTTATAATCACACAAATGTCATGGCCCCACAAAACTTTTACCCCTTCAGCGTTTAAGACCACAAGTTTCAAAGGTCTTCTTTTTTTTCTTCTTAAAATCCGTGTCGAGTCAAACTAACTCATCTAAATTGAAACAGATAGAGTACATGGCAAACCATGGTATTAGCAATAGCTAGTTTATTAATGCATGCATTAGCATGGTTAAAGACAAAATTGTCCTTAAAGTCCGCTAAAGCTAAAGAATATGGAGGACATCTTTGTAAGCAACTAATTTTCTTAAATTATGCAATAAATTATAATTTTTAATGCACCACACCAAATCGTGGATAAAAAATAATCTCTGCATAACTAACGCTTGCATTACTAATTCCTGCATTAGTAATATAACTTATTCAACATTATTTTATACACCCTACCAAACGACCCCTTAATGTTTTTTCATGTCAGAGGTGCAGAAAAGCTGAGGACAGAGCTTGTTTCTTCTTGCACATGTATCATAATTATGAAATCAGTTACCTTTATTTAACGATAGGTCCTTGTGGTCCGGTCTTCCCCAGACTCCGAGCATAGCGGCAGCTTAGTGCACCGGGCTGCCTTACCTTTATTTAACGATACGGGGCATGAACTTGGAGACTATCACATCCTGTGAACTCTTCAACTTGTTTTTTAATGTTGAGAGCTGAATCCTGAAGTGACTTGCTGCAATAACTCAGTTTAATCAACTTCAGTGTTGGGATATAGACAAAGCTAGAAGGGATATCTTGAAGCCGCCAACAGTAATCTATAACTAATTTCTCAAGCACAGGAAAGGATGTATCTGAAGAGCACCATTCTGTCATAGTAACAAAGTGTAGTTTCAACACTTTGAGTGCTTGAAACTTGTAATTACTAACATCCCAACATCTGCTATATCCTCTACCCCTGGGCCTGAAGTATATCCTATTTAGTTTCAGTCTCTCAAGATTTTGCAGTCTTGCAATATTTGAAACAAATTTATCTGTTAGGAAAATACTGTGAAGGGACAAATCCTTTAAATTTGAAGGGAAGATAACACAGTCACTCAATCCAATGGATATGTAGGTCGAGAAACGGATTTCGAGAGATTGGAGTGGGAGTTGTTCAAGATTCAAGATATCAACTTCTGGTTTGGCATTAATGGAATAATGTATGGGTTCAACAAAGTGGAGGTTGAGTTGTTCAATATTTGGAAATCTCCACCAGAACTCTGGAGTCATATCAGCTAAGTATATCCAACACTTGCCAAAAGTCTTCAAGCTTGGTAAGACAGTTTCTGAAAATTCTTCAAAAATTACTCGATCTTTGTCTTCCCATGTGAAGGAAAAGTCCTGTATATCCAGATGCCTTAGTTTATGCATTTTCCAAATAGCAGGTGATGTCTTAAGTATATGGTTACTTGAATCTTTCCGCACCACCCTCAAGGTTTGTAGATCGAGTAGGTGTGATACCCACCGAAAATCAAATTCTTTGGTAAAAATTGCAAGATACCTCAAGTAAGGTACTGCTTGCATTGCCATATCCCAACAACTTTCCAAGTAGATATCCAACAAATTCAACACCCGAATAAGTCTAAAGTTATCAAGTAAAGAGAAAAGACTTGTATGGTCCCATGGGCAGAATGTTGGATGAGCAATAAACTCGACAGATCTTTGACATCGAGCCAAAGACGTCCCTCCATTCAAGCCTGCCAACATTGGAATCTTATCCAACGAATATTCACACTGCACCAATTGTTTGACAAGATCGTCATGGACATACATGCATAACCGAGGTTCCTTTGCATCTAAAGGTTGGTATGGATCGAACGGGACTATGTGCTGCATAAACTTTTCTTTTGTAAGTTTTCTCAAGCAAAACTCACGCACTACATCATGAATAGTGCAATACTTCATCTCACCGTTATCTCTCCTTTTAGTAACCACTACAAGGCTTCTGTTCACTAGATCATTCAAGCAAATTTTAGAAGCTTCCTCCATACATTTCTCTGTATCTATGTTCTGTACAAAGCTTTCAGCTATCCATAATTTTAGCAAGTCGGACACCGGAAATGTGTAGTCTTCTGGAAACAATCCCATGTAAAGAAGGCAAGCTTTTAAATGGTCTTCCAAATGGTCATAACTTGATTCTATTATCTTCATGCTTTGCTCTTCTAAATCATGGGAACTTAAATCATTAGCAGTTTCAAGCCACAAAGAGACTTGCCTTTTCTTTGCAATAATTCCAGCAGTCAAGACGATCACAAGAGGTAATCCCTTGCAGCTTTCGGCAACTCGTAATCCTGCTTCGAGTAGCTTAGGTGGACAGATCTTTCCTTGAAAAACTTTCTTTTGAAGTAATTCCCAGGTCTCATCTACGCTTAGAAATCGAAGAAAATATGGATTACTGTGATGCTTAAGCTGTCTAGCCACCTCTTCATCTCTAGTTGTCACCAATATTCTGCTTCCATTTTCATCCTGTGGGAAAGATAATCGCAACTCTTCCCATGCCTTAACTTCCCATATATCATCTAATATAATAAGATATCTCTTGCGCATTAGACTCTTGTGCAACTTGTCAGGCATGTCTTTATCTCTGATACCATCTATATCACCTATAGCTTGTTTAAGAATCTCAGAGAACACCTTCCTCAAACTATAGTCTTTGGAAATAGAGCACCATGCTCGAACGTCAAAGTGTTTACTATCAATAAAATGATTGAACACCTTTCTAGCCAAAGTTGTTTTGCCGAGTCCAGGCATTCCAACAATCGAGACAATGTCTAGTTCCTTTGTTCCTCCAGTCAGCTGTTGAATTATACTTTCTGTGTCATCCTCAAAACCAACAGGTTCCTCATCAATTGATGGATGACTACGTTGGGTGGAAGCCATTGCATGAGCAGGAGTTCCTTGACTAGTCGGAACGTTCTCCATGTCAATTAGCTCAGTCTTATACTGCTGTTGGAAGTAAATATAACTATGTTAGAACTGATTGCTCGTCATACAATTTGATAAATTGACAAAGAAATCAAAGTTTAATAGTCTACTAGACCTAGAATCGAAAGAATAATTTTGTTTATGACGGTGGTATCATGGTCAGCTTGAATGAAACTAAGGTCAGGTATCTGCTACCTCCCACTAACACAGATACCAGATACTATGTCCACCAAGTTTTAGGCAGATCGAAATGGTGGTTTCAGGGTCAGCTTGAACGAAACTAAGGCCAGATATCTGCTACCTCCCACCAATACAGGTATCGGGTTACTTTGTCCACCAAGGTTTAGGTAGATGGAAACAATGGTGTCACGCTCAGCTTGAATGAAACTAAGCACAGGTATCTACTACCTCCCACCAACACAGGTACCGGGTTACCTTGTCTACCAAGGTTTAGGCAGATGAAAACGGTGGTTTCAGGGTCAGCTTGAATGAAACTAAGGCCAGGTATCTGCTACCTCTCACCAATACAGGTACCGGGTTACTTTGTCCACCAAGGTTTAGGAAAATGGAAACGGTGGTGTCACGAACCGCTTGAATGAAACTAAGGCCAGGTATATCTGCTACTTCCCACCAACATAGGTACCGGGTTACTTTGTCCACCAAAGTTTAGGCAGATGGAAACGGTGGTTTCAGGGTCAGCTTGAATGAAACTAAGGCCAAGTATCTGCTACCTCCCACCAATACAGGTACCGGGTTACTTTGTTCACCAAGGTTTAGGTAAAAGAAAACGGTGGTGTCAGGGACCGCTTGAATGAAAGTAAGGCCAGGTATATCTGCTACTTCCCACTAACACAGGTATCGGGTTACTTTGTCCACTAAGGGTTAGGCCGATCGAAATGGTGGTGTTAGGGTCGGCTTGAATGAAACTAAGGTCACATATCTGCTACCTCCCACCAACACAGATAGCGGTTACATTGTCCACCAAGGTTTAAGTTTATGAAAATGGTGGTGTCAGGGTCAGTTTGAATGAAATTAAGGCCAGGTATCTGCTACCACCCACCGACACGGACATCGGGTTACTTTGAAACCAAGGGTTAGGCAGATCCAAATGGTGGTGTCAGGGTCAGTTTGAATGAAATTAAGGCCAGGTATCTGCTACCACCCACCGACACGGACATCGGGTTACTTTGAAACCAAGGGTTAGGCAGATCCAAATGGTGGTGTCAGGGTCGGTTGGAATGAAATTAAGGCCAGGTATATGCTACCTCCCACCAACATAAATACCGGGTTACTTTGTCCACCAAAGATTTAGGCAGACGGAAACAGTAGTGCCAGGGTCAGCTTAAATGAAACTAAGGCCAGGTTGAAATCAGCTTTGTCGAGAGAGGGAGTAACATAGGGTTAATTAACTAGAAAAGAAATGAAATTTGAAACAATTAATAATTGTTGTGAAGAAGATTTAGAGTACCTAATAATGATTCAGAAAATAATACGAAGTGCTTTTAATCTTCTAGCTTCCTCTGCGGTAGAGCTTCAATTGTTGTCAAGAAGATGTAGTTAATAGATTAATGGCTGTGGTTCTTTAACTTTATGGCTTTGGACTAAAAGATTAAAATGAAACCGAGGAGCTACGAATAGGAAAGGAGAGTGACAATTAATAAACAAATATTTGTTTATCAAACTTAAGTTCAGATTTAATGAAAATTTAAAACTCTCCATCACATGGCTGTGCATAGCCCAATATACGACTAGAATATAATATAATTGTGATATGTGCTCTTTCAATCTTTTTGGAAAATTTGAATTATCGATCCTTGAAATAGTGTACCTATTATTTTAATCAAGGAGTTATACAGATTAATTTTAATCAATTTATAACTCAACGTTCCTTTGTCCTTGTTCTGAGCACGTGATTTTTGCTTCCACGACAATTACTCCAAAAGAAATCGAAAAATAAAACAAATTGTCTTTGTGTATAATTTTGAGAATTTGCGTGGCATTTTTGGATAGTTATTTGTAATTTTTGTCTGTGATTGTTTATTTTTATTAATTAAAAAATACAAAAAAATATGTTGCGTGTAAATTTAGGATCTTATTCTACTATTAGGAATTAATTAAATCGTATTTGGTTTTTAAATGAATGAAAATCACAAAAATATTATTTTGGTAATTCTGTCATTTTATTGTTTAATGGTATGATTTTGTTTAACTACTATTTGATCTTGTGTGAGTCAATTAATGTCTTTTTAATATAATTGTAGTTTTACAACTTATTTTAGGATTTTTGGTAGATTAGTATTTAGAAAAGGAATTAAAAGAAGAAAAGAAATGAGTTAAAATTGGACAAATCGGAATCGGGCCATTTAAATTGGACCCAAATCGGGCCCAAAGCACTGTTTTTTGCCCGGTCCAGATCAGTCAATCTCAAAGACGTCCAAACGGCGTCGTTTTGATCATACTTGATCTGGGCCGTTGATCTCAGATTGATCAATGGCCAAGATCACGTCTCCATACCCACGCCTTAACCCGACCCGTCTCACCCAAAGACCCATCGGTCTCACTTAACCCATACGGCATCATTTCCATTAAGTTGATCAATCCAGGCCATTGATCTTGAATGATCTAACGGCCCAGATCAAATTTCCCCCTAACTATATGACCCCAATCCCTTACCCCACGCCCCCCTAAGCCAGACCCCCCCTCTCTCATTCTCGTCTCTCTGAACTCAGAGACGAACTCCCCCTTACGAACCCTAGCGCCGCCCTTCCATTCCCTCACCATAAACCTGGCGGCAACGATGCCGGTGACCACCAAATTAACACCCCTAGTGCACCTCGACCCCCTGGACACGAATCTGCAAACCGTTTGGTTCGAATCAACCTACATCGTCTCGAATCTTCATCAGAAGATTCGAGCCAAACCTCAACTTATACTAACCGATCCCAAATGCACACCAGTTACTCCCCTGACCTCCCTCGTGACCAAATCAAGCCTGGTTTGGTTCGAATCGAACCAGAAAAGCTCGAACCCCTAATCTGAGCCCCAAGAACCCTAGAAATCCAAAAACCAGGAATTTGTCCAAATTAGCAGAGGTTTGAGGGTCTAATAGACCTTAGTCGAAGTGTTCTCCGTTGAGAACACTTGATTAAGGTCTATTCGACCTCAAAAAGGTCGAGTCTGAGTTCGGACCTGGTTCACCTAGTTACTTGAGGTATTCTTTCTCCCTTTCTGTTTGATCTATTTTTGTTTGTTTGTTCTGTTGTTCGTTTGTTGTTTAGAATGATTTTATTTCCAATTTCTTTGCTTTGTTCTTTTTCTTCTCCAAATCAGACCTTTTATTTGGTCGAAATTTTCGTCTGTTTATTGATAAGTGTATGTGTTTAAACTATATAATCGATTGGAATGAGTTTGATTGATTAATTAGTTTCCAGGGTAATTCTTTGTTTTGTCAGTACAACTTGAATCACTTATGTGTACTGTTCGATTCTGATCATTAGCTATTGACTTGTACGTTGTAATTCATATAGTCGATTGGATAAATGTCGTCAATTAGTTGGGATGTTAGAAACCTGCAAATTGTTCAAGTTTTAATGGTCTGTCAGTTTAATGCTAATATA